>NC_064638.1:1030807673-1031432673 GCF_023864345.2 Schistocerca serialis cubense
CAAACATAATTGGAAAATGAAATTCGTGAGGAGATGGTGGTAAATATTGTATTTACTGAATAAATGAAAAGAAACTAGGATTCAAAAACTATTTTGAAACTCTGAGTCCTTGAGAAATGGCTATCAGCTTTACAACTATCACTCTTTTTGTAAAAAAATTTGACTCTGCCGTGAAATTAATTATTGAAATCGAAAATCTATAACTTCTGAGTGCAAACCATGTGAACACATAATCTTACTAGATCTCGTCTCGACACTCAAACTAACTAACCTAAAACAATAAAGAAAAATTTTACTAAATATTTCCCTTTTTCAAGCACATCATAAATCACGCGCAGGCAAGCAAAACAACAACAACATTACCTGAAAATCTTCACATTTTTCAAATTGATCTCTACCAAATCATATTTCAAAAATTCAACAACCTCAGTGCACTGCTAATAATTTCCTGAGCGCTTAGTACCTTCACCAACACCGATTCACTCTCTTTTCTCAGAATCCTAATGGGACGACAATGCTGCTTGCAACCAAAGATCGCATTGCTTCTACATACGAGGGAACCTTCCCATCGCACCCCCCTCAGATTTAGTTATAAGTTGGCACTGTGGATAGACCTTGAAAAACTGAAAACAGATCAATCGAGAAAACAGGAGGAAGTTGTGTGGAACTATGAAAAAAATAAGCAAAATATAAAACTGAGTAGTCCATGATGATATGTAACATCAGGGAAAGTCTGAGCTTAAGAGCGCCCTGATCCCGTGGTTAGCGTGAGCAGCTCCGGAATGAGAGGTCCTTGGTTCAAGTCTTCCCTTGTATGAGAAGTTTTATTTTTTATTTTCAGACAATTATCAAAGTTCATGCACTCACGTATAATCAACTTCGCTCTCCAAAATTCCAGGACATGTTCAGATTTGCTTGGGCACATGCAGGATTTGACGGTCTACATCGGAAAAATTTGAAAACGTTAAAAACATGTTTTGGCAGAGCACAGGGAAAACTGTGCGGCCGGCCTGTGTGGCCGTGCGGTTCTAGGCGCTTCAGTCTTTAACCGCGTGACCGCTACGGTCGCAGGTTCGAATCCTGCCTCGGGTATGGATGTGTGTGATGTCCGTAGGTTCGTTAGGTTTAATTAGTTCTAAGTTCTAGGCGACTGATGACCTCAGAAGTTAAGTCGCATAGTGCTCAGAGCCATTTGAACCATTTGAAAACTGTGAGACTGTGAAACTGTTGCATTCATTTGTTGCAGTTTATGTGACAAACTCTTATGTTTTCATCACTTTTTTGGGAGTGATTATCACATCCACAACAAAACCTAAATTGGGCAAGGTAGAAGAATCTTTTTACCCATTCGCCAAGTGTACAAGTTAGATGGGTCGACAACATATTCCTGTCATGTGACGCACATGCCGTCACCAGTGTCGTATAGAATATATCAGACGTGTTTTCCTGTAGAGGAATCGGTTGACCTTTGACCTTGCGATCAAATGTTTTCGGTTCCCATTGGAGAGGTACGGCCTTTCGTCTACTAATCGCACGGTTTTGCGGTGCGGTCGCAAAACACAGACACTAAACTTATTACAGTGAACAGAGACGTCAATGAACGAACGGACAGATCATAACTTTGCGAAAATAAAGAAAGTAAACATTTCACTCGAGGGAAGACTTGATCCAAGGACTTCTCGTTCCGCAGCTGCTCACGCTAACCACGGGACCACGGCCATCCTCAGCTCGCACTCACCTTCATGTTGCCTATCCTGCGCATGGACTGCTCAGTTTGTATATTTTGCTTACTTTTTTCATAGTTCTACACAACCTGTTCCTGTTTTCTCGATTGATCTGTGTTCAGTTGTTCAAGGCCTATCTACTGTGCCAACTTATAACTAAATGTGAGGGGGGTGCGATGGGAACCTCTGTGACGTAACATATCGACTATTTAAAACTTGTATTTGAAAAATATCCAGTGCACAGATATAAAGTGTGAGACGTCGAATGAAAATATAGTTGGCTCTGGCTCTGAGCACTATGGGACTCAACTTCTGAGGTCATGAGTCCCCTAGAACTTAGAACTAGTTAAACCTAACTAACCTAAGGACATCACAAACATCCATGCCCGAGGCAGGATTCGAACCTGCGACCGTAGCGGTCTCGCGGTTCCAGACCGCAGCGCCTTTAACCGCACGGCCACTTCGGGCGGCGAAAATATAGTTCTCATAACTTTTACTGAATACCAAAATTAGGTTATCAATCTTACAACGATTTGCACTAATCCAACTAAAATCGGTATGAAGAGTACATGATCTATTCACAACTGACAAGCATCTTTTTCTTGAGTCTATCATTTCGTCTTTTATAATTCGTTTCTAATATTTCATTAACAGTTGACATAGAAGAAAGGTTTGGACTTGTGACAGAACTCAAAAGGCGAGTATTTAGCTGTGCAGTCTATATACTTCTTAGTTTCTCCAGATACAGAAGCAGCTTCTTTAAACAGAAGAAGGGATCGTTCTAGAGACATTCTAGGGCTCTTTAGAATAAGACATGGTGACAGAACGAATCGTCCGTACCGCAGTGAACTGTGCGCTGTTGCGGAGCTTCCTGGTGAACTAAAACTGTGTGCATCGTCCAGTAAACAGCTGTTACGTGCCAGGAAGTCCCACAATAGCATGTATTTCGCTGCAGAGTGATTTGTTCATCCTGGAAACAAAGTTTAGTTCAAATGGTTCAAATGGCTCTGAGCACAATGCGACTTAACATCTGAGGTCATCAGTCCTCTAGAACTTAGAACTACTTAAACCTAATTAGCCTAAGGACATCACAGACATCTATGCCCGAGACAGGATTCGAACCTGCGACCGGACCGGTCGCGCGGTTTCAGATTGAAGCGTGCAGAACCGCTCGGCCACCACGGCCAGCCAAAGTTTAGTCTGTGCCTAGGTAACTTCTGCGTGATATCGTGTCTTCTTGGAGTGCTAGAATAATAAAAAATTGCTAATGCAATTTTGATGCACAAATGGAAGCATAAAACGTAACAGGCGAACTGATGAAAGAAAAAGTTCCATGAAACTTGGTGAGTGTGGAAGGGGCAATCTCAGGATAGAGGGAACGTTATCAATTGTGGCTAGAAGGATGTCCTCTAGTGGAAAGGATCCGGGTTAGTGTCCCAGTCTAGAACAGTTATAAGCTGAGGAAGTTTCAGTTTTGGCACTCGTGGCAAAAAAACTGTTCTCATAAATAGTTGAAAAACGAGATGTGAAGACAGACTCCCAACAAATTGCAGTTTGACGTCCAGTACTGACGTAAAAATGTATCGAATAACTATTCTTGGGAATACCGTTAAAAATACCCATTATTTTATTAAAAAAGCATAATGACGGGTTTGGTCCCCTCCCTCAGATCAACCAACCAACCATAATTACACGAAAATCTCAAGGAGTATAAACTTCACGATTACTGAACATCGAAATATTCACGTCTTCACGTTTTATCATTTGTGGAAAATCCTGTTTCGATTTCTTTAACCGTTTATTAAGGTTTAGTCTATAAGGATACTTTGTATATTAGATACACAAATTTTGCATCCGTTGCGAAATAAAGGGAGTGTCAGGAAAAACAAAAATGATCGGTTCACTGCCTGCTTTTCGTGATCTCATTGTTCCTCTGCACCTTACTGCGTAGCTAATGCAATATTGATGCACAAACGGAATCGTAAAACGTAACAGGTGAACTGATGAAAGGAGATTAGAACATAGAAAGTACAACTGTTGTTTTATTTGTATTTGGGTAAAGTTATAGTCTCTTTCAGATCGTTATTAATTATTTTTATTTCTTTATGTGCAGATTGAAAAACTAGAAAGGAACTATATTATTTTACCCACGATGGCTTGAGAACACCGTTGCTGTCATATCAAATATTGCTAGAGAAAAAACTACAACCAGTCACATTTCCTGGATGACATGCATTCATTTCACCGTTGAAATAATTCATTCATTCTAAAAGTGTAGCTGGTTGCAAATTTTCCTTTCGAGATCTAAAATTACAAATAAAAATATTGTAATAAAATTTTCTTGGGCTTCTTTTGCAATGTCTGTGACGTATCGCAGTGTATTCACTTACTCCCATCCTCTTGGCAGTAGGAGGTAGAAGAGTGTTTGCTTTTCGAGACATCGCAGACTCACTGAAAATTGACGTGGTAAGAACCATGAGGCATTTCCATGCACTGATTCGTAGTGAAAACGTTCATTTAGAAACAATTTTGTAATTTTGATCTGAAGTGCACATGTTCCATTATTTGTAAACTGCAAGTTCTATCTCTACTAAAGATAGCAACTGCAAGTTCTATCCCTACTAAAGATAGCAAGTAGGTATTATATATTGCATTGGTTACAATGTAACAAACGCCGCCCGAACGTTCCTTGAAGGCTCAACGGTACCGACTGGCCGCCGTATCATCATCAGCCCTTAGGCGCCACCAGATGCCGATACGAAAGGGTATGTGGTCAGCACACCGCTCACCCGACAATAACTGTAATTCTCTTTATGGCGCCTATTTTACACGTATTAGATTTCGATGAGTGGATTATGTCCGTCATTTTGATGAGATCATATACAACTTTACATTTTATCTAGCAGATCTTCAGTTTTCTTTTCCATTCTTCTGCATTTTATTCCTGTCAACAGCTTAGATGCGTGGACTGTTAATCTGACTATGCAATCGTTTTCGCACTACCTGATCTTGCTATATTTGGAATTGTATGGAAGTTATTTTCCAAAAGTCTTATGGTATGTCTACAGCCTCATAGTCTCTACAGACCAGCTTGAAGTCGTTTGGTCGCTACTTCGTCCAATGATTTTAAAGATTGCGGACGAATGTTTTCTCTCCCCTCTGTCTTATTTGATCTTTAGTCTTCGAAAGCTCTGTGATATTCTGACTGTAACACTGGATTCTCTATGTATTACATGCTGATTCCCGTTTCTTATTCTATCACGTCATCAGACAATTCCTCCCTTCCAAAAAGGCATTCAGTGCACTCTTTCCATCTACCGCTCTCTGTGATTTTAAAAACTGAATAACATTACTATTTTCACGTTGCCTACCTTGTTTTAACTTCGTCGAAAGTTGTTTTTGCTTTGCTATATACTGGATCAGTCCTTGCGAAGGTCATTTCTCTTTTCAGCAAACATTTCCTCTTGGCTTCCCTGTACTTGCTACTAATTTCATTAATAAGTGATTTATATTTCTATTTACCATAGAATTTTTGTACTTCTTTCTTTTATGTATTAATTCAAGCATTCTGTCCAGCTTCATTCAATGCCTTTTTCAGAGATGTCTATTCCTTTCCATTCAACTGCCTTCTAATTAATTCACTGTCGCAGTATTTAAAAAAAAAATGTTCAAATGTGTGTTAAATCTTATGGGACTTAACTGCTAAGGTCATCATTCCCTAAGCTTACACACTACTTAACCTAAATTATCCTGCGGACAAACACAAACACCCAAGCCCGAGGGAGAACTCGAACCTCCGCTGGGACCAGCCGCAGTATTTACAGCCTTTCAGAAATTCAAACGCGTCTCGTTATTCTTGAGTAGTTCAGTATTCCACTTCATTCTACACTGATTGTTCCGGACGACTCTCTTGAACTTCACTGTCCTCTTCGTCATCACCAAATTGAGACCACAGCCTATATCTGGTCATGGGTACGCCAAAATCTGATTTCGAAATCTGACGAAGAGATTGATGAAATGTATGATGAGATAAAAGAAATTATTCAGATAGTGAAGGGAGACGAAAATTTAATAGTCACGGGTGACTGGAATTCGATAGTAGGAAAAGGGAGAGAAGGAAACGCAGTAGGTGAATATGGATGAAAGAGGAAGCCGCCTGGTAGAATTTTGCACAGAGTATAACTTAATCATAGTTAACACTTGGTTCAAGAAAAATGAAAGAAGGTTGTATACATGGAAGACACCTGGAGATACTGGAAGGTTTCAGATAGATTATATAATGGTAAGACAGATATTTAGGAACCAAGGTTTAAATTGTAAGACATTTCCAGGGCCAGATGTGGACTCTGACCAGAATCTATTGGTTATGAACTGTAGATTAAAACTGAAGAAACTGCAAAAAGGTGGGAATTTAAGGAGGTGGGACCTGGATAAACTAACAGAACGAGAGGTTGTAGAGAGTTTCAGTAGGCATTATTGAACAATTGACAGGAGTGGGGGAAAGAGATACAGTAGAAGAAGAATGGGTAGCTTTGAGGGATGAAATAATGAAGGCAGCAGAGGATAAAGTAGGTAAAAAGACGAGGGCTAGTAGAAATCCTTGGGTAACAGAAGAAATATTGAATTTAATTGATGAAAGGAGAAAATATAAAAATCCAGTAAATGAAGAAGCCAAAAAGCAATACAAACGTCTCAAAAATGAGATCGACAGGAAGTGCAAAATGGCTAAGCAGCGATGGCTAGAGGACAAATGTAAAGATGTAGATTCATATCTCACGAGGGGTAAGAGGAAAATTGAAGAGACCATTGGAGGAAAGAAAACCACTTGTATGAACATCAAGAGCTCAGATGGAAACCCAGTTCTAAGTAAAGAAGGGAAAGCAGAAAGGTGGAAGGAGTATATAGAGGGTCTATACAAGGGCGATGTATTTGAGGACTATATTATGGAAATGAAACAGGATGTAGATGAAGATGAAATGGGAGATATGATACTGCGTGAAGAGTTTGACAGAGCACTGAAAGACCTAAACCGAAAGGGACAGTTGCCACTCCCTGCACCAAGTGCCTATCCGCTGCAGATCTTCCTGCACTTCGCTACAATTTTCTAATGCTGCAACTTCTCTGTATACTACAGCATCATCCGCAAAAAGCCGCATGGAACTTCCGACACTATTTACTAGGTCATTTATATATATTGTGAAAAGCAATGGTCCCATAACACTCCCTTGTGGCACGCCAGAGGTTACTTTAACGTCTGTAGAAGTCTCTCCATTGATAACAACATGCTGTGTTCTGTTTGCTAAAAACTCTTCAATCCAGCCACACAGCTGTTCTGGCTCTTACTTTGTTTATCAGGCGACAGTGCGGAACTGTATCGAACGCCTTCCGGAAGTCAAGAAAAATAGCATCTACCTGGGAGCCTGTATCTAATATTTTCTGGGTCTCATGAACAAATAAAGCGAATTGGGTCTCACACGATCGCTGTTTCCGGAATCCATGTTGATTCCTACATAGTAGATTCTGGGTTTCCAAAAACGTCTGTCCCATCACCCTCATTTGCTCGTAGCCTCACTCTGATTCCCGCTAGAGCTCGGACGCAGAGTGTATCCACATTGAATGATCATTAACTGCTATCAAGGAGCATATATGTTTGTATGAGGGATCATGAAAGGTGTCTGCAGGGACTGATGATTGAGAAGCGGTAACAATCTCTGTGGCCGTCCAGCAAATTCGAGTAAAAGCAGCCAGAAAACGCCACTGCGGTTGGGTCGATGTCTGTCCAGATGTCGCAAGTCATCAGCTGAGTAGGCATTTGTGGTCGCAAGGTGGCGTCAGGCACTCGTTGAGTGGAAGTCTCGGCTCAAATCTTGCATGGGTGTGGATTTTAATATGTGCCGTTGCCAAGCGCATCATCAATGTATCAATGTTGTTCCAAGCGATGGTGTCAACCAACTAGGGTTCAAATAACTTAGCGTCTCCGAAGAGATCGCCACATCCTTCCACGAGCAAAACTGCATTGCGTCCGCATTTTGCAGTCAACACGCTAATAGACAACCTGACAAAACAAGCGACAAGCACGGTGCGTATTGCAGATTTAGGAGTAATGAAAAGTTGATCGTTATTAACCCTTTGAGTTTCAACAAAATAAAAAAAAGTTAATTTTAACTTTTTTCATAAAATTGTCTTTTGTCATCATAGTAAGCAACGAATACAAGAAGAAATTGGCAAAAAATAAAAAGTAGATTATTTACAAGTCGTGGTTTCATTTTGAGAGCACTGTGACACATAATTTTCAACCAGCCGTTATTTCATGAGATATGTTTGAAAGCTAATTTCGCATTTTTCCTACACAAAATCCCACATCTCGAAACTTCCACGAGTTCAAATATATAAAACGAATTATAGCCTAAATAACAAACAAACATCGTCCTAAAATTTAATAAATTTGTAGCACAGTTACATACTGCTCCAATGTTCATATTTCGATCCACTCGTAACAGTAGCAGTACAAATTGAAATTTACGTTACAATGACTTCAAATAATTGCTTACACTCTCAATGATCTACTCAATAACGCCTCTATGAGAAACAAAAGCGACGTGTCACGATCTGCTACAATCACATAGCACTGCGACTGTTGCTTTGAACGCAAGAAGTGACTGCTTCAATCCACTGCAGTCACACAAGTGTTTCAGTGTACCAGTATATGTCTTCTTGCAATAGCTACGGTGGTTTCATGTGAAAGTTACTGGTACTTAAACATAATTTAATAAAATTGTCATTTCAACCAGAAATCACTGGCACTCAAATGGTAAAGCGGCCTCCTTTCAGTACGTTAAAAATAGTTCGGGCTGTCACATAAATGATGCACAGGTGTGACACATCCACCACTTGACAATGGTTACAATGACGAACCAGTATAGTCATGACGGAATATCTGACTTACTCTAGAATGAATCATCCGAAGTCGAAGAAGAACTTGTTTCATCCGTAAAGTGGAGCGTTGCCTTCCTGCAGTCGTCACGCATCTCAGCTGCTGGATGCTTGTAGAAAGTGCTATGTGAGAGGTTTTCAGTACGTCACGATATCTTCATTTTCAAATGCTCTGTCTCGACAGTCCTCAACACGTCTCTGTTACGTCAAATATTACACTCACAGTTTCTCCTTTCACCATTACACAGTACAGAGGGCGTTAAATATTCTGTGGTATTTTGGAAGTCATTGTTATAAACTACTGTATTTTTAGTGAAGATTTTCCAGATTTAATCAAGATTTTCCAGATTATCTGACGACGTACCGATGCGAGAATGTGTGATGAGGTTAACTGCTGCACTGTCTTGTTGAACAAAACATGCTAGTTTCACTGTATCTGTTGATATATAACCTTTTGCCTAAACTATAGATAATAGAATGCGATTCTGTCCCTCATAGCATTACGATTTGTGAGGAAAAATCGTTCCAAATTCAGGGATAAAACTCGTATTTGTACACATTTTATTGTACCAGATATAGAATAGTAAGGAATGACCGATCTTCTTTCAGCATGAAGATTTCGGGCAGTGAGAACTACAGTATTTGTTAGCTTCTTCACGACGTTAAAATGAAGCTAAATTTGTCACAACGATGTTTTAACAACTTGTCAGAGATGTAGCTATCACTACATCATGTCTAGGAAGCCGTTGGTAAAAGTAATTCTCAAGCGTCATATTACTGATATTTTAGAATAACTAAGATGGGCCATTCTCGCAACTGAATGTATAAAAAGTGCATGTACGTGCGTGGAGTGAACGGTTCGGATCATTGCATGAATTTAAGAAAGTTAGAGTAAGAAGTAGGTGTCTAGCTTATGTGTAAAACTCTATACAGAGCGTTACTTTTACTGCACATCTAGTGACATCTGTGGGGCAAACGTGAACATACGAGTACAAAGCTATGAATAGTCTTATATCGGCATCAGAGATAAGGAATCTCCTAATCGCGGCTGATAAAAGGATAATAGCGATAACGCTACTGAATCAAAGTATCTATACTACATTTTCACATGTTAAGTGCTGAAGGAGTTAAAACAACGAGGAACATGGCGGCGCTACTGGCAAACATAACCTTCCCTCACCCTTCAACTAGCACTTCATCTCGTACCATGTCATAATAGTTAAAAAGAAAAACCTGAGAGACGAAGATGAGGGGAAGGGGGGCTTGTTAAAACTGCAGGTAAAACAAATTGGAATATGGAAGAGGGTTTTTGTAGCTACTTCACTTCAGAGAGAATTTGAGGTGGAGGTAAAAGAAGAAAGGGTTAGGACACCCCCTGCACAGATATTTGAATTTCTGTTCATTATGACACCGGATAAAGGACCTTTTTTCAATATATTTTACTTTTTCCAGCCATTTTAATATCGTGTGTATTGAATTTCTAGCCATTGGATATGTAAGAAAGTTTTTACGTATACTTAATACAAATGATGTACTTCTTCTAACTTAGGGCAATTTGTCATCTCGTAGAATCGGGTGTACTGCCAGTGGTCCGCGTCTTCCCAACACGATATTTCGACATCGTAACTCGGCGTCTGCATCGCCGGTAAAGTCTTAGAAATTAGGGCAATTTGATTATTCGGATTTCCAGCAATGTTTACATACCACATTTAAGCTAGTTTTAACATCAGCGATTAAATATACCGACCAATTATCACATGAGCATAGAAGGAGAAGGGGGACAGTGACTTATCATTGGTCTCATTGCTGGTGAAAATGTGAACTATGATCCTGAACTAACACACAGTTCACGAGACCTTTCTGTTGATATGCTTCCAGTTCCCTTTTGCAGTATGTTTATGATATACGTTTCATTTCTACTCAATGTCACTCCCCAAACATACACTTCGAGACACTTCTTTCTGTGGTCTTTGTTAACAATTGATATCGCTAACATCTTTCTTGAGGAAAACTTTGTCCTCCATCAATAAATCCCTGATATATTTCCTACTAAGGCTGTATTTTGAACTTTGCTTCAATGACTGCAGGATTCTTCAGCAATTTTTTATTTTAGTGATGGGTGCTAATTAGATTGAACCAGAATGTCGTTGACTAGTGGCTTACTGCAAGAAGATGTCCTTTATTCCATATCGTGGTAGTAAAGTGCGTGCGTGTATGTGTTACATGGACGAACTGTGATGGGTGATGGTGTTTTGTCGCGTCGTAATACACAACTAGAATTTAAAGGAACGAAGACGTGACACCTAGTGTTAACATACATCCTACTGGCGTAGCCTGGTGCCATAGTGAAATCCGAAAGCAACGCTCCCCTATGATGGAAAGCCACCATCTATAACGTTACATGCGCCCTATGACGCAAATAGTGGAGGTACGCCGTTTAGTATGGGGCACTGTAGCACAGACGTGACCAGGACCTACACGCTCCCACGTCTACTCCTTTGGCACCCAATTGTGAAAATAAACCATTCACGCACTAATAGGATTCGGACTGCTTAATTCTACGTGGTGCGTCACAGTAATGCCACGACCTAGTGCGTTCGGCCACGGAGACAGGTATCTTAAGATGATGATAATTAGATTGTTCGATTACTTCCGAGAGTAACTATTGTGCCTGATCAGATACCCGTTTAGTGATGACAATATAAAGTATAAGGATGAAAATTGTACATATATTTTTATCCCAGTCCACCCAAGGTTATCGTTGGAAACAGAACAGTAATCAAAAGTATGAACTGCTGAAGCTAACCAACAAGAAATCTCCCGTGCCACCATCTCTTCATCTCATAGTAGCACTTGCAACGTACGTTCTTAGTTATTTGCTGCATGTATTCCAATCTCTGTTTTTCCATGTAGTTTTAACTCTGTACTGCTCCCTCCAATACAATCGAAGTTATTCCGTAATATCTTAACAGATGTCCTACCATACTGTCCCTTCCTCTTGTCAGTATTTTCTACATATTCATTTCTTAACCGAATCTGCGCAGAACCTCCTCGACTCCTAACCTTATCGGTCCACCTTATTTTCAACATTCTTCTGTTGCACGTCATCTCAAATGCTTCGATTCTCTCCTTTTCCGGTTTTCCCATAGTCCATGTTTCACTACCACTCAGTGTTCTGCTCCAAGCATACATTTTTAGAAATTTCTTCCTCAAATAAGGCCTTTGTTTAATACTAGCAAACTTCTCTTAGCTAGGAACGTCCTTTAGACCAGTGCTAGTCTGCTGTTTATGTCCGCCTCGCTCCGACCATCATGGGTTATTTTGCTGCCTAGGTGGCAGAATTCTTTAACTTCATCTACTTCGTGACCATCAGACCTTCTGTTAAGCTTCTCTCTGTTCACATTTCTGCTACTTTTCATTACTTTCGTCTTTCTTCGATTTACTCTCAGTCCTTATTCTGTAGTCATTAAATTGCTCATTCCATTCAGCAGATCATGTAATTCGTCTTCACTTTCGCTCAGGGTAGCAATGTCATCAGCGATTTTTTCACTGATAAACTTTCATCTTGAATTTTAGTCCCACTCTTGAACCTTTCTTTTCATTGCTTCGTCGATGCACAGATTGAATAGTAGGCGTGAAAGATGACGTCTCTGTCTTACAACCTTTTTAATGCGAGCACTTCTTTTCCTATAAATTACTCCTATACTTCTCAGAATTTCGGACATCTTGCACCATTTCACATTGTCGAAAGCTTTTTCCACGTCGATAAATCCTATGAAATTGCCTTGCTTTCATGACCAAACCCAACTCAGAACTGTCTCTCTGGTGCCTTTACCTTTCCTAAAGCCAAACTGACCGTTTCCTTTTTCGTTCTTCTGTATATTATTCTTATCAGCAACTTGCGAATGCATGAGCTCTTAAGGTGGTTGTGTGAAAATTTTCGTACTTGTCGGTTCTTGCAATCTTCGGAATTGTGTGCATAATGTTTTTCCGGAAGTCAGATGGTATATCGCCAGACACATACATTCTACACACCGACATTTTGTTGCCACTTCCCCCAACGATTCCAGAAATTGTGATGGAATGTTGTCTATCCCTTCTAATTTGAACTCAGGTCTTGCAAAGTTCATTTAAAGTCTGTCTCTAATACTATATCTTCCATACGGACACCTATTCCTTCTTCTATCACGTCATGAGACAAGTCCTCCCCCTTATACAAGGCTTCAAAGTATTCTTTCCTCCTATCCGCTATCTCCTCTGCATTTAAATGTGGAATTGCCCCTTGCGCTCTAGTTGTTACCACTCTTGCTTTTAATTTCATCGAAAGGTTTCATTTTCCTGTATGCTGAGTCAATTTACATCTCTCTTTCGATTTGATTCCAAAGTGACACGTATTTCTGTCATATTATAGCAATATCAGTATTAACGCTTCACTAGCTGAAAAGCCGGCCGGAGTGGCCGTGCGGTTCTAGGCGCTACAGTCTGGAACAGCGCGACCTTTACGGTCGCAGGTTAGAATCCTGCCTCGGGCATGGATGTGTGTGATGTCATTAGGTTAGTTAGGTTTAAGTAGTTCTAAGTTCTAGGGGACTGATGACCTCAGAAGTTAAGTCCCATAGTGCTCAGAGCCATTTGAACCTAGCCGAAAGAAATTTACATTTGTGACTGTGGGATACCGCCCGGAAGTAGTAACGCTCTGCAGCTTGAGGAAACGTGTAACTAAAAAGTGAAACATATGAGGTTTTGTGCAGGAGATTTGTTGTACCAGAAGACATTCATCGTACTGCCCTGATGCGACGCGACGAAATTGTGATACAGACTCGAGTGTCACAGAGATTGAAATAGCAGACAAGCAGTTGTCCCTTGTTCTTGTGTACTTTGGCCGCTGTACAAGCCACACCCAGCAGATAAGGTAGACATACAATGATATCAACATTCGAGACGCAGCAGCGTCAGTTCACTTGTAATGTACTCACGGGGAACAATCTCAAATGGAAATGAAGTACAGTATGGAAACAATAGATCACAAAGGTTTTGGTGTCTATGTAATTGTGTCACACTTTGAATTTCATGCTAAATATCAGACTTAGCAAGTTTTCTTTATGGACAGGTGTGCAACGATTGCCGTATTCGTTTCTTTCAGCTGACATAGGTGAGGGTGGTTTGTGTTTAAAATCTGCAGTAAGTGAGAACGCTGCCACTTTTTACGGCTGTGCTCCGCAAGTCACCTTACGTTGTGTGTCAGAAGGTGCCTCTGGTAGCAGTATCATTTACCCTTGTCCCTGTTCTGTTTGCGAATAGTACGGAATAAGAACGACTGTCGATGAACTTACGTACAAAATTTAATTTTTCTTTATTATTGTCGTGGCAACTTCGAAAGACTTACGAGGAAGGAAAGAATGTGCTGCCTGTGCCTTTCTGGAATACGCGCTCTCGGAATTACAACAGTAAATCTGTGTATGATGCACATCGCCTCTATCGAAGCGTCTAGCTGTGCTGTTTGTTGAGAATCTCATAACGCTCTCGTTCGCCTAAACGATCCCGAGAACAAGCGCTCCATCTTTCCTTGGATTTTCTCTCTATCTTCTACTAATTCAAAACGCTGAATGTTCCAGAGCGACAAACAGCACTCAAGAATCTGTCGATCAAATGTTCTGTGAGCCGCTTTTTTCAGCGATGAGTTACGTTTCTTTAAGGGTCTCCCACTGAATTTCAGCCTAGCATCTGTTTTTCCAGCAATTTGTTTTACATGCTAATTTCATTTTAAGTCGCTCTGGATTATTACTTCTAGATATTTTACGGTAGTAACTGTTTCAACCGTTTTGTCGTCAATAAAGTGATCGAACAGTAATGGATCTCTTCGCCAATTTATGGGCAATGTGTTACATTTATCTACATTCAGGGCCAATTTCCAGGCTCTGCACCAACTGTCGAACCTCTGAAGGTTTTCCTGCATTTATATACTGTCTTCTGGCATCGCAGCCTTTCCACAGACAACAGCATCGTCTGCGAATAGCCTCAAGGACCTTGCAACATTATTCGATTGATCGTTAGGATAAACTGTAAACAGTAACGACTCTGTAACAATCCCCGGGCGTACTCCCGAAATTACCTTTACATCTGACAAGTTCGTCCCGTTAACACCAATGTTATAATACGTAATCCGTCCACATTAAAAAAAAAATGTGTGTGTGTGTGTGTTCCACATATTCTCCTAAACCACTGGACCAATTTCAACACCCCTGTTACGCATACCTCTTATTATCAGGCAACAATCTGTCGGGGTAAGAATCACCTATGTATTGTGATTCGGGAGATATGACGTCATAATCAATGAGATGCGTGAAAAACTGCCTCATCATGTACGACTCTTAAATGTATTACTTCTGTATTAATAACCGTATTCACAATAAATTTCGCAGACAGTATTCACATTTTGCGCTAAATGCACTTCTAAAATTATATTATGGTACCACACAAAATTCAGGAGATACAACGTTATAGGCATTGTGTATTACGTTTAAGTTCATTACTTCTTTCCTAGCAATTCTATTCGCAAAAAATTTTGGAGGCGGTATTAACCTACACCGCTAAATGTGCCTACGAAATTATATTATTGTTTGACACATGGATCAGGAGATATAACGTCATAAACACTGAGATGGGTGAATAACTGCCGCTTTATGCATAACGTTTAAATTTTTTACTTCTTTGCTGTTACCTCTATTTCCAACATATTTCACAGACAGCATCCACATATGCCTTTAAATGTACCTGCCCAAAAACATCATGAACGACAGATAGTTCAAGAGATATTACGACGTAAACAACGAGATCCATGAAAAGATGACACTCATGCATGAAGTTCTAATACATTTATTCTTTCCTACTAATAATCTCCTACAGTTGAGTCAATTTGAGGAAATCCCTGACACGTGGATAGTTCTTTGGCAAAGCTTTCAACTGCGAAATGGAAATGGAAATGGCCGAAAACAATAGGCGTCTATAGAGCTACGAAAATGAATTGCCATAGAAACATGTACAAGATTGCGTTGTACACACGCAAAGCTGCTGTACTTATACATTTGTACATTATGCATATTTCTTTGTACGCCTATTTCGTAATTTCAGAGGTATTTCCACGATTACATGGAAATCAAATATTTTCGTTATTACGCTGCGAACGCAGTTCATTTTTTATTTCTGTTTGCAATATAAAAATGGCAAAATGAATACTCGGGGAGTGCTAGGTTTGTCAGCTAGCGACTTAGTAACAGTCTCATAACTGAACTTCGTTTACATTGTGCAGGCTTGTTGCAATATATCAGTGAGAATTTATTTTCTGACAAGGAAATTTTAAAGCACATATCCAGTAATATTTCTGAAATGGAATATGAATAGATTCGACTAAATTATTTATTACATAAGACACAAGGCAATATGGACGCCGTATGCCTACAAATAATCATCTTCCGTAGCTCCGTGGTCAGCGTGTTTTGCACCTATTTGGAAGACTCGGGTTCGATTCCTGAGAGTACCAGTGATTTTTCCTTGTTGGGAGCACTGGAATGGGTGCACCCAACCTAGTGAGGAGAACTGAGGATTTACTTGAGTGAGAGGTAGAGGCTTCAATGTCAAGAAAATCGACAACGGTAAGGAAATCTGTGTGCTGACCCACTCCATCTACATATAATATTGGGGCACATGTGTTATGAGTGTGGTTTAGTGCTTCCTGTGAAGGTAGGTAGTACTTCACAGAAGCTTGTCAGCAAACTGAAGCCCAGAATATATACTCCAACTTTTTATACGGGGTGATGCAAATAAAAGTGGCCCAGAGAACAGAGTTCCAGGGTACGCAGAAACAATGTAGAGGAAAGGTTGTTTAAAGTGACCACCATTCATCTTTTGGCACTTCCGGGTCAGCATGCTGAAGGCGGATTTCCTATACTGGAATTGCTACGGTCTCATCCGAAATATTCTGGTGCAGTTCTTGAAGACTATGATGGTTGTTGCGATACACCTTGCACTTGAGTCTACCCACACAAAGTAATCGCACACTGACCGATCACGTGACCTGAACGGACAGCTGGGGCCGCGACCAGACTGTCCTCTGCTAACTACATTGTCAGGTGTAAAGGTTGTGTAAATGTGCTCCAAGGTTCGGCCAGCTGTATGGGCAGTTGCTCAATCCTGTAGGAAGTACTGTAGGTCTTTTCCTCCTCCGTTAACGCTGCCACAAATGGTTGAAAAATCTTGGCGAAGTTCGGGCCACTTATATTTGCACCAGCCTGTACTAGGAATATTGTTGCACAAATTCTGTTCAGCAGCAAACATAAGATTCCACCTTCAGAACAGAGTGGAATTATAGTATTTCCTGCAAACTGTTTGGTAAATTATATGTGGGTCAGTCAGGTAGGAATATAACTGCTGGACTGACTGAGTGTTAAATGAACTGGAAAGTGAAAACGATAGATTCCATCTTTGCTGAACATGATTTGAACGAATGTCATGCTTATCATATTAAATGTGATGTACTCCATAGAGGAACTAGGGGCAGAAACTATTACTCGAAATTCTGGCCATTAATAAACAATAATCGAAGAATCCTAAGCTGGTCCTTAATGACCACAGCTACATATTCACCCTCACCAAAGTAGCGGCAACCAGTTAATATTTTCTCTGGATTAGATAATACGTTCTTCCCACACCCACATTCCCTATACTCCTTTGTCCCCTCTGCCCCGCTCCTCCCTATTCATCACATTCACCAGTTTGTTCAAATGTTTGTGAATTTCTAAAGGACCAAACTGCTGAGGTCATCGGTCCCAAGACTTACACACTACTTAAACTTACTTAAACTAACTTATACTAAGAACAACACACACACATGCCAGAGGGAGGACTCGAACTTCCGGCTGGAGGGATTCACCAGTTTGTCCCTGTAACATGGTAGTCTATGCCATTTCTTACTTGTACTACGTTTTTGGCTTATACATTTCTATATTTTTATTTTTGACTATACTGTAATATAAGAGAACGAGTCTACTATTGACATAAGTTTCCCACGTCATAACTTTTCCTTTCCTATACACTTTTCCAACAAGGGAGTATTAAAAGTCACACTGCGAGACTCTTAGTTAATGCAGTGAATGCTTTGTTGCCGGGTCGT
Organism: Schistocerca serialis cubense; assembly: GCF_023864345.2. Taxonomy (NCBI): domain Eukaryota; kingdom Metazoa; phylum Arthropoda; class Insecta; order Orthoptera; family Acrididae; genus Schistocerca; species Schistocerca serialis. Next base: position 1,030,825,500 of record NC_064638.1, read on the forward strand.
GTAACCTACAAAGAATGAGGATACCCGTTGCCCTCTCGCTCACCCGATTTAACTCACTGCGATTTCTTTTTTGCGAAGGGCCCTCAAAACAAAAGGATTTTATTTTTTTTTTTGCTTGAAAGAAAGGATTTCAGATCGATATAGCGACAACAGTCCGACATCACAGACAACGTACTGTGAACGGGATTGCGGCAATAGCCTGTGATAATTTCGCGCCAGACTCCAACAATACCATGGGTACAGTGAACGACATTTTCCAGTCGTAGTGTTCAGAAAAATGTTTTTCTATGTGTTGTACCCCTTGTAGCTATTGTTATGCAATAAAATATTAAAAAATTAATTATTTAACAATCAATTACATTTGGAATTCTGCTCGTATCGCTGTCCAACCTTGTATATGAGAGTGAATAAAAATTAAACCACAAAGTGACGGAATACAAATTTATGTTTCATCAACAGCACGTCATTTTCCCTTTATATCAGATTAGTTTGAATTTCAAATAACTTATCAAAATCTGGAACTCTCGCCCATATATATGTATCTGCGTTCAAATAAACACTTTGATAAGATACGCCCAGATCTTAAAAGATGCCTTTTGGAGACAAGTTCGAGCACCTGATATTCCAAGTGTCGCTGATTTATCCGTATTTTATCTCTAAAAAATCACAGCTCAACCCAAGATGCTCATTATAAGTAAATCACGAGGAACTAAATTATGGACAGATGCTAAGTTATAGTGTGAGTTGTTTGGTTGTTTGGGGAAGGAGACCAGACAGCGTGGTCATCGGTCTCATCGGATTAGGGAAGGAAGTTGGCCGTGCCATTTCAGAGGAACCATCCCGGCATTTGCCTGGAGTGATTTAGAGAAATTACGGAAAACCTAAATCAGGATGGCCGGACGCGGGATTGAACCGTCGTCCTCCCGAATGCGAGTCCAGTGTCTAACCAATGCGCCATCTCGCTCGGTATAGTGAGAGTGTCCCCGTAGCCACAGTAAGTGGAAATAAGACGGCGTGTTATATAACTTGGGTGTCCTCAAGCATTGTACTGGCAGTGACAGACCCGCACAGAGTGAGCTGGAAGTGCAATGATCAGAGTACGTCGCGGTCCAACTAAGTGCTGTGGGCTTGCCGACCGTAGGCTTTGCGACCTGTGGCCTCAGCGCTGTGTTTTCAACCACAAAAATTTAAACCGAAGGTTTCCCAATTGTGAAGGAAGCCGGAGCAACTGGGGGGAGGGGGGGGGGGGAATCTGACAATTATTTTGTAATGAGAACATCCCCGTACATTTTATTGAGGCTTTGCGTTGTACACAGTCAGAATATTATGACTACCGACCTACTATCGATATAAACAAGTCCAGGCGATAGCTGCGTCACCTGGCGAGGGATGGCTGTCTGACTCACGCACAGTGGACATCAGGGAGCGTGCTGTCCGTGTGTAGAGTGGGGAGGCGCACGATCTATCTTAGTTTGATCGAGGGCAGTTTGTGATGGCCCGAGGCACGTTACGAGCATTTCGGAAACTGCATGACTTTGTAACCTCCCCCTCACTTATCGACCTTAATGACAGTGAAAAATTAAACCGCGTGTACCTAATGGAAATTTGGGAAAAGCAATTGTCACCGAAGTTAATCTGTCGGTAAAGAGGGAGGAAAGGGTTACATCTAAATGAAAGGAAAAATGCAAATGAAACCGGTGGAAATTAATTTTGAAAAGGGGTAAAGTTAATGAAGAAAGTAAATGTGCGGCCGTTACGTTAACAATTAACTAGCGGTAATTAGATATTTGAGATTTACTATAGTAACTGAAAAAGAAAGGTAATTACACATATAATTAGCACTAGAAGCGTGGCAACTGAAGGTTGACACGTGTAGTGTGAAAACTGAAAGTTTGTCAGAAGTAATAACTTTCGCTGCACTCTGACTTAATTTAGCAAAAGAATTAATAAAACCGGAAAACTGAAAGTTAATTTAGTGACTGAAATTAATAAGAAGCTTTCTTTCTTAAGCACATCGAAATTCAGTAAAATACGGTTAGTCTTGGACTACCTCAACAATCATTCAAAAGCTACTTGAATCTACGCAATTTAGAAATAAGAGATTTAGCTTTGAACTTGAATTAAATGATTCTGAACAATTAACAAGCTGAGCTGCAGTCACAGGTAAGCTAAAATACGGTAACAAAACTCGCACTCTTAATTTGTGCTTGCGTAATCTAAATATTGTAGCCAGCTATGAATACTTAAACTGAACTTTGAAATTAAAGCAGTGAAATGGAATTATGCTGGCGTTTGAATTTCAACGACACTCGGGTTCATTTCGGAAAAGGAAGGGACCCTGCTTGGTAATGCACTTGGGACAATGAGCAACAAAGGTTCATGCTAAGTAGCTGTAATTTTGTGATGCAACAATTTTAAAAGTTTGAAAAGCTGAGGTCTGCCATACAGTTCTAAAACTTTACGTGCTTCCAGCCTTCCTTGTTGGTTGATTGAAGGTTTGAAGCCGTCGATCGAGGAAGTGGCGACAGTCACTCATTGTCGGCCGTCGCTGTTGCAGAAGCTGGATGTTGGCGCGCCTTCTGCTCGACACGGTCACCAGACGAAACGGGCTCTTGATGTGCGCCAGCTAATGCTTCCCGTCCGCGACACCATGTCAGAAACTATCAGCGCAAGTCGAGCGCAATTACATGCTGCCAAACCCCGAAAGCGCGGCAACTCGCGGGAGCTTCACACCACACACCTGCTCCACTCGCTACTCCAGCCAGACTCTCTCATGCTCTGCCCGCGCTCCACGCGGCAGAGTTCACTACCAAAGATCCTACACACTTTGATTCTTCACACGACCTATCGATGTAATCGCTCGATAGCAGTTTTCCCTAGGCAAGACCCAGCGTAAAAATACAAATAATATTTACGAAACAAACCAATTATACATCGACATAAATGCATAAATATATATATACAAATAGTAAAACAATTACAATATGTAAAGACACAGAAATGTCATATATTGAGGTAACAAAACAAGGAAAAAAAATTATAGTACAATAGATGGAAATAGGAGGATATGCATTTCCGGCGTTACAACTTGTCGGGTGTTCGACGAATTTTGTGGTGAGTGTCTTCAGCACTTGACGAAACCAAAGTGAAAGCGTGTACAAACGTCCTGGGGTAAGGCGGCCACTCGTCATTATAGATGTCCGATGTCGTTGGCCGGACAGACTGGCAAAATAGAACAGGCGGCGAACTGTGGCGGAGCTAAATTCAAATGGCTCTGAGCACTATGGGACTTAACATCTGAGTTCATCAGTCCCATAGACTTAGAACTACTTAAACCTAACTAACCTAAGGACATCACACACATTCATGCCCGAGGCAGGATTCGAACCTGCGACCGTAGCAGACACGTGGTTCCGGACTGAAACGCCTGGATACGCTCAGCCACAGCGACCAGCACACAGTAGATGTGTGTCTGAACACACACTGCACCAAAATCTCCTAACGCTGGGCATCTGCAGCCGACGGCCCATGCATGTGCCGATATTAACACCACGACATCGACAACTACGATTGAAATGGCCTCTTGACCATCGGCACTGGGCATTGGCGCAGTGGCAGAGCGTTGCATAGTCAGATGACTCCAGAATCCTTCTTCATTTTGCCGGTGAGAGGGCGTGAATCTGTCGTCTTCGATGGGAAATGCAGGAGGATCTGCAGCGAATTGACGCATGGTGCAGGGAATGGCAATTGAATCTCAATGTAGACAAGTGTAATGTGCTGCGAATACACAGAAAGATAGATCCTTTATCATTTAGCTACAAAATAGCAGGTCAGCAACTGGAAGCAGTTAATACCATAAATTATCTGGGAGTACGCATTAGGAGTGATTTAAAATGGAATGATCATATAATGTTGATCGTCGGTAAAGCAGATGCCAGACTGAGATTCATTGGAAGAATCCTAAGGAAATGCAATCCGAAAACAAAGGAAGTAGGTTACAGTACGTTTGTTCGCCCACTGCTTGAATACTGCTCAGCAGTGTGGGATCCGTACCAGATAGGGTTGATAGAAGAGATAGGGAAGATCCAACGGAGAGCAGCGCGCTTCGTTACAGGATCATTTAGTAATCGCGAAAGCGTTACGGAGATGATGGATAAACTCCAGTGGAAGACTCTGCAGGAGAGACGCTCAGTAGCTCGGTACGGGCTTTTGTTAAAGTTTCGAGAACATACCTTCACCGAAGAGTCAAGCAGTATATTGCTCCCTCCTACGTATATCTCGCGAAGAGACCATGAGGATAAAATCAGAGAGATTAGAGCCCACACAGAGGCATACCGACAATCCTTCTTTCCACGAACAATACGAGACTGGAATAGAAGGGAGAACCGATAGAGGTACTCAAGGTACCCTCCGCCACACACCGTCAGGTGGCTTGCGGAGTATGGATGTAGATGTAGATGTAGATGTAGTAGATGTAGAACAGCTTCTTGAGCCCTGTACTGAGGGACGGAGACAGTCTGACGGTGACTCCGCTGAGCTCTGGGGAACATTCACATGGGCATCCATGGGTCGAGTGGAGCGCGTGCAAGGCACCATGACGGCCAAGGAGTATCGTACGCTAGTTGCAGACCGCGCACAGCCTTTCATGATGATCATGTTTCCGACGGTAGCGCAATTTTTCAACAATATAATGCCGCCATATAACACGCTCAGGAGTTTGATGGAGTGGTTCGAGGAACACAGTGGCGAATTCCAATTGATTTGCTGGTCTCCCAACACGTCAGATCTGAACCTAATCTGTGATATGATTAAACGTGGCGTCAGAGCTCATCGCCCCCTTCTCCGAAATGCATGGGAATTAGGTGACTGCCGCACGGGATTAGCCGAGCGGTCTTAGGCGCTGCGGTCATGAATTGTGCGGCTGCTCCCGGCGGAGGTTCGATTCATCCCTCGGGCATGGGTGTGTGTGTATGTCCTTAGGGTAATTTAGATTAAGTAGTGTGTAAGCTTACAGACTAATGACCGTAGCAGTTAAGTCCCATAAGATTTCACACACATTTGAACAATTAGGTGACTCGTGTGGGCAGATGCGGTGCCAACTCCCTCTATCGACCTACCAAGGTCCCATTGCTTCCATGCCACGACGCGTCGGCTCTGTTATCCGTACCAAAGGTGGACATACAGCCTATTAGGTAGGCTGATCACTGTATGTGCACGTAGTACACTGGCATGTTTGTAGGATTTTTTATTTTTTTATTTTCACCTTTAATATTTTTTATTTTAACCATTTTCCTTTCTACAAAGTTCCTTCAGAAAAATGTCTAAACTTTTTGTCTTAATTTATGCATTTTACTCTGTCACTCAATTTTTTGTAAGAAGGCCAGAAATTTTAAACGTCTTCCTAAATCTCCGGAGTTGATGTATACTTGTATAATTTTCTTCCTTTTTGAACACGAACACCAATGGATTCTTTTTCGATTTCAAATATAGCATTTACTACTTCCTCTTTCAGCTTATTTATCAGGAAGTAAGGGTATGAACGTTTTTGATTTATTGAGGAGTTAAGTTTCCCAATCCAGCCTTCGGCAACATTCGTGGTCTTGTGCTGCTGCTCAAAAACGTTCCACATTTCAATTGGTATACTAAGATTTCCCATCCATTAGTTGACGATATAGTCTGCGTATTTCGCTACCTTTTCTCCTCTAGGCATTTCTTCCATTCTCACCATCCACGCTTCGTCAGCACTGTTTAGTGGAAAATACGCCACAGCATCACACACTCTGCAAAACAATCGGACTTCTCCTCTACCCCTGCATTCCTCCGCTAATCCCAGGTCTCGTATTTTCTTATACAGACATTGGTTGAAGTGAAAATTGCAGCCGAAAAGAGTTATTTCGAACAATTGTCAAATGTCTAGTCCGTAAGCATAGTTATATTTCCACACACAACCGAACATCAAGATTCTTTTATCAGGAAGAGAGCCAACGACAGTTTTCAAAAAACCTTTACCTTAAATTAACTTCAAAATTAAATCCACGAGTTGGTACCAGGGTTATTGGTCGTCTTAGCAGCTTCCTTTCTTGCTTTACACAATGAAGACTTGTGAAGACTTGAAATTCTCGTAATTTCGCGTATTTGCGTCGAAATCTAAACCTTTATCTTTCAAATCTTGATTTTTTTTAAAGACAGGCATTGACGTTTCTCCGTGGACTCTTTTCCTGTAGTTACGCATTCGTTTCTTAATCTGCACATCTGCTTCGTCAGGTGGACAAGTATGTTGCTCTTCAGGCATGACGCTGCCAGTAGTCTGTAAACTAACACCATTTTCTGTGCAGGCGGTAGCGATAACCATCCTCTCATTTCGTTGTTGTAATTATTACCATTACGCACAATGTGGAAAACTCAAGACGCTTGGGCCTATGAAACTACGCGGAAAAGAAGGCGGTCGGCGAAGACATTGCCTAATTGACAACACATCCGTTGCTGGTTAACGATTGACGGAAATCAGCAGTGGGGATGCGAAACTGGATGGTCGGAAGTACCATGGAACCTGTAGCATCTACAGGGGATAGGAAAAACAATGTGAACAGTGGTAGTGTAATGGGACGGTTGTGCGTGACGGTCAACAACGCAAGTAAGGCGCGTATCGCACTGGACTGTGCGTGTTCAGTACGGACTAGGCATCAGTGTAGGTTGCTTACGAGTAGTGCACACTTCGTATTTGCATTCCGAGGCCGAGGTCGACGATCAATGAAAGACCTAGCAGAGTTCCAAAGTGAGCAGATTGTGGGGGACCGATTAGCTGGAGCATCAGTAACCAAGACAGCCAACTTTTTTAATGTTTCTGGAGCAAATGTTTCAACAGTCATGACAGCCTACACAAATCATGAGAAGACATCATCCTGTAAACGTAATAGGGGGAGCAAATGAAAACTAAATGGCAGAGATTGTCGTACGCTAACACGAATTGTGTCAAAACAACAAAGAACTACGCAGCCTAAAGTGACTGCAGAGATCAATAGCTAACTTCGAGACCCCGCATCTATCGACATTGTCCGCTGAGAGTTCCATAAAGCGAATATTCATGGACGAGTTGCTATACCGAAACAAACAACGCAAAGAACCCTAAAACGTGGTATCAAGAGCATAAATCCTGGACGGCTGGTCAGTGGAAAAACGTCATATGGTCCGACGAGTCAACGTTTTCGTTATTTCCAATATCAGGCCGGGTTTACCTCTGGAGAACACCAAAAGAAGACTACAATCCTGATTGCTTGATTCTAACGGTTAAGCACAGAGGTGGAAGTGTGATGGTGTGGGCAGCCGTATCATGGTATTCTGCTGGTCCCATCATTACTCTCAAAGGCCGTGTTACAACCAACAATTATGTGAAAATTTTAGGTGATCAGGTGCACCCCAGGATTCAGATGTTGTTCCCCAACAATGGTCATATTTTAGGACGATAGTGCACCCACCGACACAGCCAGGACAGTACAATCGTGGTATGAGGAACATGCAACTGAACTGTAGCGTCTTTTTTGGGCAGCACAGTCCCCGAACTTCAACATTGTCGAACCCTTGTGGGCGGTATTGCAGCACAGACTCCGGAGAAGATTACCGCCTCCCTCGTCACTACAGGTGTTAGAAGAGGTTCTGATCGAAGAGTGGCGTAACATTCCACTGGAGACTATACAATCATTATAAGCCAGTATTCAATGAACAATCGTAGCTGTATTACGGGCAAATGGGGGTCCAACCCCTTATTAATAAACCATTCCCAAGTAAGTACAGGTGTCCACATTATTTTCCTTGTCCCCTTTATATAAGTATCGGAAACACCACGATCGGAAGGCCTATGTAGCAGCATATCCGTGGGAGACCAACGAATGGTGCCCTTCACATCAGAGGACTGGGCTTCTCCCATACCACGGCCTGAAGGCTCTACGAAGAGCACCACGATTTGTGGAAAACCGCTTTCCCCCTCCAACTCCCCCTACCCCCCTTGAGTCAGCAGGGTGTCACCGGAAACTTCTGTAATCCACATATTTCGTGGAGTCGTAACTAACAAATTTAATTCTGAAAAATAATTCTTGAAAATTTACAGCAATGTACACAAAATAATCCAAATTTGGTGGATGGATTCTTTAAATAATCGTGTAAAGGGGGAGATGATACAGATATTCTCGTCCATAGGATCTTCACGTCTCGTAATATGCAGCCCCAATCCATTGTGTCTCACGGACATCAATACGTTCATTCCATCCATCTGCTCAGCTAGAATGACCTAACTTCATCAGGACAAAGCATTTTCGCATCGTTCTCAAACTGTATCAAAATCAATGAGCAGTGTTCTTTAACCATTGTGTCGCTTATGTAGTCCCCTAGATTGGGGTATTTATTACTTGATGACAGATTATAGAGTTTTGTTGAATGGGAATTGATGGATGAGGCTGGCGTCCCAGTGTTGAATGACAACCAACGTGGAAGTTGGCGCACCATTCCCAGAACGGTGTTTTTCGACAGACATGCTGCCACATAAACATTTTTCAATAGACCTTTACCAGTGTTTATCCTTCGGTAGTCTTCGGCCAGCAGGTTGGTCGTGTTTGCACGCATTTGGCTATAACAACGCCACAGTTCACATTGCAATTCCAAAGAAATCAGGTGCTAGCCGGCCGAAGTGGCCGTGCGGTTAAAGGCGCTGCAGTCTGGAACCGCAAGACCGCTACGGTCGCAGGTTCGAATCCTGCCTCGGGCATGGATGTTTGTGATGTCCTTAGGTTAGTTAGGTTTAACTAGTTCTAAGTTCTAGGGGACTAATGACCTCAGCAGTTGAGTCCCATAGTGCTCAGAGCCAAATCAGGTGCTGGTAGGTGTGAGAACTACAGAACTATCAATTTAATAAGTCACGGTTACAAAATGCTAACACGAATTCTTTGCTGACGAACAGAAAAACTGACAGAAGCCAGGCTCGGAAAAGATAAGTTTGGATTCCGTAAAATGTAGGAACATGCGAGTCGATACTGACCTATGACTTAGCTTAGAAGCTAGGTTAAGGAAGGGCAAACCTACGTTTATAGCATTTGTAGACTTAGAGAAAGCTATTGACAATGTTCACTAGAATACTCTCTTTCAAATTCTGAAGGTTGCAGGAGTAAAACACAAGGAGTGAAAGGTTATTTACAGCTTGTACAGAAACCAGAAGGCAGTTATAAGAGTCGAGGGGCACGAAAGGGAAGTAAGGGTTGAGAAGGGAGTGAGATAGGTTTGTAGCCTATCCCCAATGTTATTCAATTTTACATTGAACAGGCAGTGAAGGAAACCAAAGAAAAATGTGGAGTAGGAAATAAAATCCAGGGAGAAGAAATAAAAACCTTGAGGTTTGTCGATGACACTGTAATTCTGTCAGAGACAGCAAAGGATTTAGAAGAACAGTTCAACGGAATGGACAATGTCTTGAAAGGTGGATATAAGATGAACATCAACAAAAGCAAAACAAATATAATGGAATGTAGTCGAATTCCCTACCGAGGGAATTAGAGTAGGAAATGAGACACTTAAAGAGGTAGATGAGTTTTGCTATTTGATCAGCAAAATAACTGAGGATAGTCGAAATAGAGAGGGTGTAAAAAGTAGACTGGCGATGGAAAAGAAAGCGTTTCTGAAGAAGAGAAGTTTATTAACATCGGGTACAGAGATAAGCTCAAAAAAATGGCTCTGAGCACTACGGGACTTAACTTCTGAGGTCATCAGTCCCTAGAACTTAGAACCTCTTAAACCTAGCTAACCTAAGGACATCACACACATCCATGCCCGGGCCAGGATTCGAACCTGCGACCGCAACGGTCGCGCGGCTCCAGACTGTAGCGCCTAGAACCGCTCGGCCACTCCGGCCGGCTAGAGTTAAGTGTCAGGAGGTCTTTTCTGAAAGTATTTGTATGGAGTTTAGCCATATAAGGGTGTGAAACATGGGCGATAAACAGCTGAGACAAGAAGAGAATAGCTTTTGAAATATGGTGCTACAGAAGAATGCTGAAAATTAGATGGATGGATTACGCAACTAATGAAGAGATACTGAATAGAATTGGCGAGACATGAAATTTGTGGCACAACTTGACTAGTAGAAGGGTGCGGTCGGTAGGACATGTTCTGAGGCATCAAGGGATCACCAATTTCGTACTGGAGGGAAGCGTGGAGGGTATAAATCGTAGAGGGAGAGCAAGAAATCAATAAACTAAGCAGATTCAGAAGGATGTGGGTTGTAGTACGTACTCGGAGACGAAGAGGTTTGCACAGCATGGAATTGCATGGAGAGCTGCTTCAGATCGGTCTTTGGACTGAAGACCACAACAACAGTTCACATTTCCGAATTTACAGCACGAGCGTCGGAAAGACACGAATGCCACACTAATCCCTTCCCTACTTGTCGGTGCCTTATACCCAAATCAGAGTCGCGCTATGTTCCATATACGTTGCAGCAACGCTCTAAAACGGTAACTTTTGATCACCCATTGTGCAATGCTAGACTATTGTTTTGTTTTAACTTTTTCTTTTTAGTATTCCGTCAGATGGTTATTGAGAACCAAATCTACTGCAGTTACATCACTCGGTGATAGCTGTAACGTCACAGATGAATATTTCTTCCATCCTTCAGGTGCGAATGTTGACATTACAATAAATGATATTGCTGAGACACCGTGGGAAACTTTCAGTAATACAAACATCGTAGGTCAGACGCTACTTCAGATGCGCCATTCAGCGATATCTTCCATCCGTCGGTTGCGAACGTGAATAAATAGCCGACCCACGGTGGGGAAAAAAAAAGTTACAGGTTGGACAATTTCTGATTCTCTGATCTGTGACTGCAAAAAAGAAACCATGCGCTTTCAGTACATAAGCATTGAAGAAACGAAATAACTCGTTCTGGTGTTAATTATCCGACAAGGTAGATGTGTTCTGAATTTTGCATGAAGTTAATTGAATGTATTGTTGGCAGTGAGTCATTCTGTGAATTTTTACAGTTCTAAAAGTTGATGAATCGATGAAGTCGAAATGAGTTAAATACGAACGTTAATTCTTGTTGTATAAGAAGAGAATATAAAAATACATCTTTGTTTGATTTGAAAAGGTAACTACGATTTTATTTCACGTCTGTGGGTCGGGCAGATGATCAACAAGCCTGCGCAGAGTCACAACTTTTCTGGGAGAATTTCTATTCTTCATAAAAGTGTTTTTGTCCTTCTGAGATTTTCCTTCGACAGATAATGCTACCAGATCCACTATAGTTTAGTGTGTTCGCATAGACAACTTCCGAACTTTCTGTTGCGAGAAATCTAATTTCTTCTGGAGTTATAGCCTACGACGAACGGCGATCTTGAGCAGCAAGACGTTGGGCAGAAGAAGACTGATTTCACCGAGCTTCAGAAAGAAAATACCCGAAGGAAGTGTCGTTTAATAAGCGCACTATTAATTACACGAACATTACATAAATACTTAGCACATTATCCTTGATGTTGCAAATAAATGCCAGACAATAGATAACATCAAACTAATTATACAGCTCGAAATAATGAAATAAATTTTCTTTTATTATACAGGGTGAGTTACCTAACATTACCGCTGGATATATTTCACAAACCACATCAAATACTGACGAATCGATTCCACAGACCGAACGTGAGGAGTGGGGCTAGTGTAATTGGTTAATACAAACAATAAAAAAATGCACGGAAGTATGTTTTTTAACACAAACCTACGTTTTTTTAAATGAAACCCCGTTAGTTTTGTTAGCACATCTGAACATATGAACAAATACGTAATCAGTGCCGTTTGTTGCATTGTAAAATGTTAATTACATCCGGAGATATTGTAACCTAAAGTTGACGCTTGAGTACCACTCCTCCGCTGTTCGATCGTGTGTATCGGAGAGCACCGAATTACGTAGGGATCCAAAGGGAACGGTGATGTACCTTAGGTACAGAAGAGACTGGAACAACACAGTACGTCCACATGCTAACACCTTTTTATTGGTCTTTTCACTGACGTACATGTACATTACCATGAGGGGTGAGGTACACGTACATACGTGGTTTCCGTTTTCAATTACGGAGTGGAATAGAGTGTGTCCCGACATGTCAGGTCAATAGATGTTCAATGTGGTGGCCATCATATGCTGCACACAATTGCAATCTCTGGCGTAATGAATGTCGTACACGCCGCAGTACATCTGGTGTAATATCGCCGCAGGCTGCCACAATACGTTGTTTCATATCTTCTGGGGTTGTAGGCACATCGCGGTACACATTCTCCTTTAACGTACCCCACAGAAAGAAGTCCGGAGGTGTAAGATCAGGAGAACGGGCTGGCCAATTTATGCGTCCTCCACGTCCTATGAAACGCCTGTCGAACATCCTGTCAAGGGTCAGCCTAGTGTTAATTACGGAATGTGCAGGTGCACCATCATGCTGATACCACATACGTCGACGCTTTTCCAGTGGGACATTTTCAAACAACGTTGGCAGATCATTCTGTAGAAACGCGATGTATGTTGCAGCTATTTGGACCCCTGCCACGAAGTGAGGACCAATGAGGTGGTCGCCAATGACTCCACACCATACATTTACAGTCCACGGTCGCTGTCGCTCTACCTGTCTGAGCCAGCGAAGATTGTCCACGGACCAGTAATGCATGTTCCGTAGATTCACTGCCCCGTGGTTTGTGAAACCCGCTTCATTGGTAAACAGGTAGAACTGCAACGCATTCTCTGTTAATGCCCATTGACAGAATTGCACTCGATGATTAAAGTCATCACCATGTAATTGCTGATGTAGCGACACATGAAACGGGTGAAAGCGGTGACGATGCAGTATGCGCATGACACTACTTTGACTCAGTCCACCGGCTCTCGCAGTGTCCCGTGTACTCATGTGTGGGTTCATGGTAACAGCAGCTAACACACCAACTGCACCCGCTTCTCCTGTGACGGGCCTGTTACGGACCCGTTTGCGTGCTACGACCATACCTGTTGCATACAGTTGGCGGTAGATGTTTTGCAATGTGCGGCAAGTTGGATGCTCTCTGTCCGGGTACCGTTCTGCATACACCCTGCAGGCTTCAGCTGCATTTCGTCGACACTCGCCATAGATGAGTATCATCTCCGCCTTTTCAGAGTTCGAATACACCATGGTCACAGTTCTTACAACACTACACTGTCACAGACGTCTGGTAACACGGTGTACTACAGTTGGTCTGCGTGCGGAGATGAATGCAGAATAACAATAGCAGCAAGCGCTACATGCGGACACTACGACAGCTAGACCAAACCACAACAGTGCACTACAGCCACACTCGTAAACTCGGTCGTCATCGTAATCATGTCCCTGCAGATGCTGCTTGCCGACCGTGGCCCGTGTTTGTTACAACACGCAACTGAACGTCGGAGGTTTCAAGCGTCAACTTTAGGTTACAATATCTCCGGATATAATCAACATTTTACAATGCAACAAACGGCACTGATTACATATTTGTTTATATGTTCAGATGTGCTAACAAAACTAACGTGGTTCCATTTAAAAAAACGTAGGTTTGTGTTAAAAAACATACTTCCGTGCATTTTTGTATGGTTTGTATTAAACAATTACACTAGCCCCTCTCCTCACGTTCGGTCTGGGAATCGGTTCGTCAGTATTTGATGTGGTTTACGAAATATATCCAGCGGTAACGTTAGGTGACTCACCCTGTATATTAAATCCGCAATTCGCTTTTGATACTGGCGTAGTAGTATGATACCTTGATCAGAAGTTCCACATACTTAAAAACTGTAAACTCTAGACAACATTGATACCAATACACTGTAACAATAATGCAATACATTTTTGGAAATTGGCTGACTAAAGAGTATGGAAGGAGTATGTTGGAGGGTGGGTGGTAGGGGTGAAAGGGTTTTCGGGTAGGATGGAAGACAGACCACGGTTATGAGAAGGAAAGTGTAGGAAAGGATGAAAGGGGATACGTTGCTTTTATGTAGTGGGAGAATAGGGAGCGGTTTCAATCTGACTGGTGAGTTTCATTGTACTTTATTTATGAAGGTGGATAGAAAGTGAGAACTTACCTTGTACTTAGATATATAAATACTGATGTTGACACTTATATCAGAATATTATTGAAATCTGAAAATGGCAGGGGCCCAAACTGATAATTGTGTAATAATTGAGAATTGTACACTTTATGTGATCAAGATGGACTTCTACAAATAAGCTGCCCTAACGTGATCGTGGACTTGTTTACAAACGTTATGTCTTCAGTTGATGGATTTCAAAAATGGTTCAAATGGCTCTGAGCACTATGGGACGTAACATCTATGGTCATCAGTCCCCTAGAACTTAGAACTACTTAAACCTAACTAACAAGGACAACACACAACACCCAGTCATCACGAGGCAGAGAAAATCCCTGACCCCGCCGGGAATCGAACCCGGGAACCCGGGCGTGGGAAGTAAGAACGCTACCTTACGACCACGAGCTGCGGACTGATGGATTTCATTGTCTCGGTGAGGGAATCTGTTAAAATCTCATAATGAACGATTTTTAACGAATTTGTAGGTGTAAGATCGATGGCAAGTGTCGCTAGAAGCTTGGCAACATGCCAGATTTGGGATTTTATGGAGAAAAAAATTGAATTGTTGGAGTCGACTTAGAGGAATGTATAAAAGCATTCATTGTATCTCGGGATGAAGGGGAAAGTGGTGAGTCGGTTATGGTGGTGGGGGTAAATCGACAGAGACATCATGGTGGAGTACGTGGAGTTTCAGAGCTTGATGCAAGTGAAAGAACATGGGTGGGGTGCATATGAAGGTTACATTCGTGTAACAGATGACAGGACAAATCAAAGACTGTAGGCTTTGAGGATGGTGGAAGAACGTAATCACCGTTTTCGGCCAGTTAATAATCTTAGTCTGTTATGGGGTTTCTGATGGCTAGTTAGTATGTAGAATTTCCGTGTCAATTTGTGTTAGAGGATTAGTCTAAGGTTTTTGGTACGTATGCGAATCGGACAGAATGGTCAAAAATCTGTCGGAAAAAGTCACGGAGACAAGCCGCAGGTGCTTATTGCCTGCGTTCTGGATCGATTTGCCTTGAGGAGCCACTGGTTGCACCATGAAGCAAACTGATTGAGATAGAGCAGAAGGAACCGTTGAGGTTCCTGGAGGAAAGCGTTGTCGTCTGCCTACTAGAGATGGACGTAAGAGGGAGGTCTGAGGATGTCAGTAGTGTAAAAGTTGTCTAGGGGGCGAGAACGGAGCATTGTGGCACCCGAGCAATAGGATGGAAGTACAGGAATTGTTTATGGTAACAAAGGATGGGCGATTAGACAGAAAGGATGCAATAAGACGGAAGAAATTGTATCGGCCTGAATCTTTCAGTGCTGTGTCAAATTCTTCTCGCAGAATCATATCTCCAAACTAATCTACATTTCCTTCCTTTTTTCTTTCAATAGTATTGTTTTGAAGTTCATCTTCCTTGTATTGACCGTTTATATACTCCTTCCATCTTTCAGATTTCTCTTTTTGCTTAGGAATGGTTTTCCATAAGAGCTGTGGGGCAAAGGCCCCTTTAATTTTTCAATAGGGGGTATCTATATTTACCCAGTGATATATGGGGTTCTAAATCCTTATATTTGTCCTCTAGCCATTCCTGCGTCGCCATTCCACATTTCCTATCAGTCTCACTTTTTAGACATTCAAATTCGCTTTCGCCTAACTCAATTGCAGCATTTTTACACTTTCATCGTTTAAATTCAAAATCTCCTGTGCCATCCAAGAATTTCTCACAGGTCTTGTCTTTTTACTTGTGTTCACTGCCTTCACTGTTTCTCTCTCAGAGCTACCTATTCGTCTTCTTCTGTATTCCTTTCCCCTGTTTCATTCTATCGATGTCTAATAGTCCCTCTGAAACTGTCCGCACCCTCTGGTTCTTTCACCTTAATTTCCTAAGCTTATGGATTTTCTTTCCAGTTTACAGCTGCAGCTCACAACCAATAACCTTCCAATGTCTCCAAGTCTCTTCCACATATACAACCTTCCATTCATGATTCTTATGCAAAGTGTTAGCTATGATTAAATTATGCTCTGTGCTAAATTCTAAGAGGCGGATTTCTCATTCATTCCTTTTCCCTGGTGCATATTCTCCTACTATTTTTCTTTCCTTTCCTTTTACTACTGTCGAATTGCAGTTCCCGTCACAATAAATATTTCTCCCTCATTTCATCTCATCGGACATTCTTTCAATCTCTTCATCGCGGAGCCAGTCGGCATATAAACTTGTATTACTCTACATCTACATCTACATCTACTTCCATACTCCGCAAGCCACCTGACGGTGTGTGGCGGAGGGTACCTTGAGTACCTCAATCCGTTCCCCTTATATTCCAGTCTCGTATTGTTCCTGGAAAGAAGGATTGTCGGTACGCTTCTGTGTGAGCTCTAATCTCTCTGATTTTATCCTCATGGTCTCTTCGCGAGATATACGTAGGAGGGAGCAATATACTGCTTGACTCTTCGGTGAAGGTATGTTCTCGAAACTTTAACAAAAGCCCGTACCGAGCTACTGAGCGTCTCTCCTGCAGAGTCTTCCACTGGAGTTTATCTATCATCTCCGTAACGCTTTCGCGATTACTAAAGGATCCTGTAACGAAGCGCGCTGCTCGCCGTTGGACCTTCTCTATATCTTCTATCAACCCTATCTGGTACGGATCCCACACTGCTGAGCAGTATTCAAGCAGTGGGCGAACAAGCGTACTGTAACCTACTTGCTTTGTTCTCGGATTGCATTTCCTTAGGATTCTTCCAATGAATCTCAGTCTGGCATCTGCTTTACCGACGATCAACTTTATATGATCATTCAATTTTAAATCACTCCTAATGCGTACTCCCAGATAATTTATGGAATTAACTGCTTCCAGTTGCTGACCTGCTATTTTGTAGCTAAATGATAAGGGATCTATCTTTCTATGTATTCGCAGCACATTACACTTGTCTACATTAAGATTCAAGTGCCATTCCCTGCACCATGCGTCAATTCGCTGCAGATCCTCCTGCATTTCAGTACAATTTTCCATTGTTACAACCTCTCGATACACCACAGCATCATCTGCAAAAAGCCTCAGTCAACTTCCGATGTCATCCACAAGGTCATTTATGTATATTGCGAATAGCAACGGTTCTATGACACTCCCTTGCGGCACACGTGAAATCACTCTTACTTCGGAAGAGAATGACATGCCGCGTTCTGTTATCTAGTAACTCTTCAATCCAATCACACAATTGGTCTGATAGTCCATATGCTCTTACTTTGTTCATTAAACGACTGTGGGGAACTGTATCGAACGCCTTGCGGAAGTCAAGAAACACGGCATCTACCTGGGAACCCGGGTCTATGGCCCTCTGAGTCTCGTGGACGAATAGCGCGAGCTGGGTTTCACACGACCGTCTTTTTCGAAATCCATGCTGATTCCTACCGAGTAGATTTCTGGTCTCCAGAAAAGGCATTATACTCGAACATAATACGTGTTCCAAAATTCTACAACTGATCGACGTTAGAGATATAGGTCTATAGTTCTGCACATCTGTGTTCCTGAAAACGTGGATGACCTGTGCCCTTTTCCAATCCTTTGGAACGCTACGCTCTTCTAGAGACCTACGGTACAACGCTGCAAGAAGGGGGGCAAGTTCCTTCGCGTACTCTGTGTAAAATCGAACTGGTATCCCATCAGGTCCAGCGGCCTTTCCTTTTTTGAGCGGTTTTAGTTGTTTCTCTATCCCTCTGTCGTCTATTTCGATATCTACCATTTTGTCATCTGTGCGACAATCTAGAGAAGGAACTACAGTGCAGTCTTCCTCTGTGAAACAGCTTTGGAAAAAGACATTTAGTATTTCGGCCTTTAGTCTGTCATCCTCTGTTCCAGTACCATTCTGGTCACTGTGGTCACTTTTGGCTTAGTGTCTATGTTGGCTACTGTAATGTGTTCACTATGCCATTCATAGTAGCATTCCTATTGTCTCATTCTATATTAGAGCTATTCCTGCACTGCCCATATTTAATTTTGTATTTATAATCCTGCACTGACCTGACCACAAGTCCTGTTAATACTGCCACAGAACTTCACTAATTCTCACATCTAATTTCAGATTTCGCTTTTCCGATTTTATAACCACCGTACCCGATTATGGGATCTAAAGTTTCGCTCTACGTCCCTGATGACGACAGTCTCCTGAGTAATCTCCGCCAGGAGATCCGAATGGGGAACTTTAATCCTCCGAACTGTTTTACTCAAGAGTATGCCATGATGAGTTAACCATACAGTAGAGCTGCATGCCCTCGTGAAAAATAACTGGTGTCGTTTCCCCTTGCTTTCAGCCTCTCGCAGTACAAGCACAGGAAGCTGACATTGGCTAATGTTACAAGGTCAGATCGGTCAGTCATCCACACTTTCGCAACTACAACACTAATGTCGATTTGAGACCCCTCAGGAAAGCTAGCCCACGTCTACTAGCAACAAGGACTTTACAATGAAAGCGCCAAGGAAATCTAATACCCTTTTGACAGTGGTAGGGCCTGAAGATGGCGGTAATGTGCCGCCGAAACTAGTCGTGTGAGACAATAAAGTCATTCTGAAGGTACAGATGTGGTGGTACTTTTTCTCATAAACTCTTTTATTCTTGGGGATATGGTATCAGCTACAAGGAAGGGTAGATGATTTACCCATTCACCTTATTCGAAACAGGCTAAAACATTCGTCACTGACGTAATGATACTAACGGCCAAAATCAGGGCAGGACTGCTCATTGCCGTGAGTGATATTTGGTATATATAATGGTACAGGGAATGAGGAAAGTAGAAGTATGTCTAAACGTTATATTTCCTTGTCATGAAGGCCGACCTTTGTGGCCAAGCGGTTCAAGGCGCTTCAGTGCGGAACCGCGCTGCTGCTACGGTCGCAGGTTGAAATCTTGCCTCGGGCATGGATGTGTGTGCTGTCCTTAGGTTAGTTAGGTTTAAGTAGCTCTAAGTCTAGGGGACTGATGATCTTAAATGTTAAGTCCCATAGTGCCCAGAGCCATTTGAACCATGTGAACCTTGTCGTGAACAGAAAGTGAGAGTTATAGTGTTCGCTGATGACACGATGTTTGCTCATAGTGAACAGCAACCGAGTCGGTTGTGTGATTGCGATGACGTGCACTGCACAAAAGATGTAATGTTTGTTGGAAAAATTCGGCAAAATGCTTTGTGAAATAATCTGTCTGCAAGTAGAAAATAAAATATATTAGAGAAACATTTGAGGCAACTTTGAATGATATTCTAAATCATGTGCAGCAGCTAGTATGCTCATACATTAGCCACGTAAGGAGACCACTAAGCGAAATTCCACCAGACAAGTATCGTCTAGTAACGTTTAATATTTTAAGAGCCTAAGTTAAACATGGAACTCTAAATTGTGAATCAGCACCTTATTAGCTGTACGTAATTTCGAGTGCCATTCAAAGGCATACCAGTATAGCTCAAGAGAAAGCAGAGTAGCTTCAATATACACTGACGAAAAAAAAAATCTCAACACCAAAAAAATAATTAACGTAGAGTAATTTCGGGAATACATTTGTCTAGGTAACACATTTAAGTTATTAACATTGTAGCATCACAGGTTAATATAAGCGCAAGATAAGCCACTGCAAATGTGAACTGCTGGTATATTAATAACTCGTGTGACCGCCACAGTTTTGAATGCAAGCATACAGACGTGCATGCATTGTGTTGTACAGGTGCCGAATGTCAGTTTGTGGCGTGGAGTTCCATGCCTGTTGCATTTGGTTGGTCAATACAGGGACGGATAATGCTGTTTGTGGGGTGACGCTGGATTCATCGTCCGATGATGTCCCACATTTGGTCGATTGTCCCATATGTGCTCAATTTGAGACAGATCTGGTGATCGAGCAGACGAAAGCAACATGTCGACACTCTGTAGAGCATGTTGGATTACAACAACAGTATGAGCACCTGCGTTATCCTGTTGAAAATATCCCCTGGAATGTTATTCTTGAATGGCAGCACAACAGGCCGAATCACCAGACTGACGTACACATTTGAAGCCAGGGTGCATGGAACAACTACGAGAGTGCTCCTGATGTCGTACGAAATCGAACCCTAGACGATAGCTCCAGGTTCAAAACTGGTTCAAATGGCTCTCAGTTCTATGGGACTTAACTTCTTAGGTCATCAGTCCCCTAGAACTTAGAACTACTTAAACCTAACTAACCTAAGGACATCACACACATCCATGCCCGAGGCAGGATTCGAACCTGCGACCGTAGCGGTCACGCGGTTCCAGACTGAAGCGCCTAGAACCGCACGGCCACACGGCCGGCCCGATAGCTCCAGGTATAGTTCGTGTGTCTTGGTCGGAGATTGGTTGGTTGCAGCCCTTCAACTGGCCTTCTTCTAACCAACACACGGCCATCACTGGCACCGACGCAGAGACAGCTTTCATCAGGAAACAAAACAAACCTTCACCCCTCCCGCATCTCACTTGACGCCACTGAAGTCGCAAATAGCGGTGGTTTGGGTTTAGTGAAATGCACGATACAGGGCGTCTGGCTCGGAGCTGTCCCTAAAATAATCAATTTGTAACAGTTTGTTGTGTCACTGTGGTACCAGCTGCTGCTCAAATTGCTGCGGCAGATGCTGTTGCGATGAGTCAGAGCCATACACCAGACACGATGGTCTTCCGTCTCGATGGCGCCTCGTGGCCGTTCGGAGCCCGGGCTTTCTTGCGACCGTACATTCTCGTTATCACCGCTGCCAGCAATAATGTACAGTGGCAACCTTCCTGCCAAATCTTTTTGCAGTATTGCAGAAGGAACATTCAGCTTCGTAGCCCTATTAAATGACCTCGTTCAAACTCAGTGATATGTTGATAACGGCATCTTTGTCGGCTAAAAGGCATTCTTGACTGACACCAACTCGCCACATCCAATCTCAAAGGTAACTAATGCTCACGACACTTGCAGCGTGTATTTAAAGGAAATCTGATTTGCATCCTCACAGTGGCACTACTATTCCACTCTAATGCTGCTGTCGCGAAATTGGAATAGACGTCATCTTTGAAATGTAGAAACATGCTTACCAACTCCCTTTTAAGTTGTAAAATTCGTTCTTGGTTCTGCGATTTTTTTTTCCTCTCAGTGTATTATATATATATATTAAATTTCATTTACGTAGCTAACAGCAGCATTTTAGGGCAACGGCCTTGCCGCAGTGGATACACCGGTCCCCGTGAGATAACCGAAATTAAGCGCTGTCGGGAGTTGTCGGCGCTTGGATGGGTGACCATCCAGGCCGCCATGCGTTGTTGCCATTTTTTGGAGTGCACTCAGCCTCGTTATGCCAATTGAGGAGCTACTCGACCGAATAGTAGCGGCTTCGGTCAAGAATACCATCATAACGACCAGGAGAGCGGTGTACTGACCCCACGCCCCTCCTATCTCCATCCTCCACTGAGGATGACACGGCGGTCGGATGGTCCCGGTAGGCTACTCGTGGCCTGAAGACGGAGTGTTTTTAACAGCAGCAGTTCGTAAAATGTTTCAGTTTTCCACGAGTACCTAATTAAGGTTTAATTAATAACTCGGATTACTTTCGAGCATAAAATAGTTTTTCTGTAAAACTGGACCTCATGCTGATCAATTTCATATCCCACTTGTCCATTTCCCATTCTTCGTTTGGCTATGAAAATCGGACAAAAACCCATTGTATACTCGTAATTTCTAGGGAGTCTTGTTTTCTTTCCGTCCAAACATTTGACCAAAAAGAAACCTCAGGTAACAGTTTGTGCATCAAGAAGACATGCTGGAGGGCTGATTGTAAAACTTTTATTATTTAGTATGTTGAACAGATACAAAAAAAGTTGAAAGGAAAAAATAATAATAAGGATATCGCAAAACAATTGGATTTTCTATAAAACGAAAGAGATGTCACTAAAAAAGGAGAAAACGGAAGACGATTCATGATCACTACGTACGGAGTACATCTCTAAAATAGATGCAAAACGTGATCAAAATTGCGGACGGAAATTAATGGTGCGGGGGTTTTCAAAATGGGCGTCGCGACTCCTAGGGTGTCATAGTCTCACAGTAGGGGCATCGGGGTTGTTGCATAAAAATAATAATTTTATTTATTTGCTTTGTGATTAAATGAACAATATGTGCACCAATACTGATATCTAGTGGACCGTGAAGTAAATGTTGTTATTGCCGCAGCGTGGTGGGACGATAAAGATGTACATCTACGCCTACACCTACATGATGACTCTGCAATTCAGAATTAAGTGCCTGGCAGAGATTTCATCGAACCAGCTTCAAGCTGTTCCTCTACCGTTCCACTCTCGAACAGCGCACGGGAAGGCGAACACTTGAATCTTTCCGTGCGACTTCTGATTTCTCTTATTTTATTATGGTGATCGTTCCTCCATATGTAGCTGGGCGCCAACAAAGTATTTTTACAGTCTGAACACAAAGTTGGTGACTGAAATTTCATGGCAAGGTACTGCCGCAACGAAAAACGCCTTTGTTTTATTGATTGTCACTACACAATTCATGTAACATATCCGTGGCACTATCTGTCTTGTTATGTGATAATATGAAATGAGTTCTTTTTAGATGTCCTCTGTCAATTCAGTCTAATGGGGATCTCACGCCGCACATCGATACTGCAGAAGGGAGCGGACAAGCGTAATGTAAGCAACCTCTTTAGCAGACCCGTAGCACTTTCTAAGTCTTCTGCCAATAAATCTCAGTCATTGATTTGCTTTACCCACAACATTATGTGATCCTTCCAGTTTAACTTATCCGTAACTGTAATCCCTAAGTATTTCCTTAAATTTACAACATCTAGATTTTTATGTTTTATACTGTAACCGAAATTTAGAGGATTTGTTTTAGTACTCATATGGATGATTTCACACTTTTCATTAGTTAGAGTCAATTATCACTTTTCGCCTCATACAAATCTAAATCGTTTTGCAATTTCTTGTGATCATCTGATGGCTTTGTCAGACGGTAGATGACAGCATAACGTGTAAACAATCTAAGAGGACTGGTTAGATTGTCTCCTAAATTGTTTATGTAGATCAGGAAAAGCGGAGGGGCTATAACACTTTCTTGGGGAAACACCAGGTATTATTTCCATTTTACTAAATGACTTTCCGTCAGTTTCTACGAACCGTGATCGTTCTGACAGAAAATCACGCATCAGCCCCACAACTGAGACGGTACTCCATAGGAACACGATCTGATTAAAAGTCGTTTGTGAGGAACGGTGTGAAAAGCCTTCTGGAAATCTAAAATTATGGACTCTATTTGATAATCCCTTGTTAAAGGTGAAGCAAGTTTTCACTTAGTGAGAATAAGGGGCTAGTCATGTCTCACAACAACGACTTTTTCTGTACCCGTGTTGACTGTCTGCCAATTAATCGCTTTCTTTGAGGTAACTCATAAAGTTCGAACATAGTATATGTTCCAAAATTTAATGATAAATGTCTGTAATTCAGAGGATTGGTCCAGTTTTCTTTCTTGGGTATTGGTGTGACTAGTGCAACTTCCCAGTCGTTAAGTACGGATCCTTCGACGAGCTAAAAAAGGAGCTGTTGTATGAGCACACTCTGAAAGGGATCTGATCGCTATAACTGGACCGGATGCCTCGCCTTTCTTAGGTGTTTTAAGCTTTCTCGCTAGACCGTATATATCTGCTTCTAAGTTACTCATATTGACAGTTGTTCCTGATTCGAATTCCTGAATATTTACTTCCTGATTTGGAGAAGGAATTTTGGAAAAGTGTGTTTACCAACTCTCCTTTAGTGGCACTGTCATCGGTAACATGGCCATTCTTATGGGCAGTGAGGGTATTGATTGTGTCTTTCCGCTGATGTAATTTCCATACTACCAGAATCTCCTTGGATCTTCTACCAGATTTAAGGACAGAGTTTCTTTGTGGAAACTATCAACAGCATCTCCCATTGAAGCTGCTGCAAATTCTCGAGCTTCTGTGGAACTTTGCCAGTCTTGTGGGTTTTGCGTTCTTTGACATTTGACATGCTTGCTTCGTTGCTTCTGCAACAGTGTTCTCACCTGTTTTTTGTACCTTGGAAGACCGGTACCATCTCTTATTAGTTTGTTTGCTGTATATCTCTGAATTTATTTGAATTTAAACCCTCTCGTTTACACATAGTCAGATTGGAAGGATTGGGGACTGTCTCCTGGGAAGGCGTCAAGCGAATTTTTATCTGTTTTTTTTTAAATATGCGTATTTTGCTTTTACTTTTGATGGGTTTTGATGTTACGGCATTCAGTCTAGCTAGAACAACTTTGTGGTCACTAATCCCTGTATCTGTCATGATGCTCCATGTAGTAACTCCCTATCGTAACTTACGCTACCTATAGTAACCATTTACACTTCGTATGATCTCCTGAACTAGTTGTTCAATACAATTTTCTATGAAGGCATTCAGTACGATTTCGGACTACTTTTTACGCCGACCACTGACTAAACATGCATTTTCTCCAATGATAATTATGTGAGTGGAGTACCTATCTGAAATGAGAGTGAAGTTTTCTTAGAACTGTTCTGCAACTAAATCATCAAAGTCAGGGATCCATAAAAGAAATCAACTATTAATTTATTCCCGTTGTCAAATATTACCTCTACCAACACTAGCTCACAGGTAGAATGTACAGCTACAGGTACAAGGCAAACTATTTCTGACAGCAAATACTCCACCATCAACTGTATTTAATATTTTCCTTCTGAACACTGTTAGGTCCTTTCTAAAAATTTCTGTTACGTCCGGCTCTAGCCAGTTTTCCGTACCTATAATGTTTCCGTACATATAATGATTTTAGCTTCGGTGCCTTCTATTAGCGCTTGAAGTTCTGATTCTTTTCCAACACGGCTGCAATTTACAACTAAAATACCGGTTGTTGCTAGGTCTTCCATCCTGCGTTTGTCCTGCATCCTTTTAGACTGACGCGCCTTCTGTAGTAAAAAACCAATCAGTTCTCTCCTCGCAGCCGCTTCCTGTGTATAGTGGATCCATGACCTATTAATTGCGTTTTCCCTGATCATTACACGGTTTTAGAAGACAGTGATGTTCAGTTGAGTGAAAAACTGAGTCTGTGTTCTTTCCTGAACAAGTTGATCAGTATAACTGGGTCAATGAAATGATACTTTCAGCACAGAACTTCCATCGTTACTTACCACTGAAGAACAACAGCAATTCACTGATATTTCCTCAGACTCCACACTGAAATCCAAGTTTGCATTCTCATCAACGCTTAAGTTTTGGAACTTGGTGATGCAGGAGTGTCCGCAAGTCATGATACCTCTTGCTATATCCTGCTTATCTGAAGTATGTTTTTCGGCACTGGTAGTCATAAACACGAAATACAGATGGCGAATGAATGTGAAGAAGGAGATGCGAGTCGCAATTTCGAATCTTGTGCTGAGATATGAGGATATGATTATAGATTTCGTTATGAGAATAATCTGTCGTAACATGAAAAGTTGATTAAACTCTTTTACGTCAACAGTTAATGAAGAAATAACTACTCTTATACATCTTTCTCGAAACTGAGTTTATTTACTTCACACTTCCTGTAATTGGGTTAGAAGACTGAAGTGTGGTGTTGCAGGGGAGTGTTGAAGATGCGGTGGATTGATCGAGTAAGGTATGAGGACGCCCTGAAACGAATCAATGAGAAAAAAGGTCTAATGATCACAATAAAGGAAGGGATAAAACTGTTGGGCGCAGGTTATCATATGAGTCGTTGCTGAAAAGTGTAGGTATGGGAGAGGTGCAAGGAAAAACTCTCAAGGTTACATTAGTGAACTGTCGGTGATGTGGAATGCCGCAGTTAGGCTAAGACGAGAAAGACATGTGGTAAGTGGCGCGAATGTAGAACTGCATTACATCAAAAGACCGAAACAACAGATGTGAACCCGCAGAGAGGTCGTTTGCCATGTTAACATTTGTGCATTTAAGCAGCTGCGACCAAGCGATAGATTCTTCGTAAAGATTATTTCTTCTTGATCTACATTGCAGTTAGAAAGACGTTTTCGATGTAGCACAGGTTTAAATCTGAGGCGAGCTATGATGACTATGAGATTTTTACTGTATTTACATTTATTATGTCATGACTTCATCGGAAATGATGTTTGAATTTTGACACACATTCTTCCCGTAATGTTCCACAGGTCTTCAAAATTTTAAGTGTATACAATTGACGAGTAGAGCATAAAAAATGTGAGCGATCTTTCGTACGAGTATCTTTTCCTTCCCCATTGTCGGTTCATAGAAGCTGTTCATAAATATCGTTATACACTGTCACATATTGCCAAAATGCCTCATTAAATTCCTGTAGACCATCTTGAGAAAACACTGCATAATTTTTGTTGAGAATTCTCCCATCCTTGAGAAAGGGATGTAAATTTACTACAGTTAACCATGGCGAGCAGTAATTCAATGTTTAATTTATGAATATTGTAGTAAACATGAACTGCACGTTTTTTCATTTATTTTATCAACTGAAAAAGAATGTGCAAATGGTCATCTCATTTGTGTAGCATCTAAGCATATCATTGTAAACTAGATTTGGTATTTTGATTTCCTATGTAAAGACGAATAAGTTTTGCGGTTGTACAACACGCGAAAACCCTACGTACAGAGGTGCCTGTGCTAACAAATGGTTCAAATAGCTCTGGGCGCTATGAGACTTAACATCGAAGGTCATCAGTCCCGTAGAACTTAGAACTACTTAAACCTAACTAACATAAGGACATCACACACATCCATGCCCAAGGCAGGATTCGAACCTGAGACCGTAGCAGTCGCGCGGTTCCAGACTGAAGTGTCTATAACCGCTCGGCCACCGCGGCCGGCCTTGCGCGAACACGATTCTCTTAAACCTGTTCCGTAACGCTGGAATCTTTTATTGATAGTGAAATGATTGATTAGTTAAAATGAGTGGAATTCGTGGTATGGATACTGACTTGCTTTTCCCTTTTCATGTTAATATTTCCGCTCCTACGATACCGTTTAGAAAGTTTTTGGCGGGGGTATACCGGAAACACTGATTGTCAGCGAATTTAGGAATTCTGTTGTGAAGTTTACACTTTCGTCTTGCTTCGTCGTTGTATGAGTTGATTCTCTTTCTTTTTTAGATTGCGTAAATAATCGATTGAGTGCGAATACATGCGATGTGTGCCGGTTCCAAGTTATATTTCAGAACGTTCGAGAATATTGTAGAACATCCGAAAATTTTAGGTCACATTCGAGAATATTCGTAAAAGCTCGCGAATATTATAGACCAAATTCATATTCTTTTCTGTTGAAACATACGATGATGCGAAAGAGGTACGAAATGTTCTGGTAACCAACTCGTTGTGGTAGCGGCCACTTCACTCATATCTCAAAAACTGCACAGCTTCCAGGAACCGCTAAAGTACACAACCAGGGAGCGAAAGGTAGCAGTAGACACGAAAAGCAGTGATAAATTCGGATAACGCAGATTAGATTAATATACGCAACATGGTACCATTTCTCCAGTAACTTTCTCCTGTTACTTACGAGCCGAGCATAGGAGGCACTGTTCCTATTTTTTTGTGGCTGTATTCTTGGACCCAACGACATGTAATGCTCAAAACGTTCGAACAGTTCAACAAGAACATCAGGTTCAAAGTGAAGCTTGTCAGCATCGACAACGTGGTGTTCAAGCTGCACTACCGCGTCACCTTCGTCCTGCTTATGGTCTTCACCGTCCTGGTGACGAGCCGCCAGTACATCGGAGAACACATCCGCTGCATCAACGACAGTGGCGTCCCGACCAACGTGACCGAGACGTTCTGTTTCTTCACGAGTACGTACACAGTGGTCCGCCATCTAGACCCGTCGCTGAGTGGTGATGTGATCCAGCCTGGAGTGGGACCATACGAGGAGGGCGAATCGGTAGTGCGACATGCCTACTACCAGTGGGTGCCGTTCGTACTGTTTCTGCAGGCCCTCGCCTTCTACACCCCACACTGGATATGGCGCAACATGGAAGGAGGTCGCCTCAAAGTCATCGTCAACTTGTTCGAGTACGCAGCTCTCGCCAGCTCTGATTCAGACATTACCATCAACAAAGTACGTACTAGTAACTATAGTAAACACGTCTGTGGTGTATAGTATACAGCATGTTGTGACTCATCAAGAGCCGCACTGGTAGTGAAGTTAACTTGATATAACTACTTAACGTATTCTGCAAGACCGTCGAAAACTGTTGAAATTGGAAGCCCGTTTCAGTCATAAGATGTATAAACGTTAATTTTTCCTTTTTTGTATTAGCTCATTAGTTAAAAAATCTCATGAGTCAAGGTTTTGTCTTGAATGTCATTTTTGACACATAAGTGCTGAAAAAAGCTGCTTGCATTAATTTTCTTTCGTTTATTCAAACTTCCTTACCTGAGCAGTTTCCAGCATTACTACCGTCATCTGCAGTCAGATCGTATTTAATCACTAGATACTGAAGTACCTATATACGTAGTCTCGTTTCATAACCTCTTTTTTTTACTTATTGTATGTCGGTGAAGGAGAAAGCGTGCTACAAACTGACCTGCCGGTGCCTCTTGTAGCTGGCATGCAGCAAGGTAGCCATCATGCTATGAAGCATGTATGGTGTCACTGTTGCGTTCATCTAACCACAAACAACCAGCAACCACCAGATGAACAATAATAATGTAGGTCATGGTAGACGTGGTCATCGCAAACTATGGACGTAGTAATGTAATAAAACGCATGGGATTTGTTTTAAACAGCACCTGCCAATTAACATGAAATTCCAGTTGTTCCTATACCAAAATGCAAGAAGTTGAAGATTAGAGGTTCTAATAAAAGACTACATGGTTTTTAATAGCCATTAGCTATATAAACTTTAGCCGCAAATGATGAGCGGTAATGTCCGAAACTGGTCCGGCAAAAAGTTTGAACAAATAAAAGAAAATTAATATACGCAGCTTTGCAGACAATTAAATGTTAAAAACGGAGTTGTACTACAGATATAAAAGGTGTACGGCACCTAAGCTTAAAAACATTTAAAAACTCTGGATTCTATTCCCGATGCTCCGTAAGTTTTGTCTCTAACTTATTTCACATGACTCTCATTTCTGGCATTCCTTTGTGTGATTGATAAAATGTAAATCGCAAGTAGTTCGGATTCGACGTAGAACTGTCTCTTAAAGGTGTCTACGTGATTACGCAAGGGTTACAAGAGAAAAACATATGCAACAGGACTATGCCTAGAAAGTTCTACTTTGATCTGACCAACTTACAGATTGTATGCCAATTGGACGCAAATTAGCACAGTGTAGAATATGTTTCGTCAGTTCTTTGACTTTGTCCACGATTGGATGTGAGATCGTCACTGCACTCAGAACATGAAAGCTAAATCGCTCACAATGAAAAAGCTTTAACTTTTACACGTTTCAAAGGTGCACGCCTTCATCATAAGAAATATATAAACGCAAGGATCTTCTGTGTATGAAAATTAAATCTTTCCTTGCGTACAGATTGTTATATAAAATTTCGGCCAAACTGTCGGATTTAAATAATTCCCTGCTACAATATTTCAAGATTGGGTGTTTCGACCATTTTCAGATGAATAAAGGCGAAAGTACACTGAGTTCGCCGCGCGGGATTAGCTGAGCGGTCTGGGGCGCTGCAGTCATGGACAGTGCGGCGGGTCCCGGCGGAGGTTCGAGTGCTCCCTCGGACATGGGTGTGTCTCTTTGTCCTTGGAATAATTTAGGTTGCGTAGTGTGTAAGCTTAGGAACTGATAACCTTAGCAGTTAAGTCCCATAAGATTTTCACACACATTTGAACACTGAGGGTCCCCTGTTTAATTCGCGCCGGCTCATGTGTGGTGTCAACACGGGTGCGTTACTAGGTTGTCTGCTGGGAGCGTCTTCTTCGATATCAAATCGAACTTCACAGAGTAAAATTTCAGAGAGACGCCGATTACACATAGCACGAAGTTTTCCCTTACAGGATTCTATGCATTGTGTAACTGGAAACTGCTCTCCCGATTGATAACAGAGAGTCCAGATGTTTGAACTATGGGGAACAATTATTGTTTCATTTTTGAATGCATTATTTGAATGCATGGCGTCTGCTGCTTCCAAAGAACAGACACCACGCAGATCCCGCACCTGTGAACCATAATGTGTACATTGGAGGGGGATGACTGCTATCAGCTGGACCGGGACATTAAGCGGGCTGCGCTCGGTGGGAGTGTCGATCGGCCGTGAGGCGTATCGAGATAGTCCGTGCATTTGCGATAACCCTGCGTGCCGAACAGCGCAGTCGTTACCGCACCTACCTAGTAAGAGCCGGCACGGTAGCTCATCGTTTTGGATCAGAGAGCTAGCTGCCCTCTGTAAAATAAAATAAAAAAGAAACTGAATGAATGGATCATCGATGAACTTGAACAAGCGTCGTGGGACGTCCGCCCCGAATAAATACAACGACCAATAACGAACAAAATGAGATAAAAAAGTAAGCAGGAGATCCCAGATTCGAATCCCGATGCGGTCCACATTCTCGCCCGTCTCCGCTGATTCCATCTAATGTCCTGCTGCTGCTGATAGCAGTCATCTCCCTTCAATTTACATATAAATATTGTTTCATTCTATTTTATCGAATGACCATTAGGCGTACAGTGTTCTGTGAAAGCGCATTTACCGTCTTAGAGGAGGTAAGAACGTCAGCAGTGTTGTACAACGCACTCCTGAACAGAGGTCATTTGAAATATATTTTGCTACATTGGCATAAACTGTTGAAATGAGCGTATTTAAAAAATTCTTGAAGTTTCGGTATGATGTTCCATTACACAGTGATCGTCATAAACGGAGCTGTATCGAGAAAGACTTGACTGATCGACTACAGACTGGCAGAATATGTTGCACATCACCTGACATGGCAATGATTCCATTTCCACAGTCGACTGCATACTTTAGGAGCGTGTGTGGGACCATGACATCGTGTTCCCTGATATAAGAGAGCCCTAACAAACACTCACGCCGGCCAGTAAGACAGCTGGTAGCGTCACTCGAGCGTCACCTGACCGTGGACTATGTCCAGGCAGCACTGTTGTCCAGCTAACCGTGTTCGACAGGGGCCGCAACGTGGGGCTGCGTTGTCTTGTTGGAGTGCGCGCTACACCAATCGCAAGAACAGCACCACTGCCCGCTGTTGGCGACAGTGCTAACACGAAGGCGCATATGCGTGACGTGTAGCGTCTGGACGTCTGACATGCACCAAAAGGAGGGAGGGCCGATGGATTGTCCACCGCGAGCAAAGATAGGGCCCATTCAGCGGGCTGTCCGCCCGGTGTGCAACATCCCGTAAGAGAGTATGCGGCTGCACGATTCTGGGCTCGCCGCACTGCGATCCTTACGGCGCCTGCTACTCACATACCCACAGCATCGACTGGTATCGGTAACGACGGACATGCAGACTGGCAGCGGATCTCGTTTCTGCCTTGGAGGCGAAGCCCACCAGGTCTGCGTCTGGAGGCGCAGTGGAGGCCATTAAGAAGGGACACCTTTTGTCTAGAACGCTCCGAAACCAGGCTTAGACTAACACTCCATCATAGAAACAGCAGTGGTCTGTGTCACTTCCAAGAATCTGTGCACTTGTCTGCTAGCGCCGTCAAACGGTGGCACTTTTAGCTGCACTAATAAGTGCCCGAGTTGCGTGAATGGTATACCTGCAGTACGGATGTGTTTCGTGGAGTGTTCTCATGAGGGTTGCTGTGTAAGCTATGGTCAATGATATCATGAAGAGAATTAAACATACGAATGTGGACAAAGTTGCGACATGGTGAATATGGAAATGAACCGGGGTCGAGGACAGAGAGTTCGGGGATGTATTAAATAACATAATAATTCAGAAATATAATGGGAATGACACAGAAATACATGACGTAATTCTGGATAGATACACTGATTTTGAAGGGCACGAAGAACCTGAACGTCAATGTGATTGTTTAATCAGTACACGACGTTCATCCCCAGAGCAACAGGAACAGTCCAGTCAAAGTGACTACGTACTATCTCCACCCAAACTGTCGAGGCCCAATCTCAAAGAAGATACTTATGACAACTAGAGAACATTCCTATAGGAAACTAATAAGGCGCTACGAATGGATTTAAAGTAATTCAAATTGTAGATTAATTCTAAATTATGTGTCTAGCAAAAGGCGAACAGACGTTCGTTTGAAAAGAAACAGACATGCGAAAAGGTGATGAGTGTGGCTTTCTGTGCGAAAGTGATTTTGAATGTAAAAATGTGTCTTTAGTGAGATAACCATATTGTTCTCTTCCACTTTGTTTTTATCGCTTCATCGAAATCCCTCGTCTGTTCTATGAGGATAGCGTAGGATACGTGTGTTTTGCACTATTATAATTACTTTAAGCATAGGGTTTTTTGCACTGTCCATTGAAAATGTAGTGATGTAATGATGTCATTGAATTCCGCATAATTTCCCTCCTATGGTATTCATATCTTGTTACTGTTTCTCTCTATTAGAAAGTCACTTATGGTAGAATGCGACGCTGGAAATGATAAAGACCACTGTTTTTCTTATGACCGGGTGTTATTCTAAGCATGGTTCCGTCCAGTTCCCAGCGTTCGAGGTCAAAGATGTACCTTGTAAGAGCGGGTTGTTGTATTCCATCACACCTCCAGCCAGTTGGTATGATAATATATGGAGCAATACCCGGTGGTAACCGTTCACCGTTAGTGTTCCTAATGGGTTCCGTGGCAGCCGCACAGTTCGTGGAGAAGATCATGCAACTTGTGGCTCTGCCATTCGTGAACGCCCACGCCCATGCCCTGTTTCAAAAGGACACCGCTTGTCATACAAGTGTCATCTCCTGAGCATGCGTCGCAGCCGTGGATGCTCTATCACGACCAGACGCATAGCCCGAACGCTGCCCGATCGAAAATGTGTGGGGTGCCATGCAATGCGTCATCTGGACTCCACCTACACCCACCAGTCTGCAGGAACTAAGCATTCTAGTGCAAACAGCGTGGAATGGACTATCACAGGATATGTCCAGGACCTGTACACCTCCGTGGTGCGACGCCTGGCCGCTTGTCTTCAGACCCATGGGCGTCTGATGCTATAGTAACACGCGTGTATTTTGGCCGTATAGCACAAAAAGATGTTGGCGCTTATAAGTTGAAAGTGTAATTATTTCGTTTGTGTGGTATCATGGTACCATTTACCACTCTGCTAAAACTGATCGCAGTCCGCCTAGCACTTCTCGGTGCAGCTGCTTTTATGACGAGCAGTGTATTTAAAACCATGAAACAAGGCGGAGAGGGATTTGTTATACGGTGTTGACAGTAATGCTGTGTATGTAATACTGTGTCATTGTTTATCGATTTTCTACTAACAAAAAATGGATAAATGGCTCTAAGCACTTTGGGACCTAACATCGGAGGTCATCAGTCCCCTAGACTTAGAACTACTCAAACCTAACTAAACTAAGGACATCATACGCATCCATGCCCAAGGCAGGATTCGAACCTGCGACCGTAGCGGTCGGTTCCAGACTGTAGCGCCTAGAACCGCTCGACCACTCCGGCCGGCGATTACGATGTGTTCCGCAAGATGAAAGAGGAGCAGCCGCAACCTGGTGGTCACACAGACCTGCAGTCAATTTCTATGCATCCAGGCTCGAAAAATCGGTTACCCGTTCCGAGAAATGTTAACACTCTCTTGGGGACTACGTGTAAAAGTGAACTTACATTGTACCTTGTCATGGCCATGTTGCGTATGTGTTTGTGCTTTAATAAACGCTCATAACTTCTAAGTGTAACGCACGTTTTAATTCTTCCTCGTACAACAAAAAGGTATGCCAGAATCACCAAACGCGGTGGACTTCAGCAGGTAACGGCCGCACTCACGCTCCCTAGCAGTTAGAGGCAACTGGCTTACTTCGTATAAAGATGTCTCGTAGCTGTCGCCCAGATTGGTTTCTTCTCGCTAGTCACGAACTCGAGCGTGCATGCGATAAACAGTGCACAACGAAATGGGAAATTGAAAAGAACTCACTCAAAAACTGATATTAGTCTTGACCATTGTATTTATGATCTTACACTGCCTTACGTGTTTGGATACTTTGTATCCATATATTACAAATTCAGTTTCAAGTTTATTTACAAAACAAAAAAAAATTCAATTTCGTTTTACCTAAGGATGTGTTACGGATATTTTGAATCTTTGAGAATGGCAAAAGGCCGAAACGCGTAAGACAGTATAAGATTAATAAACACAGTGGTCGGGCCTGATATCAGTATTTGAGTGCATTAAAAACTGGCCACAACTTCTTGTATAGCATTTTGCTAGGAAAGAATTCAGTGTTATCAAAATTAAATTTTGGAACGTTGGAATACCGCTTCCTTTTATTTCTGTATACAAAACTAAAAAATCAAGAAACAGGATTCTAAGAACTAGCCCACCGCCATTATTAATGGCAAAATTTTCGGATGCTAATTACGTCCGGAGCACCCCGAAAGTCACAAAAAAGGCTCCACTCGATCTTAGAATTCACACGAGATTTTCCTTTGTAACGTAAGATGACGATTTACATACAGATTCGCGTATTGCCTCCTCTATGAGCTATCACTGACTCGTCTGAGCTGTCTCAACAGCTGGGCGCTTGCTGTTCGCGGAACTCCTGCAACTGCTCCGCGTTGTGCGCCAACGATTGTTTGAAAGAATTTAGAGCGTGCAAAGGACAAACAGACCATCACCGAATCGTCGAACGCAATGTCGGAAGTGTGTATGATCACATGCACTATTCTTCACTCGAGGATGTTGACTATTACACGCTTGATTATATAACGACACTTGTTTACAGACGACTGCGAGAAGTACCTCTATTAGACATTCAGTATCTGCCTGCTCAGAACTGCTTGACAAAAATTAACTGTTTTAGCTATTTGTATGAAATAATAATTGATGTTATAACGCTATTCATTTTCAATGATTTATGGAATGCTGTTTCCCAACTGTCAGTCAAATGTAAGGGTCAGTGAACTGAAAACAAGACACTGGGAAAAATTAATAAACTGTTTATGATTTCAAAACTTATCGCTACAGCTGTTGCTGCATTTATCCCACTACGAGACAAGGCAAAAATGTTTTCAGCTGTCTACGGAACCATGATTGTACCCAGACATCCACCTCTTCCCCCGAAGAATGCCTTTCCTGAGGGCTCCACAAATATGGAGATCGCGTGGGAAGAGATCGGGACTGCATGGAGGATTTGTAAGGGCTTCCCAGCTACACTTTTGCAACGTAGTCGAAGAAAGCTTGACAACGTTCATTCTGGTTCAGGATACTGCATATCACTGTTGCCAAGGTTGTTTCTGCTGCATAAGTATCGCTAGGAAGCCCTTATACATCCTCCGTACATTCACGATCTCTCCTCATGAGATTTCGAGAGAAAAGACGTTCGTCGCTGTCGATTTGCTTCGGACGAAGTGGGGCACGCCTGGATGCATTCGTGGACCCATAGGACAGGAGATAATCATATTTCCGTAGGGAACCGCAAACTTTTTCCATGATGGCATTACTTTTGTACTTCCTTTGTCCCATATGTCTCGCTTTCATTTGATTACCCCTTATACTTCTCTTGCCGCAAATGACGATTGTAAACTACTACAGTTGATCAGCTATGGTATTTTCTTTCTTTTTTCAACGCCTAAGTAGAATGAATTCCTTCTCGAAGGTGATAATCTTTTGCCCTCTACTAGCTTCAGTTCTAATTCTCCATGAGTAGTTGTAAAGTTCATACAAAGACGAGAGAGGTCAGATCCTGCAACAATATGTGCGGCCACTGCTACAACAAGACAATATGAACGACGTTATAGTGGCGTACTTCCAGAGTTTAATGCCAATAAACATAAAAGAATTCAAGACTTCAAGCGTAATCTTGTAATAATCTTCAATTTTACCACAGCTGTGAACTCTGTTTTGCTTAATAATGGAGCGCACGAAATTACTGTTGCACAGCCTTTTCTTAATCAGGTACAACCGCGTCTCTGCGAAACCACTTCTGAAACAATTCACGCTCAAACCTGTGACCAAAACGTCTCACGAGCAACTTCAAACGGTCGCATAACGCGTCTACATACACTTGCACTTCCTCCTCGTGAAACAGCAACTCGCATTCTCTTGATTCAGCAACAAAATTTCATCGTCTTGACAACATTTTACGCAGATAAATTACGTCCGTAACTGAGCCGCCGTATTTCTTTACATACAGAAACATATTTTCAGCTCATAATATACCGGGTGATCAAAATGTCAGTATAAATTTGAAAACTGAATGAATCACGGAATAATGTTGATAGAGAGGTACAAATTGACACACATGCTTGGAATGACATGGCGTTTTATTAGAACCAAAAAATACAAAAGTTCAAAATATGTCCGACAGATGGCGCTACATCTGATCAGAATACCAATTATAAGCATAACAAAGTAAGAAAAAGCAAAGATGAAGTTCTTTACAGGAAATGCTCAATATGTCCACCATCATTCCCCAATAATAGCGGTAGTCGAGGAATAATGTTGTGAACAGCACTGTAAAGCACGTCCGGATTTATGGTGAGGCATTGGCGTCGGATGTTGTCTTTCAGCATCCCTAGAGATGTCGGTCGATCACGATACACTTCCCACTTCAGGTAACCCCAAAGCCAATAATCGCACGGACTGAGGTCTGGGGACCTGGGAGGCCAAACATGACGAAAGTGGCGGCTGAGCACACGATCATCACCAAACGACGCGCGCAAGAGATCTTTCACGCGTCTAGCAGTATGGGGTGGAGCGCCATCCTGCATAAACATCGTAAGTTCCAGCAGGTGTTTATCAGCCAGGCTGGGGATGATGCGTTTCAGTAACACATCGGCGTGCATCTCAGCCGTCACGGTAGCAGTTTTGCTGTCCAGCACCATCTGTCGGACATTTTGTGAACTTTGTTTTTTTTTTTGTTCTAGTAAAACCCCATGTCATTCCAAGTATGTGTGTCGATTTTTACCTCTGTATGTACATTATTCCGTGGTTTATTAAGTTTTCAAATTTATACTGACTTTTTGATCACCCGGTAAATAGAGCGTAGGCAATTTGTACACATGTGAAAAAGTCTAGTAAATATGCACTCCAAAATCCATACCGTAATAGCTATGAGCACTTGCTCAGTAGAAGAGTTATGTTTCACAGTAGCGAAGATGAACAAGTGTTCGTTCAAATGGCTCTGAGCACTATGGGACTTAACATCTATGGTCATCAGTCCCCTAGAACTTAGAACTACTTAAACCTAACTAACCTAAGGACATCACACAACACCCAGCCATCACGAGGCAGAGAAAATCCCTGACCCCGCCGGGAATCGAACCCGGGAACCCGGGCGTGGGAAGCGAGAACGCTACCGCACGACCACGAGCTGCGGGCAAGTGTTCGTAACTGTTAAGGTATGCACTTTAGTGCACAAGTCTACTGGACATTCGTTTCTTGCTTTTGTCCATACTACCAGCTCCCAAAACATGGAAAGCAGAGAGTTTGCAGTAGAAGAGATTTATTTCTACGTTCCACATCCCCTGTTAGTCCTATTTAGTACCAGTACCACACGCTTGAGCAATATTCTAGGATGGACCACACGACCGTTTTGCGAACAATCTCCTTTGCTGACTGCATTTCCCTAGTATTTCACCAATGAACTAAAGTCTTACCTGCTTCATCTACGACTGAGACAATGTGTTCGTTCTACTCGTATTTCTTACGCCTACAAATTGTTATAACCAGGTAGTCGTAATTCACTGATTTCCACTGCGATTCATTTCCTTAGTTTTGTTAATTGTGCCATTTTGCACTTCGAAACATCTAAAGCAAGTTCGGAATCTCTGCACTATTTTTAAATTTTATCAAGATCTGACTGAATATTTGTGCAGCTATGTTCAGACAATACCTTATTATAGACACTTGCAAACTAATCATGTACGAAAAGTATGAGTTTACTATTAATTTTGTCTGCAAGGTCGTTAAGATACAACATGAACGTGAATGGTCCTAACACACTCCACAGGGGCACACCAGAAGTTACTTCAACGTCTGTTGGAGACCTCCATCCAAGATAACATGCTGCGTCCTCCCTACCAAAAAATGCTCTAGTCAGTCAGAAATTTCGTTTGATATATTGCCTTGATCATGGCATTCAGGATGGCATCCGAGAAAAACGCGAGCTCGATTTCACTCGATCGATATTCTCGCAACCCACACTGGTTGTCACGGAGGTGGTCATTCTTTTCGAATTACCTCATTACGTTTTTACTTATCTTTCTACAGCAAGTGGATGTCGAGGATATCGGAGCGTAGTTTTGTAGGTGACTTCCTCTACCGCTGTTGTAGACAGGTGCGATCTGTTCTTTCATTCAACTTCAGAATGCGATTTTTTTCGATGGATCTTCGTTGTGTTGCATTTAAACGGCTAATTCAGTTGAATCCTTGGCTTGCTGTTCGATGCTGTTGTCTCCTCTTATTCGCATTTGGGCGTAGTTGGGAGAGACGCATTCAGAGGCACATCTCTTGTTGAAGCTGATGGCTGCAGCTATCTCCATTAGCTTGATCTTGTTATTAATAACTCTGCGGAACTGTCCTACTACCTGGTAAGGTACATCAGGTTTTTGTATGTCCATCCTTATTCAGTTTTAGCCAGTTTGGTCTGCGCGGGAATAAAAAGTCTATTGTGAAATGGAGATAAGTTTTGGGATGGGATGTTTAGGGGAAGAGACCAAACAGCGAGGTCATCGGTCTCATCGGATTAGGGAAGGAGGGGGAAGGAAGTCGGCCGTGCCCTTTCAAAGGAACCATCCCGGCATTTGCCTGGAGCGATTTAGGGAAATAACGGAAAACCTAAATCAGGATGGCCGGACACGGGATTGAGACATAGGGTTTGAAAATCTAATTTAAAGAAGAGAATTAAGTTTCATTGTACTGTGGGTGAGGGGGGCGTTTGCTGTATCATTTTGCAATAATCCACGGGTGCCACGTCAGCCGAAGTAGGTGCCAAAAGAATGGTCCAAGCACTGACTAAGTTGTGAACTCTTTGTACATGTTGGAGGTCGACAAACGGGAAGGGAGGATACTAGAGAGTTCTAGTAGTTTTACGCAAGCTGGCACGTTGTTGATAATATTACTGGCATTAAATATGTGTGGGTGATTTACGTTTTATGGAGATACCAGTGGATGGCTTGAAGCCAGTGATCCAGCATATGCTCTGCGTTGAGCGCTAGCAACATTAGCTGCAGAAAAGCAGAAGAAATTATGTAAAAGGGAGAACTAGGTTCTTTCAGTTGGATGGGGTTTCATATTTAGCGTACGCTAAAGGGACGAAAGTTCTGGGACAGCGATATGCACGTACATGGATACCGGTAGTACCGCACACACTAGCTAAGGTGGCATTTTCACTTAGGCGATTCATGAGAATATGTTTCCGAGGTGGTTATGTCCGCACGACAGTAATTAACAGACTTTGACGCCGATGGTAGTTGAAGCTAGACGCATGGATCACTCCATTTCGGAAAGCGTTAGGAATTCAGTATTTCTAGATCCCCTCAGTATCCCCACATTTCAGACATTATGTCTCACCACGGACAACTCAGTGGGAGACTGCCTTCACTTAACAACCGAGAGCACTGGCGTTTGGGAAGAGTTTTCAGTGCTAACATACGAGAGTGAGTCAAATGATAAACTTAGATATTTTTTAAAATATTATTTATTGTGCAGATGTGGTACAAACCTGTATCACTTTTCAATATAATCTCCCCCACGTTCAATGCAAGTCCTCCAGCGCTTACAAAGTGCATAAAAACCCTTAGAAAAAAATTATTTTGGTAATCTGCCCAACCACTCATGCACCGCGTGGCGTACCTCTTCATCAGAACGGAACTTCTTCCCTCCTATTGCGTCTTTGAGTGGACCAAGCATATGGAAATCACTTGGGGCAAGGTCTGGTCAGTATGGTGGATGAGGAAGTCACTCAAAATGCAGGTCTGTGATTGTTGCAACCGTTGTACGGTCCGTGTGGGGCCTTGCATTGTCATGTTGCAAAAGGACACCTGCTGACTGCAATCCACGTCGCTTTGATTTGATTGCAGGAAGTAGATGATTTTTTAGGAGATCTGTGTATGATTCACTGGTGACAGTGGTCCCTCGAGGCATGTAATGCTCCAAAATGACGCCCTTTTCGTCCCAAAAGAGAGTCAGCATAACCTTCCCTGCTGATGGTTCTATTGAAACTTCTTTGGTTTTGGTAATGAGGAATGGCGCCATTCCTTGCTCGCTCTCTTCGTTTCCGGTTGGTGGAAGTGAACCCAGGTTTCGTCCCCAGTAACGATTCTTGCAAGGAAGCCATCACCTTCCCACTTTGTGAAACTGGAGCACATCATGCACAATGTGGTGTGCTGACCCATGACTAATCTGTAAACGTGCTACAACGTCATTCAGTGCCACTCGGCGGTTTTCCTTCACTATGGCTTCCACTGCTGCAATGTTCTGTGGAGTCACAACTCGTTGTGCCTGACCTGGACGAGGAGCAACTTCCACTGAAGTCACACCATTTGCTAACTTCCTACTCCATTCGTAGACTTGCTGCTGTGACAAAACATGCATCACCGTACTGAACGTTGATTCGTCGATGAATTTCAATAGGTTTCACACCTTCACTATGCAAAAACCGAATAACAGAACGTTGTTCTTCCCTGGTGCAAGTCGCAAGTGGGGCATCCATTTTTATACTGATACTGCCACGGTATGTGTGCATCTGCACTATGCTGCCACCTACAGGCCATTCTGCACGCTGTTTGTAGCACGCTTACCAACTTACAGGATAACGGAGCGAAATTTCGATTTGTTATTACAAATGTAAGGTTTTCATTTGACTCGCATTCGTATAAGCAACACTACATTAAATAACTGCAGAAGTCAATGTGGGACCTAAAAATAAATTTGGCGTTAATGGGCAATGGCAGTAAACGACAGACGCAGTCAGTGCCTTTGCTAACAGCACATCGCCTACAGTGCCTCTTCTGGGCTCAAGATCATATCGGCTGGACCCTAGGCACCGATTTCAGTCGGTAAGAGTTGATGGTAAGGTTCGAGTGTAGCGCAGACCCCCAACAAGTTATTGACACAAGTTGTCAACAAGGCACTGTGCAAGCTGCTGGTGGACTGTGTTTACATGGAACGGACTGCGTCCGTCTGAACCGATCATTGACTGGAAATCGATATATTCGGCTACTTGGACTCCATTTGCAGCCATTCATGGACTTCGCGATCCCAAACAACGATGGAATTTGTATGAACGACAATGCACCATGTCACCAGGCCACTGTTGCTCGCGATTGTTTGAAAAACATTCTGGCGAATTCTAACGAATTATTTGGGCACCTGTGGAACATTTAAGACACATAATCGAAAAGTCAGTTCGTATACAAACTCCTGCATCGTCTGGACTTTCGTAATTGCCGACTACTATAGATTCAACACGCCTCTGTGTTTCTGCAGGGGACTTCCAACGACTTGTTAAGTCCACGCCTCGTCGAGTTGCTGCACTATGCTGGCAAAAGATGGCCCTACACGATATTAGCAGTTATCCCATGACTTTTGTCACCTCAGAGTATATCTTCACATGTATGCACCGGTCGTGCAGAAAAATTCTCACCTCTCCGTACACCATCACTTTTCAAAAAACTGTGTTTCAGGGGCATCAGCAGTTCCACATATACTTGAGCTTAACAGCTGACGTTAGTCACACAATGTTTTGTTTGCAATTAGAAATGCAACAAGGGAAGGGGACAGAGAGAGAGAGAGAGAGAGAGAGAGAGAGAGAGAGAGAGAGAGAAAGAGATAGGGAAGAAGATCCGTTTCACCATCTTCCTACGACTCTGCTTCACTTTCATTTTTTTGATATCCAATGTCTCATTCCCAATCGGTCAAGTCGTGCAACTACATAGACTTTCCGACTGTGGTGTTTCCGACCCTCTTGAAGGTACCACAGGTACTGTGAGAGACCAACCACTTTTCTACTGCGTGTTTTCCAACCAAAGCCTTCCTAATTGTTAGTGTACACCAGTTGTTCCTTGGCAGCGGATATGTTATCACTGTCAGTCAGGCAGTTGCATAGGCCTACGATAACTGAATTGTGTACACTGCGAGTGATGGAAATAATTTCATACAACGGAAGGGAAGTCGTGTCTTCTCAAGGATGGTCATCGCTATCGGGTACACAGAAAATGGACTGGTTTTGCTTGAGTTCCGATCAGAGTAAAGGTCGAGGCCGTTTAAAAATAGCAAATGGCAGCATCATGGCTGAACAGCACCGTTCTTCCTTACCTGACGAAGCAGATTTACAGATTACGAAACGAATGGAAAAAGAGTCCAAGAAGAGGAATTTCAAGATCTTAAAGATAAGAGTATGAACTTCATCGTAATTATGCCGAAGCATGGGAACTCCACTACGGCATTTTTTAAATTAAGAAGGGACGACCCAAAACCCTGGCACTAGTTAGGAGATTCAACTGAGCGAAGATATTAACATCTACTGAAGGCAATATTTCATTGAAATTTGACGATTAATCTGTTCCTAACAAAAGAATCCTGGCGTTCGGTTGTGAAAAAGCGGAGAAAATTCTGTGTGAAGAGGAAACTGTTCTTATCGACGAGATATTCGACATTCTTCTAATGAGTTGAAACAACTGTACCATATACACCACTACACTTCCGGCTAATTAGGACTTAAATGGACCGTGTACCTAAAGTTCCCTGTTGCACGGGAAAGGCATCTACGTAGAAGAATAAGTTAAATCCGTGAAATGTAGGTGAAGGTGTAACTGAATCGCCAACTCTCTGTACTTGCACCAATGATGGCAAGCAGTAAAAATTCGGTTAAGGTTAAATGAATACCAAATTTCGCTGGATGGATTATGTTGTTGTTGTTGTGGTCTTCAGTCCTGAGACTGGTTTGATGCAGCTCTCCATGCATACAGTAAAGCTGCATGCCCTCGGGAAAAATTACGGCCGCAGTTTCCCCTTGCTTTCAGCCGTTCGCAGTACCAGAACAGCAAGGCCGTTTTGGTTAGTGTTACAAGGCCAGATCAGTCAATCATCCACACTGTTGCCCCTGCAACTACTGAAAAGGCTGCTGCCCCTCTTCAGGAACCACACGTTTGTCTGGCCTCTCAACAGATACCTCTCCGTTGTGGTTGCACCTACGGTACGGCTATCTCTATCGTTGAGGTACGCAAGCCTCCCCACCAACGGCAAGGTCCATGGTTCATGGGTCGGTGGGGGGAGGGGGGGGGGGGGTAGATTATAGTAGTTAGTAAAATCTGTAAAACATTATACGTTTAGTTAATGAATTAAAGAAAATTAAAAGTCACCAGCTCACTACGTGAGCAAAATTGCGGTCATTGTTATGTCTGTCTGTTAGTGGTGAAAAACTTACGTAAAAATGCTAGGTGCTTTTGTAAGGCGAAAACAACAAAATCTCATTACCAGTAAACAGTTACGTAAATGCAAAAATTCATTACGTCACTAACTTCAATGTTTACTGTCTTTAATTTTACTCAAAAGGTTATTTGTGTTTATTCATTACTGAATGCTGTCATTTAGCTTAAAATTTATCGTAATGATATAACGTCATTCAGTAATCGCTTCCCAGTGAATTACAGTTACGTAGTTTGCAGAGTCAAAATTTCGATTGTAAAAGAATGGCAAAGTTCGTGATACAATTTTACTGACTCATTGGTTTCTGGTGACATTTATTATTATTCATCAACAATTACTTCTTATCACTTTGTACAATTACTGCTGTTATTGGCTCAAAACGTTGACACACATTCATGACAGACTGTAGTTGCGTCAAAATGAAAACTTATTTATCCACGAAAAAGTACAACAAAAAATTA
Organism: Schistocerca serialis cubense; assembly: GCF_023864345.2. Taxonomy (NCBI): domain Eukaryota; kingdom Metazoa; phylum Arthropoda; class Insecta; order Orthoptera; family Acrididae; genus Schistocerca; species Schistocerca serialis. The sequence goes on from NC_064638.1 coordinate 1,030,869,614, forward strand.
GGTTTACTGAATTTTACTTTATTAAGCACCTTCCTTTAAACTGCTGTTTACTGGACTCAAACACTTCTGTTAATTGTAGTCTTGTAAATTACTTAACTTTTAATTACTGCTGTATTATTTCTTTAATGAACACTGCAGTAGTTTTTCAATCATTAGGACTGTCTCGGATCATCAATGATGGATAAGATGGATCCTCCTTAGGTACTTTGCCTTAGGGAAAATTGATAGTCAAGACTTGGAATAACTCGGTATTATTTAAAAACAAAGATGTACTGCGACGCTGGCTACCCGTGTACGAGTCTGATTAAGTAATAATCTGGATCTTACTTCATGCTGAGATGTCGCTGGTGCAATGTAAGGCATTGTTCGTTGACAATGTGTGGCACAGTCTTTTTCTTGTAGCTTCTTATCAACTGGGTCCACAGTACTCTTCACGCTGATCAGCATCCTCTTGCAGTAATTGTACTGAAACCACTTAATGTCGTATGATCCGCCCGTCCACGCCAAATGTAAGTGCTTTATGACCATTTATGAACAAAACAGTCGCAGCGCGGCTCGAACCGACTGTCTTTCTCAACACTCTCCTACGTTCTCCCCTGCACTGTATTGAACTGCTGGCGCGCTTGCAAACCCAGCAGTAATTCAACTGCCAGTTCACTATACTCTGACAATATCGCATCGCTCAGACTAAGCCAGCATGTCTACTTAAAATTAGCTTGTAACCTATATTTATTTAACTTTACAATGAGAAAACATTCCATTTCACCATACAAACATTATGCAATTATTTACAAATTTTGATTCATAGAAAAATATATCGAAAAGTGAAATTGCAAGGAAAAAGTTTGGTAGCTCGCAGAGTAGTTGTGTTACAACCATACAAGTCGACACTGGAAGCATAGAAGAAGAGACTAAGGCATTTCCTCTTTTATTTGATTTGTTCCCACATACGAGTCAAAATACACTCCTGGAAATTGAAATAAGAACACCGTGAATTCATTGTCCCAGGAAGGGGAAACTTTATTGACACATTCCTGGGGTCAGATACATCACATGATCACACTGACAGAACCACAGGCACATAGACACAGGCAACAGAGCATGCACAATGTCGGCACTAGTACAGTGTATATCCACCTTTCGCAGCAATGCACGCTGCTATTCTCCCATGGAGACGATCGTAGAGATGCTGGATGTAGTCCTGTGGAACGGCTTGCCATGCCATTTCCACCTGGCGCCTCAGTTGGACCAGCGTTCGTGCTGGACGTGCAGACCGCGTGAGACGACGCTTCATCCAGTCCCAAACATGCTCAATGGGGGACAGATCCGGAGATCTTGCTGGCCAGGGTAGTTGACTTACACCTTCTAGAGCACGTTGGGTGGCACGGGATACATGCGGACGTGTATTGTCCTGTTGGAACAGCAAGTTCCCTTGCCGGTCTAGGAATGGTAGAACGATGGGTTCGATGACGGTTTGGATGTACCGTGCACTATTCAGTGTCCCCTCGACGATCACCAGTGGTGTACGGCCAGTGTAGGAGATCGCTCCCCACACCACGATGCCGGGTGTTGGCCCTGTGTGCCTCGGTCGTATGCAGTCCTGATTGTGGCGCTCACCTGCACGGCGCCAAACACGCATACTACCATCATTGGCACCAAGGCAGAAGCGACTCTCATCGCTGAAGACGACACGTCTCCATTCGTCCCTCCATTCACGCCTGTCGCGACACCACTGGAGGCGGGCTGCACGATGTTGGGGCGTGAGCGGAAGACGGCCTAACGGTGTGCGGGACCGTAGCCCAGCTTCATGGAGACGGTTGCGAATGGTCCTCGCCGATACCCCAGGAGCAACAGTGTCCCTAATTTGCTGGGAAGTGGCGGTGCGGTCCCCTACGGCACTGCGTAGGATCCTACGGTCTTGGCGTGCATCCGTGCGTCGCTGCGGTCCGGTCCCAGGTCGACGGGCACGTGCACCTTCCGCCGACCACTGGCGACAACATCGATGTACTGTGGAGACCTCACGCCCCACGTGTTGAGCAATTCGGCGGTACGTCCACCCGGCCTCCCGCATGCCCACTATACGCCCTCGCTCAAAGTCCGTCAACTGCACATACGGTTCACGTCCACGCTGTCGCGGCATGCTACCAGTGTTAAAGACTGCGATGGAGCTCCGTATACCACGGCAAACTGGCTGACACTGACGGCGGCGGTGCACAAATGCTGCGCAGCTAGCGCCATTCGACGTCTAGTGGAGAAAAGGCCATGAAATTTGCATCTACAGGACAACCAATGGATGGAAAATCCTAGTACCAGTAGAGATGTGTAGTGTTTTTGACACAAACTACGGCCACAAACGGAAACGAAACAGCAAAAAAAAAAAAAAAAAAAAAAAAGGTTCAAATCTGTGTGAAATCTTATGGGACTTAACTTAACTGCTAACGTCATCAGTCCCTAAGCTTACACGCTAGTCAACCTAAATTATCCTAAGGACAAACACACACACCCATGCCCGAGGGAGGACTCGAACCTCCGCTGGGATCAGCCGCACTGTCCATGACTGCAGCGCCTTACACCGCTCGGCTAATCCCGCGCGGCAACGAAACAGCGATGTGTGCGTGAAGAACTGATCGCAAGACCTTTTAAGGTTGTGACAGCCATCACAACAGCTGAAGAATTTTTGCGAAGGTGACGCAGTCATTTCGTGTAAGATTTTTGTCAAATCTCAGTACATCAGTAAAAATTAAAACTCGCAATACTTAGACTGCATTACTAAAAACTTGTAACGTACAGTACCACATAACTTATTGCAGGGCTGTTCTGTAGTACAGGTCACTACATTTAATTATTTAATTAATAAAGTTACGGTACTTATACCCTAGTTGATTAACAATTAGGCTTTACCCAGTTAACTTCACATGCTTCGGAGAAGATTTCTAATTACGGCATTTTCTTTGTAACCAAGGGAGCCTTAAGTAAAGGGTAGTTAGACTCTTGTGATGAAAACTATTTTTACTGTACGTCTGGGACAATGTGTTTCACACAAGACTATTCAACCCTACTGTAATATGTGTATTTTATTTGATTACGCTTCTACAGAGTAAACTTTGCTTTTCTAGCTGGCGATCGCAGGCATCGGATCGAAGCTGGAAAGAGTGCTGACATCTATGACTTTTCTTTTCCTTTGTTGTTCTTTCAGTTCCTCGCTATTCGCGGTCGACTATTGATGATTCTTGTTTTGAGCAATCAGTCTTCAGACAGGCCTGCAACGAATTCCTCTCTTATGCCATCATTTTAACTCAGAGTAGTAATTGTACCCCATGTCCTGAATTGATTGTTGGATGTATTAAAATCTCTACCTTCCTCTATAGTTTTTCCGTCTACAGTTCCCTTTACTACCTTGAAATTATTATATAATATTTTTAAACGTGTTCTATCAACCTGTCTCTCCTTCTTTAACTGTTTTTCGTATGCTCCGTTCGTCATCGATTCTACGGAGAATCTCTTCGTTCCTTACCTCATCAGTCATCTAATTTCCAAAATCCTTCTCGTGTACCAAATTTCAAACACTTCGAACCTCATCTTCTGCGGTCTTCCTAAAGTAATAATTCAGTACCTTATAATGCTGTGCTCCAAATGTACATTCACAGATATTTATTCCTCAAAATAATACGAAGATTTGATAAAAGTCAACTGATTTTGACCAGGCATACCCACTTCGCCTGTGCTAGCCTGCTTTGAATGACCTCCTTGCTTTGTCCGTCATGGTTTATTTTCCGTACAAGGTATCAGAGATCCTTCGTTCACTGCCTGATCATCACGTCATTTTTAAGTTTATAGCTAATCTCATTTTTGCTATTCCTCATTACTTCGGCCTCTCTTCAGTTCACTCTCACTCCATACTCTGCATCCAGTAGACAGTACATTCCCGTAACTATTCTCCATCCTCACTAAGTATGGCAAAATTATCAGCAACTCTTATCACTGTTTTCCTTTTACCCCGAATTTTAATCCCACTCTCGAACCTTTCTTTTGTTTCCGTCATTGCTTCTCCGATGCAAAGGTTGAACAGTAGGGAAAAAGACTACAACCCTGTCTTACACCTTTATAATTTACATCCGTGGCCTTTCATTGTTATTGTTCCCTCTTTGTTCTTGTGCGTATTGTATATTTCCCATCTCTCACTGTAGTTTTCTCTTGTTTTCCTCAGAATGTCAAATATCTTGCCTCACTTTAAATTGCCGAATGTTTTCTCTAAGTCGACACATTCTGTGAGCGTATCTTGATTTTTCTTTTCCTTTCGTTACCAAGCGCAACGTCAGAACTGCCTATCCGAAAACTGAAACGACCGTCATCTAACATAACGTCTACTTTATTTTCCATTCTTCTGTACATTATGCATTTCAACAAATTGGATGCTTGAGATGTTACGCTGGTTGTGAAAATTTTTCTTCCCCTGTTATCTTCGGAATTGTGCAGGTGATGTTTTTCCGAAGCCTGGTGGCATGTACCCAGACGCATTCTACACACCAGTTTAAGTAGTTCTTTGATTACAATCGTCCTGTCGTCAGCTTAAAACGCCGGTCTTCTAAATTTTCTGGAAAAGAGCTCGCATTCCCACCAGGGATTCCCATTTAGGTTCCCAAAGCATCTCCGTAATACTTGCGTGTCAATCGAAGCTACCGATGTCTTCCTTTAAGCTGATCTGGTGGGGATCCCAAACATTCGAGCAGAACTCTAAAATGAGTGTAACTAGTTTTGTGTGCGCGGTCTCCTTTACGGGTGACCCACTTTTTCCCAAAATTCTCAAAATAAAAAGAAGTCGACCATTCGTTTTCCCTACTACAGTCCATACATGCTCGTCGTATTTCATACCGTTTTGCAGTGTTACACCTAAATAGTTAACCGACAAGACTATGTCAAGCAGCACATTAATAATTCTGTATTAGAACATTAAGGAATTGTTTTTCCTACTCAAAAAATGGCTCTGAGCACTATGGGACGTAACAGCTGTGGTCATCAGCCCCTAGAACTTAGATCTACTTAAGCCTAACTAACCTAAGGACATCACACACATCCATGCCCGAGGCAGGATTCGAACCTGCGACCGTAGCAACCGCGCTGTTCTGGACTGAGCGCCTAGAACCGCTAGACCACCGCGGCCGGCTTTTCCTACTCATCTGCTTTAATTTACGTTTGTCCACATTTAGAGCTAGCTGCCATCCATCACACCAATCAGAAATTTTGTTTCAGTCATCTTGGATAATTCTACGGCCACTTAACGACGATACCTTCCCGTACACCACGACATCATCGGCAAACAACTGCAGATGGCTTCTCGCCCTGTCCGTCAGATCATTTATGTATACAGAAGATGATAGCGGTCCTATCACGCTTTCCTGGGACACTCCCAACGATACCGTTGTCTCTGATGAACAATCGCCGACGAGAGCAACGTAATGGATTCAGTTACTTAACAAGTCTTCGAGCCACTCAGATCTCTGAGATCCTACTCCGTATGCTGTTACCTTCGTTAACAGCCTGCAGTGGGGCACTTTGTCAAACGTTTTTCGGAAATTTAGGAACGTGGAACGTGCCTGTTGCTCTTCACCCGTGGTTCGCGAATAAGGTGGAGCTCACTGTACTAGAGTTTTTGTAAGAGACTGCAAAAGACTATCGTCATTGCTAATTTTCCTTTCTTCCGTACTGGTAGAGCACGTACGGTATTCAGATGCTGGTAACAGGAAAAGAATAGTGACATTTTTATTGATGATTTCGAAGCTAATACACATTTAGCCTCGAAACGATTCGAATGTAATATTTTAACATCAGTACATACAGCTAAAGGGAAAAACCATTACTTTCTATGACCGTTCTCGAATCCTTCTCACGATCTTTCCCAGAAACGAAATCAAATCGTTCTGTAATTATGCAACATGTGATTATTCGTTTGCTGCATTATATGCTATGCTGTCAATTTTTTAGTTTACACTTAACAAAAATTGTGACGTTATTGCATATTATTTTCCGTCATACGTCTTCGTCAGTTGTGGACTTCGATGTCTACGTGACTATAAATTGTTCCAACATGTAACCCGCCATTCTTTCCTATCCCTCAGAATAAACGCGGTTTTGTACTTTTGCTTCTTGTTAGGTTATATAGTACTGGGCAAGTGTTATTCTCAGAATAAGTTTGCGTGGAAAATGAATTATAAATGTGGTACATGTAAACGATAAATAAGTTTTTTTTAAAAAATAAAGTAAATTAGAGAAACATTAACTGTATAACTCTTTTGGAGTGTGTTAACATATGCTAAAATCAGAGTCTGTGAACTTCATTCACTCTCAATAAAATTCTTCAGGGTTTGTGACGGCATTTGGAAAAATACCCCGGGGAACACAATTTGGAACAGTGGCCATAAGATTGGAGAATTTTACATACTGGTAATGCGGGCAAATATCCTGAAGAATTTTAGTGACAAAAGCACATTTATCTACCATATCGATACTCGGAGCTATAATGAGTGGACTATTACCTGATTTCTTCGATTAACAGCTACTGAGTGTTTTCCTTTGAGGTTATCAGGCTGTAAAGATAAGTGAGAGAAAGAAAGGGGCCTGCATAGTCTTTAAATGAAGTAGGCTGCGCCGTTTAAGTTTTTCCCGGCGCAATAACTGCTTAATCGCTTCTCGGACGCAACGCCGGTTACTGTAACTGTACAGTACCGCTACGCGGCATCTGCCCGCAATCCTCAGCTATTACTGGAACTAAAGGGACATGTTTGTCTTGCTGTAATTTCATTTATCGAAAATAGGTACGGATGATGGCAAGAGAAATAAGACTAACCTCCAGCCGCTTAGCTTTTATTTCAATCGTGGTAGTTAAAACCCTTTTTAAAGTTGAAAAACGAACAGATGATATTGCTGAAACAGATGATATCGACGAGGTGATGACAGAATAGTGAATGCTGTGTATAGATGATGGCCCTCCGGGTGAACAGAACCATGAAATCATGAGGAACGAGGACATTTTTGCCACACATGACGGCGCAACATAATGAAATAGTTTCATAAAACTTTTCGCCTCCTATTGCACTCCCTTGAAGGGTTGAATTTCCTAAAACAATTACACAAGTATTTTTTTATTTCTAACCGAGGAGTCAGCATCACAGATCGGGTATCAGTCATTCCACAATTGCAGCACAACGTCTCACTTATCTAGTATCGCAGCTACGCCCATTCAGCAGTTTCTATATACAGGGTGAACATTAATTAAATCTACAAAATGCAGTGTCGTGTTGCTGACTGGAAATGAAGGAAAAAAGGTCCTATGACCATGTCTCCGGAAGTGCTTCGCTGCCACAGTAGATGGCGCTGACGAATGACAATTCCTCTAATCACATGCCATGTGTTCCTTGTGTGTTGCAGGCTGTGTAATTGACGCAGCGTACTGCAAACAGCAATACGGTTCGATAATCATGTCGGAAACAAGGCAAGATAGTGTTTGTGTTGGTCAAGCAGATCGTAACAGTCGAGAGGCAGCACAGCTATACCAAAAGAAGTACCCTCACAGACACTAACCACATCGCACAACATTTCAAATCTTTTTTGGGAGTCTGTGTGAACACGGGTCCTTTCAGACAGACGAACGTGCAAGGAGGCGGCGGACTGTACATACACCAGATTTGGAGGAGCGAGTTCTACAGGATATTGAGACGAAGCCTAGTACAAGCTCCAGGCAAGTGACCCGTCACCACGGTGTACGACAAAGTACTATTACGTGTAACCTGCATGACAATCGCTTCTAAGAGGTGCATTCAAGTTCTAAGGTCTCCGATTTTTTTTCTCCGGACTGGAAAGAGATAGAAACACGCGCATTGTTTTAAAATGAGGTCGCGTTCATTGTCAATACGTCCCAGAGATGGCAGCACCGTACGGCAGATGGAATTTTACCGCCAGCGGCGAGAATGAGAACTGTTTTAAATACCTAAAATGGCGACGTTATCCTTACTTGAACAGCGTGAAATCATTCGTTTTCTGAATTTGCGTGGTGTGAAACCAATTGAAATTCATCGACAGTTGTAGGAGACATGTGGTGATGGAGTTATGGATGTGTCGAAAGTGCGTTCGTGGGTGCGACTGTTTAATGAAGGCAGAACATCGTGTGACAACAAACCGAAACAACCTCGGGCTCGCACAAGCTGGTCTGACGACATGATCGAGAAAGTGGAGAGAATTGTTTTGGGGGATCGTCGAATGACTGTTGAACAGATCTCCTCCAGAGTTGGCATTTCTGTGGGTTCTATGCAAACAATGCTGCATGACGACCTGAAAATGCGAAAAGTGTCATCCAGGTGGGTGCCACGAATGCTGACGGACACCCACATGGCTGCCCGTGTGGCATGTTGCCAAGCAATGTTGTCGCTCAACGACAGCATGAATGGGACTTTCTTATCGTCGGTTGTGACAATGGATGAGACGTGGATGCCATTTTTCAATCCAGAAACAAAGCGCCAGTCAGCTCAATGGAAGCACACAGATTCACCGCCACCAAAAAAATTTCGGGTAACCGCCAGTGCTGAAAAAATGATGGTGTCCATGTTCTGGGACAGCGAGGGCGTAAGCCTTACCCATTGCGTTTCAAAGGGCACTACGGTGACAGTTGCATCCTACGAAAATGTTTTGAAGAACAAATTCCTTCCTGCACTGCAATGAGAACGTCCGGGAAGGGCTGCGCGCGTGCTGTTTCACCAAGACAACGCACCCGCACATCGAGCTAACGTTACGCAACAGTTTCTTCGTGATAACAACTTTGAAGTGATTCCTCATGCTCCCTACTCACCTGACCTGGCTCCTAGTGATTTTTGGCTATTTCCAACAATGAAAGACACTCTCTGTGGCCGCACATTCACCAGCTGTGCTGCTATTGCCTCAGCGATTTTCCAGTGGTCAAAACAGACTCTTAAAGAAGCCTTCGCCGCTGCCATGGAATCATGGCGTCAGCGTTGTGAAAAATGTGTACGTCTGCAGGGCGATGAAGTCGAGAAGTAACGCCAGTTTCATTGATTTCCGGTGAGTAGTTAATTAGAAAAAAAATCGGAGGCCTTAGAACTTGAATGCACCTGGTATCCCTATCACACGCTACGCATAAAGAACACAAGTGGTCTTGCGGTAGCGTTCTCGCTTCCCGCGCAGGGGGGTCCCGGGTTCGATTCACGGCGGGGTCAGGGATTTTCACTGCCCCGAGATGACTGGGTGGTTTGACTCTTTCATCATCATTTCATCCTGATTCACTCGCAAGTCGCCGTAGTGGCGTTAAACAACTTGTGGAACGGCGGCCGAACCGGCTCGCGAGGGGTATCCCGGCCACCAATGCCATACGCTCATTATTATTATTATCGTGACAACGATGCATTTCGGGACACATGTTCATAGGATCTTTTTTCCTCCATTTCCAGTCAGGTATCCGTCCCTGCAGTTTGTCGGTTTTATTAAAGTTCACCCTGTATGTCCCGACTGACTGGCATGCTGACTCATCATTTCCCAGCCCAAGCCACTGAGGACAGAAACCCGAAATTGGGCGAGCATGTTGATCGTACGCTATAGGCGTCGTTACGGTGGGGATTTTTCGAAATGCCATCCTTAAGAGGGTGAAATAGGAGATGAAATGTTTTTTGAAAATATGTCAATAGTAAGGCAATTTTGAAGCTAGATCCACGTAAATTGTACGTGGTTTATCGGTTAGAAATAAAGAAATACGTGTTTCAGCATTTCTGGAAATTCAACGACTAAGCAAGTAAAATAGTTGGTGAATGTATTTTTTTAAATAAATCATTATTAAAGAACTACTCAAGTATTTTCAAAGTTACACCTATGAAAATCGTTATTTGGCTTCTCGGTTGGAAATAAAAAAAGTGTTTTAGGAAATGCCACACCACCCCGCCCCCCTCCTCCCCAAGGGAGTGTAATAGGAAATGTAAAGCTTTTTGAAGTTATGAAAGCATTTTCAAAGGTAAATCTACGAAAATTTGTATTTGGCTACCCTCTTAGAAATAAAAAAATACATGTTTTACTGCTTTTGGAAATACAACCCCTAAGAGGGTGAAATAAGGGATGAAAATGTTTAAGAAAATATTTCGTTATATTAAAAAAATTTAAAAAATAAATTTGTGAAAAATCTGGTATTTCAATTCCCGGTTAGCTATAAAGAAATGGGTGTTAGGTGATGAAAGTTTCTATGGAAATATCACCACAAGAATGCATAGGATGAGTGAGAAAAGTATTGGGCTTCAGATACCGGAATTCAAATGGTTCAAATGGGTCTGAGCACTATGGGACTTAACTTCTAAGGTCATCAGCACCCTAGAACTTAGAACCAGTTAAACCTAACTAACCTAAGGACATCACACACACCCAGACTGTAGCGCCTAGAACCACTCGGCCACCGCGACCGGCCTACCAGAATTCCTTTTTGGTCAGAAGTGCAGACTTCTATGACCTTAATTAGCATGAAAAGTTAAGGTGTTGCAATTTGTAAACAACAGAAAAATTTGATTAAGAAAAACAAAACAAATCTCTACAGACCACACAGCCTACGCGAGCGAAGCGGGGGGCGCTAAGCTAGTTCACGTATATGATTATTTTTGTCTGTAACATAGTTTCTTAGTTACCGTTTCTTTCTGTTTCAGTCATTCATGTCATTTGTTTTGATCCTATTTTTATTACTTGTATTCTACAGTGTTTCTCTTTATCTCATCTTCCCTCTCTCTCTCTCTCTCTCTCTCTCTCTCTCTCTCTCTCTTTTCAGACGTTCGTTGCTGTTACGCCCCATAGTCCTTACCTACCTGCCCATAATTTATGTCTATTATTCTACGTTTCGAATACAATTAGTGTCATTTCTTTTATTGTTGCTATTACTGTTTACCTCTCCTTTTTTCCTTTTTTTGTCCCGTATCTACGCGGGCTCGGCATGGTTACTATTGGATTTGGCATGGTTAATTTAAAGAGTGGACGGACGCCCTTCCTGTCGCTAACCCGTTACCCTCCCCAGGACAATATGTGTACTCCAAGCTGTCTGCGTGTAGTGTTACTCATATGAAAGTGACCGGAAATTTTCTAAATGTTAGAGGATCGTGTAACTGAGGCAGGACTTGGGTACCAGCCTGGGATGAACATCAGATGTGCGGAACCATCTGAAAACCACATCCAGGTTCGCCGGTACTCCTACCCTTGTCGAGAACCCGGAGGGCGAATTCGATCCGGGTCTGGCGCACCTCCCCGTCTTCGAAGCCGCGCTTTAACATGCATGGCTATCTGGGGAAATCCATTAATGTTTACATTACTAAGTGTAAGACGTGTTGTAAAACGTGAAGCCTTTTAATAGCTTGTTTGTCCGTTGTCGGAACGAAATACATAGTTCATTCTGCATATCAGAAATGCTACAGTTTGTTGGTAGGTTTGCGGAGGTATGTCAATTAGAGGTCTATGCAGAGGTCGTGTAATTTGCGTAAATAACGGGTCGCTGATTTGCGTACGTGGTAATGGCGACCCAGATGGGTTCCATAGGATTTAAATCAGGTGAATTTGGTCGCTGAGACATCAACGTGATTTCATTAAAATGATTCTCAAACCACTTCAGAACGGCTGGAGTTCCGATACACGAACAATTGTACGCTGAAAGATGACGTCGCCGTCGGGGGAAGACATCAGTCACGAAGGGATGCAGGTGTTCGCAGCTGTCAACGTGTTTTCGATTACTGACGCAGGTCCCATGCAAGCGCAGGAGAATGTCTCCCACACCATAATACTGCTCCCATCAGCCAACATCCGTGGCGCGCTGCACGTTTCGAGCCGCCGTTCACCTCGATGACGGCGTTTGTGGAGACGACCAGCGATCGAGCGCAGCCAAAATGTGGTTCACCCGATTTCCCGACACGTTTCCACTGATCGACGGTCGAATCCCGGTGGTCCCGTACCCAATGAAAACGTAACTGACGATGTCGCTGGGTTAACATGTGAACACTTAGGGGTACTCTGCTGCGGAGCTCCATATTCAACAATGTACGGTGATCGGTGTGCTCCGAAACACTTGTACGTGCACCGGTTTTGTGCTCTTTCGGAATAGAGGCCAAAGATCAGCGTCTATCCCATTTTACAGAGCAGACAAGCGTCCGAATCCCACGTTCTGTGAAAGAGTCGTGTATGTCCAACCATTTAGCACCTACAGGTAGTTTCACTGTCCTGCCGCTTTCCATAGATGCTCATGGCAGTAGCACGTGAACATTCGACCAGCTTCGCCGTTTTCGAGATACTCGTTCGCAGTCTCTACGTGATAATAATCTGATCTTTGTCAAAATCGCTTATCTCAATGGATTTAACCATTTGCATCCCATATGTTCACTACGGTGGTTCCCCGTCCGGGTCTGCTCTGCTTACATAGTTTTGTTAGAGTGTCACGTGGCCAGTGGTCATAATGTTTTGGCTTATCAATGTAATTACTGTATCGTAACAGTGACGAGATGAACAGGATATAAAACATGAAAAAGTAATAATAATTAAAAAAATTAATGACTAATAGGAGAAGGGAGTGGCGCTTTGTTGATTGGAGAATGGAATATCGCTGACGGACGTTGCTAGGATTGGAGTAAAGCAAAAGAATAGCGTTTGTGGGGAGTGTTCAGTGCAGTAGGAAAAGTAGTACTGTGCAATGGACAGTAGGAATGGGATTACAAAGGGGCGGGAGAACGTGAAATTTGGATTGTTCTGAGATTATTGGGTGGTGATAGTGTGAATTGTTCTACGATCTGATGATTCATGTAATATAATCCTAGTTTTCACTTACCATTGCACAGATGTGTAAGAATAGGGAGCAATGTCGTTAAGGGTAAAAGCGTACAATAGACACAACATAGGTAGTCAAGCTGTATTAATAATACAGTATTATACTTTCGTTACGTTATTACACTAACAATCCAACTTAATAGAACGTTGTTTTTGAATACAGTGTTGTTATTTACAGTCCATTATCTTTCGGGCGAGCGTCCACGGCAGCAAAATGTCCTATTATTTACGCAAGGAAAAAATTGGTAGTTTCAATGCGAATATGCCTTAAATATTTAAATTAAAATCATTTGTGTGTTTAGCCGGCCGGGGTGGCCGAGCGGTTCTAGGCGCTACAGTCTGGAACCGCGCGACCGCTACGGTCGCAGATTCGAATCCTGCCTCGGGCATGGATGTTTGTGATGTCCTTAGGTTAGTTAGGTTTAAGTAGTTCTAAGTTCTAGGGGACTGATGACCTCAGAAGTTAAGTCCCATAGTGCTCAGAGCCATTTGACCCATTTGTGTGTTTAGTACATTCATTCAATGCCATCATGGGTAAGTTTCCATTTCTTTCTTAAGAGGCGTTCACGATGCATGTCCATGAGAATCAATAACGCAATTAAGTTTGAACGGACCATGGCACAGAAGTTTGCTCTACCATCCACGGAAAATAGCTTCGTCAATGCAAACTATACGAGATGTTTACGCCTATATCGATGGAGCGGCGCGCTGTTCAAACGTCCACAACAGCAGCAGCAGATGTTCGGTCAACTTTTATTCCACGATCTGTGTCAGAACCACAAAGAAGTGTCAATGAATTTGTCTATACAGATTTTATGTTCTAGTGCATAAAATATAATATGCCCCATTTCTTAAAAATATTGTTGGGTCTTGCATGTTTTAGGATATGTCTGACTTTCCGCCTCGTAAGAAGATGCGTCTTTTCGAACCAAACTATCTTTATATCACTCTCACATCACATAAAAATTAATATAGCTCTTGCACATGTTACAGTTATTTGTGTAAATGGCGGAGCGGGAGGGCTCGTGCTTAGCTCAACTACTTATCTCGCTGTCTCATAGAGGTCACTGCTATTGTACTTCATGCTGCAGCAGTTTCCTTTCTTCGCCCCGAGATGTCGCTCTGGTTCCGTGTGTCTAGATGCCCTACCGCTAGTGACAAGAAACATTTTCAAAAATTCTAGTAACTGCACGTCAGCAGTAATATCCGTATTGTGTTTCCTAATAACCATTCCCATCGACAATCACGGTTTATGTAAAGTGCAAGTGACACTAATAATGGTGCTATTTATAAAGCCGACCTAGAGATGTTTTAGAACACGCTCTGTCACTTCATGATATTTTTTGTAACTTATTTCCGAATTTCGCTGCTTTCTTGTACACAGCTTTGTCATGGTAGTTGTGATATTACATGACAGATAATTAAACTGGCTGACTTTTGTACTACTGTTTTGTTCTGTTCTTATGGTGTCCTGCACTGAAAAAAGCCATTGTTTTAGTTTTATTTGTAATTATAATTAGTTTATAGTGCGCAGCTATTTTTATTACGAGGTATGGTGTGGCAGTTGACGCTAAATAACGAAAATTGTGAGGTGATCCACATGAGTTCCAAAAGAAATCCGTTGGAATTCGATTACTCGATAAATAGTACAATTCTCAAGTCTGTCAATTCAACTAAGTACCTGGGTGTTAAAATTACGAACAACTTCAGTTGGAAAGACCACATAGATAATATTGTGGGGAAGGCGAGCCAAAGGTTGCGTTTCATTGGCAGGACACTTGGAAGATGCAACAAGTCCACTAAAGAGACAGCTTACACTACACTCGTTCGTCCTCTGTTAGAATATTGCTGCGCGGTGTGGGATCCTTACCAGGTGGGATTGACGGAGGACATCGAAAGGGTGCAAAAAAGGGCAGCTCGTTTTGTATTATAACGTAATAGGGGAGAGAGTGTTGCAGATATGATACCCGAGTTGAGATGAAAGTCATTAAAGCAAAGACGATTTTCGTCGCGGCGAGATCTATTTACGAAATTTCTGTCACCAACATTCTCTTTCGAATGCGAAAATATTTTGTTGAGCCCAAGGTACATAGGTAGCAATGACCATCAAAATAAAATAAGAGAAATCAGAGCTCGAACAGAAAGGTTTAGGTGTTCTTTTTTCCCGTGCGCTGTTCGGGAGTGGAATGGTAGGGAGATAGTATGATTGTGGTTCGATGAACCCTCTGCCAAGCACTTAAGTGTGAATTGCAGAGTAATCATGTAGATGTAATTTCCTTTTTGCTGGTTGGTTTCTTTCTCTGTTAAAATTGTAACGTCGTTGCATATAAAACATAATTCAGAGTAGGTTTGTTTATAAACAACTTTTCTGCTATCAGTCACGATTTTATTTTCATTCATATTTTACATGATGCGTTTCGGGAAATGATTCCCGTTTTCAAGTGTGTTTTCTCTTTGTACTATGTCATTTTCCTTTTTTGTAAATGGTGATTTTTGTCCCCGCTCGTCCCATACAATGAAAATGATGTTGAAGTAGTCGTGAAATATGAAGATTGTGAAAGACTATCGTAATAAGGCTGGCTGAATAGTTTAAAAGCACTGACGAAAATATGGTCAGACAGCACATTTTAGAAAACACATGAAGAACACTAAAAACACTCGAAAAACGCTGTAACAACACCGAACAACGCTGGCCATTAAAACGGAGCACTGCGCATTTTCACTAAAACTTGAGGAACCTCTTCATCATCATCACCATCATCATCATCATTTAAGACTTATTATGCCTTTCAGCGTTCAGTCTGGAGCATAGCCCCCCTTATAAAATTCCTCCATGATCCCCTATTCAGTGCTAACATTGGTGCCTCTTCTGATGTTAAACCTATTGCTGCAAAATCATTGTTAACCGAATCTAGGTACCTTCTCCTTGGTCTGCCCCGACTCCTCCTACCCTCTACTGCCGAACCCATGAGTCTCTTGGGTAACCTTGCTTCTCCCATGCCTGTTCGCCCTGACTGCTACATCTATAGAGTTCATTCCCAGTTTTTCTTTGATTTCCTCATTGTGGACACCCTCCTGCCATTGTTCCCATCTACTAATACCTGCAATCATCCTAGCTACTTTCATATCCGTAACCTCAGCCTTGTTGATAAGGTAACCTGAATCCACCCAGCTTTCGCTCCCATACAACAAAGTTGGTCGAAAGATTGAACGGTGCACAGATAACTTAGTCTTGGTACTGACTTCCTTCTTGCAGAAGAGAGTAGATCGTAGCTGAGCGCTCACTGCATTAGCTTTGCTACACCTCGCTTCCGGTTCTTTCACTATGTTGCCATCCTGTGAGAATATGCATCCTAAGTACTTGAAACCGTCCACCTCTTCTAACTTTGCTCCTCCTATTTGGCACTCAATCCGTTTATATTTCTTTCCCACTGACATTACTTTCGCTTTGGAGATTCTAATCTTCATACCATAGTCCTTACATTTCTGATCTAGCTCTGAAATATTACTTTGCAAACTTTCAATCGAATCTGCTATCACAACTAAGTCATCCGCATATGCAAGACTGCTTATTTTGTGTTCACATATCTTAATCTCACCCAGCCAGTCTATTGTTTTCAACATATGATCCATAAATAATATGAACAACAGTGGAGACAAGTTGCAGCCTTGTCTTACCCATGAAACTACTCTGAACCATGAACTCAATTTACCGTCAACTCTAACTGCTGCCTGACTATCCATGTAAAGACCTTTAATTGCTTGCAAAAGTTTGCCTCCTATTCCATAATCTCGTAGAACAGACAATAACTTCCTCCTAGGAACGCGGTCATACGCCTTTTCTAGATCTATAAAGCATAGATACAATTCCCTGTTCCACTCATAACACTTCTCCATTATTTGCCGTAAGCTAAAGATCTGGTCCTGACAACCTCTAAGAGGCCTAAACCCAGGCTGATTTTCATCCAATTGGTCCTCAACTAATACTCGCACTTTCCTTTCAACAATACCTCAGAAGATTTTACCCACAACGCTGATTAAAAAGATACCTCTGTAGTTGTTACAATATTTTCTGTTTCCATGTTTAAAGATTGGTGTGATTACTGCTTTTGTCCAGTCTAATGGAACCTGGCTCCCAGGCCAATTCAGTAATCCTGTGTAGCCATTTAAGACCTGACATTCCACTGTATTTGATGAGTTCCGACTTAATTTCATCCACTCCAGCTGCTTTATTGCACTGCAATCTATTGACCATTTTCTCCACTTCCTCAAATGTGATCCTACTTCCATCATCATTCCTATCCCATTCTACTTCGAAATCTGAAACATTACTGATCGTATTTTCACCTACATTGAGCAACTCTTCAAAATATTCCCTCCATCTGCCCAAGGCATCAACAGGATTCACCAGCAGCTTTCCTGACCTGTCCAAAATACTTGTCATTTCCTTCTTACCTCCCTTTCGAAGACTGCTAATTACACTCCAGAATGGTTTTCCAGCAGCTTGACCCATAGTCTCCAACCCGTTTCCAAAGTCTTCCCAAGATTTCTTCTTGGATGCTGCAATTATCTGTTTGGCTTTGTTTCTTTCTTCAACATAACTTTCTCTGTCTACCTGAGTTCTAGTATGCAGCCACTTTTGATACGCCTTCTTTTTCCTTTTACAGGCTGCCTTGGCTGTGTCATTCCACCAAGCTGTTTGCTTCATCCTACTTTTACACACTACTGTTCCAAGACATTCTTTAGCCACTTCTAGTACTGCGTTCCTGTACCTTGTCCATTCCTTTTCCAATGACTGTAATTGACTACATTCAACTAACTGGTACCTTCCTGAGATCGCTGTTATGTACTTGTGCCTGATTTCCTTATCCTGAAGTTTCTCCACTCTTATCCTCCTACATATGGACCTGACCTCCTGCACTTTCAGCCTCACAATCCCAATTTCACTGCAGATTAAATAATGATCAGTGTCATCAAAGAATCCCCTGAATACACGTGTGTCCCTCACAGCCTTCCTGAATTCCTGGTCTGTTATTATATAGTCAATGACAGATCTGGTTCCCCTGCCTTCCCAAGTATACCGGTGAATGTTCTTATGTTTAAAAAAGGAGTTTGTGATTACTAAGCTCATACTGGCACAGAAATCCAAGAGTTGTTGCCGTTCCTGTTGGCCAAAGTTTCCTTGAGGAACCTGCCCTGGGATAATAGGCGAAAGGAAAAGTAGTTACAGAGTGAGAGAGGAGAGTGATGGAGATGGGAACTGAGGACTAGTAAAAGGTCACAATGACAGTGAGATATGGATGGCTGTTGGGGGACAGGGAGAGGGGGACAGCTAACAGTGGGATCATGAATTTTAAAGGATAAGGGTCGTGGGGAGTGACTGGGAGGTGGAAAAGGAGTAGGCATGGAAGGGGGAGAGGAGGGGAGGGAGGCGCTGGAGGTTGGAGATGAGGGAATGGATCCAGAGTTGGCAGGAGGGGTATATTTCTGGTTGGAGTTCATGATCTTGGAGAGGGAGATGGTTGAGATTTCTTTGGGAAAGGATGTGGAGGGTGTGCTGGTGGAGCATTGATGGGATGTGCTGGTAGAGGTGGAGAGGGGACATAATAGGATTGTTGGAGTTGAATGGTGGTGTAGATTATCCGGAGGTCCTCTGTGTGAATGAGGAGAGGCGGGAATGTGATGAACTGGTAAAGGATTCTCGTGGGGGCAGGTAAACGGATGCAGAAATCGAGGCGGGAAGCAATGCGTTCAGGGATCTTTAGGAACTTAAAGAACTCAATCCGGGGGGGACAAAATCACAAAAAAAAGGAAATAACATAGTACAAAGAGAAAACACAATTGAAATTGTGAATCATTTCCCGAAACGCGTCATGTAAAATATGAATAAAATAAAATCGTGACTGGTAGCTGAAAAGTTGTTTATAAACAATCCTACTCTGAATTATGTCTTATATACAGCAACATTACAAGGCAGATATCCAGGCTATGCTGGCATAGGAAAGGATGGGGTGGATCAGGGATTTATATGTGTAGTGTAGGGGTGTAGACCCGATGTTCGGCCTGTTAGTGGTTTTGGCCTATTGTGGGCTTTGTGTTAGATGATCAGTAGTTGAGGTTTCGAATGTTTTTTATTTCATTCTTTGATCACAATATGAATTCTTTAGACGATGACCGGTTTCAGTCCGTAATGACCATCCTCAGATCTACAATACACAAATATATACACCTAGTGAGCAGTGTGTCTTTCTACATAATACAGCAATACGTATCACAATATACTATCATACAACCGGGGAGATGTACAGAAAATACGGTAAAACGTACCTTTTTTACATCATGTCCTAAAGTGATAAGGCCATAATGGCATCGTCAAAACATATAAATATAATCAGCATAGCATCGCCATATAGATCTAAAATAAGGTGTAGAATAGGCCACATAGTCCACACAGTCATTATTGCAACTGGCTACTGAAATACAGTAGCTACCAGAAACCCGTTTGCCTACATCATCCCTAGATGTCGCTGCTGTCAGCTTAGGTGTAGTCATCATTTACGCAAAAAATATAATCTGATAAAATGAACATCAACAAAAGCAAAACGAGGATAATGGAATGTAGTCAAATTAAATCGGGTGATGCTGAGGGGATTAGATTAGGAAATGAGACACTTAAAGTCGTAAAGGAGTTTTGCTATTTAGGGAACAAAATAACTGATGATGGTCGAAGTAGAGAGGATATAAAATGTAGACTGGCAATGGCAAGGAAATCGTTTCTGAAGAAGAGAAATTTGTTAACATCGAGTATAGATTTAAGTGTCAGGAAGTCGTTTCTGAAAGTATTTGTATGGAGTGTAGCCATGTATGGAAGTGAAACATGGACGATAACCAGTTTGGACAAGAAGAGAATAGAAGCTTTCGAAATGTGGTGCTACAGAAGAATGCTGAAGTTTAGATGAGTAGATCACATAACTAATGAGGAGGTGTTGAATAGGATTGGGGAGAAGGGGAACTTGTGGCACAACTTGACTAGAAGAAGGGATCGGTTGGTAGGACATGTTTTGAGGCATCAAGGGATCACAAATTTAGCATTGGAGGGCAGCGTGGAGGGTAAAAATCGTAGAGGGAGACCAAGAGATCAATACACTAAGCAGATTCAGAAGGATGTAGGTTGCAGTGGGTACTGGGAGATGAAGAAGCTTGCACAGGATAGAGTAGCATGGAGAGCTGCTTCAAACCAGTCTTAGGACTGAAGACCACAACAACAACAACAACAAATATACATTATGTAAAATACAGGTAGCAGACTTTTAAAATTGGTAACTATCATAGAAACTAAATTGTGATACATTAAAAGACGAATACAGTTATCCATATAACATTATTAAAAGGAAGTATATGAATAGAATAGGACCGATCCTTTTTATGGTGAACTTACGATCAACAATGAATATACGTATTATATTGCCTGTAGCAATCTATAAATTGCCTATGAAAGATAAAATGTCTGTATGGCAGCTGAAAAAGGACATATCAATGATCAGGGCCCTCTGTTGGGTCGGCCGCCAGGATGTTATTTAGGCGTGCACGATCTTAAGAACTTAACCACATACAACGTGGTATATGATATTTGATACTTTTGTAGAATTCACATTACATTTCTTTTTTTTTTTAAATGTAAGCTTTTATGTCAGAATATTCTCATAAGCTTCACATATTGGAGCACTGAGAAATTCGCGTACGTAATCCTGCATTTAGGATGATGAGTTACATGATAGCTGAGCGTTCCACTACACAGTCACACGATCTGTCAGCAAATATTTACCTTGCTTTAGCATACTGAAAACGGTCGGAAAACTACGAAGATGATTTTCTCGAGAATTTCTGATAGTTGCATCAACTTCCTTTCGATGACTGATCTCTGAGTGACTCATCATGAATACAAAAAAGTACAAAAGTCTAACTGCCATGTAGACCCATTGTAAGAATGAGAATGAAGTATTTACAGACAGACCGTACCTCAGCAACTACGTGTATCAGCTATATTACCCGGCCATGCGGCAATGTTGCTATGCGTTGTAACCACATAGCTGCATTTTTGACTGCAATACTACTGCGCCGCACCTTGCTCTTAAAACATGCCTAGTGTAAGCTCATCTTAACACGTTGCATAGCGTAGAGTGTTGCTGGAGCACGAGCATCTTGGAAGTTGTCCCTTGTTCTTGTGTACCTTGGCCGCTTTTCAAGCCGCAGCCAGCAGATAAGGCGTGACGTACAATGATATCAGTATTTTAAACGCAGCCACGTCAGTCTACTGAGAAAGCATTCAAGGGGAACAGCCTCATGCGGAAGTAATGTACGTTATGGACAGGAAATACTGACAAGGTTTCGTGGTTTTTTAATGTACTACGCCTTGAAAAGCAATTAGACACCAAACAAGGCAATGCAGTGGAGCAAGCGCTCCACTTGAACTGGTGTAAACGAATGTGCGATCAGTCCTTCCTAGTTGTTACTGATGGTGATACTGATTTGTGTTTAAAGATTGTAGTGCATGCCAACTCGTCACAACCTACGAATTTTCTCCTAGAGTCCTCCCTATTTCGGGCTTTATTCTGTCATCCATTCTAGAGTCCTTCCTATTTCGGGCTTGATTCTATCATCCTTGTTGCGTTACTGAGAACATCTGGACAATGCTGCTGAGTTGTAGACACTTAAGAGAAGCGGTGGATAATTCGCTCTTGTTGGTTATACGAACTCAGTAAATAACTACCTGCACAAATCATTGCGAAAAGATTAAGATCAAACGAAAAGCATGAAAGGGTTGAAACGACATCAATAACGTACAGATAAAATACTTACTTGTAGGATCAGAGACAGCTCGTAAATCAACTTTCTAAGAGTGTAGACGCCATGTGAGCACTACCATAAATTATTTTGGAGTCGATTCAAATGTTCAAATGTGTATGAATTTCTAAGGGACCAAACTGCTTAGGTCATCGGTCTCTAGACTTACACTCTGCTTCAACTAACTTATGCTAATAACAACACAAACATCCATGCGCGAGGGAGGACTCGAACCTCCGGCGGGAGGGGCGGGAGTGTATTCTCTCAGCCTATATTATCTAAGCGGTAGAGGTTGCAGCTTATTACTAATTGGAGTTTATTTTTTTTATCTTTTTGTAAAATCAATTACACATATTCCAGAAGCATAGTTAACGCTTTGCCGCGAGGGATTAGCCGAGCGGTCTCAGGCGCTGCAGTGATGGACTATGCGGCTGGTCCCGGCGGAGGTTCGAGTCCTGCCTCGGGCATGGGTGTGTGTGTTTGTCCTTAGGATAATTTAGCTTAAGTAGTGTGTAAGCTTAGGGACTGATGACCTTAGCAGTTAACTCCCGTAAGATTTCACATTCATCTGAGCATTTTGAGTTAACGCTTTTCGTTTAGTTTTTATCGCAATGTTTTTTTAGAAAAAAAACGAATTTCCTTGAATATTTCTGTGAGGCGTTGTGATTCCGAACCTGATAGCCACAGGATGCAATTAACCGTTACCGTCCCAACGTTACAACAAGTAGTTTTCAACAAAATATTAAAATGCAGAAACTAACTTGTCCAGATATGAAATCGTTGCGCTTAAATATTTACATTCAAACTTGTCAAGAGAACAGTCTGTGACGTTTGATAAGATAAATTCAGCTGCTTAGAAGTCTTTTCGAGACAAGGTCAAGCATCCGGACCACTAAACGGTTCAAAACGACTTCTGACAGATTTCTTCGTATCTCCAAAAATCACAGCCTGAGAGGGCCATTATAAGGAAATCAGATTGTTTTTTTAAGTAGACGAACGAAATATTCTTGAATTGGAGGCAACGCCCTGTCCAAAGTGTAAGCATTATCCTAGGAGCAGCATTTATCAGACTATTCTGCGGACCATATGCAAAGAGAAAGAACTGGGACATTTCTTTGAGATGAGAAAATTGGTTTTTGGAAAAGTATCCCATGTAAATATATAGCTTCAACTCAATAACTACAGCAAGAATAAGAAAACGGCCGTTGTCCATTGAGGTGACAAAGTCACTGGATAGCGATACGTACATATACAGTTGGCGGTAATACCGCTTACACAAGGTATAAAAGGGCAGTGCATTGGCGGATAAGTCATTTGTACTAAAATAATTAATGTGAAGTGGTTTCCGACGTGATTATGGCCGCACTACGGGGATTAACAGACTTTGAACGCGGAATGGTAGTTGTAGATAGACGCATGGGACATTCAATTTCGGAAATCGTCAGGGAATTCAATATCGTGCCGAGAATACCAAATTTCAGGCTTTCCCTCTCACCACAGACAAAGCAGTGTGCGATAGCCTTCACTTAACGACCGAGAGCAGCGCCGTTTGGGTAGAGATATCATAGCTAACGGGCAACATTGCATGAAATAACCGCAAAATCAATGTGGGACCTACAACGAACATATCTGTTAGGACAGCGCGGCGAAATTTGTCATTAATGAGATATGGCAGCAGATGACGAACGCGAGTGCCCTTGCTAACAGCACGACATCGCCTGCAGCGCCTCTCCTGGGCTCTTGACGATGTCGGTTGGATCCTAAACTATTGGTAGGGTCCGAGAGCGACGCAGGCTTCACGATACCATGGATACAAATTGTCAACAAGGCACCATGCAAGCTTTGTTGTCTCCATAATGATATTGGCTATGTTTACATGAACTAGACTGCGTCCAGTGGATATTCGCCTACTTGGAGACCTTTTCCAACCATTCATGGGCATCATATTCCCCAATAGCGAAGGAGTTTTTATAGATGACAATGCGCCATGTCACCGGGCCACAATTGTTCGAGACTGGTTTGGAGAACAGTCTGAACAATTCGAGCAAATGGTTTGGCTACCCAGGTCGCTCGACATGAATCCCATCGAGCATTTATGGGACATAATGGAGAGGTCCGTCCGTGTACGAAATCCTGCACCGGCAAAACTTTCGCAGTTATGCACTGCTGTAGAGCCAGCATGACTCAGTATTTCTGCAGGGGACTTCCAACGACTTCCTGAGTCCATGCTACATCGAGTTGCTGCACTACGCCGGTAAAAAGGAGGTCTGATACGATGTTAAGAGGTATCTCACGACTTTTGACTCCTCGGTGTACGTATAGTATGTGTATATATATATATTTCACTCACCATACCTGTAACACTAGATCCTCGATAATGTAATTAATTTCAAACTTTGGAACACATTAAGAGGTTGTTAACTGAGATCTTAGAAAACTTACCAAGGAATACTGCTATTTTAAAGGACAGATGCAGTTACAACACAGTACAGTCACGGTACATTCTACTTTTCGTTCCTCAAAAAACATAAAAGATACTGCCAAGCAAATTATCCTGTGAGGAGATAGGCAACGAGAAAGACAGACATTTGGATAAATAATAGTTTAAAAATGACTTAACAACTAGAATTTAGCGCGGCAACAATGTTGACTTTCCTAGTTTCCTTGGTAAATCAACATTTACTTAATATTTTGTATTTACTCTCAATGAATTTAATACGTATATTACATAGGACATTCACTAGGATCGTCAAGTCACTCCTTGTACAAATTGTTTTATAATATGTTGAATTCCTAAACCACTTTGTGTACCATATTAACATCTATTAAAAATTCATAATTTAAAAAACTTTCCTTCTTCAGCATAAATTTTAGTGTATGTTGGAGACCATCATAATTGAAGTATTTTCTCAAAATCATAAAAGAACCACGCATTAGATAAAAAGCTACAGATAAACAATTTGTAAATACGCAAAGTGAAAAAAGCAGCTTTGAAGTTAAAAAATTCTCTACAGTACGTTAGAATGACTTCTATGAACTAAAACTGCCCAGGCGAACAGCATATTCCTCGCTCTTCTTTCTTCTTGCTTCACTTTAAAGTTTCAGCCAGTTCCTTGCTTTCCTTGCCTTCTTGGTGGAACAAAAATGGCTCTGAGCACTATGGGACTTAACATCTGAGGTCATCAGTCTCCTAGAACTTAGAACTACTTAAACCTAACTAACCTAAGGACATCACACACATCTACGCCCGAGGCAGGATTCGAACCTGAGACCGTAGCGGTCGCGGCGGCTCCAGACTGAAGCGCCTAGAACCGTTCGGCTACTGCGGCCGGCTTGGTGGAACATTATGACTTTTTCTTTACACGTCTTCATTCGTCAAATGTTTTCTCATTTTTTGCTTCACACTTATTTTTAGTCTCAATTTTCTGAATCTTAACCCATTTCATTATTGAAAGACACACTTTCACTATTTTTCTTCCAAGAAAACAGTCTTTGGATACATCTTCCAAATTTTGGAATAGAATGGCTTATTGGCAATTTGAGTCGATACACCAGACACATTATTACCAATCCTGGATCAGTAGCGTTATGAGAAATTGGTTTTATTGCCACTATCACTGGGCGGTAGCTTTTGTGTTTAAATTTATCCAACAAGAAGGCCGTTTAGGACAAAGAGTACGCATTGGCTTGTTATCTGTAGAAATTTTTTTTTTTTTAAACAAGCAGCCCTGACAACTTGTTCCATGTATTTAACAGACCTGTTATTAGCACTCATTCCATTGCGTTAATATCTGGTTTGCGTTGTTATGACAATGACTGTTAAGCGACCTTCACCAGCAATCACTTTTCTATTTGATACGTTTTGACTTTCAAGTCTTTCGACGACTTTCTTAAACTTGTCCCCAATCTCTTTTGAATATGACCAACACAGTCATATTTTACCGTAGGACTATTTGGTCACATTGTTGTAAACTATCAACAGATTTAAAAGTTTTTGGATGACCATTACCTATGAATTTACTGTATTTTACACTGCGCTTTTTCTGAGAACAAATAAACATGTATATGATTATTTCTGCTTCCATTCCGATAGATGTGCCTACAAGATCACTTTTGTACATACCTTAATTTTGCTCCAGTCACTCAGCTTATTCTATGGTGTTCTTTTTATTTTTCCAAATTGGCCAGATTTACGAGTCGGAAACAGTATCTCTGCGTCAAGAACTTTTCCATATTTTACTCCAATGACTATTGCCACAGCATGTTATTATGTGTGACCGTTTGTTATGCAGGAACCATCACAACTGAAAGCAATTTCTTCATTCTTGTGCAGAGCTATATCTTCAGCAGCAGCTTATGACACTGATTCTTCTGCTACACACATTGTTCAATCAAGAAGTCTGCAAACAATAAAATTGTTCGTGGGTTTATTGAACGAAGGGAGAAAAGCCATCAATCCAGAAAATACCCTCATGCCCCATAAAACGTGTTCTACGCACCTCACAGTACAAACAATTTGTCTTTTGATGCAAATCACCTTTTTTTCTTAAATAATTGCACTGTTCTCGAAAAGTTCCAATGCTTCCACACTTTTCACACGTCATTGTTACTTTACAACCAAACCCCGGAAAAACCGTGCATAACTGCACTTGTTTGCCGCATGCATAACGAAGTCATCTTTTTAATTTCTTGAACATTAAATCTGTGTTACAAATCGCACTTTCACTATTTGCTGCAGATTCCGTGAGAATAAAATTGCTCATCGAAAAACTTGGTGTGTGGTTACGGTTAGTAGCACTGCCCAGCAAAGTTCTATGTCTGTTCCCATATAAGTATGCCTTTTTCGTTTTATAAGACCTTTCGTGCTTTCTCATTTTAAATAAAAAAAATCATCTCGTAAATTGCACTATGACAGCTACAGAAAGTCGGCTACACACTTAATAATACAACATAACTCAATCATCAAGCAATTCTAACGCGAACCATTGAACGCCTGAGTATTATCTAGCAAGTATGAGAAATTCACAATACAAATAAAAGACTTATACATTCCACTAACAGTATTACTCATCTCTTTCGACATAGAGAAGTATACACCTCGATACCCACCACAGACGCAGTAAAACTAATTGTACAAAACCTACTGACCTATAACAAACTACGTGCACACAATATTTGTGAAATAACCAAAAACATTAAAGCAATCGTATCCCAAAACTACTTCCAGTTTCAAATGGAATTTTCCTTACAAAAAGATTACCTTCCGGTGGGACCTCTAATATCAGTAACACTGGCAGACATATTCATCAACGACATAGAAAACCCAGTCTTCGAGAAAATCATCACAAAGAAAGGATATGAAATTGCTTACTGGTACAGATATATGGATCACATAATACGTACTGTAGATTGAAACGTAAGTAGGCTGTTTATGTTTTCTTATTGGCAACGTTACGTAGCGCCCTGTATGAAAATCACTGGCTATGCTGTGTGCAGTCTCTGGCTAGTTTGCATTGTTGTCTGCCATTGTAGTGTCAGGCAGCTGGCTGTAAACAGCGCGTAGCGTTGCGCAGTTGGAGGTGAGCCGCCAGCAGTGGTGGATGTGGGGAGAGAGATGGTGGAGTTTTGTAATTTGTCATGAACTGCTATATATATTATGACTATTAAGGTAAATACATTGTTTGTTCTCTATTAATATCTTTCATTTGCTAACTAACCCTATCAGTAGTTAGTGCCTTCTGTAGTTTGAATCTTTTATTTAGCTGGCAGTAGTGGCGCTCGCTGTATTGCAGTAGCTTGAGTAGCGAAGATTTTTGTGAGGTAAGTGATTTGTGAAAGGTATAGTTTAATGTTAGTCAGGGCCATTCTTTTGTAGGGATTATTGAAAGTCAGATTGCGTTGCGCTAACAAAGATATGTGTGTCAGTTAAAGCACAGTCCTGTATAATTTTTCAAAAAGGGGACGTTTCATATGTCGACCCTTAGCCGAGGATACCTCACTGGAATCTTCTGATTTTTTCTTGTAGTTTGTGTAATTAGTGTAGCATTTGTTTATTGCTAGCGCGTAATTATAGAGAGAATTTCCTTTGTAGTTGTAGTTTTTCATTGTTGTACATAGTTGTGGCATGCATTTAGATTTGCACCAAGTATTTCGCAGCTGCGCTTGCAATTAACTTGATATTATTTTCAGTGCTATGTTAATGTGTTCTCTTATTTTTGCTCTTCAAATTGTGCTTTTCTGTGTTATCGTGTGAAATATTGTGACAATAATGGCGTGTGAAAAACGTAACACTAGGCTACAAAGTAAACTGAGAAATAATAGTGACGACGAGCGTAGCTTATCAGCACCACTGTGTAATGAATTAACAGACATTCAAAGTAGTAATTTGGTAATTGTGCATAGGGAAATGGAGCGGGCGTCAAATAATGGTGTAGACAATGAAACAGGCAATGAACAGGGAAGCATTATCGATCGATCGGTCGGCAACAGCTCGCCTCAGGAATCGGGAATGACAGAACACGATATTGCAGATACTGTAGACTCAGGTTTTGGGTTCTCACCGTTTTCTCAAATGAGTCAAGACACATTTTCTGCTTGTCAAAATGTGAATGTTGCCGGTGCAAATTCACTGCCGAAAAGCACTGAGGAACATGTTTCAGACACCAGTGCATTGTTATTACAATTAATGCAACAAATGTGACAAAAGCTTCAAAAGTTAGACGCAATGGAACAACACCAGAGACTGCACACAGCATAGCTAGTGATTTTCATACAGGGCGCTACGTAACGTTGCCAATAAGAAAACACAAACAGCCTACTTACAAGATGAACGAACAGAGAAAATATGTAAACTATATACAGGCATAAGCAGTACACACAAAAATATTCAACATGGAAAAAGAAACACAAAAGCAAAAACATTTCTTGATATAACAATAAAGAGAGACAGCAATAAGCACACATTTGACATCTTCAGAAAGCCAACAGTGACAGATACAACTACACACGCTATATTCAACCACAGATACAGCCATACATGCTACATACAACCACCCTCAATAACAAAACTTAGCGCTCCTGCGACACATGTTACACAGACTAAATAATATCCCACTCAACAAATAAAACTATAAAAAAGAATTACAAATAGTAAAACTCATAGCCCCAAACAATGGTTCCCACACACGTATAGTACAAAGACTCAACCACAAAATGAAAACGCAAATAAAGAAAAATGAAAACAAGCAGAGAACACAAACACGATAGCACTCCACAGACATTATAGCATACACAGAAACATAACATGACTAACTAATATAAACGATACACTTCAACATACATTCTGCATCACGGAGAGTTTACGTTCCAAGAAGACTCAATCAACACATTATTTCTTCCCATATATAATTCGAAAAATGACCATGGCTGTAAAATACAGAGAAATTCTTTCTCGCAGGGAGGCTTACGACAGTAATTCTTTTCGCACACCATACGCGAATATAACAGCAAAGGGGGAAGTGGTTGTTGTATCCGAAGCACCCTGCGTTGTATAAGATGACTTGAGGATTGTAAATGTAACGGTAGAGTAAAGCCCAGACACTTGATTCTTTTATTAACATAAAACAGGAGGCTAAGATACCTTTACGTCCGTTTACGATATGGTGTTTTCCAGTAAGACACATCGAATCAGATATACTACCTTATCAAACGTATCCAGCCATTCATTAGTGGATATTAATGTGGTGGGCGCCCGCCTTTCACCTCTATGATGGCTCAGCTTGCGAGCTAACATCCCAAAATGTTCAGGCTCACATGCGATTTCTCTTCGTCGAAATGTATTGGCTCAAATTCGTCTAGGGGTTGAACGTATCGCATTACACACCCTAAATTAGACACTTGTGAGCCTTTGGTTCAATTGTCTGGCTAATGGCAAGTTTGCGAAATTTTATGAAACATACAACGTTAATATAACGTATAACAACAGTAATAATAATATCGGGAGCTAAATTAACGACCCATTAATCATGTAGGCCACACAGTTGCGATTTGGTTAGAATAATGTTTGTTCAGAATGCAAACTAATAGCGAAAGTGGTAGTATTTAGAATTACTATTACACTCGGGCGCATATCCTTTTGACACAGTTCGATCATTAACAATCTCATCGCGAAACACAAGTCCAATACTCCACCTCGTTATTTACGAGAAAAGTTAGAGTTCACATCAGGCGTGCGGTTGCTCGGCGCTCAGAGACTAAGACCTGTGATACCACACAACGCCAAATTTTGTAAGTCGTTTCACTTCCTAGCTACCTGAAGACCGACCGTCCGCTTCCGCATCTCCACCAGCACTGTCTCTCTGCTCGTCCCCGGCCGTGTTTCCCCGCGCGCCGAATATCCTCGCTCAACTGACTAGGGCAGTTCCCTTTCCTGAAGCCGTCCATCGGATTGGTTACAGCTTATTCTACGTTTTAACATATTTAAATAATCAAAACTTGACCACTTTCACATTCTAAATAAAATAACAATAATATTCATTACATAATAAACGTTAAATTCTTTTACATAAAACCAATGTAATTTCCTTCTCAACTTTGAATGCCGCGGCCAGTAGCCTTGCACCAATGTCATTTCTGATAAATAAATAAAGAACAAAAGTAACTATTGTGCAATAAACTTTACGACAAGTATTCTGTCCCTAATGATTCAACTATGTGTCACGCTGTCATCGTTCAATGTGTTTTGTGTGGAGGAAAAGATGATCTGACACTAAACTGAAAATACTGATAATTTAAATTTGCTATATTTTTTAACCAAATAAAGTTACAGAGTTGATATTTACAGCATTTGTCATTTGAATGATGCGCTACTATATGAAATGTCGATAGTTCAGATCGACCAAAACATTCAGATTTTAGCATTCAGGTCTTTGTTACAAAAGTTGTTAATTTCATTTTAACAGTAAATCCTAAACTATTGTAGATATGAATGATATTCACGTTTTATTGGGATTGCCATGAAAATTTATGAAGGATAGTAGGTTAAAATTACTATGGCTTCATTCTCTGAATTACTACAGAATTAATTAATTTTAATAAATGTTTCCCTTTATGGCCAATCTTAGGTCCGCAATATTTAACACTGCTACGTCTACCTGGCCACAAACAGCTTCTACACGGTTTCCCTATGACGTAGGTTCTCGTCTGTCTCTCTCGCACACTACAGTGCTTAGGCATCATTCAGCACAATAGACGCCTGAGAATTTCCTCAACTCATGGCGAATCTGCGCTCTTTGTGGCACACGGTCCTCTACGACAGGGTTCGTTTCACAATTCCTGAAGGCTGACTCTTTCGGCCATATATTTAAATGAGAGCAAAATACTCGTTAACTCACAAGCTCTGCTGGGGACACCTTCAATAACGTGTTTGTAAGTTTGTGGACGAATCGCAGCCCATTCTTCCTCAAGAGTCGAAACCAGAGAAAGCAGCGATGCTGGACGCTGGGATCTGGAGAAAAGTCGACTTTCTAAGTCATCCTTAAGTTGCGCCATTTGGTTCAGTTTGGGAAAATGGAGAGAACAGTTCATTTCAGGAATGTAACAGCCCACAAAGCGTGTCCCTAAAAATACCGTTTACGACAGGATGTATCGTCATGCTGATACTGACATCCTCTCCGAATTCTTCCTCTCCTGTGCGCAATACAATGTGTTATAAAATGTGTTCATTTCCTTCCGCATTTGCTATCTTATTATGCGGAATAAGTGGACAGCACACTAACCATAAAAAACAACCACGATAACCAAACACCACTTCCTCTGTACTTCACAGTTGGCTCTATGCAGGGCGAGGCAGCTATGACGGGCCAACACAAATATGTACAGAATAAATAAACAAATCTAACTGTGGTTTTCGCCAAGTTCTAGCCGTCAGTAAGGTGAGTTTTCTGTCGTTGCGAGTAATTTTATCATTTATAGTCGCCGAATTACGACGTCGACTTTGCTTTTTTTTCTAATGGAACTAAATACTTTTTTCTTTGCCATAGGAAAGAACTTCTAAGAGAACTTCAACGGCGTAACATGTATGGAACTTGATCAAATAGTATCAAAGTAACAGCGCCGTTAACCACTGTTGCACTGTCAGGAGCATAGGTTCCACGAACGTCTACCCTATTACTCCAAATGTAAGCAGACACGTTCTTGTGTTTACCTGTGTGCCTGAAAACCATCAGTCCGTGTTTTGCTGTTGTAGCAATCAGCTGAGTTGCTTGTAAAGCTGTTGAGAGATTCATAATGTATACGACAGTCAAAAACGTGTATATCGATTAGGGCGAATGTCGCCAAACTGTTGGAGCAGCTGAAGAGCATCCAGATAGTGCCAAGTAATTACGCTCTGTCGTTGCAAACATTTTAAAAAAAGTTTTAGGATCTGGAATTGTGGAGGATAAAATATGCCAAGAAAAAATGTAGGAGACACAGTCTTAAAGACACAGCCGTAATGCAACGCTATCCGTCCAGGAGAGAGGGATTGCGTGTTCCGATGAAGCAGACGGCTAGATCGGCGACAGCGCAGCTGCTGGCAAGGTCTGCCATTTCGGACAGGCGTTTTACCGAGGAGCGAGACAAAGAGCGTCTCACAACGTCCCATCTTTTCGTTTATCCGATCCTGAATTTTCCTTCCTCGGGATAGCAACATTCTCCTAGTGAACGCCCATTTGCTGGAGTATGTGGGTGGCAACCAGATGGGCTCTGAGCTTGGCCTGACATTACCTCCACTTGAAGCTTCCCGGCAGATTAAAAATATGTACAGGACCGAGACTCGAACTCGGGAACTTTGCCTTTCGCGTGCAAGTGCTCTTCCGGCTGAGCTACCCAAGCACGACACAAGACCTGTCCTCACAGCTTAATTCCACTACCACCTCATCTCCTACCTTCCAGACTTCACGGAAACTTGTAAGATTAGCACTCCTGGAAGAAACAATATTGAAGAGACCTGGATTAGCCATAGGCTGGGGTATGTTTCCTAAATGAAGTTCGAATTCGGGTCTCGGTCCGGCACACAGATTTAATTTGCGAGGAAGTTTCACATCCACGCACACTCCATTGCAAAGTGAAAATTTCATTCTGTATGACTTCCACTTACTTGCATCAGGCTTTTGATGTATGGTTTCCTATCAGCTCCCTTGTCTAACTCGCCGGCCGAAGTGGCCAAGCGGTTCTAGGCGCTTCAGTCTGGAACCGCGCTACGGTCGCAGGTTCGAATCCTGCCTCGGGCATGGATGTGTGTGATGTCCTTAGGTTAGTTAGGTTTAAGTAGTTCTAAGTTCTAGGGGGCTGATGACCTCAGATGTTAAGTCCCATAGTGATCAGAGCCGTTTGAACCATTTTTATTCTTGGAAACTTGGAATGTTCGCGGTGTAGTTACTAAGGAAACAGAACTTATTATGGAATAAAATTAAATACAGTGGATCTAATAAAAACAAAATGGGAGACAACCTACGACCCTGCCTTACAACTTGGTTGAAATATATCTATTTAGTATGGTATCTTAAGCATCTTGACAATGAAGAAAAAGATGCAGCAAATATAAATGTAATCGAAAAAGAACAGTGACTACTACATTGAAGAGATTTGTGGTCTAACAACTCCCTGGAAAAAGAAGAAGATAACGATGGCCCTGTTCATGCTCATATAGATGTTAATACCTTAACGCAGTTAGAAAGAGCATTAAAAGAAATGAAGAGTAAGAAGGTTATAGTAGACGATGGAATAAATGCAGAGCTTTCTGAATCTAACTGATAGATATTCGGATGGATGCCATATTCCAAGATCCTGGTCACACATCCAAATAATGCCTTTACTTAAAAGAAGCTGCTAGAAACAGGTGTGAAAACTGTAGAGGAATAAGTGTTTTCGATACACGATATAAAATATTTGGAACGTATTAAGTACAAGAGTTTCGACATTATATCCCCTTTTCTTTTCTATTATCAGCTTAACTATGAAAGTGGAATTTCTATAGGATCGCATCTTTCCGAACACGTTTTATTCTTCTAGTAATAGCACTCTTTCACTGCTTTTACTGGCTCTTTTACTGGTTGAAGAATGGATGTATAAAATTAACGGAGGCATTTGTATTGCATCGCATTTTACACTTAAGATGATGCTACATGTTGATAATCAGGTCATTATAAGTAAAACTGAAGACGAGAAACAAAGAGCAGTATATAAGTACAGAAGGTACTTGAGGACTATAGTTTTAAAATTTCCATAAATGAGACAAACACAATGACCTTCAAAGATAAATACACTCTTTAAATCAAAATTATAATCAGTACCACTACATTAGAACAAGTTACGGGTTTTAATTACCGAGGAATGTATGTAAGCTAAAAATATGAAAAAAAATTTACAACAATTTACCCATGTTCCCGCAAACATGCGACACAATAATAGAAGCCAAAAAACTACAACTAGAAAAGAAACACGAACAAAGTTCCACAGAGTAATGGCTATGCCTGCTTTCCTCCGAGGATCTAAAATATGGATGTTGAGGAAAGCTGATAAAAACAAGATAAGGCTGCAGAAATGAGATTCCTAAGAAAAGGAAAAGGATGTGCCCTTTTAGGTGAGATTAAAAATGAAAAAGTAAGAGAAGAAATAAAAACACACTATTTGGAAGAAAAAAACTGTAAATTATGGAAATAATTGGAAAAAAAGCATGTTGATAGAATGCCGAAGGAGAGGATCTTAAGAATTGTACTATAGGCCTAAGGGAACAAGATATCCGGAAAGATTAAAGAAACCATGGCCGGATGTCTTCTGAATTTGGAAAAAGACAACATTGTCTAACCGATGAGTGCAGAAGAAGAAGAAAAAATGAATGAAGAGCAACTGACGAAAGCAATGAAACTAACATTCTAGCAACTGTAACAAAGAATGAAGATGTCACTAAGAGGCATCTGGGAGGTATGAGAGGGGTCAACCAAAAGAGTGTTCTCCGAACACTACATTCCATTGCATTTCACCCTCTTCACTTTTCGCTGCATCTGCAGTTCCAGTACATTGACTTCCAAAATTGGTTTCAGTTTTCCGAAAGTTATCTACTGAAAGTAGAAAGTGATGCGGCACATTTAGCCACTATTTTGTTTAAGGAAGAAGCACCGTGTGCAAACCATGGGCAAGTCAATCTTCGCAAAATCGTCAGCTGGAAGCCCACGCTGACTTATGTAGGTGGATAAAAACAATGCTCTTGGTCTGCGAACATTTGGTGCGTGTTTTTCAAGAGCTACATGATTGGTCCCTGTTTTATTAGAGGGAATCTAAATACACTTATGTATCTCGAGTTCTTAAGCTATGTTGCTGCCGCGGTTATTGGAAGACGCCCCACTGGACATGAGGCAGTTTGTGGGGTATCAGCACGCCGGATGTCCCTCCTATTCCGCACATGTAACGACAGACCCTATTACTAGAACATTTGGAGAGCATTGGAACGTCGTTCAGGAAACGCAGAATGGTCTGGAACATCGCCAAAATTAATACTTTTATATGTTTATCTGTGGCGAAAATTAAAACAAGATGTCTATTGGGAAACACCTACGATTCCCGAAGGCATGAAAAGCCTTACACGTCGGTCCTGTGCTGCTGTTAGCTCCAGATGAAAATCAAAGTGCATCATTGTTTCTCCAGAATCACTTTATGGCGTGTAGCAATGATCATCATCAAAATTTTGAGCGCTTGGTGTGATAGCCGTGATAAGAAACACAAGAACCGAAACTGAATGTGAGTTACGTGTTTGCTTGCATTTGGTACATTAGGGCAGGTATTTGTGGAACCTGTCCTCCTGATAGGGGGACATTGGTTTGCAGAACTGCCGTCTTGATGCTATTTGATCAAGTCTGATACATGTTGTGCCAATGCAGTTCTCTAAGAAGCTTCTTTCAAGTAGCACAGAAAAAAAACCTGTTGTTCCATTAGAAAAAATCGGTGTCGTAATTCGGCGTTTATCAACGATAAACATTACTTGCAAACGTCAGGAAATATGCCTCATTGTTGGCAAAAACAGAACCTCGATACATTTATTCATTCTTGGTATGTTAGGCGTGACCTGTCTTAGCTGCCTCACGCTGCGTGTGAAGGCCGGGTTACCGGCCCGGAAAAGGTTACTTCTCGCGGCATTCGCCAAACTCCAATCCCTTCCATCAGATAGCCACAGGGTATGCCATGATTCGTCACTCAAAATTACTCGTTTCAGGCCATTCATTGTCCAGTGGCGTTGCTTTTTACACCTCGGTCATTGAGCAAGTTGGACGGCTGGTAGCAGATTTGGAATTCACGAGTTATTTCTTCCGCTGATGGTATGCAGTGCTTAACAGTTCCTTTCCGTCAGTATATTAGGTTTGCCTTCGCGTTTACATTAAAAATTCACGGTGAGCTGGGCTGGTTTAAAAGGATAGAAATGTCTCTGATGGATTTCCTGCTCAAGTGTCATTCATTGATCTGTGCTTGTTCGAAGGGAGGATCTTAAGAAAATCTAATTTATCCGCTAAACAGGTTGCTTACAAGATGCCTGTCTGACCTATTCTTGAGAACTGTTCATCAATCTGGGACCCTTACTAGGTGGAACTGACAGAAGAGACAGAGAAGATCCACCGAAGAGAGCGTGTTTCGTCGCTGAATCGTTACAGAGATGCTCAACAAGCTCCATTGGCAAACGCTACAAGAGAGTCGTTGTGCATTACACGGAGTGGTTTGCTATTGAAATTTCGGGAGAATGTTTTCCGGGAAGAGTCGAGCAACATATTGCGTCCTCCAATATACGTCTCGCGAAATGACCACAACGAAAAATTCGAGAAATTATAGCTAATCCAGAGGCTTACTGACAATCATTCTTCCTTGGCAGTACTAGAGGTAAGCTCCGCCGCACATCGCCAGGTAGCTTGATGCAGATGAAGATGCAGAAGTCACTGAGCTTTCCTGAGTGACCCATTCTGTTGCATGTCTACTGACAAAACAATACTTCCCGCCCTCTTATGTATTGGAGGGTCACCCGCTCGTGACATCTGCTGGTCAGTTCTGCATTGCGTAGGGATGTCCCGGTAGTTTTGATCAGATAGTGTAGGTGGAGAAGTAATTCGTGAACTATCCTATATTACTTAGCAAAATTGCTAAAAACTGACAACAAACAGAATAGCGAACAGTGCCTCGTTAAATTAAAAATGATTTCTTAACAACGTTTGACTGTTTCTACTCTGCGATAGGCTTGCGCAAGACATGTGAATTTATCATCTGTGATTAACCAACTGGCTTCAATTTAGAATCGCGAGAATAATTGATACAATAAGTATTAGTATTTGATACTCCTAGAGTATTCTTTGAACGTCTGGCTTAGAAATTATCATCTCAACAAGACTACGAGAAATGTATGAACCATATGAAGACGCCCATGTAAAAACGGAAAGAAAACTGAACCTGTACATAACCTGTCAGTGTGACAAACTGTGCCGCACCATATTATCAGAGTTATGCGCTACGTGTGGAGACTTTTTTAGATCTTATCGTCAGATACAGATATCTGAGACTATTGCACTGTGGTTCAGTCAGGATGTTCTAACTGTATTTTACCGAAAACGTACCAACAGTGCGATATACATTTCCGACATACAGACTTAAAGCAAATGGCATGATACCATCCACTTAAGTCATGTTTATCTTGCTTAATTATGTGCTGCACAAGTACATGTACTTCTTATGTAATTTCAATTTCAGCTGAACACAAAACTTCCTCCTACGATGTAACTGTGTACGATACGTATGCGATGTGCATAACTTTGTAACTAGTAGAGAGTAATTAAGTTATTCGTTGCTGCGCGAGTGACTGGTGGAAAGTCGAATATTGTAAGTCTGAACATTTCGATTCACTGAGGGATAATAGCAAAGATTTCTCATAATTATTACAATATCCATAAAACTTTATATTCAATATCGTAAGTCGGGTTAAGGTGGAGCAGTGCTGGACTTGCATAATGGGATGATTCTACGCCCCCAACTGGCATCCACGTTTAGATTTTCCGTGGTATCTGTAGATAGATTAAGTCTCGAATGCTAGGATGATTCCTTTGGAAAGCACGGTATAGATTCCTCACACATCGTAAGCTTAAATTCCGTCTCTAACTACACCACGACTGACGGGAAGTTAAATCCCAACCTTCTTCCGTATTCTTCAATAACGTATGGGCAAACAATGTGACGAATTGCACATCAAACGAGATTAATAGTTACTGTACGATGTAATGTTGTAAAGCAATGGAAAGTCGTACATGAGATTCCCTCAAATAAAGTTTACCGGATTATAGTAATGTAACCTAGGTTGTAAACTGTCCTTCTATAAATAAGCGATACAAAATGTGAATTTCTGGATGTCATTTGTCTTGAATACCATTTTGATATCCGTTGTTAGTGACATCTGTATTAGAAATCAAATTTTTATTTGATTTTTCTTTCGTTATTTATCCATCTGTAGGTGTCCAAGTAAAAAAAAAAATTTTCACAAAGAGAAGACAAAGCCGCATGGATTCGATAAAGATACTTAACAGAATCATTCTTGTTTGAATCTGAGAGGAGCTGTAGTTACTATTAACTTCTATTGTTCTTATTTATGAATATTTCCGTCACTTCTTGGTTGAAACATTTCCATATTTAAGGTTGAATAACAGGTACATTGTTTCTTTTCTACTGATTATTGTTTATTTCAAACTATTTTTCAGCTTATTGGGTCATCTTCAGCAAACAATTGAGTACCGTCTCTCAGGTAAACAAACATTATAAGAGAAGATACAAGCCACTTGTTATTCACAAGAAACAATGCAAAATTTAGAACACATGCTCTATTTCTTATAAATTAAATTACGCTTTATAAATGCATAGTCGAGAAGCCGGCCCTGTAGCTCAAGGTGTTCGGTCAGAGAGCTGGCTAGTTTCTGTAATACACAGAACTGAGTGAAGGGATCAACAACGAACTTCAACGGATGTCATGTGACGTCCGCTACGACCACACAAAAAAAAAGGCAGGACGCTAACGCGCGAATCCTGGTGGTGAAAAAAAACTTTCACTGCCAATATTTCCCCTGCAGGGGGAATAGAGGTGGTGGCGTAATGTTTCTGGTCACCAGACTTTACGCCAACGTTCTGATTTAAATACTAAAACTCTCCGCAGTGTGTTATGAAGTGAGGGCGTGTAACAACATACAACACAAAGGTTGCGCTGCACTCCACACACACATGCGCGAGCGCTCACAAACACACACAATACATACATATAGTATTAAAATGTTGTAATGTGCCGGCCGCGGTGGTCTCGCGGTTCTAGGCGCGCAGTCCGGAACCGCGCGACTGCTACGGTCGCAGGTTCGAATCCTGCCTCGGGCATGGGTGTGTGTGATGTCTTTAGGTTAGTTAGGTTTAAGTAGTTCTAAGTTCTAGGGGACTGATGACCACAGCTGTTAAGTCCCATAGTGCTCAGAGCCATTTGAACCATTTGTTGTAATGTAACAAGACGTAGTAGTGAAACGTACCCTTGTGTTAAAGGGGACATGAATAAAGAAAATGATGAAACATCATATCTCCTCGAAAAAGAGTAGCCTCTAAGCAGTATGGATCCTAAAGATTAGATTAAACTCACGTTGACCCTATCTCTCCTTATCAGTTTATGTCAGGTAGGCCTCGAAGGCACTGTGTTTCTCTTTTCCTCGACTGAAAGACGCACATCTCGGCCACACCATGCTCAAAACGTTCGAGGAGTTCAGCAAGAACATCAAGTTCAAGGTGAAGCTTGTGAGCATCGACAACCTCGTCTTCAAGTTGCACTACCGCGTCACCTTCATCCTGCTGCTGGTGTGCACGATCCTGGTGACGAGCCGCCAGTACATCGGCGAGCACATCCGATGCATCAACGACAATGGTGTCCCCAACAACGTGATCGAGACGTTCTGCTTCTTCACGAGCACGTACACCGTTGTCCGCCACCTGGACCCCTCGGCCGTGCTGAGCGGTGGCGGCATGCTACCGGGGGTGGGGCCCTACGTGGAAGGAGAACCAGTTGTGAGACACGCCTACTACCAGTGGGTGCCGTTCGTTTTGTTCCTGCAGGCTCTCGCCTTCTACATCCCGCACTGGATATGGCGCAACAAGGAGGGCGGTCGCCTCAAAGCGATCGTCAACATGTTCGAGTACGCCGCCCTCGTCAGCTCTGACGAAGACATCACTGTCAACAATGTACGTACCAGCCAGCGGTATATGTTCAGCAGCAGCGTGTTGTATCTGTCTTCTGTGGGTCGCGGTGCTAGGTAAGTCGTTTGACAAAGTTCTGGGTCGTGTTGTGAAATCCAGGTTGCACTGCCAATCAGTACAATGTTATCAGAATGAGATTTTCACTCTGCAGCGGAGTGTGCGCTGATATGAAACTTCCTGGCAGATTAAAACTGTGTGCGGGACCGAGACTCGAACTCGGGACCTTTGCCTTTCGCGGGCAAGTGCTCTACCAACTGAGCTACCAAAGCCCGACTCACGCCCGGTCCTCACAGTTTTACTTCTGCCAGTACCTCGTCTCCTACCTTCCAAACTTGAGAGGCTCTCCAGCGAACCTTGCAGAACTAGCACTCCTGGAAGAAAGGATTTGCGGAGACATGGCTTAGCCGCAGCCTGGGGGATGTTTCCAGAATGCGCTGATATGAAACTTCCTGGCATATTAAAACTGTGTGCAGAAGTAAAGCAGTGAAGACCGGGCGTGAGTCGGGCTTGGGTAGCTCAGTTGGTAGAGCACTTGCCCGCGAAAGGCAAAGGTTCCGAGTTCGAGTCTCGGTCCGGCACACAATTTTAATCTGCCAGGAAGTTTCACTGAGAAGTTGCTTCAAATGATCACAACTGTAAAATTGCGCATTTCATGAAACGAAAAACATAGTACCCTATGATCATAATACCAGTGAGTTACAGTTGGAATCTGTCAACTCACACAACATCTGAGTGTAACAAAAAATGGTTCAAATGGCTCTGAGCGCTATGGGACTTCACATCTGAGGTCATCAGTCCCCTAGAACTTAGAACTACTTAATCCTAACTAACCTAAGGACATCACACACATCCATGATCGAGGCAGGATATGAACCTGCGACCGTAGCAGTCGCGCGGTTCCGGACTGAAGCCCCTAAAACCGCTTGGCCTCCGCGGCCGGCTGAGTGTAATACTTTGTGGGGGTATGAAATTGAATGATCACATACATTCAGTCTTGGATAAAGCAGGTGACAGACTTCGGTTTATTGCTAGAGTGCTGGACAAATGCAATCAGTCTACAAGCAGATTGCTGGAAAATCAGTCGTGCGTCCAATTTTAGAATATTGCTCAAGTGTGTGAGAAATGTACCAAATAGGACTAACGGGAGGTATTGAAAGTGCACAGAGAAGGACAGCGCGAATGGTGACAGGTTTGTTTGATCCGTCAGAGAATGTCATAGATATGCTGAAGAAACTGAACTGGCAGACTTTCGATAATAGACGTAAAGTATCCCCAGAAAACATACTTATAACGTTTCAAGAACTGGCTTTAAATAATGCCTAGGAATCTGCTACAACCCCCTACATATCGTTTGCGTAGGGGCAGTTATGACGCAGGGAGGCATTTAAACCACAGTTCTTCCCTCACACCTTACGCGAATGGAACGAGATAATGCGTAATAACTGACACAATGGGTGCCATGCACTTCACAGTACTTTGCAATGTATAGCTGTAAATGTAGACAAGCTAGAACATTTTCTTTCCTTTTAGGTCCCAAAGACATACTTTGGTGTATCAATAGTGTAGTAGGTGACAAAATCTCTGAAATATTCGAGGTTCGATTCTGTGTAGTAAGATCTTATTCACTTCCATTTTTGGCATTGCTTTGTGTGCTGAGAAAAGAAGTATCGCATCTAACTCGGATTTGTAGTTGATGTCTGAATACACCTATAAATAATGGCTCTACCGTTTGGTTCAAAGTTTGGAGCGAGGCAAGGTCTCTTTTTCGATCAGCATTCTAAATGGTTTGATATGGCCTATTACTGTTTCTTACTCTGTGCCAGACTCTTCATGTCACAGAGCACACAAAATAACTTGGCCTACAGCTGCGGAGACAGTGCGCCAGGGGTGGAGACAACGGTGGTGGTGATTCTGTTGCGAGCGATTTTTTTTTTTTTGTTATGGTTTTAGGGCGCAAAACTGCTACGGTCTGTGACTTAGGAAAAGGCAGAAATGGGAACGAAACTCAAAAAATTGGAGAAACTAAAAATAGAAGGAAAGCTTAAAAAACCGCTATACAAGAGGGTTGTTGTCCCCAAAAAGAGCTTCAAATGACTGAAGTCATCTCACTGGCACTAATAAACTCGAGAACGCGATCGGCTGAGCGCGTGTCATCTGCTAAAATGGAAGATATATCAGGTGACAGCTGTACACGGACGCGTAACGGAGTAAAATAGGGGCACTCACGTAAAAGGTGTCTTACCGACCACAGCTGAGAGCAGTGGGGAGAGCAGTAGGGACAGAGTGGGGGAGGATCACCACTTAAAAGATGTTGATGGCTAAAAAGACAGTGCCCTATCCGGAGTCTAGTTAAAATTACCTCCTAGGTTGGACGGAAGCGTCTTGAATTTAAGACGTTCTTTTGCAGCTTACAGACGCTAAATTATATAGTAAATATTTGTTAATGTCTATATATATATATATATATATATATATATATGATTATAATAGAGGGAAACATTCCACGTAGGAAAAATATATCTAAAAAGAAAGATGATGTGACTTACCAAATGAAAGTGCTGGCAGGTCGACAGACACACAAACAAACACAAACATACACACAAAATTCAAGCTTTCGCAACAAACTGTTGCCTCATCAGGAAAGAGGGAAGGAGAGGGATAGACGAAATGATGTGGGTTTTAAGGGAGAGGGTAAGGAGTCATTCCAATCCCGGGAGCGGAAAGACTTACCTTAGGGGGAAAAAAGGACGGGTATACACTCACACACACACACACATATCCATCCACACATATACAGACACAAGCAGACATATATATATTGGGTAACTCATGAAAAACGACATCTTATGGGTCAAAAATAGTATAATATGTAAATCTGTAGCGTAAATTCACGTAAGTGATAGATCTCTCTTCCAGATCAAATGCTCAGTTCACGGAATCAATATGGAATAAGAACATTCCTCATAACGTCTTGCCCGTCTCTCAGAAAGGTGTCCAGTGTATCTACAGATATACATATTACACAATTTTTGACCCATAAGGTGTAGTTTGACTTCATGAGTTACCCCAGTTATATCATGGGACATTATGAAAAGAAATTAAATGAAGTATGACAGATTTTGTTTATTTTTTCGTCACCAGTGTCTGGCAACATACACATTGGTAACAAAGATGTATTTACGCGCTTCCGCAATCCTATTGTATGCTTCTTCCAACCGAATTTATCACTGAGTTTTAATCTGAAACATTTAAACACTGTTAACATCTTCTGTTTTGC
The DNA here is from genome assembly GCF_023864345.2 of Schistocerca serialis cubense. NCBI lineage: Eukaryota > Metazoa > Arthropoda > Insecta > Orthoptera > Acrididae > Schistocerca > Schistocerca serialis. The sequence goes on from NC_064638.1 coordinate 1,030,912,854, forward strand.
ATGTCCCCATTTTTAACGCATAGGTTGGACGGAAGTGTCTTGAATTTAAGACGTTCCTTTACAGCTTACAGACGCTAAATTATATAGTAAATATTTGTTAATCTCCATGAAAACGAAACTTAAAAATGTAATGAATTAATATAGTGACTTATACAACAATACTGCAAATCAAGAAACACGAGTGGAACTTAGATAAAATCTTAAACCTGATGCATGTAAGAATATTACATAAAAAATATAAGCAAAAATTACTGTTATGAAATTCGCGTAACAATAGAAAAATCCAGGTAGACAGATATGGTGTAAAGCCAACCCTAATAGCAACAGAATCAAATGACATGCGACAAAAGTATATGACCTAGGGAAAGAATAATTGTAATCAAACTAAAAAATAAATCCCTACGAAGTCAAAATATAAAAACACCAGTAACGATTCCGGAATTCGTGGAAAGTGATACTCTCAAGAATATTTAGTAAATTTGAAGACAAACTAAAGTTCTGTACATTTCTGTACCCATATCCGTAAGAGTGTATCTGAATCTGTGCAGGGCAATGACTACCTGGAAATTATCTGCGTTTATCAACTTAGAGAATGTATTCGGTACAGCAGGGTGTAGTAAGTTACATCTATATCTACATACATACTCTGCAAACTACTGTGAGGTGCATGGCGCAGGGTACTCATCGTGGTACAACGTAATGCGGTTTCTTCCCGTTTCAGTCACGTATGGAGATCAGGAACAATTACTTCTTAAATGCTTCTGTGCGTGCTGTAATTAGTTCAATTTTATCTGCTTGGCCCTTGCGGGAGATATACACAGGGAGCCGGAGAACACTCTACGTTCTCCACTTATACTGGTTATTGAAATTCTGTAAGTAGCCTTTAGTGGGAAAATTTCTTTCACTCTTCAAAAACCAGCCATTTTTCATCTCCATACCCATCTTCCGATACACTAAGCAGATTCAGAAGGATGTAGGTTGCAGTAGGTATAGGGAGATGAAGAAGCTTGCACAGGATAGAGTAGCATGGAGAGCTGCATCAAACCAGTCTCAGGACTGAAGACCACAACAACAACAACAACCCATCTTCCGTGAGTCAAACATTCGTGCCACTCTGCATTATTATGTGCAATAGCCTCTATTTCTTATGGCCACCATACTCTCGAACAGTGTTTTAGGATGAGACGCAAGACGGATATGTAAACAATTTCCTTTGCAGACTGACTAAATTTTCAAAGCATCCTGTCAACGAACCGAAATCTGTCACCTGCCTTACATACAACTGACCGTATGTGATAATTACATTTCATATCACCACAAATTGTTAAATTTAGGTATCTGAATGTGTGCTTATTCTAGGTGTGAATTATTGATATTGTAGTCATAGGATACCAGTTGTTTCGTTTTTAACGTTCCGTACTCCAGCCGGTAAAAACGGAACCCTTATCGGATAACTTAGTTGTCCATCTGGCTGTCCATCTGTTAAGATCTCTTTTTCCTAAAAGTGGGTAGAGGTATCAAGTCGAAATTTGTACCAAACGCTAAGGTCTACGGTCACTTGGCGGTGTGCAAAATTTACGCTTATAAGGCAATGTAATCAAACGATACGACTAATTATGTCACATATTTTGATATTCGCGAACTCACTCATCGAAACCTTTGGGGTACTTTAACCTAGGCTCATTTGGCGAGAAGCAAGTTTTCACAGTACAAGTATCAGAAAAAAACTTGATAACTGTTAACATCTAATCGTAGGCTGTCACATATTTTTTTGCCATTTGTCACCCGTCTGTGTGTTAAGACACCTTTTTCACAGGAAATAACACGGGCTCCTGTCCCTTGGCGGTGTAAAAAGTTCAAGGTTGTAAGTCAATGCAAACAAGAGTCTCAGGCATTTATGTCACATATTCTGATACTCGCAAAGTCACTCATCAAAACCTATAAATGAACTGTTAACATACACAATTAAGTTTGTACCGAATTCTCAGCCCCCGAGTCCTCCTCGCACTTTCCAGGTTTTTTTAATGTGCGTAATTTTACATTTCTGTACGTTTAAATGAAGTTACCATCTTTGTGCCTTTTTGAAATCTTATCCAGATCTGAATAAACTTTTCTGCAACTTTTTCAGACAGTATTTCACTGTAGCTAATTGTATCACCTGTGAAAATTCTGAAGTTACCAGGTCAGTAACCTCATAAACAACAAGGGTTCCAACACACATCCATGGTATATACATCAAGTTACTTCGACTGCTGTTGATGAAACTACATCAAGGATAATATGCTGGATCCTGCCTACGAAGAATCCCTCAATCCAATCACAATTTTTTTGATACCTCATAGGAGAGTAATTTTGTTAATAATCGTTGGTTTGTTACCATGCCATATAGTTTTCAAAAGTCGAGACATACTAAATCATCTGATTGCCTTGAACTGCTTGATCTATGGATTTCAGGATGTCATGTGAGAAAAACATAAGTCGGATTTCGCATGATCGATGTTTCGAATATTCATGTTGGTTGGCACTTAGGCGGCCATTCTATTCGAAACACCATATACTGTTTGAGCTCAGAATATGGTCTGGGATTCCGCAACAGATGGATTTTAGTGAGTTGAAAGGGTATTTTTTGTGAGTCACTTCTGCTACCTTTCCTATAGACGGAAGTGAGCTGTGTTTTCTTCCAATCACCAGGCACAGTTTTTTGTTCGAGGGGTCTACAGTTTATTATATTTGGAATGGGAGCTAACTCAGCTGCAAATTTTGTATAGAATCTGACCGGGATTGCATCAGGCTCTGAAGCCCTGTTCACCTTTGATTCCAGCTGTTTCTCAACGGCATTGACAGTAATATCTAGGTTATTCGGAGGGGAGAAAAATAAACCGGAGCAATACTTTCGAAGCTTCCTTGATAAAATAACATTTGAAAACAGAATTCAGAATTTTTGCGTTTCGTATGTTTCCCTCATTTCCGATCCAGCATCATCCATCATGGATAACCTTGGTGGTACCGACAGCCTTTAAGTATGACAAGAATTTCCTTGCGTTTCGTAAGACACCTTTCTATAAGATTCAGCTTTGTCAGTCATTGAATACTTAACACATCGTCATCTTGACATTGAGAATCACTCCATCTACTGCCCAATGCTTTGTTTTACGCCTCTTGTCTACGAGTGGTTATTTCTTTAGAAATTTCTTCACAATGTTCGTACATCTGGACAGTCCGTGTCATCATGAATTACTGTTCTACTGGGTACATTTCCGGCCAGTGCATGGTGGACTATTCTTTCGTACATGAGCCACATGTCTTCTACATGCTTCTGCCTGGTAAGCATTGACTAGTGATGTGAGAGGTCATATAGAATTGCTGCTGTGGTTTGTCAAGACCCCTGGTTAATAAACACCTATATTCTGAAGACTGTACGTTATATAACGCACCATGAAGGTGAGTAAGAGGGTGAGAGAAACTCTTTAACGTACAGGTGAAAGTGACAGCTAAGACATAAAACGATGCAGAGTACAGTTTTTTTCTGTTGGGTCAAATGAGGATGAAGAGCTTAAAACATGCAAGAATGAATTACTCCCACATTTCTCCCGCGTTGAAACATTTTGATATGCAGCTTATAACCATGATGTAAAAGTAAAGACAGAAAACAATCGGAGATTTTCGGGAAAAATAAGCCACAGCTACAAAATCTGCATGACTGTGGTATCAGCTTAATGTTCCCAAATGGAGATAATAAAGAAGCGTTTACAAACTTGGCTGCTGACGTTCGATGTGCGGATAAGGCAAAATTCGAAGAAGACGCGAACGATAACGTGATAGTAGCGGTGCAAGAAGGAAATGGTTGACGAAATGGTAATGAAAGATGGAGATTACGAAAGATGATGGAATTTGCGTCGTAATGACGTCTAGATTTTAAAGAACAATTCCTCATTACCTGACAGCAATTTTTGAATTTCATTTGATAAATTTTTCGAAAATATTTTCTCGTCAGAATGTATGCTGCATATACTCCTCATTTTGACTGTTCATATGTTTACACTAAATAAATACAAACAGTAATAGCCTCTATAAATGCTAAATATGCAGAGAGCTCTTCGTTTCCGTTCGCAGGCGTAGCCCCGAGAACAATCACACCGATAAACAGGTCGTCACATATTGACTGTAGACACACCGATAACATTGTTGTGAGATACTAGTTTCTCGTCCACATCCCTCTGTAAGTGCTCACTAAAATTTACGTGAGGCCATCACAGCTCACAAACGCTTGACTGCGTAACAGATCGTATTTCAAACAGGGAGCGAAATTATAAAAAGACTTATAAAAAAACTGCCTCCCCATAAGATTATTTAGTTAATGTTTCATTGTGGGCCAGTGTTGCTCTCATTTAGTTCAGTTTATGTGATGTAACACATTGCACACAAACTGGTGATGAATTGTTGGAAACAGTTTCAGTGGAATGCCAACCACAGAAGACCTAGGAATTGTTGCCCAGAGAGACCTAAAATATAATGAATGCATAAAGTAGAAGATTCCAGGTAGATTCATTAGTAGCATATTAAGGAAATTTAATTCATCTACAAAAAAAATTGACTTACAAACCGCTACTTCGACCAGTTCTTCAGTACTGCATATCCATCTGGGACTCTTACCAGTTTATATTAATAGAACGAATAGAGCAGGTCGGACGAAGAGCGCCCCGTTTGGTCACGGAATTGCGTGGTAAGCGTGAGAACGTTACGGAGATAATACTGCACCTGCCCTCCCGTCACCACTATCGGAAACACGCGCTAACGTTACAATAAACAAGTGCAGTGGCCACTAAGGAAACACGCGCTAACGTTACAGTAAACAAGTGCAGTGGCCACTAAGGGAAAAACAGAGAATTTTGATTCCAAGATATTTTTGTGTATAAAGTCGCTCAGCCTGTCCTCGTGAGATATCACAATAAAAACGCACGATAAGCCAACCGAAATACCGTTACTCATATAATATTTTGTTGACTAATACAAGAGCGGCGTTGTTTTTTACGGTGAGGTTTGCTATTGAACTTTCGAGAGCGTACTATCCAAGAAGAGTCGAGCAACACATTACTTCCTCCCATGTATGTCTCACTAAAAGACCACGACGAGAAAATCAGAGAAATTAGAGCTTATACGAACGTTTAGCTAAAGTCGTACATAACTGCAGCCCTTCGAATGAATTACCTACAACGGATAAAATTAAAAAGTGGGTGACGAAAGATAAATATGATGATATTGCAAATACAAATTTTTCCCATAATCGACATAATGTATTGATAGATGACGATGAATAGATGTGATTTTAGGAAATATCCACAACAGAAATTTATCATTCAGTCAATGGGCAGTGCCAACCAAATGGAGGAACACGGTTTTGAAACGTAAAGCCTAATTTCAGCGTAAATGGTCTCAAAAATTTAGATTCGATATGTATCTTCATCAGCTCCGAAAAAGGATGAAATGTTTTAGAGCGAATGTGAAAATATTGAACTGTGAATACCAAGGCACAGCTGTAATTAGAAAGCAAAGACCAATCACATATCGATGATTACTAAGAGGAAAGCAGCAAGTGAATTACCTATAAATTTCAAAATTTTTAAGGTACAGAAATACTCCATAGAACCGAGAAATAATATCCCTATTAGTTGCTTCTCCAAACAATAATTAAGTAAACCATTAATGAATGGAAATGCGGAGAATGAGTAATTCGTCCACTTTTAAATCACAGGTAGCTATAATGGTGCGTACAGTAAAGGTCTTCATTCGGAAGACTGGTTTGATGTTGCTCTTCACGCTGCTGTATCCCGTACAAGCCTTACCAATCTGAACGCGCTTACTGTACTTGCTTCTTGGTCTCCCTCAGCAATTTTAACCCCACCCCCTCCCTTACACTTACCTCCAACATTAAATTGACGATTCCTTGACGTCTCAGAATGTGTCCTATCAAATGATCTCTGCTTTTAGTGACGTTATGCCACAAACTTCTTTTTTCTCCATTTCGGTTCAGTATCTCGTCAGATGATACATTACTGCTAAGTGAATCGATCCGTGAGTTGAAAGGAATGTACCACAAAATGGACAACTAAGCACAGGAGGTTGGGCTAAAGGTGGATCCAGACAAAATGGAGTTCCTGCAATTAGGATGAAGACAAGAGCTGCAAGAATTTCTTGAGACAGATGGCATGAGGTTCAACAGAGTTCACCAGTTCAAATACTTGGGATCTTGGCCGGCCGCTTTGGCCGAGCAGTTCTATGCGCTTCAGTCTGGAACCGCGCGATCACTACGGTCGTAGGTTCGAATCCTGCCTCGGGCGTGAATGCGTGTGATGTCCTTATGTTAGTTAGGTTTAAATAGTTCTAAGTTCTAGGGGACTGATGACCTCAGATGTTAAGTCCCATAGTGCTCAGAGCAATTTGAACCATTTGAACTTGGGATCTTTGGTGACCAGCAACAACAACAACAAATGGATATCAAGGGGAAAAAGTGGGAATGAAATGCACATGTTCCCCGAGGGAGACGCTCAGCTTAAAATCTGTATCAGCAGATACTAAGATGAGAATCTATTACGCTGTGACATGACCAGCAGTCATGTACGGTTCGGAAATCTGGAGCGTAACAAAACGTGAAATGGATAAACTATTAATATTGGAAAGGAAAGTAATGAGGCAGATATGGGGACCGATCTTAGATCAAGGAGAATGGAACTGGAGGAGATGTGAGAAAACATACCTCTTGATGCAACAACCAGCAATACTACGGAAGCTGTAGAGAAAAAAAATCCGGAAGGCAGGCCATATAGCCCGTATGCCAGAAGAAAGACAGGCGAAGAAACATTTGAGGGGAAACCAAACACCAGACTCCCCGTAGGACGACCAAGGCAGCGCTGGATGGACGACGTAGTGAAGGATCTGTCAGTCCTGGAGATTGAAGACACCTGGAGGAACAGAGCACAAAACAGAAAGAAATGGAGGCAGATTGTGGAAGCAGCACGTGCTATGCAGAGCCTGTGACTGCTAAATATTAGTTTCTGTTCTATCTCATCTCGTCATTAGTTAATTAGTATAGCAGTATAATTCTATAACAGCACATTTCAAAAGCCCTTCTAGTCTAAACTATTTGTGGTCCACGTTGCACATCCGTTCAAGGATGATTCAAAATGGTTCAAATGGCTCTAAGCACTATGGGACTTAACATCTGAGGCCATCAATCCCCTAGACTTAGCAACTACTTAAACCTATTTAACCTAAGGACATCACACACATCCATGCCCGAGGCAGGATTCGAACCTGCGACCGTAGCAGCAGCGCGGTTCCGGACTGAAGTGCCTAGAACCGCTTGGCCACAACGGCCTGCCGTTCCAGAGAAATACCTCTAACGAAAACTCCTTTTCACTTGGGCTCTTTAGCAAAAGTACTATTCTCGCCATTGCCAGTCTACATTGAGCATCCTCTCTACTTCGACCATCATATATGATAATTTGTGGCCCAAATACGAAAAATAATTTTCTACTTACACTGTCTCGTTTCCTAATCTAATTCCTTCAACATCGCCTAATTTAATTGTACTACATTCCATTACCCTTGTTCTGTTTTTTTTTAATGTTCGTCTTAAATCTTCCTTTAAAAACACTGTCCATTCCGTTCAACTGCACTTCCCAATTCTTTGCTGTCGCTGACAGAATTACGAGTACAATATCGTCGGCAAACTTCAAAGTTTTTATCTCTTTTTCCTGAATTCTAATTCCTTCTCCGTATATTTCTTTGGTCTCTTACTGCTTGCTCATTTTACAGACTGAGTAACGTCGTGGATAGGCTAGAACCCTGTCTCACTCCCTTCTCAACTACTGTGTTTCTTTCATGTCCGACTTTTACAACAGCCGTATGATTTCTACACAAGTTGTATACAACCTTTCGCTCCGAGTATTTTACCGTCGCTACCTTCAGAATTTGAAACAGTGCATTCTAGCTAACATTGACAAAATTTGTAGGTGAACAATAGCGCTTTTAATATAAAAATTTTCTGTTTGTGATACTACGATATATTGTAAAAAGAACTGTCACTGAATAAAACGGATCAGAGACCCAGAGGAGGGCCACTACATCTGCAAAGGAAACATCGGTTTCATTCAGTCACAGTTATTTTTACAATCTGGCGCGACACTATATACAGGAAACTTACGTTAACTGATTCTCGTCATGGAAGCACACGGAATTATATAAGGTGCTTTATTAATTCTAAGATGTTCGTATTTTGTAATTATGGTTGTTTGTGATCTGTACGTAATGAAAGAAACTGAAAACTGTCTATCACTCAACCACGATATTATTGCACACAGCCGTTATCGAAAATATTCGGTGACGTTACTGTTAACAAGTACAGTGGGGACTAAGGAAAACAAATCACACTGTCAAGTCTTTCAGGTCAGCTGTGCGTATACTATCAGCCACGATTATGCTCTGGCTCATGAGAAGCCCTACGCCCAGGTGCAACAATATTGTGGTCCACTATGAGTTCTTGCCTTACATTTTTGAATGGACTATTTGTATCATGATAGGTATTGAGTCATTTCACTAATTAACGGTAAAACAATTGTGTAGAACCATTTTTGGATGTTCCTAAATATTTCTTTCCTTGGCCTTTACAGTAAGAGAAACACACTGTTCTCCATTCCTATACTTGTTATCATCTACAAAAGGGACAGTATGCACAGTTTTTGATAATGCAAGTGGTAATTGTTTATGTGTATTAGAAATAACGAACGATTCAGTGGAACCATTTAATATACCAATTATTTAAAATTAAGAGTATTTACTGCTATTTCTTCGATATGGAACTGATACACAATGTCTCATGTTATTCAGTTGAGACGAAAACCACGAAGCTACTGTGTCTACTATTCCATAATATTTTAGCTTATTCAAGAGAATATAATTTTTCACACATTCAAAATCCTTAGCTAATTAACGAAATATTTCCAATGGTAATAATTTCTGATTAACTGACTTCGTTATATTATCTCTTCTCCTTGATGATACGTGGCTACGCATCCCGATAATAAACATATGGCCCTCAGTGTTTTGTACATTTGCGTGTATGGTGATGTGTCTGTTAGTACCCCTTACATGAAAATATGTTTAAGATTATTCTCAATTATTCCATAGCCACGAAGACCTTTCTACTTTCATTCTGTGGAAGCGACACTAGTATACTCCTTTTTTCTGGATGTGTATTACGTCTTCTTGTATTTTCGACATGTTCTACGTCCTTGAGGACCTCCTCACTACGTATCTGTGGAACAAGAAATATGTTGTCGGCTTGTAATGAAACCTTCATATCTCATAAGGTGAGATACGAGGCTTTATACCTGATAACTCAATAAAAGTATTTATTTTATGTATTTTTTTAGATGTAAGGTTTTCATTCTAAGCCTATGATATCTAATCTTATCCCAAGAGGAATACGAACTCTTCAGTTAACAGCTGTTTGAAATCTAAATGATTTGCACGTAGACTTTTTAAAAAAATTTTTAAGTATTTATTATTTCTGCTGTACATGGTCTTCTGGGAATTGCTGGCACAAATGAGATTGCTTGTTGTCTTATCTTCCTTTTAGTAAACTGATTTGGCAACACCGTATATAATGGCGTTTTGGGAAATTGCCACTGTAAAAAGTAGACAATGAGAAGGACACAGAGAGTGTAGATGAATAGCTGACAGCTTGTTCCATAAAATTTCGGGCGCGCAGCAGCATAAATTCAGCTTCTTCTTCTAATATTTCGGCTGAATTTCGTCCAGCCATGTTCAGAGTGATCCGAGGTGACTACCGCTGGGTGGATACTCGGGTGAAAAAGGACGGAGTAAATGCTGGAGCGTTAGTCACCTCGGCTCATTCTGAACATGGCTGGACGGTGTTCAGCCGAAATATTAGAAGAAAAAGCTGAATTTATGCGGTTGCAAGCCCGAAATTTTATGGAACAATCTTTACTCCGCGAAAACATGACGATGCACAGCTGACAGCTTATATGTTATTAACGTCTCACAGCAGGCTACACAATTTTTTCTACATTGGACTCAAATATAACATTTCCATCTATAAACTTTATTTTTTTTATTTAGATATTGAGCAATGCAGCATATGGAGAAGGTTGATTCGTATCTTAAAGACTGTAGCTTGGTGTGGGTTTTGACAAGGGCTGTTCTGTATTAAACTGCCTGGAAGATTTCAAATGTTTGCTGGACTGGGACTCAACCCGAAATGTTGCCTTCCGTGGCCTATGCTCTTACACCCTAAGTTATCTAGATATGACTCAAGACACACCTTAACAGCTTTACTTCTTTCAGACCCTCTCTCCTGCTACACAAACGTCATAAAAGTCCCCCTGTATCCCTCGCAGGACCAACACTCCTGAAGGAAACGATATTGCGAACAAATGGCATTGCCAGTGCCTACGGCATTGTTCCCACAAGTAAAACTGTGATATAAACAAAGCAGAGAAAGCAGTTAGTGAGTCGTGCCCGGATAGCTCGCTCGATAAGAGCACTATCCGTGAGTGTCATGGTCCCGGGTTCGAATCCCAGTCCGGCATACAATTTAAATCCGTCAGGAAATTCTCTAAAACACCGCACCTTCCACTGCAAAGTGAATGATAAATTCATTTTTGTCTCCTTGCAGAAGAAGATACCGTCCCGAAAGGCACGGGAAGAGAACATAGCTGTGGTGAGGAAGGCGTTCCTGGAGCGTCTGCACCTGAACCGGCCGTGGGCGATGTGGATGGTGCTCTGCGAAGTGCTCAACGCGGTCAACTTGGTGGCGCAGTTCGCGCTCACCAACGCCTTCCTGGGTGGGCAGTTCTTCTCGCTCGGGCCTAAGGTCGTCGAGACCAGTGGCGATGACGCTGACATCCTAGACATCGTATTTCCCAAGGTACGCTCTAGACATAGCGCCCCTTCAGCGTAAAGCAACTAACAGCAGAGTGGATGATTGTCACTGATAGTTATAAACACGCTGATGAGCCAAAACGTTATTTATGTATCGAACCATATATACTCCTGGAAATTGAAATAAGAACACCTTGAATTCATTGTCCCAGGAAGGGGAAACTTTATTGACATACTCCTGGGGTCAGATACATCACATGATCACACTGACAGAACCACAGGCACATAGACACAGGCAACAGAGCATGCACAATGTCGGCACTAGTACATTGTATATCCACCTTTCGCAGCAATGCAGGCTGCTATTCTCCCATGGAGACGATCGTAGAGATGCTGGATGTAGTCCTGTGGAACGGCTTTCCATGCCATTTCCACCTGGCGCCTCAGTTGGACCAGCGTTCGTGCTGGACGTGCAGACCGCGTGAGACGACGCTTCATCCAGTCCCAAACATGCTCAATGGGGGACAGATCCGGAGATCTTGCTGGCCAGGGTAGTTGACGTACACCTTCTAGAGCACGTTGGGTGGCACGGGATACATGCGGACGTGCATTGTCCTGTTGGAACAGCAAGTTCCCTTGCCGGTCTAGGAATGGTAGAACGATGGGTTCGATGACGGTTTGGATGTACCGTGCACTATTCAGTGTCCCCTCGACGATCACCAGTGGTGTACGGCCAGTGTAGGAGATCGCTCCCCACACCATGATGCCGGGTGTTGGCCCTGTGTGCCTCGGTCGTATGCAGTCCTGATTGTGGCGCTCACCTGCACGGCGCCAAACACGCATACGACCATCATTGGCACCAAGGCAGAAGCGACTCTCATCGCTGAAGACGACACGTCTCCATTCGTCCCTCCATTCACGCCTGTCGCGACACCACTGGAGGCGGGCTGCACGATGTTGGGGCGTGAGCGGAAGACGGCCTAACGGTGTGCGGGACCGTAGCCCAGCTTCATGGAGACGGTTGCGAATGGTCCTCGCCGATACCCCAGGAGCAACAGTGTCCCTAATTTGCTGGGAAGTGGCGGTGCGGTCCCCTACGGCACTGCGTAGGATCCTACGGTCTTGGCGTGCATCCGTGTGTCGCTGCGGTCCGGTTCAGGTCGACGGGCACGTGCACCTTCCGCCGACCACTGGCGACAACATCGATGTACTGTGGAGACCTCACGCCCCACGTGTTGAGCAATTCGGCGGTACGTCCACCCGGCCTCCCGCATGCCCACTATACGCCCTCGCTCAAAGTCCGTCAACTGCACATACGGTTCACGTCCACGCTGTCGCGGAATGCTACCAATGTTAAAGACTTTTTTTTTTCACTTGCCGCCCTGATTTTACGACCCACCACCTAAGTGCTTAAGGTGGGTCTATTTTGACCACTTGGCCGCTACGACCGGTGTGCGGACACTGATGTAGTTGATGAAACTCACACCAGTTCCCGCATCCGGTCGCACCGTTGCCCGTGTCCCGCCACGTGGAGGCGGGTCTGTGCTTTCTTTTTTTTTTTTTTCTTTACTTTGGCAGCTTTCCCAAAACCGATTTAACAAAAATTTTACAAAAATTAATTTTGAATTGGAAGAAGGAAATACAAGGAATAGTTTAGTCTGAAGAGGAGAAAAGACGATAGGAAAGGAAGAGATGATAGTCCCACCACCGTAGGGGACTGAGGATGAGCGCCTTGGGATTTATCTTCAAGCCTCTGATCCTCAGTCCCCTAACCTTAGCCTAGGAAGTTCTATTCTATTCTAGTTGTGGCGTTTGATATCTCTATTTATGTTCTATCTGGTTACTTATACAGGTTTAGAGTGCCGTGGTAGCTGATGGCAATTGCGACGGTGCGCCGACACTGTTTATGTCTAATTTTATACATTAATCTATTGTCAGTTTTAGGTCTACTTATGTAAGTCTATTGCATGTCAGTTGTTTTATATTGAGACTTAGTTTAGTTCTTCCACACTATGGTGTCTGTCTGGGTGCTGCATATAGGTTTATTGTCTGTGTGGTCTTCTGTTCCTGTACTCTTTGTGGCATTCGTCAGAAATTTTGTCTGTTAGTGCGTTCAGTATGTCCCAAAGTTCAGGTGTTCTGATCGCGTCGTATATGTGTTCCTCTGTCTGTAAGTGTTGTATCCCAGGTGTGTTCCTGTGCTGTCTGTATTTCCCGCAGAATAGGATTGTGTGTTCGGGGGTTCCCATACCTCCACATGTACACGTTGATGTGTCTCTAAGACTCACGCGATTTAAGTGCGTGGGATAAGGTCCGTGGCCAGTCAAGAAATGCACCATGCCGCGGCTAGGATCGGCATGTTTCATTCTTAATCTTTCCGTTATGTTCGGAAAAAATGTATAGACTCTCCGTCCCTTATCACTTGTGCCCCATTCCTGTTGCCATGTGTCGATTTTCCATTTTTTGAGGTCCCGCTTATTGTTCAGCGGGGAACCAGTCAATATGTTGACCTGGTCTAGTCTACCCATCTTTAACCAGTACAGAGCGGCCCGATATTTGATTGTGATATCTATCGGGAAGATTCCTAGCACGACACACAGTGCTTCAACTGATGTAGTGCCGAAGGCTCCCGATAGTCGCAGAAGGACGCTTCTCTGCCCTCGCCTAACCGCTGTTCTGTTTGTGGCGAGGTTGAGTCTGTGCGCCCATGTACTGGCCGCAAAGCTTAGCACTGATTCGAAGAGTGCGCAGTGGTAAGTTCGTGTGACTGACAGAGGAAGTCTGTATTGTCCTGAATTAATCCTTGCCAGTTTATGTAGTAATTTTTCTGCCTTGTTTGTTGTTATTCTGATATGTTCATGGAAGTTCAGCTTCTCATCTATGTATACGCCCAAGTAGCGGGTTACCGTCATTCTCTTTATGTTGTTGTTCTGTATTTTAATAGATGGATTGCGTCTGAGTTGCCCTTTGAGCAGTGTGTATGTTGTTTTGTTGCCCGCTATCTTGAGTTTGTTTGTGTTGCACCATTGTGTTATTGTCTGCAGTGTGCCACTCGCCTTCTCCTCTAGCTGGGCTCTTGTATTTGCTGAGATGACCACCAGTAGGTCATCTGCATAGGCGACAGCACCGTCTGTCCTCATATCCTCCTCCAGCAGTTGCAGGAGAGGTTCAAAAATTATGTCCCAGAAGATGGGTCCACAGATCGATCCCTGCGGACATCCCTTGGTAATTTTCCTTATTACCTTCCGGTTGCCCACGCGCCATTCCACTATTCTGTCTCTGCAGTAATCTAAAAAACTGTTGTATAGGGCTGCGGGTACTTCCATCTGGCGTAACCTCAGAAACAGTGCTGGCCACCACAGGTTGTCAAATGCTCCTGCGATGTCTATCATGATTGCCAAGGAGTATGTTTTATCTGTGTTTTGTGTAATTTCTAAAGCTCTGTTTATTGCATCATCGATGCTTTTCCCTTTCCGAAATCCAAACTGGTGGGGATTCATTCCAAGTAGGGTTCTGTGAGCCTGCAAGCGGTCACACAGTAGCCTCTCTTGGATTTTTGCCATGGTGTTTATGAGGCATATTGGTCTGTAGGATTTCGGATCTGATTGGTCTCTGTCTGATGATTTTCGTATGATGACTGTATTTGAGGTTTTCCAGACTGTCGGTACACGTCCTAGCCTTAAGGCGTCGTTTAGTAGTTCTGTTAAGTATGGGGTGATCTGTGGTGCTAGCCTCTTAAGCACTTCTGCATGGATCCTGTCGGGTCCAGGTGCTTTTTTATTCTTTAGCTCTCTTATCGCTACCGCAACTTCCTCGTGCGCAAAGGGACAGGTGACGGCGTCGGTGTTATACTGTTCATGAAGTTCTTGTCTGAGTGTGATCTGTTCCTGTGTGTCTGAGTCTGTGGCATCTTCCGGGAGGAGTTTGTTCAGCAGATATTGTGCTGTGTTTCTCCATCCCACTGTCATTGTGCCGTCTTCCTGCCGTAGCGTGCTTAATGCCAATGGGGTCTTTATTTTTTCTGTCAGGATCTTGTATTGTTCCCCCCAGATATTCTGTTGTGTGTGTGTGGTCAAGTAGCTCTCCCAATGTTGTTTCCGGGTCCGAAATAATGTCTTTTTGAAGAGTTCTTTGGCTTCCCTATATGCAGCTAGTCTTAGTAGTTTGTCTCTTTGTATCCATGTCCTCTGGTATAGTTTTCGTTTCCTTGTCATGTCACGTTTGAGTCTGGTTAATTCGTCTGACCATGGTGTTTCCCGTTGTTTGCTGTGTGTGTGCGTAGGTATTGCTGTTTCTTGTGCTATTTGGATGATTTGTGTCAGTTTGTGTGCTCTGTAGTCCACGCTTCCCTGTATGTTGTATATATTCTCATTTTGAACAATTTGTTGTAGTCTGTCCCAATTCGCTCTTTTAAAGTTGAAGTGTGTTGTATTGTGTGTGGTGCGATAATTGTTTGTTGTGAGACTTATTTCTATTATGTTGTGATCACTTGTGGTCAGAGAGTCGTGTATGGTCCATCTTTGCAGTCGTCCTAATGTTCTGTCATTCGCCAGAGTAATATCGATTTTGGTGGCAGATCCGCCTGGACCTCTGTATGTAGGTGTAGGTCCGTCTTCATTTATAATATGTAGTTGTGTCTCCTGTATGACGTCGTTGACTTTCCGTCCTCTGTCGTCCGTTCTGTCCGAGTGCCATAGTGTGGATTTAGCGTTGATATCTGCACATATAATTAGGTTCTTATTTCTAGAGTATTCAGCAATGTCTTGTATCATATGTAGGTATGGCTCTATGTCGTCACTGTACTGTGCGTATAGTGATGAGACCACCCATGTGTCTCGACCCTTAGTTATTTCTGCTGTGGCCAGGTGACTGTTACATAGCTGTTAAAGACTGCGATGGAGCTCCGTATGACACGGCAAACTGGCTGACACTGACGGCGGCGGTGCACAAATGCTGCGCAGCTAGCGCCATTCGACGGCCAACACCGCGGTTGCTAGTGTGTCCACTGTGCCGTGCGTGTGATCATTGCTTGTACAGCCCTCTCGCAGTGTCCGGAGCAAGTATGGTGGGTCTGACACACCGGTGTCAATGTGTTCTTTTTTCCATTTCCAGGAGTGTATATATACAGGGTGATTCATGAAGATGTGCAAATATATTAATATGTTATTCTACAAGTAAAACTAAAGAAAAAAGATCATATAAACATAGGTCCGCAAATGTTTAGTTACGGAATTATGGCTAATAAAAGATTTTGCCTGAAATTTAGGAACATCGCTAATATGAAGCCATCGCAAAACTGTAAGAGGTGTAAGTAAAGCACGATTTCCATTTATTTTATTGTTATTGGTCTGATGGATCAAATAAAACATGTCCCAGACGTGTATCTGCAGTAGTTTTCCAGAAGTGATTATGAACGCTAGGTAGAGAACCTGTCTCCCGTAACATTCGAAATACTTCACTAATGGTTCGTGCATTCGGAATCCTCCTAGTTGGATAACGTACGCGATATTCACAATCTGCTGCCATAAATAAACGCCATATCGGCGTATTCCTCTGTCGTAAATTTAAAAGGCGTCCCAATTTCATAAACGATCTACAAACTACAACAGTTACTATGCGGTTTCGTTTAAATAAACTGTTGTTGTTACACTGTGTGATCAAAAGTATTCGGACGCTCCCAAAAACATACGTTTTTCTTATTATATGCATAATGCTGCCACCTACTGCCAGATACTACATATCAGCGACCTCAGTAGTCATTAGACAACGTGAGAGAGCAATGGCTCAAATGGTTCAAATGGCTCTGAGCACTATGGGACTTAACTTCTGAGGTCATCAGTCCCCTAGAACTTAGAACTACTTAAACCGAACTAACCTAAGGACATCACACACATCCATGCCCGAGGCAGGATTCGAACCTGCGACCGTAGCGGTCGCGCGGTTCCAGACTGTAGCGCCTAGAACCGCTCGGCCACATCGGCCGGCGTGAGAGAGCACAATGGGGAGCTCCGCGGAACTCACGGACTTCGAACGTGGCCAGGTGACTGGGTGTCATTTGTGTCATACGTCTGCATTCGAGATTTACACACTCCTAAACATCCCTAGGTCCACTGTTTCCTATGTGATGGTGAAGTGGAAACGTGAAGGGACACCTACCGCACAAAAGCGTACAGGCCGACCTCGTCTGTTGACTGACGGAGACCGCTAACATTTGAAGAGGGTCGTAATGTGTAATAGGCAGACATCTATCCAGACTATCACACAGGAATTCCAAACTGTTTCAGGATCCACTACAAGTACTATGACAGTAAGGCGGGAGGTTAGAAAACTTGTATTTCATGGTCGAGAGGTTGCTCATAAGTCCCACATCACGCCGGTAAATAAACGACACCTCGCTTGGTGTAAGGAGCGTAAACATTGGACTATTGAACAGTAAAAAAAGTTGTGTGGAGTGACAAATCATGGTACACAATGTGGCGATCCGATATCGAATGCCCTGTGAATGCCATCTGCCAGCATGTGTAGTGCCAACAGTAAAATTCGGAGGTGATGATGTTATGGTTTGGTGGTGTTTTTCATGGAGGGGGTTTGCACCTCTTGTTGTTTTGCTTGGCACTGTCACAGAACAGGCCTACATTGATGTTTTAAGCACCTTCTTGCTTCCAACTGTTGAAGAGCAATTAGGGGATGGCGATTGCATCTATCAATACGATCGAGCACTACCTGCTCATGATGCACGGCCTGTGGAGGCGTGGTCACACGACAATAACATCCCTGTAATGGACTGGCCTGCCCAGAGTCCTGACCTGAATCCTATAGAACACCTTTGGGATGTTTTGGAACGCCGACTTCGTGCCAGGCTTCACCGACTGTCATCGGTACGTCTCCTCAGTGCAGTACTCCGCGAAGAATGGGCTGCCATTCCCCAAGAAACCTTCCAGCACCTGATTGAACGTATGCCTGCGAGAGTGGAAGCTGTCATGAATGCTAAGGGTGGGCCAACACCATATTGATTTCCAGCTTTACCGATGGAGGGCGCCACGAACTTGTAAGTCATTTTCAGCCAGATGCCGGATACTTCTGACCAAATTGTGTATGTTCTTTCACTGAACAATATAGAAAACTAACTCGTTTCAAGGTTAGCCTAACCAAAATTGTTTCCTTTTTTATTTGTGAACGTATCATTGATAAGATTGTTCTAAATTAATTATTCAACAAACCTGCATCTGACTGCGTCTGTGAACTTGTTTCTTGCACTCCTCCATTTTGCCAGAAATGCATCATGTATTTGACTCAGCAATCCAGTTTAAGAGAATAATGCCGTTTGCGCAATGGCATTAAGATGGTACTGGAGAATTAACTTTTGGCCCTGATGTTTACTTAATAAAATTATATCTTGACTTGAATAATGCTAGTTGCGCAATCGCATAAAATTATTTATTTGAAATAATGTTAGTTATACCAAAATCGATTTCAAACTATGAACTGCACATATATATTGCACAGAGGCCTCATTTTCTTTACGTTCTTTCATTGGTGGGTAACTTTACTTTACTACTCATTTTCATATTCGACACAAGCCAGGGATGTGGATTATGATTCAGGCTGTTAGATTTAAACACAATATTGATCTTAATATATATATTGTTAAAATTTTAAGTCATACACAAAACCCACTATTTCCAACATTTTTGTAGCACGGATAACTGTTACAAAAAACTTTACAAAACGCTTACCGTGTCGAACCTTGGACATACAAATCCTAGGTCTGAACATTATCTAACAAAAACCATTTTGAAATCATTATATATCTTCTCTCATTTACGTGCTGAAGTTTGGCAACTACCGACTTTATTTTCTGGAGCTACCCTGATCAGACCTTAGCACATACCTTTCAACGTGTCCGTATACTTTTGACCAAATAGTGTATGTTCTTTCACTGAACAGTATAGAAAACTAACTCGTTTCAAGGTTAGGAAACGACTGAAATAACTCACTAGGGGTTGCCAACAGTGACATAAAAGATTCTACAATCTTAATGGAAAGTAAACAAAATAAATGGAACTCGTGCTTTACTTTAAGCTGGTAGTTTTGCGATGGCTTCATATTAGCGAAGTTGTTGAATTACAGGCAAAATATTTTACTAGCCGTAATTCCGTAACCAAACCATTGCGGACCTATGTTTATATGAACTTTTTTCTTTAGTTTTACTTGCAGAATAACATATTAAAATATTTGCATATCTTCGTGAATCACTCTGTATATACACAAAATTTGTGGACATATGCGCACAATAAAAAACTCGTACAATTTCTGATACATCTCCAGATCTAGTTTCCCGATTCATTCCACTGAGGATGAGAGCTCTTAGTGACTCGCAACAAACTTCGCACTTAATTTTTTCTCCTACACTGTCCACAAAATGGCGAAAGGAGAAAAGTTCATCGTTTGCTAAATTTGCCCTGTACGTGCAGTAATATGGCAGCATCAGGCATGACGTTTTAAATTATTACTTCTTTATCAGAATGTTTTGCCCACAGGATGCATTATACCACTGAATTTACTTGCAAAGTCAAGTACTTGTACGACGCATAGTTCTGGAGATATGACATCATAAACACTGACACGCGTGAGAAACTAGGTTTTCTGAAGACGGTGCTCAGACCACCCAGACTATATTAATCCATTCTTTGGTAATGAGAGCACTTAGGGACTTCCAACAAATGTAATTTCAATCTTTTTCTAAACGTTCTCGCTTATATGTTTCATGCAAAATATTTAACGTATTATCTCAATTGTAATCATAAATTTCAAGCTGCCACATATAGGCAACAGCCTTGCCGCAGTGGATACAACGGTTCCCGTCAGATCACCGAAGTTAAGCGCTGTCGGGCGGAGCCAGCACTTGGATGGGTGACTATCCAGGCTGTCGTGCCTTGTTGCCATTTTTCGGAATGAACTCAGCCTCGTGATGCCAATTGAGGAGCTGCTCGACCAAATAGTAGTGGCTCCGGTCAAAGAAAGCCATCATAACGACCGGGAGAGCGGTGTGCTGATCACACGCCCCTCCTGTCCGCATCCTCATTGAGGATGACACGGCGGTCGGATGGTCTCGGTGGGCCACAAGTGGCCTGATGACGGAGAGCTATGTCACATATAGATGGTCGATTCTTTAAAGAATCGGTGGTTTACTGGTTATAATCTAAGCTGGCCTTGTTATTATTTCCAGCACATCTCCATTTTGTGCCTTATCTTCTCATTTAATTTGTAACATTCTTCTGTAGCAACAATTTTTATTAACCTCAATTTATTTTTTTCTTGTTTTTCTTTAGTCCATATTGCACTTTCATGCAGTGCTTCTGATGCAGACATTCAGAACATCTTGCTCAGTCCCAGATCAGTATTTCATACCATTAAAACTCTTTTGTTCAAGAACACATTCTCCTGATACATTCTACTTCCGATACCCTTCCTGTTTTATTCGTCCTCCGCAATCTTTTTCTCACATGTTTTTCTTTCTTTTCTTCTGTTACCATCCAATTTTGATGGAAGACTATTTGTTGTTCTCCTTTCTATAGTTTTCCATGCCAACTGTCTATCAGCATACTGGCTTCATTTATAAATATAAAGTATACGGCGCCAAGTGACTGCTGAGTCGCCAACTGTTCCACTCTATTCCAGAGACACATAGGGTTGCTCATTGCAATCAGTACTTGCTTGTGTTGGGTAGAGGCAAAAATGGGAGCTTGAGTCCTGAAACGAGTAGCTCTGGATAACAATACTTATATTTGTTTATTATATGCTAAATGTTATAACCATCAACTTCAAAACTGATAACTCTATTTCATAAAATGGATAATGTTAAAACAGCTTGTAATTTTAGATTTTATAAACCTGAAAAGTGCCTTAAATATGGGAAAGTCTGTGAAGGATCTGGGCATTCTACAGATGAGTCTTTTACCAAAACACTTATTTCGCATTCACATTTTTTTTTCTTCACCGATTGACAACCAAATTGTCAACTTCCAATCTAACGTTGACTTAGGGCTAAGCTACAAGTTAGTCGGTCACTACAAATAACATTTAGGAAAGTATCACTATGACACTGTAGCACTAATTTTCCTGCTTACACTGTTTCCTCGACGTAGCACAGCACGCTAAAGTGCCTGAAAAGGCATTTTGGAGTAGTTTCGTCAACGTGGGGTCGGACAGAATCTTTCTCCGCTATAGTGGTAGATAAACTTGTGACATACCACAGTATGTAACTTTCTAAAGTGTGTACCACACGCAGTGAAAACACTGATAACAGTTGAAAACTGGCGCAACTGGATACATACGAGTAAGCGACAGTAAACGATCATCACCAGCTTATCATGCTGCTACTACTACGTCAGCCAGCAGCAGAGGAATTTTTTTGCCGAAGCAGAGATACTCTGTGTTAGCGAGTACCAGGTAAGCCTCTGGGCCAGAGACACACTTGCCTTACTTTATTTTCTTCTGGAAAGTTGGTCAATCATTGATGTGAACATCCGTTGCCGGAAAGTCAGACAGACTTGTTTCCTGAACGAGAGACGGAAGATTGGTTTCGGTTGCGCCAGATGGGCTGTGTTGCAAGCCCTGGAGATGGTAACAAAAATCATAGTTCTTGTTCATTTTTCGAAAGACCTTCAGCCTACTCCTTATTTAGGAGAAGAGAGTGTTTCCTACCGATACAGACCTATTACTGCTAAAGACTTGTCGTTAAAGAACTTAATGGCAGGCATGCAGGGCTATGTTGTGAAACTATTAGTCACTGCCTGACGAAAAAAGTGAATCCCTAGAAGACAAAGTTGGACTTCAATGTAACTTCGTACGCATACACATCATCGACGGATATGAAAATGGTTAAAGAGTGCCAGTTCTGTGTGACGGGTGGAACAGCCACAAGGGTGCATTAGAGTTTGTTCGTATTTAGAATTGTTATCACGACATCTAGGGGATATAGGGGGAATGAACAGCGTCAGATGTTGAGTGATCGCTGTGAGGGACATGGAGATGCTGCGTACTCGTGCGAGACAGCGTTATCAGCACCTGACGGCGATTGAAAGGGGCCTCGTTGTTTGTCTCCATTTGGTCGTCTGGTCGAATCATGCGGTGCCAAGATTTGTGGAGCATTCGGATGTGACAGTGCCCCAGCGTTGGACTGCATGGAAACGTTAGGGCAGCTATAATCATCGTCAAGTTTCCAGTCGACAGTGTTTGCCGCCGCGAGGAAGCACCGCCGTATTGAATACCAAGCATATCGTAACCCCCTCTCATCTGATTTTGCTACGGACTACCTGATACATTCAGTGTCATACTGCACCACTGATCGGAGCCAAGTACGTAATTGCCGTCCCATGTACTGGCTCGCTAACACCACAACGCAGATAGCTGTGTTTGGGGTGGTCCTGTGATCAGGAAGGATGAACTGCTGCTGGCAAATGGCGTCGCGTTGTATCCTGCACTAGCCCAAATGACTATCTGCAACGACTATGGCGACAGTCTGGGAAGAGATTCCGTTCTTCCACTGTTTTGGAGAAGCACAGTGGTGTTACTCCTGACGTCTCGGTGTAAGGAGCAATCGGATTTGTCTTCACATCACTGCTGGTAGTGATAGAGGAAACTCTGACGGCACAGCGGTACATCACAGACATCCTGCATCCTCACGTGCTACCATTCATGTGATAATATTATTATTTATTTTTTAATAAAACGTTGCTTATCTGCACGTGTCCATGAACTATCAGCGTGACGCTGAGCAACTCCCATGACCATCAAGTTCCTCAGAAATGGTTCAAATGGCTCTGAGCACTATGGGACTTAACTTCTGTGGTCATCAGTCCCCTAGAACTTAGAACTACTTAAACCTAACTAACCTAAGGACATCACACCCATCCATACCCGAGGCAGGATTCGAACCTGCGACCGTAGCAGTCGCGCGGTTCCGGACTGAGCGCCTTAACCGCGAGACCACCGCGGCCGGCAGTTCCTCAGATCTGTCCCTGATAGGGACCAGTGATAGGCGACCGTTTTTCATCAAAAGTGCCGCATATCATAGTAAAACTCAATAAAATTGATAAACCCATCTCTTCTAAACCTATTCCCATCAAAAAAATGGAAGTATTGATCAGTTAGCGTCACTGACTGCCATATAAACCCACAAAATTCCTGTATTAATTTCTTCTGGAGGAGTGCTTAAATGGGTAGTTGAGAGTCCTATAGAATGCATGTTGAGCGAAGAAGCCTCGCAGAGCAGAGATGGACGGGCCAATGTCAAGGCATTATTCCTAAGGGGTTACAGTTCCTTTTCAAAGTGCACGTGCCTCCACCGCCGAGGGAGACACCAGTGGGAAGCTTCTAGGACCAGTGCACTGGGTGTGAGCAGACGCCACCCGGACAGATAGCGTTTGTGCTTCCTCAGACGTCAATAGTGTTGCATCCTATGTGACGGGAGGCTGCTGAGTACTAAAAGACTGTTTTAACAGGGTCATGGGCGCATTGCGACTTTTATACGCAACCTAATACCGAAACGACGTGCAGAATTCAAAAGAGATGAGCCCTGCAAGAGTCCCATATTCTGAGATATGATGGCGATTGACAGTTTAGAACAGGGGATACCAAGATATCGGCTCCTTCCAGAAAGCTACAGACCCATCTTCTTACTAACAGGCCTCAGCAAAATTCTGACCCCTCAGCAAATTCCTAACCGAAAACAATATTCTCATGCCTGAGCAGTTTGGCTTCCGTCCTGAGCACTCCACCATCCTGCAATACCTACGCATGGCTGCGCACATCTATTTGGCCAGAGTAAAGAGAGAATCAACAGTAACAGTATTCCTTGACATTGAGAAAGAGTTTGACCACGTCTGGCATGATGGCCTTATTTACAAACTTGATCAATTACGCTGCACAGAACATTTAAACTGAATCTTCGATTCTTTTCTTAAGAGACATCAGTTTGTAAGGGGTTCACCCAGATTTGTAATGTATTCAATTTTCCTGTGTAATCGATTGTAGATCTTTATCAATAACGTAAAGAATTTTCAGAATATAATTGTTTTTACCAGTCAAAAAGCCACGTGTAACCTTCCCATATAAATAAAAAAATATATGTATGTGTGTGACCTTCCCTAACAGCAAATAAAAAATAAAAGTAACTAAATTTGGATAATTAAATTCTGAGTATGAAAACTGATAAATCTTAACTCATGAAAAACTGATAAATTTTGGCATAAGAAGCATACGTTATGGCCCTGTGAAATCAATCTGAATCTTCCCGTGAGAAATAAACTGAAAATTCTTACACCGTGATGGTGTCGCCGGATAATTATGTCTATATATCTGCTCGTACATGGCACAGCTTAGTGCAATGCTGGCCTATCTACTAATACCGGATAACATTTGTCTGAGATCTGAATTACGAGAAAAACTGACTTTACTTAGTGACACAGCTGCACAGCTGGTCGTCTGATTGCTAAAGAACACATGACTATAACCTGACAAAAATTCTGGAATATTTTAATTTAGATAAATGACTGGTTAGGGACTGGCAGTGACTTAAGGGGAAATTATACTTTCATAGTTGACTGGTAAAAACAATTATATTCTGAAAATTATTTACGTTATTGATAAAGATCTACAATCCGTTACACAGGAAAATTGAATATATTATAAATATGGGTCGACTGGTGCTGACGAATCACAAAAGAAAATATTGAAACAAATTCATATTAACATCTCAGACAAGTTACTTTGCTACACGCATGTCAATAAAAATAATAAAATTTAGCTTAAAATAGATCGTTGACTTAATTACTCTGTTGATTTTTCATTATATTAACAATTATTCATTTATCATCATCATCTCATTCCATGGTGTCATTTAGCTCTGCGGCTGATCACAATTATTATTCAGTTCCATATAATAAAATTTTACAATTTGTTCTGGACTGTGACTTTAACAGCTACGAACTACAAACTGCGCTGAACCAGCGACAGACTACACTTACACTGTAGCAACGAGCGACTGCAAATACCGCAGAGACTGCTCTGACCTGCGATTCTATTGCAGCTCTGTTTTAACAGGGGCAAAGATATTTTATGCACAGGCAGCTCCTGTTTATTGTCGTTGTAGCAAATCAGCAATACATCGAGATAACGTTTGCTCCAGCAGGGTGATGAACCTCTTACAAGTTTTTGATAAGAAATGGAACGCGATCCAGCCAGTCACGTCCGCCTGCGGCAGGAGAACTGTAAGGTTCAGGCTTAGGTCCTGTCCTGTATACCATCTACACCAACGACATACCCAACGACGTCGCTGGTAAAATAGCCTTACACGCCGATGATACAGTCATATAGAAGAGTACAAGCACCCTTTTATTCATTCAACGTAAACTGCAACAACACCTAGACCAGATCACGCAATGGTGTTATATGTGGAAGGTGAAAATTAATCCCACTAAATGCCAGGCCATACACTTAACTACAAAACTTAATCTTCGTAACTAGCTACTTACGATAGAAGGACGGGACTGCCCTGGCTTGACTCAATGGCATACCGGGGCCTCGAAATAGACAGGCTCCTCACATGGCGGAAATAAATTACAGAAACTACAAATAAAGGTTGTGCTCCCTTGTGTCGTTTGTATCCTCTCTTAAAGGGTGAAGGATTGACCATGGAATGCAAATTGCTCCTCTGGCAGCAGTCATCTTGTATGGCTCGGAAGTGTGGTCTTCGGCATAACGTACCATTCCGTAAACCTCTAACGTCTCCAGAACAAATCCTTCCACACCATCTCAGGTGCAGAGATATCCTAAACAAACACATAAGAGATCTATTAAACCAGCCCACTATCTACACAAACATTGAAGATAAATCAATAAAATTTTATGAAAAAAACAAAGTGTTGATATTTTAAATGCATTACAACCTGCATTGGTACTCCATGAACGAAACAATTTATTTTTTTTTTGCACCTTGTGTGTAACTTGAAGTCTACGGTAATTTGTAATAAATAGGGTTTCATAGTGTCCATTGTTTCATTTAATATTTAGATCAATTCCATACCGTTATCATTCTTGCGAGTTACAGCACCCACGTTTCATGTACGTTAGGGCAACTCCTATTTAATTCACTAAGTTGTCCATTGTTCGACACGTGTAATCAAATTCACGTGATCCTATGGGGAACGACCTGTTTATTGGTGAGGTCGCACGATACACGTCATTCTGATATCCACATGGGTATGTCGATTGCTCAGCCGTAACCTCACACCGGCTCGGACGTCAGCTTCTTTCTAGTTCCACTGCCCAGGACATCAGGGATCATCTGAAAACGTTGGAGGCCAGTTTGCCTCAGTAGGGGATACAATCAGAATCAGTGCGTGCATCCAGGCCACAGGCCAGAGGCGGCGCAACCGTATAATGACAAGCGGTTCCATACTGGTGAGTTACTCAAAATTTGATCCGATTTTGTAATCATTGCAATAATATCACATACGCTCTCAACCATTCTGCCGTTCCGGGAGCTTCAGTTTTTTAACAGGCAGTGTTCTTTGCTCCTCCCTCTAATTTGTTTCAATCCCCAGTTAAAAGCCTCGTCCTGGGCGTATTACGGTAGCTGAGTTTCGATTAGTTGGTTTTCGTGGGTCCCGTACTTGAATCCTAACGTTGTAACAGCCAGTTGGTAGTCGGCATGAGTTCTGGCTCCCCATATTCTTTCTTGATAGCCTCTTATGCACTTTCTCTGTGTGTGTTCAGTGCCTTTCGTTACTACAGTTAATGTGTGATTTTGTAACAATTGCAATTTCACTAACTCAATGTCACGTATCGTACGTCTTTAGTGTTTGGCGATATGTACAGTCAAACTGTACATAATTGGATACCTCTTTGCCTTTTATAACATGATTTACAATATAAATTGATTTATATTACATCGTTTAGCAGTTCCTTTAACCGAAGTGCATCCCATTGCTTATCTCCCTCATGGTCACAATCTCGGTTTTTGGTAACAGGATGAACTGTCAACATTACACAAACAAACTTGCAGTGGAAGGGGTAAGGTTGGCACTGTACTAGTCTACGAGATGCAGGACAGACAGAGCAAAGGTTATGTCCGTTGCACACAGTCACAGTTCTAATAAGAAAAACCAGCAGTTCCAGGGCATAATTCTGGCAGTAAATTCATCTTAAAATCAATTTTTTTCAAAGAATTTCGGTGCATTCTGCTAATGCTGTCAGAGAGCACGTAAGTTTCGTAATCCTATTTGCCAGAAGCGTCGCTCAGTGAAAAAGCGCTCGAAATAAGTGAACACATGTCTCTGCTTAGCAGTAGATAGGCGACCGTTTCAGAGAAAACGAAAGTGAAAGTTTTCGAGGTACTTTACATGCCTTTTAGCACTCAATTAGTTCAGCGTGCTCGAAACCAGATTATTGCTTTTCGTTCATTTTTCAAATTCTTTTTTAATGTGTCTAGGCTTGTCCGTGGAAGACTATACACAAATGTGTAAAACAATAAATGAATGAAAAAAATTGAATTTTTTTCAGTGAAATTCTTCTTTTTTATTTTGCCAGTAGTATTGGTGGTGTTCCGTGCTTGATCCCGAGAAATGGGTTTTGGTCGGCCAGCAGGTACACCTGTTTATTCCTGCAACCTGCGAGGAGGGTCTCGTATTCAATCGATTCTAACTGCCCAGGTAGTTTTGTTCTCTTGAAGGAATCACTAAGAGAAACACGACAGTCTCGAATTAGCTCTCAGAGCTAATAGACAGCAATGGATCACACACATGTATAATAAATATAGGTAACTTATTGTGAATCCCAGCTTAGTCTTACAATTAATAAAACTATTATAACACAGATAATAGAATGCCCTTGTAACCCCTAACTCGACAAGAAATATTCGTGTAGGATTGTTTTCAATGAAATTCCTGTTTAGTAACTCGTCAGTAATTCTGGTGGTGTTGCGTGCTTGTTCTCGAGAAGTGGGGTTTGGTCAGCCAGCAAGTACACCTGTTTATTCCTCCAGCCTGCAAGGAGTGTCCCGTATTCAGTCGGTTCTTAGCTGCCCAGCTGGTTTTGTCCTCTTGAGGGAATCAGTAAGGGAAAAACATCAGTCCCTAATTAGATCTCAAAGCAAATATACAGCGATGGATCAAGCACATATATTCAATATAATAAATGTAGGTAACTAATTATGACTCTCAATTGTAATTTTACATTTAACACAACGCCCTTGTATCCCCTAACTTGATGAGGAACATTCGTGTAGTAACCGTATAAGGGTAGATAAATGGAAAAGGAAAAAGGTAAGATAAAAACAATAATCTGGTTTCGAACACGAGGCAGTCCGCAACGCTAGCTGCTATGCAACCACTTCAGCTGAACTTAACAAATGCTAAAAAACACGCAAAGTAACTCTACTAATTTGACTGTCGTATTCTCAAAAACGGTTGAGTCTACGGATAACATGTGACACATTTTCGCTTATTTTGACCCCTCTTCCACTGAGCGAAGTTTCTGGGAAATGGGGTTATGCCACATGCCGTGTTCTCCTCGTGAGTTCAAGGCAGTTTGGGGTTTTAATTACATGTGTTTAAATTTTTTCTTATAGGCATGAGATTCATTTCAGTACAACTGAGGACAGTAATTTACGAGCAGTATGCTTGATACAAGTATCAGCAAGTTACCCTACCGTTTCTGGAAAATGAAACACCAAGAAGAAAACGCATGAATTCAATTAATTTAATACCACAGGTTAGGTGCACGACAAATAACAAATGATTACCTTTTCAAATCTGTACACGTTCTTTGGGCATTACTATTCAATATGTCGTGTTGCCACCATGCGCTGCAGTTAGAGCTGCTATACGCCGTGGCATTGAATCAATAAGGTTCTGAATCCGTTCCTGAGGGATTTCCCTCCACGCAGTTTGTATCCGAGCCCACAAATCCGTGACACCAGTTACTGGCTGACCGTGACGCACCAGGTGCCGACCAACCATATCCCAGACATGTTCGACGGGCGACATGTCTGGCGAACGTGCAGACTAGGGAAGCAATGGTACCCGTCACTCTTCGAAGAATGCCTGTACATTTCTCTCAATATGTTGCCGGGCATTGTCCTATTGAAATGTGGCCTGACGAGATGCTTGAAGCAGGGGGAGTACCTCAGGCACCGCAACCTCCGTTAGGTACCGGTTGCTGTTCAAAGTGCTCGCAATACGTACGAGGCGAGATCGTTTGTTGTAACCAATGGCGCCCCAAAGCATCACACCTGGTGTTTGTCCGCTATGCCGCTCCACAATGCAGCCCTCCAGGATGCACTCACCACGGTACCGCCGGACACGTATGCGGCTATCTCTGTAGGACATGTTGAAGCGGGACTCATCCGAAAAGATTACATGTTGCCACTCAGAACCCCAGTGACTGTGTTCACGTGCCCATTGGAGTCGGAGGAGCTTGTGGTTTCTGGAAGCCGACGTAATGGTATGCGTACAACCAGTTCAACCTGCAGCAGACGGCGAAGAACATTCGATGCAGACAAGGTCACACCTGTTGCAGTGCTCCAGCGACGAGCCAACACTATGGATGACGTTGTACGGACAGTAATGGCCAACCAGACAACATGCTCATCGCGTACTGTGGTCATGTTCCGTGGTCCAATTCCCGATCATCGACGCGTATGATCTTCCTCTATCCACTGCTTCCACAACGCATCACTGTCGTAGCAGAATCCCCCGTGCGAGCCGAAATGTCACGGTATGACAACTCTGCTTCCCGGAGATCGATCATTCTGCCCCGTTCGAACTCGCTCACATGCCCATATGGCTCCCTTTGACGTCGACGACGCATACTGGCACTCACTGTATTGTTTCCATCTTGTGCGACAGCTCTGCACCGACTACACTAGGCGCAATACCGATCCTGTCGGACCGACAGGAGAGGGCTCTTCTCGGCCTACGTATACTCCATCTCGGTTCAAAACGTATTACGTATTGATGGCACATCCGTTGCCACTTCCACCAAGATTAGATTAGATTAGATTTACTTTCATTCCAATTGATCCGTAGTGAGGAGGTCCTCCAGGATGAAGAACATGTCAGAAAAACAACAATACATGACAAATATTTACAATTAAAACAAATAAGCTAATGTACCATTCCACAGATCCCAAGCGGAAAGATAGTCATTTTTTAATGAAAGGGTCATTTTTCAAATACTAATACAGTGAATTTAAAATAAAAAAGTCTATTTATTTATTTATAAGGTAATAAACCTGTTATACAACTACTATGATACTTATTTACAATGAACACATTACTGCACTGAAATTGTGCAGAAGTTATATATATATATATATATATATATATATATATATATATATATATATATATATATGTATGTATACACAAATCAGTTGATTTTACTGAGCAATTCATCAATGGAGTAGAAGGAGTTTGCCACCAATAAATCTTTTAGGCTTCTCTTAAACTGAATTTCATTATTTCATTGGTTGTTAAGCTTTTTATGGCTGCTGGCAAGTTATTGAAAATGTGTGTTCCTGAATAATGCACACTTTTTTTGTACAAGACCAAGTGACTTTAAATCCTTGTGAAGATTATTCTTATTTCTAGTATTGATTCCATGACCTGAGCTGTTGGTTTGAAAAAGTGATATATTTTTAATGACAAATTTCATTAAGGAGTAAATATATTGGGAAGCAGTAGTTAGTATCCCTAGATCCCTAAACAAGCTTCTGCAGGATGTTCTTGAGTTCACACCGCATATAACTCTTACTGCACGTTTTTGTGCCCGGAAAACTTTTGCTTGGCTTGATGAATTACCCCAAACATAATCCCTTGTGACATTATTGAATGGAAGTAAGCATGGTATGTCAGCTTTTTCATTTTTATATCCCCTATGTCTGACACAATTCGCATTGCAAATAGAGATTTGTTACGAAGCTTCAGCAGTTCTGTGGTGTGCTTTTCCCAGTTGAATTTATTATCAAGCTGTATTCCCAAGAATTTAACACTGTCCACTTCTTCTATCTTCTTGTCATGGTATGTTAGACATATACTCGTGGGACACCCCTTACAAGTTCTGAACTGCATGTAGTGCGTTTTTTCAAAGTTTAATGACAAAATATTGGCTAGGAACCAGTGATTAATGTCCACAAATATTTTATTAGCTGATCTTTCTAGGACTACACTTGATTTGCTATTTATTGAAATGTTTGTATCATTGGCATACAAAACGAACTTGGCTTCTGGTAATGTTACTGATGAAAGGTCACTGATATACACAAGAAAAACTAAGGGCCCAAAATGGAACCTTTTGGGACCCCACAAGTAATTATTTCCCAGTATGATGATGCCTGATACCTTGATACATGTCTCTTTCGTAATAACACCCTTTGTTTCCTGCCAGAGATATAAGATTTGAACCATTTTGCAGCATTTCCTGTTACACTATAATATTTTAATTTACTTAAAAGGATATTGTGATTTACACAGTCAAATGTCTTTGACAGATCACAAAATATACCAGTTGCCTGCAATTTTTTTTCTCATGAATTAAGCACCTTTTCACTGTAAGTGTAGATAGCCTTCTCAATATCAGAACCCTTTAGAAATCCAAACTGTGACTTTGACAGTATGTTATTTGAGATAAGATGGTTATAAAGCCGACTGTACATTACTTTTTCGAAAATTTTTGAGAATGCTGGCAACAGTGAAATTGGACGGAAATTTGATGCAATTTCTTTATCTCCCTTCTTAAACAGTGGCTTAACTTCAGCGTATTTCAACCATTCAGGAAATATTCCACTGATAAACGACTGGTTACACAGATAGCTTAATATGGTACTTAGCTCAGAATCACATTCTTTAATTAACTTGGTTGTTGATACCCACTAGATGTTTTTGATTTTAAAGATTTTATGATGGACATTATTTCTGCTGGGGTAGTGAGGGTCAAATTCATATTATGGAAGTTACTTGAAATGTCTGGTCTGAGGTATTCCATAGCAGCATCTACCAAACCTGTCAACCCCACCTTTTCAGTAACAGTTATAAAATATTTGTTAAAAAGTTCTGCAACACTATACACATCTGTCACCAATGTATCATTTACTCTTCATGCTATTTGTTCCTTTTCACGTCTGGTTCTAGCGGTCTCCTCCTCCACTATATCCCATATTGTCTTTATTTTGTTATCTGATATGACTATGTTCTCCTTGTAATATATTTGCTTTGACGTTCGTAGTACAGTCTTTAATATTTTGCAGTATTTCTTGTAATTTGCTATAGCATCAACATCGGAACTGTTTCGGATTGACAGATACAGCTTTCTTTTTGTTTTACAAGGTACCCCTATTCCTTGAGTAATCCATGGCTTCTTAGTAGACTTTGCTCTAACCTTGGTAAGTTTTGGGGGAAAACAGTGTTCGAATAAGGTAAGCACTTTATTAGCAAAAGTGTTATATTTTTCATTCATGCCATAAGCACTGTAAACATTAGTCCAGTGAATGTCTCTGAGGAGTGTCCTAAAATAATCAATTTTTGGCTTATTGACTATCCTCTTGAGCTCAGATTTAACAGATTTTATATCCTGTTCAGTATTAACATTTAACAAAAGGAACTGCATGTCATGGTCTGAGAGGCCATTGACTATTGATTTTGTAATATAATTTTGATAATTGGACTTTTGTATAAAGATATTATCAACGGCTGTTTGTGAGCAATTGTCTAGCCTAGTGTGGAACTTTACAGTGGGAATTAAAAATTGAATGATAGTGTTACTAACTCAAATAAGTTCTTATTGGGAAAGCCTTTAAGGAAATCTACATTGAAATCAGCAGCAACCACTATATCTTTGCCAGCCGTGGTGGCCGTGCGGTTCTAGGCGCTGCAGTCCGGAACCGCGGGACTGCTACGGTCGCAGGTTCGAATCCTGCCTAGGGCATGGATGTGTGTGATGTTCTTAGGTTAGTTAGGTTTACGTAGTTCTAAGTTCTAGGGGACTGATGACCTAAGATGTTAAGTCCCATAGTGCCCAGAGCCATTTGAACCATATGAGCTATTTCTTTGTGTTTGGTTGTTAAATGGGCCAGTACAGTTTCAAGGCGGTTTACAAACAGATTAGAGTTACCTGCAGGTGCTCGATATACACTTAATATTATGAAGGATTTTTTGTGAAATTCTACTTCTGTGGCACATGCTTCCATATGCTGTTCTAGGCAAAATTTATGAATGTCGATGTTCTCAAATTTATGACAGTTCCTTATGAATGTGGCAACTCCTCCTTTCTCCATTTCTGATCTACAAAAGTGAGATGCTAACCTAAACCCTGTAACACTTAAAAGTTCTATACCAGTGGTCACATGATGTTCAGAGAGGCAGATTATGTCAGTTGGGTATGAAGACTGTAATTCATCTATGTAGATAGTTAATTCATTAACTTTCTCAGTCCTCAAATATTTTGATGCAATAAAGATAGCTGACATTTCACATTGACGGCGTTAAAATTGGGTAGAGTTAAAATATCTGCTGACTGTCGAAAATTTCTTAACCAATAGCTGTTTATGCTGATGTAATAAGCTAGAATTATGTTTTTTGGCTTCTTTCTGAAACTGAAGGTTTGTCTCAGTTTTAACCTCTCTTAAAATTTGCTTTCTTTCTGTCCTCCCTACCCTAAAAAAGGGTCTTTTCTGAGCCCTATAACCACTGATATTTTACCACTCAGGACAGTGCCTCTCCCCTTTAACTTTCCTGCTATTTCCCCAGCCAATTTACTCTTCCCCTTCCTGTTGAGGTGAAGGCCATGCCTAGTTTAATCCCACCTACTGAGAGAATCTACAGGAACCACACCAATGTGTGACCCTGAAACCGACATAAGCAGGCGTTCCAGCTCCAAATTAACTCTCTTGACAGAAGAGTCCAAATGAGGTCGGTCATGGCGCCCAAGAACAGGTACAAACTCAACACTAGTGTGGTGCTATTCGGGTAATTCCTTCTCGGTGTTGCACTTCTCACAAACGGCAGTGTATTTTCATTTGCTTATGTTTAAAATACGAACATAGCAAAGTACAATCAGTAAAGGTCAGACCAACAGAACATTAGCAGTGTTTAATGGTAGTCTCGCTTTGTGATTGCAGGTGACGAAGTGCACCTTCCACAAATACGGTCCGTCGGGCAGCCTGCAAAAGCACGACGCGCTGTGCGTGATGGCGCTCAACATCATCAACGAGAAAATCTACGTGTGCCTGTGGTTCTGGTTCGTCATCCTGTCCGTGGCCACGGCGCTGGGTCTCCTCTGGCGTCTCTTCACGTTTGTCTTTCACTCGCGCAGCAACGCCTTCAACCGGCGCATCTTCAAGCTGGCCACGCCCCAGCAACTGGAGCCATACGAGATGATCACCGTCACCCGGAAGTGCTACTACTCCGACTGGCTCTTCCTCTACTACCTCGCCAAGAACCTTGACGGATTCGTCTTCAAGGACATCTTCGTCGGCCTCGCCATAGATTTCGACAACGCCGACACCAAAGCGCTCGAGGATCTTGCCGACGGCGCCAGTTCAAAGGCTACTACTATTGTCACTGATGAGGAGAAGGAACCTCTTCAGGAGAAGAAAGACTCTTGAGTCTTCGGTGCGCTACCGCTGTGAGGATACAAAGACTGACAGCTGTGAAACGAATCGACCCATTCGTTTACTGCTCCTCCCAAACTTGGAATCGGGAACTCGTTATTCACGTCAACGTCGTACAACTTATGTAGATGCTGCACGCCACGCTGCGGGGCTGGCAATGGATACCTTTCAATATTAATCTTCTGTCAAATGCTGCACTTTGCAATATTTTCTTTATATTCTATATTCAGGAAACGATCAAATACTAGTCACGTAACTGCTTTTATATAATTCCCCACCGAAACCCTTTACCCTTTCTATTCTTCCCAAGCCTCTCCTCTTCATCTTAGTCTCTCTAAGTGTGTGTGTTTGGACACGTGATTATCTGCAGGCATCCGTGCACACTCGTGAGCATGTGCACACATGTACATACTTGTGTGACAAACACGAGTATCGTTTTCAAGGTGTTTTGCAATTCTTTCTTTATATTTTATTTTTGAGAAATGTATTACTTTTAAGTTGCGAGAGATGTTTTTTTTCTGCCAGGTTCAATGTGATTCTGTAAGTGACTGTCTTTTAGATTCAAAATTTAATTAACGATGTTTTTCTGAAAATAATAAACCTTTATTCAGTTTTTTCCTAGGTTAACAATTTGAGCTTTTTAATTCAGTCTCACTGTACATGATGATTGTATGAAGAGAAAATAGTAAACTAGAATATTTTTAAAAAATAAGTGATCTAAACTTTTCCTTTGACAGATCGTTTTGTGCGTACTAAGAAAGACAGCCCGTAGTTCATAAACTGAACGAAGTATACCAGGCTGTGGATAATCAGGCAACCTCTACTCATAGAGCAGGAGACGCCACACGTTCCCACTCACGGGTAGCTACGTTCCGTATAAAATATCAAGCTCCAGACCAACTGTGCGATTAGAGTAACAAGTTCTGTGTAGAAGCTACAGTAATTATTCAAATGACTAAATCTGTCTCTTTCCATCATATGTCTGTCATGTTATCTTTGCTTCACCTGTCGTCAATGACATTATGTTTTACGTGTTATTACCCAAGAGTACTCCTATAACTTTTCCTCCTCTACTGTCACCCTAATGGATGGTTCAGTACCTGTCCCTTATTTTTGTGTGGCTTTTCATGGACTACTTCCCCCGTCTACTCATTGTATGTAGTCTTCATTTTCTACTTCATTTGTTTCCTTAATTTATGTTTACCATTTCATAGCACCGTATTATAAGTCCCTCAGCTCCTACTCCTCTGGCTCCTGCACATTTTTAGAATCTTTTGCTTCAGTTAAAGTTACCATTCAATATTTCTGAAGCTCACTAAGTATTTGATAATGGTGCAGAAACTTTTCTTCACGTGCACGAAACTTGATTCTTTTCCCTTCTCTTCATGACTCTCTAGGCACCAATTAAAATGTCTGACATGACGTAGTGATTGACATTTATCTCCAATTCAACTTTTTGCACTTTATTTCAGCACTTTGGTTATAACATTTTTAAAGAATTGTGATGCTAAACCTTCATTTAAATAATTTTTTTTTGAAAACAGTAAACATATGCCCTTAAACGCATAACTTAAGAATCATGAGCACTTGTTCGTCTTCGCTATTTTGAAACACAACTCTTCTAATGAACCATTGCTCAAAAGTTTTAAGGTATGCATTTTCTAGTACATGTTTACTGGACATTTTTTTCTTGTTTTGGTCAATATTACCACTTCCAAAATATGGAAAGCAAAGAGCTTGCAGTAGAATAGATTTGTTTCACAGTATCGAAGATCAAGAATTTCTCATAGCTCTTAAGGTATGCGTTTTAGACCCCATGTTTACTTGACTTTTTGTTTCTAATGATCATTCATATTGACCACCACTTCTGAAACACCCTGCATACATGTGAGAATAGGACTACCGGAGCAATTTAATACTTCATTTCCAGCGTAAAGTTTACACACGAGCAAAGCTCAGTTAAACGTAGCCTGTGGGCCTAGAATTTAGACCACATGTTCAATAAGCAGGAACAATTAATGTACACAAAAGACATATCTCATCAGGATATGTCCTATTCATACCACGAATGAACGGAAGACACCTTAGTCTGTAGAAAGCGTCAGTGAAAATTGATTTTCCCCCTTACACAATGGGAGATGATCTTTCTCAAGTTAAGCAACACTGAAAAACTGATCATATGGTTAAGATTTATACGGCTAAAAAACGTTAGGAAACATAATAAAAACAAACTAGGTTCATTATTTTTCTGTGCTTACTTGCCAGCCACATAAACTCTGTGTCTCGGCACGCTGGACGATGAAGGAGCTGCGAGGCCACAGGACAGAATGAAAAACAGATCTCAGTTTCCTTTCAGAATTAACCCCGTAAACCACCGCGGAAGATTACTGTACCAGTGGGTGGCTGTATCAAGAACTTAGTCTATCAACAATTTATTTGACCAAGCTAACAGTGCTAGAAAATTACGACACTACTTTTTATGGCAGTGTGTGGTGCCTGGATGTGGGAGGCGATGTAAGGGTATGAAATACAACTTTATGAATTTCAGTAGAATAAGCCGTGACAGGTATACCTTTACCCAATTCACATTCCTCCCGAC
Organism: Schistocerca serialis cubense; assembly: GCF_023864345.2. NCBI lineage: Eukaryota > Metazoa > Arthropoda > Insecta > Orthoptera > Acrididae > Schistocerca > Schistocerca serialis. Next base: position 1,030,950,026 of record NC_064638.1, read on the forward strand.
GTTTCAGTTCCTAAAAAAGAAATATAAAAAAATTAAAAAAATAGCTCATTCCCCTCCCACCTACACTTTCTTGAGCAGTTTTCCAACCAAGCGTCCATCTGAGGTTTCGGCATTTCGTACTAAGGAAGCTGACAACGTGAGACTATTTTTGGAAGGTTTCATTTTTCTGCGTGCACGTTCTGCATCTTCAGTGCATGCTTTCTACCAACTTCAGAATTCCCATGCCATTGATCATGTGTGATTCTTCCACAACAGGAAGAAGGCGTGAAATTCTGTCTGCACTGCAGTTTCTTCTTCTTCTTTGTTTCAGAACCGCTCAGGACATTTTTCTTACAATATCTTAACTGACTGCCATCGAGGCCAACCTTCATAAGCAGTAATCACGGTGATTTAGATAGCACTTCCTGATCGATTTAATAATTTTAGAATGTGTCTGAACAGGGTCTGCACAAAAGAATATCGGTCATTGCAATTTACTTGCGACGTAGTTACAAAGCAGTAACAGGTCTTAACAAGTGAGTGGACATGTGTTCTTGATGTATCAGGACGAACAAAAGATACTTATTGTAGCATTTTTTCGATTCCTTACATATATACTACAATGTAAAGCAGAATTTCTTTGGATATTTACTCATGCCTAAGAACCGGTATGGCGCAGAATCGTCTGGTGTTTACAAACATGTGTCATCGTAATTCATAATTTACATAGAAAATAGCTATTATACTCAACGTGCTCTCTCCGCAAATACAGGGTTTAGGTCCCGAATGATGGGACCTAAATCGTTCTCCACTGAAGTTGTCTTCTTTGCACAAGTAACTATGACAATGTTTTTAAATTTCTTACACCTACTACTATTTCTTGAAACTGTTATTCCAGACGAGATGCCATTGTTATAATCTCTGGAGTAAGAAGTCGTAGGCTGCATTTTTGTAACGCTTACGCTCTTTTATTACAGCTGATTTATTATGGTTTATTATGTTTGATTTTCTGCCTTTCTTGCAGCAAAATTCTCGAAACGCGTTGTGCTAAGCCTAAAAAAATAAGTAACTTGGGCAGTTTTCATTGTTTAAATCATAAACAACAGATCACTAGTATCCTCTTTGAATTGCACTTCCACAAATTTGTATATTATTGGATTAACACTGTTCCCGCTAGAGCCTTCTCAGGAAGTATCTCCTGCGGTACTGTGGGTATCCCACATTTTGCTGTTTACTATCATGGAGAGTGAATGTAATGCTTTGAGGGATGGGATACTGTATCTCCTGTCCTGATACACCACACGGCCAGAAAAGGTGACGGCACAGTAACTATCTCTGTCTTTTTCTATTATAAAAGCAATTCAGTGACAGGTAAGTGCACGGAATTTCAGCTAACGCGTAATTTACGTAAAACATTGAGCTGCTGACTCAGAATATCAATACGTAGTCCATCAGTAAGGATTCAGAAAAATGGTTTACTGTGCACTGTAAGTTTATACACCGAAGGTGGTGTCATAACACTAACTTCTCACTATATGCGGACGGAATAACATTCTAAATGCTGATTATTAATTAATTTCTCATTCAAAGAAAGAGATTTTGCTATCAATTTCTTTCTTTAGAGAAATTTTTATTTTTCATTGCAGTGTCACTCCCTTTTGGCAGGACTCTAAAAATTTATATAAAAAAAGTCATATTTAGATATTAAAAACTGATGGATTTCGACAACCTTTTATAGTTCAATGAACTTAAGTGTACGTCGTGAAAGACGACAATTTTTTCTGGAATTACTTCATATGCAGGGTGGCCATGTCGTCTTCATTCGCAGGGGCGTGATTCCGACTGTGGAAAAGCGGAGTTTTGATTTCTTATGTTAATGAAGCACGCTCCCAGTCCAAAGTTACGCCCATCGGAAGGAAAACACTTAGCTAGATCGGTCTCTGATATTTGTTTCCGAGAAAGGCTCGATGTCCGGTAAACGACCTTCACACCACATTTATAGTAAATATTCTGTGGCTATTGTATTACGAAGTAAATAAGACTAGTTCTCCGGTACTGTATTGTTGCTCTATATGATGGGAGAAAAGACGATGGTGATGATGGAATGAAAAGAATGTCAGTTAATATTACCTTGTTCGACACTAACTTGAACCAGGAAGAATTCTTGATCCTTGCAGTGCATTCAGAGAGAGAACAGCTGTAATTAATCCGAAATCGCTTTCTACACACAAAAAAAAAAAAAAATAAAAATAAAAAAAATGAGGGGAGGGCGAAGTGATCACGTGAAATGGTACGCCACAAGCGCTCGTCTGCCTTTATCATCATTTCCCAAAGTTGGGCAGAAATCCATAACGCTATGATAAGGCGGCGTTATCTGCATTCTTTGGCGGCTTTGCTTCTGCTCTACAATTCACCTTGAAATGTAATTCGCCGATGATGAATCTTTGGCTTAAAAACTACTCAGCTCATGGAAGATTGAAGACAGTGTACTCTGACAGCATTTTGATCTTTCATCTTGGACGCAGATATGATCACCGTACAAACTATTAGTCTTCCCTTTAAAGCAACACGCTGGTTGTTTTAGAGAACTGGTCTCAGGGCTTCACGAGACGGTTAGCCGCTGCCGTAAGTCATGGCAGTGAAGTGGTGTGTATGTGTGTGTCTGTGTGTGTGTGTGTGTGTGTGTGTGTGTGTGTGCCAGGCGGTTGCTGGGAATTAATACAATAAGACGAGCCGTCACGGAGTCGTGACGGCAAAGCGTTTGGGCGTGCCGGTAACTACACCGTGTCCTGTGTTGATGTATCAAAGGGGACTGTCCGATGTGCCTACAACGAATGTTGTGCCACTCGCAGTCGCGTAACTGGACGTAAGAATACTAGTCATAACAAGATACTAACCGACAGGAGTCGGGGACGAGTGTCACGCCCTCGCAGTGACGGTCTACATCTACATCTACATCCATACTCCGCAAGCCACCTGAGAACCTCTATCGGTTCTCCCCTCTATTCCTGTCTCGTATTGTTCGTGGAAAGAAGGATTGTCGGTATGCTTCTGTGTGGGCTCTAATCTCTCTGATTTTATCCTCATGGTCTCTTCGCGAGATATACGTAGGAGGGAGCAATATACTGCTTGACTCTTCGGTGAAGGTATGTTCTCGAAACTTTAACAAAAGCCCGTACCGAGCTACTGAGCGTCTCTCCTGCAGAGTCTTCCACTGGAGTTTATCCATCATCTCCGTAACGCTTTCGCGATTACTAAATGATCCTGTAACGAAGCGCGCTGCTCTCCGTTGGGTCTTCTCTATCTCTTCTATCAACCCTATCTGGTACGGATCCCACACTGCTGAGCAGTATTCAAGCAGTGGGCGAACAAGCGTACTGTAACCTACTTCCTTTGTTTTCGGATTGCATTTCCTTAGGATTCTTCAAATGAATCTCAGACTGGCATCTGCTTTACCGACGATAAACTTTATATGATCATTCCATTTTAAATCACTCCTAATGCGTACTCCCAGATAATTTATGGAATTAACTGCTTCCAGTTGCTGACCTGCCATTTTGTAGCTAAATGATAAGGGATCTATCTTTCTATGTATTCGCAGCACATTACACTTGTCTACATTGAGATTCAATTGCCATTCCCTGCACCATGTGTCAATTCGCTGCAGATCCTCCTGCATTTCAGTACAATTTTCCATTGTTACAACCTCTCGATACACCGCAGCATCATCTGCAAAAAGCCTCAGTGAACTTCCGATGTCATCCACAAGGTCATTTATGTATATTGTGAATAGCAACGGTCCTATGACAGTCCCTTGCGGCACAACTGAAATCACTCTTACTTCGGATGACTTCTCTCCATTAAGAACGACATGCTGCGCTCTGTTATCTAGGAACGATTCAATCCAAACACACAATTGGTCTGATAGTCCATATGCTCTTACTTTGTTCATATACAACGGTCGGTGTCAAACTCGTCATGAATTGCAACTGTCAGTGAATTCAAGTCCATTTCAAGCAGTATCCGAGCGAATGTAGCGAAAGTAACTGAATATTTTAGCGTTCGGAGGCGGAAGTATCAATTTATCCACATTAAGTTAATAATATTCGCCAACGGCCTTGCCGCAGTGGTAATACCGGTTCTCGTCAGATCACCGACGTTTAGCGCTGTCGGGCTGGGCTAGCACTTGGATGGGTGACCATCCGGTCTGCCGAGCGCTGTTGGCGAACGGGGTGCCCTTGTGAGGCAAACTGAGGAGCTACTTGATTGAGAAGTAGCGGCTCCGGTCTCGGAAACTGACATACGGCCGGGAGAGCGGTGTACTGACCACATACTCCTCCATATCCGCATCCAGTGACGCCTATGGGCTGAGGATGACACGGCGGCCGGTAGCTACCTTTGGGCCTTCGTGGCCTGTTCGGTAGGAGTTTAGTTTAAGTTAATATTCAGAAGTCAGAATATACAACATAGCCGTTTAAGGTATATGGCGCGCGCGGCCACGCGCTTAGCACAGCCGACCGGCCAAGACTCCGTTCACAACTTCTCTTACTAAAGGAGGCAAAAAATAAATGATAAACAAACGGTTACTGAGAAGCAGCAGTGACTGTAATAGCCACTCATCTGTTACTACAGCTATTTTTATAACTGCCAATAGTGCTTGGCGGCTTCTGTTGACTGAAGCGCGTATTATGCTTTCGCATCATCTGAGCTCTGACCACGTATAAATGAACAGAGCAGATGGACGGACCATCTATGAGATATTATATAGTTCATAGAAATAACTTACAATGTGCGGCATCTGTTTATCGAAGTGTGTACTTCTGTTTCATGCAATCTAACTACATAAATGGACCATAAGAAATCGTATGACTACGGAAATAGCCGTCAATGGGTGGGTATAAGCTATTTTTTTGTTGCAGTTATGTCAGACTGCATGCGATCTCCAGAATGAGATCTCTACTCTGCAGCGGAGTGTGCGCTGATATGAAACTTCCTGGCAGATTAAAACTGTGTGGCGGATTGAGACTCGAAGTCGGGACCCATGCCTTTCGCGGGCAAGTGCCCTACCAAGTTTGGGAAGTACGAGACGAGATACTGGCAGAATTGAAGTTGTGAGGGAGGGTCGTGAGTCGTGCTTGGGTAGCTCAGTTGGTTGGCCATTATAATACTTGCTCCTGATGCCGGCACGGTAGCTCAGCTTGTTAGGTCAGAGTGTTAGCTAGTTAGCTACACTGTGTAACAAAAAATTGAGTGAACGGATCAACGAAGAACCTAAATGGGTGTGATCGGACGTCCGCCGCCAACAAATTCAACGAACAATATAGAACAAAATGAGATAAAGAAAGTTGGTAGAGCACTTGCTCGCGAAAGGAGAAGGTCCCGAGTTCGAGTCTCGATCTGCAGACAGTTTTAATCTGCCAGGAAGTTGCATGTGATCTGTTTACGGAAATGTGTATTTTGATTTCGTGCCATCTAACTTCTTTCAGTGACCACAACGAATTCGTGCGACTATGGAAACAACCGTCAGTAGATGAGTTGCAGCTATTTTTCTGTGGCCATTATAATATTCGCTCATGGTTTCTGTTCTCTGGGAATTGCGGGTTGTTACTGTTCCATGCAAACTCGAAGTTGGTAATTACCTCAAACTGCAGTAGGTCATAGCAGGCGATGATATTTCCAGAGAGCATGGATATTCGAGTGAAACAGGTATTTTCATAGCTCTTCGGAAATAACCACTGACCGTCAGAGGGTTCTGCGGAGTTGACAAATAACTGGACCCATATTTCTCTTAACACAGTCCGCATGCCGCCAGACATGCAGTTGCCGTTAACTTGTATGCAGTACCTGTTAGCCTGGTACTGCACACCAGGATCAACTTGCACAACTACTAAACCAAACGAAAATTATTAAATATCTCAAAGCAAGTTTTGCATATTTGACTGTAGGACCACAATAAAACAAAATAAAATTTAAATGTGATAATTAACAAAAAAATTTTCAAAACCAGGTGTGACGTCACACGACTGGGCCGCAGCGTATCTAGGCACTGCCAAGTTGGCTACCTAAAGAAACCGGACGTCATTTTGCGGGCGGTCAGACTTAACTGTGTCCTATTCTGCGGAATTCGGAACTAAAAATAATAGTTATAAGTAGCTGTTAAGAGCAACTGGTATAAAAAAGTAGCCACAACCGTGATAAGCGATACTCCGAAAAAACAGTTTGGCCCGCCTATAGTTCTCACCTCGCAGCATCGAGTGTTCCGTTAGGTCGGTGTAAGGCTACTGCAATAACAGCAGTAGGCAGGGGGGGGGGGGGCGTTGGGGGAGGTATCATGAGCACTGTAAATATTACAGAGTAAAATCTGGTCTAAAAGACTCAAAAAAATGGTTCAAATGGCTCTGAGCACTATGGGACTTAACATCTGTGGTGAAACACGTATGCAGCGATGGCGAGCCATGACAATCTCTGACCAGAGAGTAGTAGCGCGTGCGAGATGATTCAGTTGCGAGAGAGCAGTTGCAAGCAGTCTGTCGGCAGTAGTAGTCTTGTACAGTTGCGGGTAGAGTCGCGAGTGGGACGCAGTCCGCGGGCGTCGACATGGGTCTCTGGTCAAGATGCTGAATGAGGTATATTGTTAAACAAGGTAATGAAGCTGCATTGCGCACATCAGATAATGTAATGTATATTTATTGTAATTAATTTTCAAGAAGTGCCCCAATAATAATTTTGTTATCAAAGCATTTTTAACAAAAGAGCTATTTAATTGAAGAAAAAAATATTTCCTTTCCATTTCCTTCAACAAAAGTTTCAGTTAAATTCAAAGAATATGTGCGATGCATTTCCTCCAAGCTATGGCGAAAAATAAGAGCAGATGCAGTTATAGTGAGGTAAGAAATCAATTCTAAATTTTTGCACAGGGCCTAAGATCGACATTTCGGTCTATTTGCGTTTTCATTGTCACTGAGATTTCATTATCATTGAATTGTCTTACATTTTTGTGGGGAGCTGACTTTGCAACATTTTGTATGTCTTTCATTATTTTTGTGGGGAGCTCACATTTGGGTCAGATTGCGATTCTCACATTTAATTGTCATTGTCAGTTGAATTCATTGTGGGGAGGTTACACTTGGCTCCCATTTATTATTTTTTATTTAAATATTTCTGTGGGGACGATATTGCTTCATGGCTTCATTATTTATTTAACTTTGCTATACATAATTTTCGGTGGGGAGGTTACAGTGGTCATCAGTCCCCTAGAACTTAGAACTAATTAAACCTAACTAACCTAAGGACATCACACACATCCATGCCCGAGGCAGGATTCGAACCTGCGACCGTAGCAGTCGCGCGGTTCCGGACTGAGCGCCTAGAACCGCTAGACCACCGCGGCCGACTAAAGAATTCAAATTTAGAATGTTAGCAGGCTCCATCACGCTAGTCCCACTATCGGGAGCACCTTTATTGATCTTTCTATTTTGTCTTAAACGGCACAGCTTTGAAGAACACCACGGCAGTCATTCTGCAAGTGAATCGCCAAAAATATGGATTTCCATTTTGTCCCAGTCGGTCACCGGCTTGCGGCGGAAATGCCAGAAACGTTTGATGTCGCTGACCGGCGCGGTACACACACCTTGCCTGCTAGGGAAACTGCGCCGTCTAGGGCAGCAAGCCGTCTGGGATTTCCACTGCTAATCCTCGGGCTGGCATTTTCGAGTAAAGATCTCTCATGTTTCCGGTATCTTGGCTCAGCAACTCAGTCGGGTGTGAAGTACGAAGGCAGTCTGTGATCTGTGTCTGGTGCTACCGGAGCCTGTGATTTGTTTTATGTTGGAGTGTAAAATGTGTGACATCCTAAAAGGCAGTTACGGCAAAAGGATTCATTAGATATACTTTTAAAGCTTATTGACGGCGTTTCAGTGAATGTACGGAGTGACTTGAGAGAATGTAGTGCTACTGAAGCTTCGTCAGTTGACAATGCGGAAGAATATTACGTTTCGTGCAAGCGAGAGCAAGTGGCTGAGGACTCTGTTGCACTAGGGGAACTACCTAACAATAATGCCACTGTGGAAGGAACCGGAGCAGGCCAAGATCTCCAAGACGAAAGAAAATCAGCTAACGAAGGTAATGGCTTTTGTGTTGTTGATCTTAGCGATCCAGGAACATGGCCGGATATTATAAACGATAATTTTAGGATGAAAACAATTAAGGAAGACTGCAAGACATTACTCTGAAAAAATGTTACATTTCGTGTGGATGGTGAGAAAAGGTGTTTTAGTGTTTATACTCAAACAAAAGATGCTGTGATTTTGTTGCAAGTTGTTCGAGTGCTGGTGGTATCACAAGAAATGGTTTAAGATACTGGCAAAGCATGTCAAAAGTTCTTCCTAACCATTAACTGTTCTGCAATCATATTACTCAAATGTGCAAATGGAAAGAGCTACCGCAGAGAATTAAACACTCAAAATTAATTGTTAAGACAACTCAAGATCAAACTGATTAGGAAGAAAATAGGTGGAGATCGGTTTTGCTAAAGTTATTCTCTATAGTACGTTTCCTTTCTTCCATTAACAGCCGACCATGACATGTTGGGAACTTCAGGTAATGGAAGCTCTTTACGCCAAGAATAATTAATGGAAAATTTGGATCCTTTGTTAAATGATCATATTAACCGTGTAGATTAACCTGGAAGGTTGTTTACGTACTTAAGTAAGGACATACAAAATGAAATCGTTACCATAATTTCCGATGAGATTCTATCTATCACGAAGGATACTGTACTCAAAATGAATATTATTCACTTAAATTGGACTGTACACAAGATTTAAGTCACAAGGAACAATTAATCGTGGTTTTAAGAGTGGCAGATGTGTTACCCAAACTAGTTGCAACTGAAGTTGTTGTTTTTTTTTTTTTTTTAAAAAAAAGCCAATGATACTACCGGGAAATGTCTTATAGAATTGTTATTTCATGTTACATAGCCTTCGCATTCCATAGCCTTCGCAGTCCACTTGCAGATTGTAGAAGACGATCTTATGAAAACGGGAGCAACACGAAGGGCAAAAGAGTGGTATTCATCTCGTGTCATCGAAGAAAATACAAGAGATCCTTATATTCCTTGCTGTAGTCATAGCTTGAACTTGGTTATTAGTGATGCAGTTAATTCATCTATAACTGCGCAACATTTTTTTGACGTAGTTCAAAGATTGTTCACATTATCTTCTGCTTGTGTGAAGCTCTTGGAAGGACTCAAGAATTGCGTAAATCTGACTCTGATGCCGCGGTGTGATACAAGATGGAAGACTAGGAGTGAACGTGTTCAGGTTGTGAGATCTGAACATACTTGCATTAATAGAGTTAAACAATACATGTAAAAATGATCCAGCGTGTTTCAATAAAGTATCTACCCTTTTGAAAGAAATCTCAATATTTAATTTTCTTTAGTTGCATCTTTAGGAAATGTCACTGAGTTTATAGAATCCACTTTTGCAACTATTAAAAGGCAGTTTTCTTACGAAAATTAGGATGAACCCATTTGAGGGGAAGAGAATCGCTGAAGGATAAAATTCTTGTATGTTATGGCAGACATCGCTATTCTGTCTTTAAGGAAAGATTTCAGCAGCTCAGCAACTGCTGTGACGTGTTCAGTGTTATCTTTGACATTAAGAACTTGGCAACAAAGAAATGTGATTTCAACAGAGAAACATTAAGAGAATTTAAATTTTATTCAGGAGTCAAGTCCACAGCATCTTGCTAACGAATTGTCCCCTATGGTTCCACAAACTGCGAGCAAATGCTTAGAATTACTTCAGTACTTCTTCGAAATGAACTTGCAAGACGTTTTACCAAATGCAACAATTGCGTCAAGAATATTTTTGTGCATTTCAGTGTCTGGAGCTTCTGCGGAACGTAGCTTTCTCGCGTTAAAGATCATTAAAAACTATCTCAGCTCTTCAGTGAGCAAAGAGTAGTTAAAAGGTCTAGTCACAATGGCAGTGAAAAAGGCAGACTGCACGTTCGCTCGACACGGATAACCTGGTGAAGCTCTTCGATGCTCAAAAAGTAAGAAAAGTGAAGATTTAGATGAGAAATTTTTAAAATAATGTTTTTACAATTTAGTAGGCTTTTCCCCTTTTTTACCGTTGGACAGAATCTATTAAATTATATGCCTAATTTTGCATGCTTTATAGCGGCGCATGTAAAAGTTATTACTACCACGTCAGCTGGCCTTCGCTCGTAACTGTTGTGAACTATTACGAGGCGTGTTTTTTTAAGTAAGTAACGTTTTGAAATTAAAAAAAGACGTGCTAATATATCTCAATAATTTTATTTTTACATGAAAGCCTGTACCTTAGCCTACTTCTCCACATAATTTCCGTCAATATTGAGGCACTTGTCATGACGTTGTACCAGTTTTTGAATACCCTCCTCACAGAAGTCTGCCGCCTGACTTATTAATCACTGCATCACCACTGTTTTGTGGTCGAGCGGTTCTAGGCGCTTCAGTCTGGAACCACGTGACCACTACGGTCGCAGGTTCGAATCCTGCCTCGGGCATGAATGTCTGTGATGTTCTTAGGTTAGTTAGGTTTAAGTAGTTCTAAGTTCTAGGGGACTGATGACCTCAGATGTTAAGTCCCATAGCGCTCAGAGCCATTTGAACCATTTTGAACCAATGTTTTGACTTCGTCATCGTCTTGAAGACGCTAACCGCCCAAGTGTTCCTTCAAGTGCAGGAACAGATGGTAGTCACTGGGCGCAAGATCGGGGCTGTACGGAGGATGATCTAGAGTTTCCCATCGAAAAGATGTGATGAGATCTTTGGTCTGATTCGCCACATGCGGACGGGCATCGTCTTGAAGCAAAACGATGCCCTTGCTCAACTTCCATGGACTGTTGCTTTGATTCTGGTGTGATGTAGGCCACCCATGTTTCATCGACCGTAACAATTTGGCTTAAGAAATCATCACCGTCGTTGTGGTACTGCTCAAGGAAAGTCAATGCACTGTCTAAGCGTTTGGTTTTGTGCACATCCGTCAACATTTTCGGTACCCAACGTGCGCACGATTTTAGGTAATTCAAGTGCTCGGTCACAATGCCATACAAAACACTACGAGAAACATGAGGAAAGTCATCTCGCAAGGAGGAAATCGTAAAGTGTCTGTTTCCTCTCACCTTATTGTCCACTTCCTGCACCAAACTTTCATTAACGACCGAAGGACACCCACTCCGTTGTTCATCACGCACATTTGTGCGGCCATCTTTAAATGCTCTCACCCACTTTCTTGCCATTCCATCACTCATAATGTTTTCTCCATAAACTGCATAGATCTCAAGATGAATATCGATCGCTTTTAGGCCTTTAGCACTAAGAAATCTTATACCAGGACGTACTTCACAGTCGGCGGGACTCACGATTGTCGGAGGCATCTTAAACACTCAGTACACAACGTAAACAAGGAAGAATCAGACTGTAATGGCGTCAGTGCTTAGATTAAGGTACAGGCTTTCATTTAAAAATAAAATTTTGAGATATCTTAGCAAGTCTCTTTTTAATTTCAAAACGGTACTTACTTAAAAAAACACGCCTCGTACTATGGTGTGGTCATCGGTGACAAAGGACCGCGAAAAATAATTTAAGAATGTATATAAATGCATTTTATTTCTACAACGACTCTCACCGGCTGCTTGTATTGAATGTAGAAAAAGATCAACAACCAAGCAATGTGGAAACCCAGCGTTGAATCAGCCGCTATTATTTGATAAAACGTAAACTTTGTGATGAAAAACTCAGTCGTTAAAGCCGTTCATGAAAAGGTTCGTTCATTTTAAATGCATATTAACATAATTTTGGTGCATATTTTCCTTCTTTTAGTGTATATTTTGGATATTTTTGTGGCTATTTTAACGCGTAAGTGCTTACGTCTAACACAACAAAGCCAGCTGGCGACTTAGCTTGGGCAAAAGCAATGTCTGTTTACAATAAAAAAATTATGGGCGGAGTTATTGTGAAATCTACGCTACCTTGTATTCTTACAACTCGAGGTTAACACGCTACACTCCATATAAAATATAACTGAATGTGTTTTTAGATACAAGCACTAGTTTACCCTCCTCTTCTTATGGACTTCCCATGTGAGGTCGCGGGTAAGCTACTACTTAGTAAGCTCCTGGCCATTTTATACACAGCTTTGAAAAATCCTCAGTCCGTGAATTTAATCGAAACTGTCTGAGCTGCAAACACACCCATATTCTTAACAATATTACGAAAATCGTACAAAGTGTAAACGAAGTTACTGAGGCTTAGCAGAGGCCCGAAAATTCCTTAAACCAGCCCTGGTGGCCATTGTCCCTCAGGCGTTTAATCAGCAGTGTGGGAGCACGTAGTTGAAGCCGGAGGTGGTTCTGTCATGTTTTGAGGGTGTTGTTCTTATTATGTCTTGGGCCACTCATTCGGAAAAGAAGGAAAGAAAATTAGAGCTTAATGTTCCGTCGACGACGAGGTCATTAGAGACGAACACCAACTCGGATTAGGGAAGGATGGGGAAGGAAGTAGGCCATGCCCTTATCAAAGAGACCATCTTAGCATTTTCCTTTAGCGATTTGGAGTTATTGGAGGAGACCTAAATCTGGATGGTCGGACAGGATTTTTAACTGTTGTCTTGAGCTTGCGCCACCTCAGTCTGTTGTGAATATGGTTCAGTATGTTTATTCCAACATTCTCGATGACTGAATGTTTCCCTTTCTCTTGTGTATTTATAATGAAGATTTTGTGGACATTGAAGTCTTCCCAGATAATCTATGTTTACAGGGCTGCATGCATACGTTTCTTGTCTGCTGACGTTCAGGCACTCCGTCGCAACTTGGCTAGCCCGCTAAATCGTCTGAACTTAAATCCACATAAAATTTCTGGGACAACTTGCAACAGCAAGTGAAAAGTAGTAACCAACATCCCCGCAATCTGACAGCTCAGCTCTACGGGATCTTATCATCAATGAGTTTTTTCACCTGCATATGGAATACATAAACGGTCTTGTGAGCTCACTTCCTCAACAAACTGAGGTCATTACGAAAGTCAGACACGATGTTACACGGTATTAGCGTGTGGTCTACAGGATGATGACAACTTTTGCCCAGTCTGCTTACATTTACGTCTACGTCTACGTGATTACTCTGCAATTCGCAGTTAAGTGTCTGGCAGAGGGTTCGTCAAACTACCTTGAAGCTACTTCTCTGCCGTTCCACTTTCGTATAGCATTCTGGAAGAACCAACACTTAAATCTTTCCTTGCGAGCTCTGATTTCTCTTATTTTATTATCTGACCATTACTCCCTATCTAGGTGGGCGCAAATGAAATATTTTCACACTCTGAGGAGAAAGTTGGTGATTGAAATTTCATGAGAAGCTCCGGTCGCAGCGAAAAACGCTTTTGTTTTAATGACCGCCACCCTAATTCGTGTGTCATATCTGTGGCACTCTCTCCCCCATTTCGTATAATACAAAACGAGTTGCCCTTCTCTGATCTTTTTCGGCGTCCCCCGCCAATCCTATCTGACGCGAATCCCACCTATTACATTTTACGAGTGTTCTACCAATAAATCGTAGTCTCCGGTTTGCTTTCCCCAGAACATTATCTATGTGATCGTTCCAATTTAAGTTATTCGTAATTGTAATCCCTGATCAGGAACAACAGAGGGCCTATAATACTCCCTTGGAGTACGCCAGATACTACTTCTGTTTTACTCGATGGGCTTCCGTCAACTATTACGAACTGCGACCTTTCTGACAGGAAATCACAAAACCAGTCACACAACTGAGACGGTACTCCAGAGCAGGCATTTTAATTAGAAGTCGCCTGTCAGGAAGGGTGTCAAAAGCCTTCTGGAAATCTAAAACTATGGAATCAGTTTGACGTCCTCTGTCGACAGCACTCATTACTTCGTGAGAATAAAGAGCTAGTTGTGTTTCACAGGAACGGTATTTCCTGAATCTATGGTGCTATTTGTAAATAAATCGTTTTCTTTGAGGTAATTCATAATGTTCGAGCACTGTATATGTCCTCAAGACCTGCTGAAAATCGATGTTAGTGATATGCGTCTGTAATTTAGAGGATTACTCTTATTTCCTTTCTTGGGTATTGATGTGGCTTGTGCAACTTTCCAGTCTTTGGGTACAAATGTTTCTACGAGCGAGGGATTGCATATGATTGCTAAGTATGGAGCTAAAGCACTCTGAAAGGAACATGACTGGTATACAATCTGGACGGTGACCCTGCCTTTCTTAGGCTTTTAAGCTGCTTCGCTGCACCGAGGACATCTACTTCTAAGTTACTCATGTTGGCAGCTGTTCTTGATTCGAATTCCGGAATATCTACTTTGTCTTTTTTTCTGAAGGAATTTCGGGAAACAGTGTTTAGTAACTCTGTTTTAGTGGCACTCTGATCACCACTGTTATCGCACAATGAAGGTATTGATTGCGTCTTGCCGCTGGTATGCTTTACATACGAGCGGAATCTCTTTGGATTTTCTGTCGGATTTCGAGACAGAATTTCGTTGTGGAAACTATTAAAAGCATCTAGCACTGAAGTTCGTGCTAAATTTCGAGCTTCTGTAAAACTTGGCCAATCTTGGGGATTTTGCTTCCTTATATGGCACTGTAGAGGTGTCTTGAATGTGGCCCTGGCGAGGTAAAAAGTAGTCGCTTAAGAACAGTTTAGCGAAACGGAGAAAGCGTCCTCCGGCATGTTCAAGGACAGCTCACCAAAACCAACTGATTCACGCTGAAGACCGTGCAGCTCGACTCTAGCAGCGGGCATTTCTGCGAGTGTTCGGAAGGCTGCCCGCCTCCGTCGCTGAATCACGCCCTGCAGGCTATTTCGCCACAGGCAGCTGCTGTCTCGCCGAATACTCGGTCACGCAGTGACATGCAAGGACATTTTACTTGCATTCTTCCTCCTAACCGGATTCAATGAACGCTACGGGCTGCTGGAACAGTCATCTAACAGGTAACCTGTAAGGAAGAACTGTAACAGGATCGAGAAGGCACTCTACATTACTGTTGCGTTGGCACATATCGTCTAGAAGGAAAGTGAAAGCTTCTGCGGGATCCAAGATACGTTTTCAGGACGTAGTTATAAGTTCTGTAGGCCTTTCTTGCTTTGTTATAGAGATTCCCATCTCCAATCTCACAGTAACTCATTTCGTTTCAGATCCCACAGAACCTAACATTGTAAAGGGTAAAAGAATTATCACAACATACGTGAGATGGTTTGGGCACAATTTTGGTTTACAATACTCTTACTCAGTCCTTGCATACCCTCTGGCTACAACTGTGTACATTAAATTTTACTGTCTCTTAGTCATCATCATCATCATCATCATCATCATTTAAGACTGATTATGCCTTTCAGCGTTCAGTCTGGAGCATAGCCCCCCTTATACAGTTCCTCCATGATCCCCTATTCAGTGCTAACATTGGTGCCTCTTCTGATGTTAAACCTATTACTTCAAAATCATTCTTAACCGAATCCAGGTATCTTCTCCTCGGTCTGCCCCGACTCCTCCTACCCTCTACTGCTGAATCCAGTAGAGGGTCTCTTAGTTGGAAGAGAAATTATTTTCCCAGTGGAAACCTCATGTACACATTAGGGAATGTTCGATCTTTTAACCATGTACAATTGCTGCCAACTGTTGAGCTTCACTGTAAAAAAATCAACAAGTCAATGTAGGAGTGCGCAGCAGCTTGTGACGGCCAGAATACGCGGAAGTGGTTGGTTAGCTATACTCCACTGTATGAATGAATATTACTATTACTGTTATACACATGGTAATTATTGAATGATCAGTTTATTTATTAAAACAGTGAATATTTCAAAAATTAGTTTAGTCTGTAAAACTAAACCAAGAGTACAAAGTACATTTTGAAAACGGGTACATATTTTTGTATAAATTTTTCATATAAAACCATTGAAAATTCGCCTAAGAGCACTACAGCATAAAGAAAATGTTCCTTCCTCCAGAAAAAAATCAGGTCTGAAAGAGTTAAGTATGTTTACACTTTACAAAATGGTTCAAATGGCTCTGAGCACTATGGGACTCAACTGCTGTGGTCATAAGTCCCCTAGAACTTAGAACTACTTAAACCTAACTAACCTAAGGACATCACACACATCCATGCCCGAGGCAGGATTCGAACCTGCGACCGTAGCGGTCGTGCGGTTCCAGACTGAAGCGCCTTTAACCACGCGGCCACTCCGGCCGGCCTACACTTTACAGACCTGAATAAAACTACACACTGATGATGGCACAAAGCGATGCAATACGATTGCACATAAAAATGAATAGCTATCTGCGTAAATGGTGCACCTGCAGTCTCATAATTTAATCTACAGACAGGTCTGTTGTTAGAGCTTTATTGCCATATTACTCGAGAGAAATGGAGACCACGGAAGAAAAAAGTGTACATTCCGTAAACAAGGCAACAACTATAGAAGAGTTCATTTCCAGCGAGGTGGCGTAATAGTTAGGACACTGGATTGCTGTATCAGAAGACCGACATTCAGATCCGCGTACTGACATTTTGAGGTATGAGACGTGGTTCTGAGTTGATTTCGTGACAATGAAAGTTAGTTTTTTTTATAATGGAACGTTTCTGGCATCAACGGAAATTAGGTGGAAACTTAATATGCAGAATAATATTGTTTATGTCTTTTTATTATAGTCTAGTCGTGTGTTTTTTATAAAATGAATAACCTAAAACGGAGTTCCACGATAAAATTCTTGATTGTTTATTACCATTATAATTTAAACCAAAGCTAATAAATTACGTTGAAATTCTTGGTTGTTTATTACCATTATAATTTAATATCAAGCTAATGGAGGCCTATAAACAGTCAGCAATTACTGGTGAATACCACTTAAGACATCTAGGTCAAGAGGATGTACACTATGTGAGAAGAGAAGAAAGAAGCTTTGATTTCAGAAGTAAAAAACAATATTAAAAATATGAAATTTTCGTGATGACAACTACAGTGACTTTCACAGTGATGTGACAAAAGGATCAGATATTGTGTACCTGCCATGTCACCCGCTGTTTTCTATCTGTTTCAAAGCCTGAAAGCAATTTCTGGCTGGAAATTTTGGTTCCAATGAGGAAGAAGTTTATTTTGTAAACTTTCAAGAAATGCAGTTTGAGGAAGGAATATGCTCGATGCAAACATATTAGACCAAGATCAATGGCCTAAACGGAGACTAACTCGAAAAAAGTGCATTTATTGACCCAAAATTACAGCTTACGTATCAGGAGATTTTTCACTGTACTATGTTTTCAACAAATCAAATCAGAAATATGCTTGCCATGTACTCTCAGAAAACAATATACATTACCTTCCAAATGTGCGCACCGAGCGAGGTGGCGCAGTGGTTAGCACACTGGACTCGCATTCGGGAGGACGACGGTTCAATCCCGTCTCCGGCCATCCTGATTTAGGTTTTCCGTGATTTCCCTAAATCGCTTCAGGCAAATGCCGGGATGGTTCCTTTGAAAGGGCACGGCCGATTTCCTTCCCAATCCTTCCCTCACCCGAGCTTGCGCTCCGTCTCTAATGACCTCGTTGTCGACGGGACGTTAAACACTAATCTCCTCCTCCTCCTCCAAATGTGCGCATGTATTCAATCTGTAACGATTTCCACACAGTTCAGAATGTCGTTTCTTTTCATCAAAGCTGTTATTGAGAATACTGAAAAAAATATGTAGTAGCATCGAAAACAGCATAACATGTTTTGTAGTTATTTATAATGTAAGTTTGTTCTCCAAACATACAGGGTGGTCCACTTAAATGTCTCAGCCCAGATATCTATGGAACAGCAATAGACATTGGAAAACGACTTTCATAGGAATGAATGTAAGGCAGAGGCTCATGAAATGAATACTATGAGACATTCTAACAAGTAAACAAATATTACTTTCAACACAAACTTATGTTTTTTTTTAAATGGATACCCCATGTCATTTCTCATACTATCATTAAATGTAAAATCACTAAAAGAATGCCGTTGGTTAAACCATAATTTATCAATTACATCCCGAGAAAATGCAAAGTGAAGTTTACGCTTGAAAGAAGCGAAACGCGCCGCTATTGCTCGTTGCGAGATGCAAGTGCGAACCCCACGTTGCTAGTAAGTGCGATGACGTACTACGATGCGACAAATGCTGTACTTATGTCCAGTTACACAACTACGTACAGCTACCATTTACCCCTCTGTTAGATCCTTGGCCAGCCATTAATTTTGTTTACCCTGGCCAGTGGTATTCGGTTTTTCGTTACTGTTACGTCTATTCCAGTACTATAGTAAAGATCAACAGAGCACGAGCGAGTAAACCATTTCCTCATTTTTCATTGTGTGTGACTGAACATCTGCATTGTTTCCAATCTACTGAAAAAAAGAATAAACAGCAATAAGTACAGCGTTTGTTGCATCATAGTACGTCAGTCGTATCACAATTACGAGCAACGTGGGGTTCGCGCTTGCATCTTGGGCTGTGCAATAGCAGAGCGTTTCGTTTATTTCAAGCGTCAGCTTTGCTGTGCAATTTCTCGGGATGTAATTGACGTATGTTGATGTAACCGACGCCATTCTTTTTGTTATTTTACACGTTATTTATTGTGTAAGAAGTAATGCGAGGTGTCCATTTAAAAAACATAAGTTTGTGTTGAACATAATATCTGCTTACATTTTAGAATATTTCATACTATTTATTTTCATGAGCCCCTGTCTTAAACTCAAACCGGTGGAAGTCGTTTTCCACTATGTAGTGTTGTTCCAGAGATATCTAAGCTGAAACGTTTAAGTGGGCCACCCGGTATATTACACTTTTGAAAGTATTATACAGAATATCTAGACAAGTGAGAAAACAAATCTAAGAAAAAGTAAAAACTAAAATTTAACTTTTTATCTGCTGTGCGACAGAGGTGTAAAATTGGTCATCATTTATGCGTTTACAATCAGATTACAATATGTTTTAGCAGTGTATTACCGGTAATTTGACATCCGTGAGACTCTAGAATTTGTCGTGATTCATTTCCGTAAAACGTCTGTATATAACTGGCCCTAATGTCTACGAGAGAAATGTTCAGTGTGACTGAAAAGGTATCTGTTAGAGGCGACCCAAAAGTTGCAGTTAGCCTTAGAAGGACACTTTGTGGACGTGACAAATTCCATAGCCGATTACTACAGACGCTGCGAAACTGACAATGGCAGTGAATACGTGGTTTTGACAGACCCTATTGTCGGACCGCAGCAGTCCGAACACTGGTGCTCCCACAATAATAATAACGCAATGATTCGTCACTGATTTCACTAATCATGACGGCAACAAGTGCATTGATACAAAGGGAGATGAGCATGTGAAGTAATCTGCAAGGAAGGCACTAACGGTCGCAGGTTCGAATCCTGCCTCGGGCATGGATGAGTGTGATGTCCTTAGGTTAGTTAGGTTTAAGTAGTTCTAAGTTCTAGGGGACTAATGACCACAGCAGTTGAGTCCCATAGTGCTCAGAGCCATTTGAACCATTTTTTGAAGGCACTAATGGAGTAAACACATCGCTAGAATGAACGGCATGCGCGCCAACTTCCAAGCGTTGAACGCGGCAGCCTTGAGTGTGGTTTCTCTCCGCGCTAATATGACCTAGGCTCCGAGACCGAGGACACAGAAAGCCGCGCCTGCCAACACATTCACTATCACCGCCGGTGTTCGCAGAAAGCAATCAGGGCCCGTCTGTCTGACCTGCACTGTTCCGCGTTTCGTCATCTTCGTTCTAGAAAGCCACAGCGACTGCAATATACCTGCAGCATAACAGGATCTGTACGTAGTCTCTATTCTTATTAGTGTGAAATGTAAGCGATGTTTAGTAGCCGACATTACAAATTAATAATGTGGGGCTCATTGTAGCCATAAGGAGCTCTGCTCACAAGCAAGGTAAAAGAGAAGAATGTTTATATTTCAGATTCGCTTAAACTGCGTATATATGAACCATGGACCTCGCCGTTGGTGGGGAGGCATGCGTGCCCCAGCGATACAGGTAGCCGTACTGTGGGTGTAACCACAACGGAAAGGTATCTGTTGGGAGGCCAGACAAACGTGTGGTTCCTGAAGCAGCCTTTTCAATAGTTGCAGGGGCAACAGTCTGGATGATTGACTGATCTGGCCTTGTAACACTAACCAAAGCGGCCTTGCTGTGCTGGTACTGCGAACGACTGAAAGCAAGGGGAAACTTCAGCCGTAATTTTTCTCAAGGGCATGCAGCTTTACTGTATGGTTAAGTGATGATGGCGTCCTCTTGGGTAAAATATTCTGGAGGTAAAATCGTCTCCCATTCGGATCTCCGGGCGGGGACTACTCAGGAGGACGTTGTTATCAGAAGAAATAAAACTGGCGTTCTACGGATCGGAGCGTGGAATGTCACATCCCTTAATCGGGCAGGTGGGTTAGAAAATTTAAAAAGGGAAATGGATAGGTTAAAGTTAGATATAATGGGAATTAGTGACGTTCGGTGGCAGGAGGAACAAGACTTTTGGTCAGGTGAATACAGGGTTATAAAAAAAAATCAAATAGGGGTAATGCAGGGGTAGGTTTAATAATGAATAAAAAAATAGAAGTGCGGGTAAGCTGCTACAAACAGCATAGATAGACATGAAGCCCACGCCTACTACAGTAGTACAAGTTTATATGCCAACTAGCTCTGCAGATGACGAAGAAATTGATGAAATGTATGATGAGATAAAAGAAATTATTCAGGTAGTGAAGGCAAACGAAAGTTTAATAGTCATGGGTGACTGGAATTCGAAAGTAGGAAAAGGGAGAGAAGGAAACGTAGTAGGTGAATATGGAATGGGAGTAAGGAATGAAAGTGGAAGCTGCCTGGTAGAATTTTGCACAGAGCATAACTTAATCATAGCTAACCCTTGGTTCAAGAATCATGAAAGATGGTTGCATACATGGAAGAACCCTGAAGATACTGGAAGGTCTCAGATAGATTATGTAATGGTAAGACAGAGATTCAGGAACCAGGTTTTAAATTGTAAGACATTTCCAGGGGCAGATGTGGACTCTGACCGCTGTATGACCACTGTTATGAACTGTGTACTGAAGAAACTGCAAAAAGGTGGGAATTTAAGGAGATGGAACTTGGATAAACTGAAAGAACCAGAGGTTGTAGAGAGCTACAGGGAGAGCATTAGGGAACGATTAACAAGTATGGGGGCAAGAAATACAGTAGAAGAAGAATGGGTAGCTTTGAGAGATGGAATAGTGAAGGTAGCAGAGGATCAAGTAGGTAATAGAAATGCTTGTGTAATAGAAGAGATATTGAATTTAATTGATGAAAGGAGAAAAAACAAAAAGTGCAGTAAATGAAGCAGGCAAAAAGGAATACAAACGTCTCAAACATGAGATCGACAGGGAGTGCAAAACAGATAAGCAGGGAGGGCTAGAGGACAAATGTATGGATGTAGAGGTGCATATCACAAGGTGTGAGATAGTTACTGCCTACAGGAAAATTAAAGAGTGCTTTGGAGAAAAGAGAACCACTTGCATGAATATCAAGAGTTCTAAGCAAAGAAGGGAAAGCAGAAAGGTGGAAGGAGTATATAGAGAGTCTATGCAAGGGCGATGTTCTTGTGGACAAGGAGTTGACAGATGTGAAAATTACCGAACTATCAGTTTAATAAGTTACAGCTGCAAAATACTAACGCGAATTCTTTACAGACGAATGGAAAAACTGATAGAAGCCGACCTCGGGGAAGATCAGTTTGGATTCCGTAGAAATGTTGGAACACGTGAGGCAATACTGACCCTGCGACTTATCTTGGAAGAAAGATTAAGGAAAGGCAAACCTACGTTTCTAGCGTTTGTAGACTTAGAGAAAGCTTTTGACAATGTTGATTGGAATACTCTCTTTTCAAATTCTGAAGGTGGCAGTGGTAAAATACAGGGAGCGAAAGGCTATTTACAATTTTTACAGATAGCAGGTGGCAGTTATAAGAGTCGAGGGGTATGAAAGGCAAGCAGTGGTTGGGAAGTGAGTGAGACAGGGTTGTAGCCTATCCTCGATGTTATTCAATCTGTATATTGAGCAAGCAATAAAAGACACAAAAAAGAAAGTTCGGAGTAGGTATTAAAATCCATGGAGAAGAAATAAAAACTTTGAGGTTCGCCGATGACATTGTAATTATGTCAGAGACAGTAAAGGACTTGGAAGAGCAGTTGAACGGAATGGACAGTGTCTTGAAAGGAGGGTATAAGATGAACATCAACACAAGCAAAACGAGGATAGTGGAATGTAGTGGAATTAAGTCGGGTGATGCTGAGGGAATTAGGTTAGGAAATGAGACACTTAAAGTAGTAAAGGAGTTTTGCTATTTGGGGAGCAAAATAACTGATGATGGTCGAAGTAGAGAGGATATAAAATGTAGACTGGCAATGGTAAGGAAAGCGTTTCTGAAGAAGAGAAAATTGTTAACGTCGAGTATAGATTTAAGTGTCAGGAAGTCGTTTCTGAAAGTATTTGTATGGAGTGTAGCCCTGTATGGAAGTGAAACATGGACGATAAATAATTTGGACAAGAAGTGAATAGAAGCTTTCGAGATGTGGTGCTAGAGAAGAATGCTGAAAATTAGATGGGTAGATCACATAACTAATGAGGAGGTATTGAATAGAACTGGGGAGAAGAGGAGTTTGTGGCACAACTTGACTAGAAGAAGGGATCGGTTGGTAGGACATGTTCTGAGGCATCAAAGTATCACCAGTTTAGTATTGGAGGGCAGCGTGGAGGGTAAAAATCGTAGAGGGAGACCAAGAGATGAATACACTGAGCAGATTCAAAAGGATGTAGGTTGCAGTAGGTACTGGTAGATGAAGAAGCTTGCACAGGATAGAGTAGCATGGAGAGCTGCATCAAACCAGTCTCAGGACTGAAGACCACAACAACAACAACGAGTACATTTATCAAATTCGCTCCTTCCTTCACATTTATGGCCAAAACTTAACTGAAAATCGTCATTTCAAATAGGACAGCCCCCTTTCACATGCGACGATTGCAGGAGGGAAGGCGAATGGTCGACTTTAGTTTATTGGAAGAATTTTGGGAGAGGAGAACGCATGTAGAACGCTAGTGCGACCTATTCTTTGACACTGCTAGAATGTTTGGGATCCGCAATAGCTCACATTAAAAGAAGACGCCCTGCTAGATTTGTTATCGGTAGGTTTGAACAACACGTAAGTATTACAGAGATGCTTCGGAAACTCAAATTAGGATGCCTGGAGGGAAGCCTTTGTTCTTTTCGGTGAACAATGTTGCGAAAATTTAGAGAACAGGAGTTTGAAGCTAATTGTAGAACGATTCTATTACCCTAAACGGACATTCCGCTAAGGATCATGAAGTTAAGACAAGAGAAATTAGGGATCATAAGAAGGAATATAAACAGTCGTGTTCTCCCCTCTCTATTTGCGAGTGGAACAGGAAAGGTACGCGCCGCCACACGCCGTACGGTGGCTTGAGGGGTATTTATGCAGATGTAATAATTCTGTATTGAGCCTCACTCCTACACAGGGAAATTAGAGTTGCGTAGTTTTTATTCAAAGAATGAGTTTGCTGTTTTCTATCAGTTATGAATTTTATTCAGAACTTTACATCTCTCTGGACGCTTCATTAATCAGAAGAGATACTTCCTGACAAACAACAACGTTGTACTTCCGTTATTTCGCAGTTAGATTTCCTTTGTCTACTTGTAGCTACTTTACGCCCCCACCACAAACCAGTATTTTGACAGGACTCAGAATCTCAAACAAATAAAATAAATTCAGACAGGTTTTTAAGTTTCAGGGCGACTGATTAAAACATTCCACTTTTCTCATAAATCAGTTGCAACGTGGTTGACCCTTCTATAATGATCACGGCTCATGTCTTCTCTCTCTGTTGTCCAACTGAACAAGTGCTCAGATTCTGGTATCTCAAGGTCACTGGAACGGTAACTCTGACTTTCTTTCCTTTCTTTCAAATAAGATTTCACTTTTTTGACACAGAGGGAATTGTATTGCACTAGACTCTCTGTGGTTATGACGAGCAAACAAAGAATATGATTAACTTGGAAAAAATTTTTCACGGTAACATCGTATGACATGCCAGCCAACAGTGATAATAACCTCGATGCCGAGAGGAGGGAGAGTACAAGGTTTCATCGGGTATGTCGTACACAACTCAAGTCACTTGAACTATCAAACTGCAGAGGTGTGTATTGCTACTTTTCATCCACTGTTCCACCCAGACCCACGCGTTCTCTAAGGCAAGAAGATCGGGTGATTTAGCTGGTCGGTTGAGGTGCGACAGGTGCCTGAGTTTTCGTCAAATAATTTACGTGGAGCTGTGTGAACACGGCACCTTGCAAGAAGGGAGGCGTCAGCACACACACGTCATCAAGACGTATTAGGTTGGTGCATAAAAGTTCTTAGCATTTGCGGACGTTACGGATTTATTTATTGATCGCCATTTTTTATTTGTAGTTCACTGTTGCTATTTCAGTTATCAAATTGTTATTTTGCCATTTGGAGATAATGAGTGGAACTGTAGACGCTATTAAATGGAGTGCCAAATGGAGAAATCGGACCATCTTCGACATATTCTTCTATTTGAGTTCAATATAGGGATGAAAGCAGCAGATGCAGCGAGATACACTTAAACAATATATAGGAATAATGGAATTGGACAGAGAACGTCAAGAAAATGATTTTCTCAGTTTAAGAAGGCTCGTTTTGACCTTAGTGACTCTTCTCGTTCAGGGATTGGTGAAGATCGTTTAGATGCATTAATCCACAACCCGATCCACGTCATTGTACTCGAGATCTGCGAACACTCCACCACTGTGCGACATTTTCATGCATTGGGAAAGTTCGGAAATGGGGTGTATGGGAACTGCACACTCTAAGCTAAAGTCACGGAAGCCAGTGGGTGGCAATATGTGAATTATTGCTTGCTCGTCATCAACTGGCTCGTGATCCACACCGACCATTCACATTGTGTATCTTTACTGGTGACGAGAAATGGTGTCCTTATACTAACATAAGAAAACGAAAGGATTGGTTGATCCCAAACAAAGCAGAAACCCCTGTACAATGACCTGCACGTATCAACCACGTCATACATCCGGTGGGGCAGCGACTTTATGTTGTTTCCCCGGGGTATGACCACAAATGCTGACATTTATTCTAAAAAACTCAGACGTCTTGCAGTCGCTGTCCAAGAACAACGACTGGGAAGACTGCATGAAGTAATTGTACTCCATGATTACGCCCGCCCGCATTCTGCTACACTAAGCCTAGTTTACACGGCGACACTAGGTTGCAGGTAACTGCGCTACCGGCCACTGCGCATGCGCGCCGCGCGTTTGCGCACCTAGTTGGTGAAGCTAAACACTTCCGGCCTGTTCCAACTTTAACGACACTAGTTGCATGAGTTTTGAGGTTATGTGTGTTCGTAGAGTGTAGACAAACTGAAATATGAAGTGGGGAATGGAGAATAACATTCGCGTTTTGGATATCTATGCTTTGCATAGGTGTTTGTGGGATTTCAGTGATGCTGATTACAAAAATAAACAACATATTGCTGCCGCTGACAATATAGATGGCTTAACAATATCTGAGCTGCAGGGCAAAATTTATTGAGTTAGGAGCACACATACAACTGAATTAAGAAAAATGCAAGCAAGTGTAGTTCTAGCTGTGGTAATGCTCTCGTCTACAAGACTGAAATCCCATCTTTCGAATTGGCCAACTCTTTCTTAAGGAAAATTATTGACAGGAGGCAAGGCTATGCAAATTCAAGAAGCTGATTCAATATTAGTCTATTTAAAACGTCGTTGCAGTGCTCCCCATTCACATATGTTAGAATTTTGAAATATTGCCACTGACATTCTAAGATAATTAAAAGAACTTCTGGGGTCTTCCGTTATAAATTATTTCAGCAAGGATTCTGAGCAACCGAGCAGATGTCTTTTCTACATCCAGTCACGAATCGAAATACGTTTCTTATTTTTTTCTTATTCAGCGATTCCACGCAACAAACTTTAACTCCATCTCAACTCGTGCGATGTGCAGCTACCAAAACTTTCATTTCAGACACGACTCGGGACCCACAAAACGACGAAACTGAAGTGTATACTGGTGTCGCCGTGTTTACCGTCATGTATGAAACCACTTACGTGCAACTCATTCCACGCAAGGAGTGTCGCAACCCAATGTCGTCGTGTAAACTAGACTTAACAAAAGACATTATACAGGAGTTTGGGTGGGAAGTCATCCCGCAGTCACCTTATTGAGCTGATCTTGCGCTCTCAGATTTTCACCTTTCTCATCAAGGAACTTCCTTTCCGAGTGAAAATGCGCTCCGAACAGGGCTTGACGAGTTCTTCGCCTCAAAACCACGTGATTTCTACAGTCACGGAATCGAAAAGGTTATCCCATCGTTGGCAGACTGTTTCATAGTGAGGAAAAATATATTATTGATAACTACAGTCTCTGTTATGTGTTTATTATAGTTATGGAGAAACGCTACGAAGTAATGCCCCAACCTAATAGAAGAAAGAACAAACCTTGGTCATCTATTCGGTTACGTTCTTTCTGAAGTGTTGGCAGAAGAGCCAACACCGTGTTGCTAGAGGAGGCCGAAATGCACGCTTTTAACTCACGCAGACTGGCGTGAGGTCTGGAACAGTTAAGGGAATTAATAGTAGCAAATAAAGTACGTAGTTGATGTAATACTTAACTTTAATCCATAATTGGTGTACATTGCTCTTGACGGTACAGGTTTTATAATCTCAATGTTAACTGGTAATGGTGCCTTGCTAGGTCGTAGCAAATGACGTAGCCGAAGGCTATGCTATCGTCTCGGCAAATGAGAGCGTAGTTTGTCAGTGTAGCATCGCTAGCAAAGTCGGCTGTACAACTGGGGCGAGTGCTAGTAAGTCTCTCTAGACCTGCCGTGTGGTGGCGCTCGGTCTGCAATCACTGACAGTGGCGACACGCGGGTCCGACTTATACTAATGGACCGCGGCCGATTTAAAGGCTACCACCTAGCAAGTGTGGTGTCTGGCGGTGACACCACACTTTCCATCACCGTGTTAGGTGTCTTCGGCGGGACACCATTCCTTGCAGCCAAGTTCAACAATCCACGATAATGCACCAACAATTCAGACAAATTCATTCACAGTGTGCTCATGACTACGTGCAAACATGATAACTGCTTTCTGCCATACTGTCACCTCTTCATGTCGCCCCGTTGTTGCGGTGCTTCCATGCAACCGAATGGTACATGCACGCCACTTCACTGGCACGACCGAAGTGGAGCGTGACGCGGCCACCTGGTACCACTTTGAACAGCCTTCAGTGCTCCAAAGAGGACAGTGTGCTCATTTAAGTAGCGATGGAAAAACCAGCTGGTTTAATAACTGGTTGGCCAGTCGACTGTTTCTTTTTCGTTCGGTTGCTTTCTTCATTCGAATGAAACAACCGAACCACACTAACCTCTGCGGCCATGTCAGCTATAAGAATGTTTTCACCTCACCCTACGAGTTTGAATGGTTTCACTTAATGCGAGACAACAAGCTAGCGCATACATGAACCATGATTTGGGTTTCCAGCTTCTTTGGAGACAAATAAAATATCTTATTTCAAGGAGAGGGAGTAAAAGGTCTCCTTAAAAACTGGTCACGTCATCTGTTCATCGATATTCCTAAAGATCTTTTGCCTCTTGGTTTATAATGTTTTATAGCTTCAGTGGTTCTTGCATCTGGTATGCGGTCTGCAGGGTAAGTCACTAACTATTGCCACCTAGAATAACTCCGAAAGTATGATAGGAGTTGAAAAGTTTGTGGGACAAATGTTGAATGGGACAACGGGGGCCATAATATGACGTTGGTTTTTTGTTGCTAGGTGGGGTCGCTTCAGCGATATGAAGGCCAACTTTTTTTATTTTTTATTTTTTAAATGGGGTGCTGTAGTTTGCTGCTTATTTTCTGCTACCGGTTATCGAGACGAATCCAGTGATGTGAAAAGTAAGGTCTTCTGTCCTCCAGAGCCGACCGTTGTGACCGAGCGGTTATAGGCTCTTCACTCTGTATCCGTGCGACCGCTTCCTGCCTTAGGTTAGTTCGGTTTAAGTAGTTCTAAGTTCTTGGGGACTGATGACCTCAGATGTTAAGTCCCGTAGTGATCAGAGCCATTTGAACCATTTTGTCCTCCAGAATCCCACACCATATATTCACCGTCCACGGTTTTTGATGTGCAATTTGCCACAGCCAACATGGATTTTCACTTGCCCAATACTGCATGTTATACAAATTAACGTTTCTGTGGTTCGTGAATGTAGCCTCGTCAGTAAATAAAATCAAACAAATAAACGTGTCATCCTTCTGAATCTGAAGTTGAGTCCATCTGCAAAGGTCAATGCGACGCATATAATCCGTACCAGTTAAATCTTGGTGGTGACCGATATGGTAAGGATGGTATTTATGGCGATGCAGAACACGAACAACAATACTCTGGCTCATGCCGGATTCCCTTGCGATTTGAAGCGAACTAACACAATGATCTCAAATCACAGTGGCAAGAGTACCAATTTCCGTTTCCTCGTTAGTAACTTTCCTTTTCCGGGTATGTTTCCGATGCGTTAAAGATCCAGTTGTTCTCAATTTATCATACACATATTTAAATGAACGACTTGGAGGGTGAGTACGATGAGGATATCTTTCAGTGTATGAGTCTCTAGCTCTCACTGAATTTCGTTGGCATTCTCAGTAACTGAGAAACTTATTGAGTTGTTCATCGAAGGAATACATTATTCACATTCGCTTGAGTCGACGGTATTATTCTTACCGTTCCTATTAATGTTGTATTGCGGAACAGTCGAAGGGTGTTTACCAATGGCACGTTAGATGGATACGCTGCATTCGGCGAATATTTACTATTTGCACAATATATGAGAGAGAATTGTCAGATCATGTGCTTCGATAAGTGCTGAACTGATAAGGAATACCACTCAAACCATGATAAGAAGATTGCAGAACTGCATTGATACCAATGGTCATCACATCGAACACCTTCTGTAAATGGACGGTCATGCCACCTTTTTTGACCTTCGTTGACCTTCAAAGACCTTACTGTTACACATAACTGGATTCGTCTCAGTAGCCACTACCAGAAAATATGTACCAAACTATAGCATCCCATTTAAAAACACAAAGTTGACTTTAATATCTCTGACACGACCTCACCTAGCAACAAAAAAACCAGCATCATATTATGGCCCCCCCCTTATCCCATACAACTTTTGTGTCACGAACTTTTCAGCTCCTGTCATAATTACGTAGTTATTCTACGTGGTAATAATTAGTGACTCACCCTGTATATGTTATTTCCGTCTTAACTGATATTGTTTTGTTTGTTATGTCAATTATGTTTTGCATATTCAGTTCAGCTCGGATGTCATCATTTCTCTTTTAAACATAAAATTACGTATATCCAGCCCCGTATCTAAGGAAATTCATTACACATGCTTCTGTTCTCTTTTCATCTCTCTTCTTGAACGTGCAGTTTACCCAACCATAGAGCAATGCTGGTATAGCCATAACATAACAAAACTTATGTATCTATGTGGAGTCCGCCCCAGCAGCTGAGTGGTCAGCGTGACGGATTGCCGTCCTCTGGGCCCGGGTTCGATTCCCGGCTGGGTCGGAGATTTTCTCCGCTCAGGGACTGGGTGTTGTGTTGTGTTCATCGTCATTTCATCCCCATCCGGCGTGCAGGTCGCCCAATGTGGCGCCGAATGTAATAAGGCCTGCGATATGGCGGCCGGACCTGCCCCGCGAGGGGCCTCCCGGCCACTGACGCCAAACGCTCATTTCCATCTATGTGGACGTTATTTCCCAGTGTTGTGCGTAAAGTTCGATAGAAACAGTTATACAGGTATAACTTACTTGGTATTTCATTGTTTTGCTCTGTTTGTAATAATGCACCATAAATATTGAAATGTATTACCTTGCTCTATGCTCTGCTTGCAAGTTAAAATTTTAACTGGCATGGGCTGGTGTCCTAAAAATATCACTGATTTTCTCTTTGTGATGGAGACTTTCAGATTGCATTCTTTGGCTATTTTACTTAAATCAAAGACAGCTTTTTGTAAGTCATTTTCATTCTAACAACTGCTTGGTCGTCAGCTAAAAGTAGTCTACTAACATCGACATCGTTAATTTTAAAGTGTTCTATTGTCTGTTCCCAAGTTTTGGTTACATCGTCGATATACATACTGAAAAGAGTGGATGAGACGGGACACCCTTGTCTAACTCCTCGGTTTATTTCAGCCACTTTATGTCCGCTGCCTGATATTTTTATTTGTGTTTTGTTACTCATATATAATCCCTGTACAGCGCCTATAAGATGAACGAATTTCTAAAATGAATCATTGATAGAATCTGTATTTATTAAATACCAATTTCGGACTTCTAGCATTATATATGGAGTTTTGGTTGGTTTACAAAGCGTAGTAACTGATTATAGATTATAAACTTATACTTAAATAAATGAAAAACCACTTTTTTGTTTAAATGTCTTTAAACTCTGGATCTCTCTTCCCACTTGTTTACAGTCATCTAATATTCTGCATCAGTAAATGCTGAGACGACGTCAACAGGAAGCATGTAAGATACACTTTTTTTAATTATTTGGTGACTCACCACACGCTTCTTAAGCATATAATGTTACTTTTCAGAAGTATGATTTGTCATCATTCCTTAATTTTTCTTGAATTTCGTTACTATAATTTCATAATATGAATCGTCCTTGCATATACTGTATATCGCATTGAATTTATTTTGAGGATCACGTACTATCCAGTCATACAGCCTTCTAACAGTCTTCTTGAAAGAAAATTGAAACGTTCTCAATGGTGACATCATATGAATGACCGCCATCGTCGAGTGATGGATAGTCTGAACACACCAGTAGGCTTGTGTTTGACCCGGGCAAATTACATTCCTGCAAAATTTTAGCTCAGTCGGCGTGATTTAGTAACCCGTGTCTCACAAAAAAAACCATCTCATTTACATGTTTCGGCACAACTAATTACTTAGTTCATCTAATAAAATTGCAAAATGCAATGTATTTTCTCGTTCTGACGTGAGAGCCCAACTTCGAACTGTTTTCCCACTGCACGCTCACTTTATCGCTCTGGGAATTCGTATAGGCAACAGTTAAGTACATGTAGGAAAGCATGTGAACTCGAAAGCGTGTGAACTCATCGATAAGCGTGCTCTTACTTACGCTGATAACTATGATATCCCTGCTGAAACCTGAAGCAGCTTATGGAAACTGTTTACTCCGTGAAGCAACTCTGCAGTCGTTAACCTGTCCGGATGCCTGTGCGTGCTAAGGCGCCGCTTCCGAGACGGGGAGGTGGAGTGCCAGCCCCGGATGGAGACCGTCGGACGAGTTAACTCCGTGGGAAGACAATTGGGGTACACAGGTATATGGGACACACTTACTCGGTCCTGAGGGGCAGCAAGGTGACGACAGGAAGGCCACTAGCCACCCTTTATGTTAACAATGCCAAATTCGTAAATAGTCCTGCCGACACCGCCCCGATGCGGGACAAACGCACAAGCAAAAGAAGAGGACCTCTCGATTCTTTACAGAATATGTAGAATATTATCTTGTAGCTGAGTACTCTTTCGCGTGAGTCTTTTATATGTTCTTATATTCCTTAAATAATAGTACATATATACGATAAAGAGGGAATGTGAAGAAATGAATTAAGACTTATGCCGCAGCTGGAACTTGAACCTGGGTCTCCTTGTTTACTAGGCAGGAACGCTGGCAGCAGTATGGCTAACATTGCTGCTCGGATTACCCACGTCCAGTGCTCTCCTCAACAGTCGATGCAGCAACATTAGCCATAGTGCTGCGATGGTGTAATGGTCAGCATTCCTGCCTGGTTACCAAGAAGACCTTCCATCACTGTCGTAGATAAAGATGAGACTTAAATGTCTTGAGGAAGATTAATTAATATATCAATAATATACATGTTTTTTTTCTGTCTCTCGCTCTGTTTGGTTCCGTCACTCGACCGTACTAAATATTTTCGAATAAAAAACGTCGCTGGACATGGAAAGAAAAACATATATCAGAAGTACGACAAACTTGTAATATTCACGCAGTTTTTCTTTTCTGGATATATGACTCTGCTTAGCGTAGGGAGGAGTTCTAATAGTAAAGAAGATGCAAGCACCTACTTTATGCGAATTGAAAGTTTCGTTGGTACTGTTTTGAGCAAAAGAAACCGAAAGAAAACCAAAATTTTTATTTGTTTATATTTTAGCACCTTGCCATTGGAACATGAGAGGCGTTAAGAAATAGAATTTAAAATAAGTGATTTTACAAAGTAGTTTCATTCACTGTAATTCACACTAAAAGAAAGTTTAATATAACCACCTCCTTGTCAATTACGTTGCGCACCCGAAGACAATTAAAAAAAGACACACCACGAAGTAATTACCCGAATGGGACGGAAATCGGTAGATGTGATGTACATGAACAGACAAACAAATCGTTAGAATTTAAAAAAAATTGCATGATTTATTCAAGACAAAGAGTTTCACGAATTGAGAAAGTCAATAACGCGTTGGTCCACATGTGGCCCTTACGTCATTAGTTATTCGGCTTCGCATTGATCGATAGAGCTGTTGAATGTCCTCTGAGCGATACCGTGCCAAATTCTATCCAACCGGCGTGACAGATGGTCAAAATCCAGAGGTCGCTGGAGGTCCGTGCCCTTAATGCTCCAAATGTTCTCCACTGGGGAAAGATAAAGATGCGGCAACTTTGCTGTCCGAAGTAGGATTTGGCAAGCACAATGACAAGCAGTAGAAACTCTCGCCGTGAGCGGGCGAGCATTATCTTTCTGAAATGTAAGCCTAGGATGGCTTGCCATAAAGGGCAACACGATGAGGGGTCAGGTTGGTATCCCACCGCTATCGGGGGCGTCGCCAGATACGTCTTCGGTCTGAAGTGTCATTGACTTGAGTAGAATTGTCTTCAGTGATGAGTTCTGCTTCAAACTGAGCCTCGACGACCAGAGATGACGTGTCTGGAGACGCATCGGAGGGCGTTGGGGTACCAACCTGACTGTCGCCTGCCGTACGGCCCGATCGCTTGTAGCGATAGTCTGGTGTGCCATTCATTTCATAGCAGCACCAGTTTCGTTGTCATCCGCGATATCCTTACAGCACGGTTTACGTAGAGGATATTTTGCACCCCGTTTGGCTGCCCTTTATAGCAAGCCATCCTGTGCTTACATTTCAGCGAAGTAACGCCCGTCAGCACACGGCGACTGTCTACCAATTGTCATCGTGCTTGTCGAACCCTAACTTGGCAAACATGCTCACCGGATCTCTCTGTAACTGAGAAAGTCTGGAGCATTATGGGCAGAGTTCTCTAACCATTTCCGGATTTGGCAATCTATGGCGCCAATTGGACAGACTTTTTCGCGATGTCGCTCAGGAGGGCATCCAACAACTCTATCAATCAATGTCAAGCCGAATAACTGACCGCATAAGGCCCAGACGTGTACCAATGTGTGTGTGTCACTTGCCCAATTTGTGAAGCTCGTTTTTTATGTATTGCGCAGATCCATTTTATTGTCTCAATTTTAGTTTCAGTGCGGCAACGAGATCGCTTGCGCCGGAACGGCTGCTCAGAGGATTTATCATTGGCCCTTCTTGACTTGAAACATCACCACGTGATCCCCAAGGGCAATTTTAGGGAAGATCGATAAGCATACGAGTCACGTTCTTTGGAAAGATGAGTGTAGAGGTCGCTTCTACGTCATATCGTTTCGAATCACACTCATCACAAAAAATAAAATCTGAGCCTCTGTATGCGTCGTAGTGTGATGCCCTTTACCACTGACGAATATGACGACGTGAGTCATGGGCCTTACTTCTGGAGCGACATCCTTTGCCCACACACGCAGACTGACATTTAGAGTGCTCGCGGAGGAAGTAATTTCGTCCGCACGCATCACGTGTATTACGCTGCCGCTTCCACTCCGTGACGTCTGCCGTAGCCTTGGCGTTACCACCGGACGCTACGTCTGGTTAGCTAACGTGCCCCAACCATCCGGAAAGGATGATGACTCGACCGGTGCATGTACAGGGTTATTACAAATGATTGAAGCGATTTCACAGCTCTACAATAACTTTATTATTTGAGATATTTTCACAATGCTTTGCACACACATACAAAAACTTAAAAAGGTTTTTTTTAGGCATTCACGAATGTTCGATATGTGCCCCTTTAGTGATTCGGCAGACATCAAGCCGATAATCAAGTTCCTCCCACACTCGGCGCAGCATGTCCTTATCAATGAGTTCGAAAGCATCGTTGATGCGAGCTCGCAGTGCTGGCAAGTTTCTTGGTAGAGGAGGTTTAAACACTGAATCTTTCACATAACCCCACAGAAAGAAATCGCGTGGGGTTAAGTCGGGAGAGCGTGGAGGCCATGACATGAATTGCTGATCATGATCTCCACCACGACCGATCCATCGGTTTTCCAATCTCCTGTTTAAGAAATGCCGAAAATCATGATGGAAGTGCGGTGGAGCACCATCCTGTTGAAAGATGAAGTCGGCGCTGTCGGTCTCCAGTTGTGGCATGAGCCAATTTTCCAGCATGTCCAGATACACGTGTCCTGTAACGTTTTTTTCGCAGAAGAAAATGGGGCCGTCAACGTTAAACCGTGAGATTGCACAAAACACGTTAACTTTTGGTGAATTGCGAATTTGCTGCACGAATGCGTGAGGATTCTCTACCGCCCAGATTCGCACATTGTGTCTGTTCACTTCACCATTAAGAAAAAAATGTTGCTTCATCACTGAAAACAAGTTTCGCACTGAACGCATCCTCTTCCATGAGCTGTTGCAACCGCGCCGAAAATTCAAAGCGTTTGACTTTGTCATCGGGTGTCAGGGCTTGTAGCAATTGTAAACGGTAAGGCTTCTGCTTTAGCCTTTTCCGTAAGATTTTCCAAACCGTCGGCTGTGGTACGTTTAGCTCCCTGCTTGCTTTATTCGTCGACTTCCGCGGGCTACGCGTGAAACTTGCCCGCACGCGTTCAACCGTTTCTTCGCTCACTGCGGGCCGACCCGTTGATTTCTCCTTACAGAGGCATCCAGAAGCTTTAAACTGCCCATACCATCGCCGAATGGAGTTAGCAGTTGGTGGATCTTCGTTGAACTTCACCCTGAAGTGTCGTTGCACTGTTATGACTGACTGATGTGAGTGCATTTCAAGCACGACATACGCTTTCTCGGCTCCTGTCGCCATTTTGTCTCACTGCGCTCTCGAGCGCTCTGGCTGCAGAAACCTGAAGTGCGGCTTCTGCCGAACAGAACTTTATGAGTTTTTCTACGTATCTGTAGTGTGTCGTGACCGTATGTCAATGAATGGAGCTACAGTGAATTTATGAAATCGCTTCAATCGTTTGTAATAGCCCTGTACATTCCGTCCTGACACCCACTTTATTTTGCAACATCTCTAAGGACAATAATATTTCAAGAGCTCTTCGAAATCACTATCTGCAGCAAGGGAGGAAACTTGTGGGTTATGATAATCTACTAAGAGACTGCAGAGACTCATCACTTGACACTTAGTGCTTAGTGAAAGGATTTTCTCGCAAGTTAAGTTTTCGTGAGTAAGTGCGCGCTGCTTTGAAATTTCCAGACAGATGAACACGGTGTATTGGGATTCACGGGAAATGCTGTCACCAAACCTTCACCGAACCGACGAGTCTCGTCACAGCTTTGATCGTGTAGTAGTTTCAATCACTTTATGAAGATGCAGTTGTCTGCTGAAGCTGTGAGGACTAAATGGCAATGGTCTCGTTGGTGGAGGCATTCTGACATATAACGTATCACGAAAACCGGAGGAGATCTTTCATTACGGTGGCTTGTCCAGGATTTAATCCATACCCCTGCTGAATGCATATGTAACACCTTAACATCGAGTTCCTCGTCCGGTAAAGAGCACAACCAGTTTCATAGGAATATTTAATTTCGTCGGACGCATGGTGATCCCTTGCTCTTTAACTTTTAGGAAATCATCAATCGAATGAGTGTAGATTGGGGCTCTGCTCCCCATCTTCTTTCCATGCGCTAATCGTTTTTTATCCATATCTGTACTGTAACCAGTGCAGATCATAGTTTTATCCGGCAGTTTTTTTTTCTTCCAGTAGCCTTCTACGTGAAAACGTCAGTTCGCTAGTCAGTCGAACTTTTTTGTGTCACAAACTACCCCGGGACTGAATAGCTAAACTACGAGAGTATAATGCTGTACACTATGGTTGAGCCCACAATGGATAGATCAAATTATCTGTACGTGTTTGTTTTTCCTATTACGTCATCGTACCAGTGCAGATCCATGCGTGTTATTGTTACGAATTAGCTTTGTGTAAAGTTAGTAAACTGGTAATTTTCGAGAAAATTTCTCGTGGAGAACAGCTATCCGGTAAGTTGGCATTTATGGAGTTACAACAGCCGCTCCATTCATTGCCACGGCCTACCATTATGGTATGAGGGTCTGAGGATGTTCAAAAACTCACCGAAACCGGTTACCAACAAAATAAATGTTTAGGTCCATTTTCAAAATAATAAACTGGTGTAGCGTGGAAACGCTTGTAACTAGGACATTGATTCGTTTGTAATTGTGAAGGGCATTGTATGAGCAATAATACAGTATCGAAAGCGAAACGGTAAAAATTTTCGCTCAACATAAGCTTCTCCCGA
The DNA here is from genome assembly GCF_023864345.2 of Schistocerca serialis cubense. Taxonomy (NCBI): domain Eukaryota; kingdom Metazoa; phylum Arthropoda; class Insecta; order Orthoptera; family Acrididae; genus Schistocerca; species Schistocerca serialis. The sequence continues at coordinate 1,030,986,883 of NC_064638.1, forward strand.
ATCTTCCTTGTCTTCTGGTAAGAATTTATCCTGGCGATATCTTGCACATGTTAATTTGCTAATTTATCTGTACACTCAATTCTTGACATGTTTCCCAAGTATTGCGAATGCTTCAGTTTGATATTCTGTGATTTTTTCGCAGCTCACATCTCATTGTGCTCCACAGTTTCAGGAACTGCATCGACATATGATGCCAGTATGCCTATTTTGCTGGTACAGAAAGTCAATTCTATTGTGTCTTCCAAAATTACCATTACATCGCTATTCTACAATTCTCAGTGGTTCATATCTTTGTTTTGTATATGTTATATATAGATTCTGTGCTAAGTAGAACGTCTCATACAACGAATATACCTTACGTTTAGCCGAGATATGTACGTTGCACTTGACCTTAGTGGAATAATTCCAATTCCAAAGAAGGTAGATGCTGTTGTGGGCAATTTTACCGAATTGTCGACTAATAAATGACGGTTGCAAAATATTCAGACGAATTATATGGAGAAGATTGGAAAGACCGGTAGGTGCCGATTGCCGATCACGGGGAAGACCTGTCAAGGTACCGGAGAAATGTGGGAATATTAGGGGCGATAGTGACCCAGTGACTACCTTAAAAGATGTATTTTGACAATATGAAGTGGACTATATTATTTGAAATTCTGAAGGTAGGGAGGCTGAAATACTGAAGGCGAAAAGTTATCTTCAACTTGGTTACCTGTAAACATCAGATCACAGTGACAAATAACACGGCCAACGGCCTCGCCGCACTGGTAACGCCTGTTCCCGTCAGATCAACGAAGCGCTGTCGGGCTGGGCTAGTACTTGGATGGGTGACAATTCAATTTGCCGAGTGCTGTTGGCAAGTGGGGTGCACTCAGCCCTTTTGAGGCAAACTGAGGAGCTACTTAATTGCGAAGCAGCGGCTCCGGCCTCGTAAACTGACATATGGCAGGGAGAGCAGAGAGCACGTGCCCCTCCACTCCGTATTCAGTGAGGCCTGTGGGGTGAGGATGACGCGGCGGCCGGTCGTTACCGTTTTGTCTACATGGCCTTCTCAAGCGGAGTTTAGCTTCAGACAAAGAGTATGAAAGGGAAAGTTAGTCGGGAAGGAAATGAGGCAGTGTTCTACGCTATATCCAGTGTTATTCAAAATGTACATGATAATACTGTGTTGGAAACATAGGAGAAATACACAAATTCAATTAAAGTTAAGGGATAATAAATAAAAACTTTGGTTTCCGGGTGACATAGTAAATCTTTCAGAGATGTCAAAGCACTTGGAAGAGCAGTTGAACGGAGTCGATAGCGTCTTGAAATGTGGCTATAGGATGAACATCAAGAAAAGTGAAACATGGATAACGGAATGTAGTCGAGTTAATTCAAGTGGTGGCAAGGGAATTAATTTAGGAAACGAGACACTAAAAATAGTAGACAATTCTTAATATTTGGGTAGCGAAATGCTTTATGATGATCAAAGTAGTGAGGATATTAAATACATTTTGACAAAAGCAAGAAAAGCGTTTCTGAAAAAAAGAAACTTGTTAATATCGAATAAACATTTAGGTGTTAGAAAGTTTTTTTCTGGAGATATTTGTCTGTAGTGTAGCCTCGAACTGAAGTGAAACTTGGACAACGAGCACTTCACACTACAAGAGATTTTCAAACATGGTGCTACAGAAGAATGCTGAAGACTGTGTTGGTAGACTGAGTAACTAATAACTAGTTACTGAACCCAATTGCGGAAAAAAGAAATTTATGGCACAAAATTATTAAAGAATTGATTTATTGGAGGAGGACTGTTTGATAAGGCGTGTCCTGAGACATCAAGGATTCGTCCGTTGGGTCGTGGAGGAAAGTATGGAGGGTAAATACCGTAGAGGGAGAACAAGGCCGAATACAGACGACCTCAGCTTCACTACCTGCCTTCGCAGCACCTTGTTCTGAGTGAGGTGGCGTTTTTGTTAAGTCACTGGATTCGCAACCGGGAGGACCGGCCTTCAGAACGCCGTATGGCAATCGACATTTAACTTTTTTGCAGTTTCTGTGAATTTGCTTAACGCAAATGCTGGGATCGTTCCTTTGAGAAGAATACAGTATGTTTCGCCAACACATCCTTGTCAAACCCTAACTTGTGCTCCGTCTCTAATGACATCGTTTTCGAGGGGATGTGAAACTTTAATCCTTCATTCCCGTATTGAAATATTCTATCAGATCCTTCGTTAATAAGATGCTACCCGGCAGAAGCTTGTCTTGCTTGATGTTTTACTTTTTTACTGTAGTTTGGTTGTACCTGATACATTACTTGTCACAATTTCAAATGTCATAATCCACAATAAAACTGTATTTCTCTGTGTGAATTCAAGCCATACAGTTATTCTGCTACTTTAATTTACTTTCCCATTGCTAAACACAAAGGCACTATTGTTTCTCCATACCCTTCAATTATCCCGGTGACTTTCCACCATTATCTTCAATAATTTTCTTATTCTCCTGTGCATTATTTGAATTTTTTAAGGACTGAGCATTTTCCAAAGACCAGCCGTGGCTGTTGTGGTCGTTCGATACACTTTTTCGGTGAGTGAGATGAGATGTGTTGACTATTTACATGTTTGTTTCATGCTGTTTAGCGTTTCAAAGTTATTTGTGCTTAGCCTACGTATATTGTTCAACCTCTTTCTCACTCCCTCTAAAAAACACAGTCACACAACAACACACATTTAGAAATTATTCCATGTAGTAGAACGAGACGTCATGCAATTATGATTTCTTGTCATTGAAGTTACGTCCGTTGGCTCTGAGCACTATGGGACTCAACTGCTGAGGTCATTAGTCCCCTAGAACTTAGAACTAGTTAAACCTAACTAACCTAAGGACATCACAAACATCCATGCCCGAGGCAGGATTCGAACCTGTGACCGTAGCGGTCTTGCGGTTCCAGACTGCAGCGCCTTTAACCGCACGGCCACTTCGGCCGGCTTACGTCTGTTGTCCACTATACAGTGCGAAGCAGAAGTGCCGTTTTAGCCGAGTTATATTGGACGATATGGAGAATTTTATGATGTTCGCATTTTAATTTTTATTTATCCCGCCGTCAGAAGATGATGTTCCTCCGATTTCTGCCCTATTACACGCAACGCAGGGATGGTCTTGTGTTTACCTGTGCGCTTGAAGTCCATCAGCCACTTATCTGCTTTTGTAGCAATCAGATAACTTGCTCGTAAAGCTACTGAGACATTCAGAATGTTTACGACAGTCGAAAAAGTGAATATCGTTTATGAGGAATGAACTCTTAGAGCAGCGGTGTGGCTGTATGCAGAAGAGCATCCAGATCGTGCCAAACACTCAATATCTGTCTTTGCACAGATTCTAAACGAAAAGTTCTAGAAACTGAAAGTGTGGAGAATAAAACACGCCAAGGAACAAGAGGAGCAACTGATGAAAGAAATGAAACTAACAGCAACAGTAAGACACGACGAAAATGTCACTACGTGACATCTCGGAAGTACGAAACGGATCAACCAAACGAGTGTTCTGCAAACCCTGCATTCCACCACATTTCATGCTCTTTACATTTCGCTACATATACACGTCCAATGCAATTACTTCCAAAATTAGTTACAGTTTTCCGAATGTTATCTACGAAAACCGCAAACTGTTGCGGCGTATCTTACGCAAAATTTTGTCGGTGGAAGAAGCATCGTTTGCAAACTATGGGTGAGCCAATCTTTAAAAAATGCGCAAATCGTCTGTATAAAATCCACGCTGTCTCGAAGACGTGATAAAAACAACGCTCTTGGTATATCAACGTTTGGTGCGTGTTTTTCAAGACCGGCACCATTGGTCCCTGGGTTATTGATGGAAATCTATAAAGACACTCAAGTATATCGAGTTCCTAAAATATGCTGCAGCCACAGTTATTGGAAGACATCCCACTGGACATTGTACAATCGGTGTGTATCTACATGACGGACGTCCCTCCCATCCCGCAAATACAATGAAAGAACCTCTTAAGAGAACATTTGGAAAGCGTTGGTATGGTCCTCCAGGAAACTCAAAATGGTCTGAACACTCATCAAATTTAACACTTCTGAACTTTAATCTGTGGCCAAAATTAAAACAATAGGACTATTAGGAAAAATGTTCAAATGTGTGTGAATTTATAAGGGACCAAACTGCGGAGGTCATCGGTCTCTAGACTTACACACAACTAACTTATGCTAAGAGCAACATACACACACCCCAGCCCGAGGGAGAACTCGAACCTCCGGCGGGAGTATTAGGAAACTGCAACGACTCCAGAAGTCGTGAAACGCCATATAACACTGACTTGTGCTGCTGTTAACTGTAGATAAAATTCAACGTGCACTATTGTTTCTCCAAAAACGCTTTACAGCTTGTAGCAGTGCTCAGCGTTAGCCTTTTTTGAGCACTTGTTGTAACAGCCGCCATAATAAAGACACGAACCGTACCTGAGTTACGTGCTTGCTGACATTTGATATAATAGGGCAGATGTTTGTGGAACCTCTTCTCCTGATGGCGAGACAGTGGTTTGCTGCTGTGTTATGAAGCCCCATAGGTGTTATGTCTTCTCTCAAACAGCTCAGAAAAAGTTTATAGTTCCATTAGAAAAAAAAAGGTGGGTGTCGTAACTCGGCGCCTGTAAACGATAATAATTACTTTCGAACGTCAGGAAATTCGTCATATTGTCCACTATAACTTGGCCGAAATGGCACCTAGATATATTTATTCATCCTGGACTAGTTTGTGGTGGCCTGTCTTAGCTGTCTCACTCTATACAGTATATATCACTGTAGCCCTACAGGTGGTTAAATATTTTGTCACTTGTCTCACTCCTTTCTGTTCCGCACAAAGGCTGAGTCAGGGAAAGTGTGTGTCATTTCTGCTTAAAGTATTACATTCGTGAATGCTATGTTGTGTTGGAACTGAGATTCATTGTTGATAACGAGCTTTATAAGGTATTAATGTACTGTGGAGCTGTTGTTAGTGTGCCCAACTGTGCAAGGAACTGTTAACAGAGGTTCTCGATTGGCAACCACATTTTCTTTATTACACGTTTCTTTACTGGCGTCTACGTCTAGAATATGATGCATTAGACAGTGAATGAAAACAGGAAAAGTAAGTCAACTTTTTGACATTTGAATCTACAAGATCTGATTTCAGCCGTAAAAGAAATGCTGTAGAGCTTATACATTTAAGAAGTTCCGGTAAGACATGACTTCTGGTTCCGGTTGTTATCAATGTAAAAAAACTAAGAATGTAGAATATTTTGTGCATTTTCATTTAATTACCGCTAGGTGTTATGTCTAATCTTTAGTCAGCTTTTGTGAAGTGTCTTTTACCTAAGTTCAGAGACAGTTCATTTGCAGAGAACCAGTTATTTATTTTCAAGAAAATTTTATTTTCATTTTTAATTGTCAAAATTTCTTCTTTAGCCTTGATAATATTAGTTACATCGTCATCTAAGAAGAATGTATAATGGCAAATCATTTCTATATAAAAAGTACAACAGCGAATCAAATGTCGATCCTTGTGGTAAACCTGTAAGTGATTATTTCCCGTTCTAAAGACGCTGTTTCATTGTTTCAGTTACTGGGTTTCTTAAAGAGACACTAGGCATCGTTTTAATCATCATCATGACTATCCTTTCAGGAGATTAGCCCTTCTGCCTGTTCCGGCCTCATTCCATCTTTATCTCGGTCTTCCCGGGTCTCTTCGGACAATAGGTCTATATGGAAGTGCCATTTTCAGTATACCTATATTGTCCATTATTTCTAAAAGCTCTTCCCACTTGCTTCTATATTCGTCCATTTTGTCCCTTATTGAAAGTATTTTTAACTGATTTCGTTTATCATAGTTTCTTATTTTGTCAAGGTGTGTGTGTGTCCCAGTAATGCCCTAAGAAATTTCAATTCTTTAGCTAATACGTGGCTGCGGTCTTTCGGTCTTAATGTCCACGTTTCACTGCTTTACAGAATAAACGGCACTGCCATCACCTTCTACAGCTGCAGTTGCGTTTCGGTCCGTGCTGTTTTCATTGTTCTTGGAATAGTTCTGCACATTGCCTGGTACCTTCCTAATTTATTAATTATACCTCTATCGTAATTACACAAAGTGTCACACGCTAAATAATGAAAATGTTGAACATGTTCTACAATTTTGACATCCAAAACAATATTTGCTCTTATTGGGTGTTTGCATGGAATAACATGACTACTGATTTTAAGGTAGAAATTTAAAAATTTTATTGTTTACTAATGTTATGTAGTAAATAAATAGCTCTTTTGGATAACGTAGTTTTAAACAGCCACTAAATCATCATCATATGCTAACACATTAAAAATGTTCTTTTCTGATGTAGTTCCTGGTGCAAGATCCTTCCAGCTGTGTAGGATATGGTCTATAAAAGTGTTAAAAAAACACCATCCTTTTAGTTAGTATGAAAATCGGTTACCAGCGAGATCTCTGATACCATAATATTTTAGCATCTGTAGGAGAAACTGCGCCCGCATCTCGTGGTCGTGCGGTAGCGTTCTCGCTTCCCACGCCGGGGTTCCCGGGTTCGATTCCCGGCGGGGTCAGAGATTTTATCTGCCTCGTGATGGCTGGGTTTTGTGTGCTGTCCTTAGGTTAGTTAGATTTAAGTAGTTCTAAGTTCTAGGGGACTGATGACCATAGATGTTAAGTCCCATAGTGCTCAGAGCCATTTTAGGAGAAACTGAATATCACAGTTACAGGTAAAGCAAACGGCTGGTTTCGATTTGTTAGTAGGATTCTAGGTAGCCTGCTTGTCTGGGAAAGAGAGTGATTGCAAAATACCGCTACACCTCGCACTTGAATATCAGCCAAGTGTATATAAGGTCCAACTAACAGGAACATACAGTGCACACGACGATTGGCGGGCGAAGAAGAGTAAATATGAAAAAAATCCCAAATTGTCTAGGTAGCTGTCTGGTAGAGATCGGTAACACTAAACTAGATCAACAATAGCTCTCACTGAGACGCACAAGCAGGCATTCTTCCATCCTTAAATGGAACGTGATGAAACTTCTACATCGGAATATTAGAAAGTACACTCTACCACTCACTTCATATACACGTGCATGGTAGCCCACAGGTGGTCTGAAAAGTTCGTTAACGGTTAGATGGAAAATCCGCTTTAGTTGTAAATGATACACCCTTTATTACACATCTAATTTCTAAGAGCTAAAGCTTCATCATCTGTTGTCACATAGTGGACTGGTACGTTGTGGATGTGGGACGGGAGGGCCAATTAATCGCTAAAGATCTAAGCCGCGCCTGGGCGACATTAGGATGAGGTTGTTATTCAAATGAGACTTTGTGTGAACTCTTTAACGGTTGATCAGTCAATCGATTTGTCGAAGCCCGACGTCTGGGTTGTTGTCTCGTCCAATTAATCAGTCGCGGGGTCTATAAACATAATATATAGACGCAGTTTGAGAACTTGCTATACTTAATTAAACAAGGCATCCAGTTAGCATTACTCGGAACACATGTTTCACGTGGCTTTTGTCTTCCTCTTTTAAAGCGGGATTCGTTGAAAGAGGTCTACCTTGAATCCGGAATATGACAAGGCTGGATGAATTACATTGAGGCTGACGGGTGATTTAAAGATAGTAGACCACGTCCGGGGGCAGCCCCAGTCCCCACATCCTGGAGCTTCGCTGTTTGTCTGCCCTGATCTACTGCAGGTGTCGCTCACTGTGGTGGGAATAGCACGTCCTGCGCAGTTTGTCACTGCACTGCATCCCGTGTGCTCAGCTTTCGCAATAGCACGCTGCAACTTTTCTTCAATGTGTCCTTAAGCGTGTTTGCCCGTACAGCGATCAACACCGAGTTTGGTGTAAGTTCTGTGATACAGCTAGAGTGACTTCAAAATTATTCTCGCATTGTGGCGAAAATAACCCAGTTTCCGCCTTCAGACTGGGTCTGACGTTGCAGGAAATACTATACCAGAAAGCAACAAGAACATTTTAAGTAATGTGCGGGAGAAATATTTACGGTTTTTCAACGAATTTCAGAGTATACTCCATAAACGCACAAAGTATGTCATTTCATTTATTGCAGTAACGCTTGATACTGTAAGAAGATACTTCCTGTGAGTTAGTATGGGCAGAGGTCATTGTTGGCAACCGGAATAAAATAATAATTGGATACATTTACCGACCTCCCAGTTCAGATATGCAGTTGCTGAAAGGTTCAAAGAAAACTTGAGTTTGATATCAAACACGTACCCGACTCATACGATAATAATTGGTGGTGATTTTAATTTACCCACGATATGTTGGCGAAAATACATGTTTAATTCAGGAGGTACACATAAAATATCATCCGAAATTGTGCTAAGCGCATTCTCTGAAAATTATTTCGAGCAGTTAGTTCATGAGCCCACGCGAATAGTAAACGGTTGTGAAAACACACTTGACCTCTTAGCAACAAGTAATCCTGAGTTAATAACCAGCATCAAAACCGATATAGGGATTAGTGAACACAGGGTTGTGGTAGCGAGATTGAATATTGTAATTCCCAAATCCTCGAAGAATAAGCAAAAAATATACCTATTCAAAAAAGCAGATAAAAATTCACTTGACGCCTTCCTGAGAGACAATCTCCACTCATTCCAAATTAATAATATAAGTGTAGACCAGATGTGGCCTACATTCAAAGAAATAGTATCGGCAGCAATTGAGAGGTTTATACCAAATAAACTAACAAACGACGGAGGTGATAATCCTTGGTACACAAAACGCGTTAGAACACTGCTGCAGAAACAACGAAACAAACATGCCAAATTTAAAGAGACGCAAAATCCCGACGATTGGCGATCCTTCACAGAAGCTCGAAACTCAGCGCGGAGTTCAATGCGAGACGCCTATAACACTTTCCACAACGAAACTTTGTCTCGAAACCTGGCAGAAAATCCAAAGAGATTCTGGGCGTATGTGAAGTATGTTAGCGGCAAGAAACAATCAATGCCGTCTCTGCGCGATAACAATGGAGATACTATCGAAGACAGTGTTGCCAAAGCAGATTTACTAATCACAGCCTTCCGAAATGCCTTCACAAAAGAAGACGAAGTAAATATTCCAGAATTCGAATCGAGAACGGCTGCCACTATGAGTAACGTAGAAGTAAAGCAACTCAAATCACTTTATAAAAGGTAGTCTTCTGGTCCAGACTGTATACCAATTGGGTTCCTTTCGGAGTATGCTGATGCATTAGCTCCATACTGAACAATCATATACAACCGTTCGCTCGAAGAAAGATCCGTACTCAAAGACTGGAAAGTTGCACAGGTCACTCCAAAATTCAAGAAAGGTAGTAGGAGTAATCCACTAAATAACAATCCCATATCGTTGAGGTCGATATGCAGCAGGAATTTAGAACATATATTGTGTTCGAACATTATGAATTACCTCGAAGGAAACGGTCTCCTGACACACAGTCAACATGGATTTAGAAAACATCGTTCCTGTGAAACACAACTAGCTCTTTATTCACATGAAGTGCTGAATGCTATTGACAAGGAATTTCAGATCGATTCCGCATTTCTGGATTTCCGGAAGGCTTTTGACATTGTACCACACAAGCGGCTCGTAGTAAAATTGCGTGCTTATGGAATATCTTCTCAGTTATGTGACTGGATTTGCGATTTCCTGTCAGAGAGGTCACAGTTCGTAGTAACTGACGGAAAGCGGAAAGTCATCGAGTAAAACAGAAGTGATTTCTGGCGTTCCTCAAAGTAGTGTTATTGGCCATTTGCTGTTCCTTATCTATATAAACGATTTGGGAGACAATCTGAGCAGCCGTCTTCGTTTGTTTGCAGATGACGCTGTCTTTTATCGACTAATAAAGTCGTCAGACGGTCAAAACAAACCGCAAAACGATTTAGAAAAAATATCTGAATGGTGCGAAAGGTGGCAGTTGACCCTAAATAACTAGGTGTTACAATTACCAACAACTTAAATTGGAAAGAATACATAGAAAATGGTGTGGGGAAGGCTAACCAAAGGCTGCGTTTTATTGGCAGGACACTTAGAAAATGCAACAGGCCTATTAAGGAGACTGCCTACACTACGCTTGTCCGTCCTTTTTTAGAATACTGCTGCGCGGTGTGGGATCATTACCAGGTAGGACTGACGGAGTACATCGAAAAAGTTCAAAGAAAGGCAGCTCGTTTTGTATTATCGCGAAATATGGGAGAGGGTGTCACAGAAATGATACAGGATTTGGGCTGGAAATCATTAAAAGAAAGGCGGTTTTCGTTGTGACGGAATCTTCTCACGAACTTCCAATCACCAACTTTCTCCTCCGAATGCGAAAATATTTTGTCGACACCGACCTACATAGGGCGGAACGATCACCACGATAAAATAAGGGAAATCAGAACTCGTACGGAGAGATATAGGTGTTCATTCTTTCCGCGCGCTATAAGAGATTGGAGTAATAGAGAGCTGTGAGGGTGGTTCGATGAACCCTCTGCCAGGCACTTAAATGTGATTTGCAGAGTATCCATGTAGATGTAGATGTAGAAACAATAAAAATTACAAGGATATGCTGAAAAGTAATGCCTCCAAATTCTTTTATGTGAAAACCCTCAGAGCTTTTTAAATAGAAGAAACATTATTAACGTTCTACATCCTTACTGTTCGTGGCTACGTATTTGCAGCACTGCCGTTAGAGGACTCCGAAATGTAAGGTGTAACGTGGCGGTGTGGTGTGTAACGTAACCATGTTGGTGGATGAGAAACGGCATACTGTAATGGAGTTTTGGATTCGAAGAGTTCGTTCACACATAGAGCGACCTCTGCTTTAGCATGACAATGCCAACCGACGTACGAGCGGTGCGACATCTGCAACAATCCGACGCCCTGCGTTCACTGTCATGGATCGTCCAACATACCGTCCCGAATTGGCCCCATCCGATTTTTGTCTGTTTTCTAAAGTTAAAGGACGCCTTCGAGGGCTTCCCTTTGATAGTAACGAAGCGGTGCAAGCAGAGGTAAGGTTGTGGCTCTGTCAACAAAATCAAACATTGTTCAGTGACGGTATCAACAAAATGGTCTGTCTTTGGAAGAAACGTCTTCGTTGCCAGGGTGACGAAGTTAAGAAATAAATGTGTAGACATTAAGAATGAAGAGGTATTACGTTAATAAATTTTATTAGAAAGCTTCAAGATTTTTCACATAAAAATTCGGAGGTGCTATTTTTGAGCACGTCTTCGTAATTAACTAATCACACTTATTCAATGTTGTCATTTAAAGTGAAAAGGCATCAGTCATAATTATTGTTGTTGTTGTTGTTGTTGTTGTGGTCTTCAGTCTGAAGAGTATTTTGATGCAGGTCTCCACGCTATTCTACCCTCTGCAAGCCTGTTCATCACCGAATAACTATTGCTGCCTCCATCGTTTTGAACCTGCCTACTACGAGTATATTCCTCATTCGGTTTCCCTTTAACCCCAACAGTTCTCTCCAATACTAAATTGGTGATCCCTTGATGTCTCGGAATGTGTCCTATCAAGCACCCCCTCCTTTTAGTCAAGTTATATCACCATCTTTTCTATCAAATTCTATACAGTACCTCCTCCTCGGTCACATAAACTACCCATCTAATAATCATTCTTCCGTACCGCCACATTTCAAAACCTTTTATTCTCTCCTTGTTTGAACTGTTTTTCGCCCACATTTCGCTTCCATAAAAGGCTACACATCAGACATATACCTTCAGAAAAACCTCCATAACACTTGATACCAAATTCCATGTTAACAAATTTCTTCAGGAAGGTATTTCTTACCATTGCCAGTCTACATTTTATATTCTTTCTACTTCGGATATGTAGATTAAAACAGAAGAAACTGTAAAAAGGTGGGAATTTAAGGAGATGGGACCTGAATAAACTGAAAGAACCAGAGGTTGTAAAGAGGTTCAGGGAGAGCATAAGGGAACAATTGACAGGAATGGGGGAAAGAAATACAGTAGAAGACGAATGGGTGGCTTTGAGGGATGAAATAGTGAAGTTAGCAGAGGATCAAATAGGTAAAAAGACGAGGGCTAGTAGAAACCCTTGGGTAACAGAAGAAATATTGAATTTAATTGATGAAAGGAGAAAATATAAGAATGCAGTAAATGAAGCAGCCAAAAAGGAATACAAACGTCTCAAAAATGAGATCAACAGGAAGTGCAAAATGGCTAAGCAGGGATGGCTAGAGGACAAATGTAAGGATGTAGAGGCTTATCTCACTAGGAGTAAGATAGATACTGCCCCAGGAAAATTAAAGAGACCTTTGGAGAAAGGAGAACCACTTGCATGAATATCAAGAGCTTTGATGGAAACCCAGTTCTAAGCAAAGAAGGGAAAGCAGAAAGGTGGAAGGAGTATATAGAGGGTCTATACAAGGGCAATGTACTTGAGGACAATATTATGGAAATGGAAGAGGATATAGATGAAGATGAAAGGGGAGATATGATACTGCTTGAAGAGTTTGATGATTCAAATGGCTCTGAGCACTATGGGACTTAACATCTGGGGTCATCAGTCCCCTAGAACTTAGAACTACTTAAACCTAACTAACCTAAGGACATCACACATATCCATGCCCGAGGCAGGATTCGAACCTGCGACCGTAGCATTCGCGCGGATCCGGACTGAAGCGCCTAGAACCGCTCGGCCACCGTGGCCGGCGAAGAGTTTGACAGAGCACTGAAAGACCTGAGTCGAAACAAGGCCCCCGGAGTAGACATCAGTCCATTAGAACTACTGACAGCCTTGGGAGAGCCAGTCCTGACAAAACTCTCACATATGGTGAGCAAAATGTAAGAGACAAGCGAAATACCCTCAGACTTCAAGAAGAATATAATAATTCCAATCCCAAAAAAGCAGGTGTTGACAGATGTGAAAATTAGCGAACTATCAGTTTAATAAGTCACAGCTGCAAAATACTAACGCGAATTCTTTACAGACTAATGGAAAAACTGATAGAAGCAGACCTCGGGGATGATTAGTTTGGATTCTGTAGAAATGTTGGAACACGTGGGGCAATACTGACTCTACGACTTATCTTAGAAGAGAGATTAAGGAGAGGCAAACCTACGTTTCTAGCATTTGTAGACTTAGAGAAAGCTTTTGACAATGTTGATTGGAATACTCTCTTTCAAATTCTGAAGGTGGCAGGGGTAAAATACAGGGAGCGAAAGGCTATTTACACTTTGTACAAAAAGCAGATGGCAGTTATAAGAGTCGAGGGGTATGAAAGGGAAGCAGTGGTTTTGGGGTAGGGAGTGAGACAGGGTTGTAGCATATCCCCAATGCTATTCAATCTGTATACTGAGCAAGCAATAAGAGAAACAAAAGAAAGTTCGGAGTAGGTATTAAAATCCATGGAGAATAAATAAAAACTTTGAGGTTCGCCGATGACATTGTAATTCTGTCAGAGACAGCAAAGTACTTGGAAGAGCAGCTGAACGGAATGGACAGTGTCTTGAAAGGAGTGTATAAGATGAACATCAACAGAAGCAAAACAAGGATAATGGAATGTAGGCGAATTAACTCGGGTGATGCTGAGGGAATTAGATTAGGAAATGAGGCACTTAAAGTAGTAAAGGAGTTTTGCTATTTGGGGAGCAAAATAACTGATGATGATCGAAGTAGAGAGGATATAAAATGTAGACTGGCAATGCGAAGGAAAGCGTTTCTGAAGAAGAGAACTTTGTTAACATCGAGTATAGATTTAAGTGTCAGGAAGACGTTTCTGAAAGTATTTGTATGGAGTGTAGCCATGTATGGGAGTGAAACATGGACGATAAATAGTTTGGAAAAGAAGAGAATAGAGGCTTTCGAAATGTGGTGCTACACAAGAATGCTGAAGATTAGATGGGTAGATCACATAACTAATGAGGAGGTATTGAATAGGATTGGGGAGGAGTTTGTGGCACAACTTGACTAGTAGAAGGGATCGGTTGGTAGGACACGTTCTGAGGCATCAAGGGATCATCAATTTAGTATTGGAGGGCAGCGTGGAGGACAAACATCGTAGAGGGAGACCAAGAGATGAATACACTAAGCAGATTCAAAAGGATGTAGGTTGCAGCAGGTACTGGGAAATGGTGAGCTGCATCAAACCAGTCTCAGGACTGAAGACCACAAGAACAACAACTTCGGATATCAGTTATTTTGTTGCCCAAATAGCAAAGCTAATCTAATTCCCTCAGCATCGCCAGATTTAATTCGACTGCATGCCTTTACGTTTGTTGATCTTATAATCTCTTTTCAAGAGACTTCCCGATCCGTTCAATTGCTCTTCCAAGTCCTTTGTTGTCTCTTACAGAATTACAATGTCACCGCCAATCCTCAAAGTTTTTATTCCTTCTTTCTAAATCTTAATGCCTTCTCCAAATCTTTCGTTGGTTTCTTTTACTGCTTTTTCAATGTATAGATTCAGTAACACCGGGATCGGCTCACTTCCTTCTCGACCGCTGCTCGTGTTTTGGGCCACTCGATTCTCATAACTGCCGTCTGCTTTTTTTCCCTTTTGTTCAGGTTGTTTATAAACTTTCGATCCCTGTATTTTTCCCCTGATACCTTCAAAATGTCAAAGACTGTATGTATTCCAGTCGACAATGTCAAAAGCTTTCTTCAAATCTAAAAAGGTGATGAACATAGCTGTACCTTTCCTTTATCTTCCTTCTAAGGTACATCGTAGGGTCGATATGGCCTCGCGTGTTCCTTAATTTCTCGGAATCCAAACTGATCTTCCTCGAGATCGGTTTCTACCAGTGTTTCCATTCTTCTGTAAAGAATTTTTGTTAGTATTTTGCAACCATGACTTATTAAATTGATAGTTCGGTTATATTCACAAGTCAATACTCATTGGATTTGGAGAATTAGAATTTTTACATTCTTCTTGAAGTGTGAGGTTATTTCCCTTACATCTTGCACACAAGGTGGAATGACTTCGATACGGATGGCTCTCCTAAGTAGATAAGTAATTCTGACAGAATATCGTCTATTCCTGGGGCGTTGTTACGACTTGGCTCTTTCATCGCTTTGTGAAATTCTTCTCGCAGTATCATATCTCTCATCTCACCTTCACCTAGCCCACTCTTTTTCTATAATATTACCTTCAAATTCAATTCCAATGTACAGTCCCCTATATACTCCTTTCACCTTGAGATTTCCCTTCTTTGCTTAGTACTGGTTTTCCATGTAAGCTGTTGGATATTTATACAACCGCTTCTCTTTTGTCCAAAGACATCTTTAGTTTCTGAATACCCTGTGTGATATATGCTTCTATATCGTTGCATTTGTCTTCTAGCCATTCCTGCTCAATTATTTTGCGTTTTCTGTCGCTCTCATTTTCTTAGAAGTCATTTGCTGAATTTTCATATTTCCTCGTTTCATCAACTGAATTCAACGTACCCTTTGATATTCGAGGATTTCAACTAGGCCATGTCTTTTTACCTATTTGATCCTCTGCAGCCTTCAGTTTTTATGTCTTAAAGCTATCTATTTGTTTTCTACAGTATCCCTTTCCCTTATTCTAGTCAATCGTTGACTAATGCTCCATCTCAAACTCTCAACACCCTCTAGTTCATTCAACTTATCCTGGTCCCATCTCTTTAATTTCCCACATTTTTGGAATTTCTTCAGTTTTCATCTACAGTCCATAACCAATCAAATGTCTTCCCTTGGAAATGTCTCACTGTTTAAAACCTGGTTTCGAAATCTTTGTCTTACCAATATGTAATCAGTCTGAAACATTCTTGTGTCTCCAGGTCTCTTCCACGTGTACAGCCTTCTTTCATGATTCTTAAGCCAAGTTTTAGTGATGATTAAATGATCATCTATGCGAAATTCTACCAGGCGCCTTCCTCTTTCATCCCTTTCCGCGAGTTAATACTCACTTCCTATTTTTCGCTCTCGTCCTTCTACCGAATAACAGTTCCCCGTCACAATCACTTTTTTGCCTCCCGTAACATCTGAATAATTTCTTTTATCTCAACATACATTTTTCTCAGTCTCCTCATCAACTGCGGATCTAGATGGCATATGAACTTGTACTACTTTGCTGAGTGTTCGCTTCCCGTCTATCTTGGCTACGATAACGCCTGCACTATGCCGTCCATAGTAGCTTACCGTTTTTCCTGTTCTCTTGTTCCTTATGTTAGAGCTACTCCTGCATTACCCGAATTTCATCTTTATTTATAATCCTGTACCCACTTGAATAGAAATCCTGTTAATCCTGTCAAAAAAGTTCACTAACCGTCACTACATAAAGCCGGCCGGAGTGGCCGAGCGGTTCTCGGTGCTACAGTCTGAAACCGCGCGACCGCTACGGTCGCAGGTTCGAATCCTGCCTCGGGCATGGATGTGTGTGTTGTCCTTAGGTTAGTTAGGTTTAAGTAGTTCTAAGTTGTAGGGGACTGATGACCTCAGACGTTACGTCCCATAGTGCTCAGAGCCATTTGAACCATTTTTTTGAGGCATTACTTTTCACCAAGCCCTGGTAAGAACCTTTGTGATCCACATGGTGCAAAGACTGTTATAAATTATAAGGATCGCGGATCCCAAAACACTATGCTACAGCTTAAAAAAGACCAAATAAGCTTCTGCGGATGGCATAGCTAACATTGTTGAAACTGATACCATTTACTTTGATATCTGAATCGTATTATAAATCAAATTCTTGGCGAAACTACGGATGTGTGTGTTTCGAGGGAGGGGGGTCACTAGCTACAGCTTGCGCTCTCATCTGGAGTTCCTGCAAGGTAAACTTACCTGTGCCCACTACATTGTATAGACTGTTATTCCTGTGCTTCAGCCATTCCTTCGTCATAAGGATGACATAGTTTTTCAGCACGACAATGCACGTCCGCATACAGCTGCTGCGACGTAACGTGCTCTTCGTAGGGTGCAAAAACTACCCTAGCCAATAAGATCACCAAGTCTCTCGCCAAATTAACACGTATGGGATATGATAAAGCAGGAACTTGTTCACTGTCGGGGGCCTGCAAAAATCATTGACGAACTGTTACAAGAGACTTCTACTAATAACATGTTAAGTCGATTCGACTGTAATTTGCTGTCCTTACATTGAGGTGCCATCGGACCTCCTTTCTCCCGGCTTTGTGCAGCAACTCGACGTGGCATAGAGTCAACAAGTCGTTGGAATATTCAGCCAAGCTGCCTCTTTAGTCGTTTATAATTGCGAAAGTATGGCCGGTGGAGGATTTTGTGCACGAAGTGATCTCTCGATTATGTCCCATGAATGTTCGATGAGATTCATACTGGGCGATCTGGATGCCCAAATCATTCGAACGAATTGCCCAGAGTGTCCTTCAAACCAGTCGCGAATAACTGTGGCCCTTTGGCATGGTGCATTCTCATCCATAAAAATTCCGTCGTTGTTTAGGAAAATGAAGCCCATGAATGGGTGCAAATTGGCTCCAAGTAGCCTAATATAACTATTTCCCGTCAGAGGATCCAGTCCATTCCATGTAAAGACAGCCCACACCGTTATGGAGCCAGCACTAGCTTGTAGGGAACCTTGTTGTCAACTTGGGTTCTTGGATTCGTGGGGTCTGCACTACACCTGAATCCTACCATCAGCTGCTATCAACTGAAATCGGGACTCATCTGACCAGACCTGTCGCCTGGCATCCAACGGAATCTTGTACTTTCGATAATTGCTTTTCGGTCAGAAGCTAGAACCTCCGATGATTTCCCTCGCCGACCCTAAAACTTTATGGTGAACGTTGTAGTCGAACAATGACGCCTATTGGCTTACGCAGAGGCCTGATGCGGTCCCGATTATAAGAAAATGGTTAGGTGATGGACCAGAAAAGGTAAAGTTTGAATCAGAATGAAGAAATTCTTGAGAGCTGTGGCGACAACTAATTCATGTAAAGTTTTTCACCTTATGGACTGCTCTCTAATGTCGCCTCTTTGAGAGATTTTCAGTTGAATATCTCATTGAGGGACTGAAGGTAACACGACAAAGCATTATTGAAAAATATTGCTTATATGAGCTAAATTGTTGAAAAATACTGCATACAACATATTAATTACAATCTTAAATGAAATCGTTCCAGTAAATAAATTACACTTTGTAAAATCTTTCTAACAAAATTGAAAGTAAGAAACGATCTACATCTCATTGTTTATTGCAGCTACTGTGCATAGGTTTTAGTATGACGTACAATAAGGAACACTTTTATATTATGCTCGTAAATTACTTACAGTTTCCTTGTTTTCGTTGAAGCAAACTCGTTGATTATACCATTCAAATGAAGTTTTGGAGCTGGAGGGAATTATATTGACGAGATACCTAAATATTAAGGCCTGTTTTCAGCAGTATTCGACCTTAAGTGGTTTTGCTGATTGCATTCTGAAGATTCTGTAGTCATGGTCATTGTTATAAATAAGCTCGAAGGCCAAAGCCTTCTACATCACTGCGTCTCGCTCCAGCTCTCAGCCAGCAGAAATCGACAAAAACCGGAAGCCTTCGGTCAAATGGCGTCCTTGCCTCAGCACCCGTTCGCTGGTCTTCAAAGACCTTACTATACCATCGTGAAGCAGCAGCAAGGACTCCTTTTTTTAACACGAGCTACATGCGTGGACGGCTACCATGTGAACCAAAGGAAAACCTCCTAATAAACCGTTTTAGCGATAGACGTTAGGTTGCTAGTAGTAACTTACTTATGAAGCTACTATGACAAAATAACACTGTAGAAATGACACTGTGACAACAGCGCGCGTTTACTATCGTGGACCGAGAGGATGTCTTCTTCCCGTAGGCGTAAGATATACGGTCCTGTCACATTAATGTGAATACCGCCTGCACTCGACTTCGACGCACAGTAACCACTCACAGACAGCGGGTGTCTGTACTAACAGCGGAGGACCCGGAAAAACAGTGCAGTCATCGTCGTAGTGCGGAAATGGTGCGATTTATCTGATGTACAAAACGGTGCGATCATTAGCTTTTGGGCCAAGGGTGGAAGCATTTCCGAAACTCTGTTAACCGCCGTGGTTAAAGTATACCGTGCATGGCAAAACTGAGCCATCCAAAACCAGCACCGAGATAACTGTGATCCACCACGGGCTATAGATGACAGGGGTGAATGACGGCTGCGGAGCTGTGTACGGGCTAACAGATGAGCAACTGTTGAGTCAATGACCACCCAGATGAACCAAGCGGTCAGCCACAGTGTCTCACCAACGACCGTTCAGCGAACCTTGCTGCGGATGGGCCCTGCAGTGGGCGCGTGGTTCATGAATCCACGCCGACTGCTGTTCATTGGCTGGAATTTGCACGTCAGTAGCGCTACTGGACGGTCACTGGGTGGTGACAGGTGGCCTTTCCAGATAAATAACGATTAATTCCCCATCGGACAGATGCCGTTGGTGAGTGTGGTATGAAAAATCTGAGGACAAACACCCTGCGCGCATTAAGGTCTGGAGAATGTTTTTGTGGAATTCCGTGGGAGACCTCTTCATTATGGAAGGCAAAACGGATCAACTCAACTAGAACTTATGCACCTATCCTTGGTGACCTTGTCCACCCGTACAAGCAGTCTGTTTTTCCTCGGCGCAGTGGCATCTTCCAGCAGGACAATGCAATGTATCACAGCTGGCAGTGTACATGCATGATTCAAAGAGCACCAGGATTTTGTCATACCTTCCTGCCCACTAAACATCTTGGATTAAAACCCGATCGAGAAACTGCGGAACCACCACGCTCAGGTTGATCACACCATGGATTCTCAACCGAGAAACGTAGAGCAGCTGGCCACAGCACAGGAGTCGGCATGGCTCCACATCCCTGTCGGTAACTTCCAGAACGTTATTGACTCTCTTCCTGCACGTCTCGAGCGGCAAAAGGTCTGTTTTTGGGCAGCCACTGTCCTTAATAACTTTACAGCTTTCACTAAATGGCGTTAAAGTTTCGTCTTGATTGATGATGTTAGTACTACAATTAGGCGGTTCAACCCGTAATTTTTTTGTTGTGACTGGACAGTGTAGGTGCGCGAGAGGCAGGAAAACTCACATACCTCTCCCGGTTTACTCTTTAACCGTCTTTCTTTCGTAGTTTTCGTTCTGTTAGTTTTTGAGTCTCTTCTTTGCCTGTACACTTAGCTGGGGCCCCTGTCGCGACCCCGTCGGTACGGCCCTGTTTATAAATTCTCAGAGTGTGCTAGCATTTACTTGAAGAGCTTCATAAATATTTCCATACCAGGAAAACACTCAGACATATCCGCCTAACACAATAAAGGATATCAGCCTTCAGCAATGCTTCTTCACTAAAAGCTGTAAAACGTAAGTACACAGATCACTTGAGAAAAAAGGATACATAACCCTTTCTCTGACAATGTTCGTTGTTAAATGAAGCGATAATTAAATCAAAATACGGGATGCAACAGTTTCTTCACCCATACCAACTGCCTGCGACATAAAATAAGTTTCATCCAAAGTATAAAACTAAGTGTCTTTGAAGTGAATAGTATTCACATCCAGTGATAAAGACTCTCTCACAACGCATGGCAGTGCGTCATCTACTAGCTGAGAATGCCCTGTTCACCAAGTATGACTTTTCAGGGGAAGGAGATCTGCGACGAGAATGATGTATTAGCAGTATTTCTACTATGCGGGTATATAATTTACCGCGGGTTGAGTTCGCTGTCGATAGCAAAAGTTGGAAACTCCATACCAGTATCACAAGTGGCTTTTCAGTCACAACACAGCAACACAGTCGATTCCACTCCTAACGCTACCACCACCATTAGCACACATTTCACCGCCATCAGTCCTTTCATTAAATGGTGTTAAAGCTTCATCTTGACTGTCAAAGTTAGTACTGCCGATTTGTTGGTCCAAACTCGTATTTTCATGATCAGAAAACTTTTGACCATATCCTTTAGCTGTGAAGGGCATCTTCCTTTTTGCATTCGTTTCCTATTTCGTGCAACAAGCTTCTTCGCAACACTCGTAATATTGAACAGAATACTTGCCGAAGAATAATAATAGGTAACATGCACGCTAATAAGATGAGACAACGAAAGCAACGTCAAATCGTACGTAACTCGATGCAAAAGACAGCTACAAAGCAGTTGCATCAACCATTGCGCTCCGTCTGAACTCAAGCGATCAACCAAACGCCAAGCTGACAGCAACGCTGCTAGCTACAGGCTCGCCTTCCGTATTTGCAGAAATTACGTGCAGTTCTTTTCACGTAAGCGTGTGATCAAGTCTACCGAATACACAAGCGCGATCGAAGTGTATGCGTAAATCCGGCCCCCGACTAAAGGAGTCTTGAAAAGCTTTTGGCGCTGAAATGACTCCATTAGTGCATATTAGAGCATCACAATAGTTTTTAGACGCATCGTTACCGGCACCGCGTGCTCAGATAAAATAAAATAATATCTGCACTACTCACAGCCTGGGAAGTACGCGGATGGACGCTTGGAGGTCGCTCAAGGAAGGTAAAAATAGCACATTATGTTACTCAAAGGCATGAATTATCAAAGATAATATCCGTCCGCCGCAGCATCACTTGTAGGGTCAGAGGGAACTACGCTGTTCATGGACAGCCAAACTGTTTAGAAATATGCTGACGGAAATGTGTTTAAAAAATGGTTCAAATAGCTCTGAGCACTATGGGACTTAACATCTTAGGTCATCAGTCCCCTAGAACTTACAACTACTTAAACCTAACTAACCTAAGGACACAACACCCAGCCATCACGAGGCAGAGAAAATCCCTGACCCCGCTGGGAATCGAACCCGGGAACCCGGGCGTGGGAAGCGAGAACGCTACCGCACGACCACGAGATGCGGGCGAAATGTGTTTGATACTTGTTATATAACACAGCAAGGGAAGATACTGTAAATAAATTATAGTCTAAACTCCTGTTCTCGCAGTCTCGAACGCTGTATGAAAGCACAAAATTAGAATCAAATGTTACACAAAGGTACAACTACACCAGTTTCAATTTCATATCAGTGTTTGTCGCTGTCTACAAAATCATGATCCGCTATCGCTTCCATGATAACGTTTTCGCTAGACGGTCACTTGCGCTAAAATTCATATGAAGACAACTCATGAAATATTTTGTCATCGTGTCAGCTGCAACATAATGATCAAAAGGCACCAGTTACCTCATCGAAACGTTGTTTTCCTCTCACGTACAGCTGACGAAACTATTAAGAACTTTCGATGCAATTTGATTGCTACTCCTTCATACCCGCGTAGCGCCTTTCCTTCAGGTTACTCGTTGTTATTGAGAAGGTTAGGACAGACATTTCGTTTGGGCGACGCTTGCTACCAGAGTGGGTGGCTAAGCCCGCAAAAGTCAGAGGTCCGAATTCGATTTCTGTTCCAGCAAATAGTTTTAACAGAATGCGAAATGTGACTTGCTAAAGAAGAAAGCCTTACATCAGTGAGCTTACGACCTATTCCTACAACATCTTTATATTGGTTTTAACTTTACGCTAATGCAACTTGTCGAGAACCGATGCAAAAGCTTTTCCTTTTTTAAAAAATTTTCGTCTAATGCTCGTATGCAGAACACTTCTGGACGTAATGGCCTCTAACCGTGCTCTCTTTCGATAGCCGCAAGTACAATAAAAAAGTGGAAATATATTACTCTTCCAAATTCTTCCTCTAATTCTTATAAGCGTGTTTATTGTATTTATTGCTTATTTACCTGACAAGATTAGGGGCTTAAGGCACTCTCTTACATCTGACCAGAAACAACAAACACCAAAAAATATTACTTAACAATCACAATAATAATAATTTCCATTATTAATAAAAATAAGTGGCAATAACAATAAGAATAATAATAAACAATAATAGAGGGCATTAAGAATGATATTAATTTGTTTACCACATTTGATGTCGTGTTTAGTATCAAGAAAAGTGGAAGAAATAATGAAAGAGGAGAAGCGTGAAATCAAAGTGTCAGTGGCTGTGGGGAAAGAACAAGATATCAATATGGAACTCTGTAGACAAGGGGGAGGGAAAGGTGGTGGGGGAGTAAGGGTTGATGAGAGTTGCAGACAAGTATACAAAAGAGATTGCTGTTCCCATAGAAGATGGACCGTTAACTGTCTTTTGAAGTTTGAAAATATTTTATTTTCTCTGATATTTTGAGGAAGATTGTTCCAAAGTGTGGTTCCTGACACAGAAAACGATTTAGAGAACATGACAATGACATGTATGGTACAGACAGAATTTTACTTTGTTGACAAAGAACACTTCTCCTTTGTTGTTGTCGTGGTCTAGTGGCTAGCTTTGCTGCCTCTGGATCACAGGGTCCCGTATTCGATTCCCGGCTGTGTTGGGGATTTTCTCTGCCTGGGGACTGGGTGTTTGTGTTGTCCTTATCATTTCCTCCTCCACTTCATCATCAGTGAATAGATTGAACTGTGTACAAAATTAGAGTTTGAAAAAATTGAGAATTTGTACGGGCACTCATGACCGCGCAGTTGAGCGCCCCACAAACCAATCATTATCACCATCATCATCCTATGTTGTTTAGACAGTAGTTGAAGACAAATAAGAGGGAGTGCAATAATTTAGAAGAAGGCGTAGCAAACACAGGTTATGATAAACTCTACGCTTATCGGCACGAAGCTATGATAATTGTTCGTAGGAGTTACATGTTCGAATTAGCGCAAGGCACAAATGTATCGCACACTAGAATTCACCACCAGTTCCAGTCAATGTGAGCTCTCATGCGAAATTTCTTGGAGAATAGGATCACTACAATCAAAAATGAGGAATGTTAGTGACTCTACGAGTTTATTCTTAAGCTCGAGAGGAAATTCTTTATACTCCTGTCGTGAACGAACCGACGCTGACATATTCCTACTACATTTAGAAACGATCTTCAGGAAGATAGTGTTACTATTGGAATATAAAAGTATTGGGGTTGGATGGAAGAGCCTTATCTATCAACTGGAGGTAACGTACTGGGTTCCTTGTTGGAGAACAGTGGGTAATTTAGTAACTCCTCCTCCATTTTCGGCACACTATTCGACTTTTGTGAATATGGATTGAATTTCTTTCATTCGAACGTCATCTCATTCACAACCCTGTATAGGTAACTGATATGAGAGTTTACTAATTCCAGTGACTGCTTCAGTGATTCTTCAGTAACCGCTCTTTCCTCCTATTTGTGCCCAATACGTTACATTCGTTTTATGTTAAGGATCACAGATCATCCTTTGCATCAAGCCTCTACTCTCTGCAGGTCTTGCTACATCTCACTAGAATTTTCTAGCGTTGCGGCATCTCTGTATCCAACAGCTTTATCCGCTAACACCCTCCGCGGCGCATTGAACGTAATCTGTTTTACTGTATAAATTCGGAGAACGTACGTTCTTAGACGTCAACCGATACATCGTTGGCTTCTAATTTCAGGGGTTGGACAGAAATACGAAGAAAATCGGGAGTAATGCATGCTTTAACGTAAATGCAGGTGCTAGCCAAGCCTGCAGGTTGCGATGTTGAACTTGACGACGAACGGTACCTGCGCAGTGTCCTCAATACGTTGCAAGAGTCAGTCGTGGTCAGAACAGAGTTCTGTGTAGTTGTGAGTGCATTATGTCGGAGCCAAGTGAATTCGAACGTGGCCAAATTGCTGGTGCGCGTATGGTGGACAGGGAAAATGCACGTCAGACGGTCCATAAGTAAAAATTATCAATATACCGTAATATTACATGCAACTGAGGAAGACAGGACTACAAAAGTTGAAAATGCTTGGTGTTTCAAGAGGCACCGTATCGAAGATTTATAACGGACGCACGGGAAGCGGAGAAATGTCATCCGGTTAAGTCACAACACGGACGAGAGTGTGTGTTGACTGATAGTAACGGACGGTCATTGAAGAGGATTACAATGATAAATAAAATGAAGACAGCTGCAAAACGCCCAGCAGAACGGAGAGTCGCACTCACGAATCCAAATCCAGTCAGCACCGAAACAACACGAAGGGAGATCAAGAAGCAGGTACACTGCTGGCCATTAAAATTGCTACACCACGAAGATGACGTGCTACAGGCGCGAAATTTAACCGACAGGAAGAAGATGCTGTGATATGCAAATGATTAGCTTTTCAGAGCATTCACACAAGGTTGGCGCCGGTGGCGACACCTACAACGTGCTGACGTGAGGAAAGTTTCCAACCTATTTCTCATGCACAAACAGCAGTTGACCGGCGCGGCCTGGTGAAACGTTGTTGTGATGCCTCGTGTAAGGAGGAGAAATGCCTACCATCACGTTTCCGAGTTTGATAAAGATCGGATTGTAGGCTATCGCGATTGCGGTTTATCGTATCGCGACATTGCTGCTCGCGTTGGTCGAGATCCAATGACTGTTAGCAGAATATGGAATCGGTGGGTTCAGGAGGGTAATACGGAACGCCGTGCAGGATCCCAACGGCCTCGTATCACTAGCAGTCGACATGACAGGCATCATATCCCCATGGATGTAACGGATCGTGCAGCCACGTCTCGATCCCTGAGTCAACAGATGGGGACGTTTGCACGACGTTTGAAGCAACATGGACTATCAGTTCGGATACCATAGCTGCAGTTACCCTTGACGTTGCATCACAGACAGGAGTGCCTGCGATGGTGTACTCAACGACGAACCTGGGTGCACGAATGGTAAAACGTCATTTTTTCGGATGAATCCAGGTTCTGTTTACAGCATCATGATGGTCACATCCGTGTTTGGCGATATCGCTGTGAACGCACATTGGAAGCGTGTATTGGTCATCGCCATACTGGCGTATCACCCGGCGCGATGGTATGGGGTGCCACTGATTACACGTCTCGGTCACCTCTTGTTCACATTTGAATAGTGGACGTTACATTTCAGATGTGTTACGACCCGTGGCTCTACCCTTCATTCGATCCCTGAGAAACCCTACATTTCAGCAGGATAATGCACGCCCGCATGTTGCAGGTCCTGTACGGGCCTTTCTGGATACAGAAAATGTTCAACTCCTGCCCTGGCCAGCACATTATCCAGATCTCTCACCAATGGAAAACGTCTGATCAATGGTGGCCGAGCAACTGGCTCGTCACAATAAGTCGGTCACTACTCTTGATGAACTGTGGTATCGTGTTGAAGCTGCATGGGCATCTGTACCTGTACAGGCTATCCTAGCTGTGTTTGACTCAATGCCCAGGCGTATCAAGGCTGTTATTACGGCCAGAGGTGGTTGTTCTGGGTACTGATTTCTCAGGATCTATGCACCCAAATTGCGTGAAAATGTAATCACACGTCAGTTCTACTATAATATATTTGTCCAATGAATATCCGTTTATCATCTGCATTTCTTCTTGGTGTAGCAATTTTAGTGGCCAGTAGTGTAATTGTAGGGCGTTCTGGAATTCCAGAACCACTCATCAGTGTTGCAAATACCGAACTGGGAAACGCGGTGCCAAATCCATGAAACCTGGAGTATGGAGAACAATGGAACAATGTCAATTCGTCAGATTAATTTTGTTTCACACTGTTTCCAGCTCTGGTCGAATTTACCTCTCACGGTGCGGGTTCGGTGGTGAATTGGGCAGCCATATCGTGGTATTTCGTAGGCTCCAAGTTTACACTGCAAGGTCACATTACCTCCAAGGATTATGTGACCATTTTGGCTGATCAGGTGTATCACATGCTACAGTGTTTGATCCACAGTTGTGATGCTGTGTTTCAAGGCGACAGGTCTCCTGCTCACACAGTTGGCATCATCGTGCAGGATTGGTTTTGTGAACACTAGGATGACTTGCCGCACTTCCTCTGGCCACCACAGCCACTAGATCTCAAAATTATTGAGCCTACTTTGGCCCAATTTGGAGAGGAGCGTGCGCGATTGCTTTCCACCTCAATCATCATCACCTGAGCTTTAAACTATTATTTCTCCAATGCGGGACCAATAGATGTGGTACTGAATGCCTCAGCTTCCCTACACCGTATTAGGCACGGCAATGTGTTTGTGGTGTTTCCATATTTTCCTCCACGCACTGTCTTGAGAAGACTATAAAGATAAAATTAGAGTTATTCGACATCACACACATACATGCCCGAGGCAGGATTCGAAACTGCGACCGTAGCGGTCACGCGGTTCCAGAATGAAGCGCCTAGAACCGCTCGGCCACACAGGCGGCGGAGATGTAATACAGTGGCGTTGTTATGGACACCTGCCTTCGCTTATACATTCCTGTTGTCATGAATCCTCGGTATTCCGGCAGTGTTCACTGCTTACGCAGCGGTCCTTGGGCCTTCCTCGTGCCCTCGTCGCAGAGGTCAACACGCAGCGGGCTGCTGGCAGCAGAGCGCAGTCGTGGGCTGTGCCCGTCCCCTCTACCCGGACATCCGGCCGGCCGCTCCAGTTCCAGCGGCGGCGTGGTCTTTCCCATTCACTGGCGCTGAAAAATTCTGCAACCGGATCCGCAAGTCTCCATAGGAATGCAATGGCCGCCATAATTCAGCGACAGCCTGTAAGTTACTTGCAGCGTAATGTCACAACAACAATTCCGTGTAAAGTCAGTAGCGTGTTTCTTAATTAATAGCGAAAACAGACACGGGTTAATGTATACAGTGATAGACACTGGGTCTGAAAACGAGTCATTTGCGGAGTAATTTCGCATGTGTGATCCTGACTTCCGTATGAAACGCTGTCGCAGTTAGAGCCCATATAAATGGTCTCTACCTGTTGCTATTTATTCTGATACAAACTGTATATTCAGATCACTCATCAGTGGCTTTCCAGAGCGTAAAACTTGATACCATTTCTAGGCTTGGAAAAAACAGTGAACGGCTATCAGCTAGTCTTCACATATAGCCTAAAGATTATATTAGAGCGAGGGGATCCTCCAGGACGTGGAAAATGTCGGAAATACAAAAATATATGCAACCAAATAGCTAGTATTCTAATACAAGTTGATCCTTGAAGAGAAGCTAACAGCCACCAGTCCCGTTTTATAACGATATTTATTTACATAAATAGCGCCGATACCGATTTCGAACCAGCAGTTCCTCATCAGACGGCCTGTTCACGTTAAAATATATTTTTGTTGTAGTTTACTTTTAATTCCCCGATATGGTGAAACTTCTTTGTGGTGATGGTGCCCAACAACCAAAATATGATGTAGCAAACTGTCTATTTAACTGTAGTTGTCCCTCACACGGATTTCAAAGGATATTAGCAAATTATTAAAGTGAAAATGTTTTAGTTCCTTTCGTCGAAAATTCTGCGGCATTACGTTGCAGTGCTGACTGTGATCATGCAATAGCGAATACTATACGAACCACTTTTTTTACACCTATGCACACACACATAATATAGTGCACCACTCACACACACCAAAACGTTTTGCCTCATGGAAGGATATACACAAAGGTGGCGATATCACAACAATAATATTGTCAAAGGACTTCTCTCTCAGAGATATTTCGATATACACTCTGATGTGAGAGTAGAAATTTTCAAACTACGAACTTTCCGTTACTCACAGTCTATATCAAATGAAAACTGATAACAACATAAAGATATAAGACAGCCAGTTTGTTATAAAGTGTTACTGCAGTGATCTTATGTAAATATTATGGTATACGCTGGAAGAATAGTAAATAATGAGGGATGGATGTATATAAATAAATATTACAACAGTGGACATAGTATTAAAATTTCACAGATAGTTGAAGGTACTGTAGTACTGTATGACGAAGCAAAGTGTTATAGTTTATGCTCTATTTCATGTTGGGTCAGTGTCCACATTTTGTTATCGTCAAAGGGATTAGTGTTTATTTTAAACTAGAAAGCACGGAAATAATGTTTTGAAGAAAGGCTACGTTGGCTAACTAGGTCTTTTCATAGAGAAGATTTTGTGCTGATTTGCTTTTATATACATCTCTTCAAGCAGACTCACTCTCAGTACGATGGTTGCTGTTATCTTCTCTGCAACAACAACATGTATTTTGTAAACAGCTACGGTCTCAAAATACCAGCTTTCGACAAAATAGCATGATATTGGTCAAATGGCTCTGAGCACTATGGGACTTAACATCTTAGGTCATCAGTCTCCTAGAACTTAGAACTACTTAAACCTAAGTAACCTAAGGACATCACAAACATCCATGCCCGAGGCAGGATTCGAACCTGCGACCGTAGTAGCATAATATTCTAATGTTCCTTAAGTACAGTGTCCACTCACATTAATGTGACCATCAGCCAAAAGCATGAATAACCACCTTCCGCAGCATCTGGAGAGTCAGTGAGATTTTGGATGGTACCGACAGTATCGTGGACCCATGCCGATTCCATTGCTGTGGCCAGCTGCACTTAATTTTTCTCGGTTGAGGATCTATTCTGTGAACAGCCCGATCGAGGTGGTCCCAAAGATTCACGATTGGGTTTAAATCCTTGGAGAGTTTGATGGCCAGGGGAGTACAGCAAACTCATCCTGGTGCTCTTCAAACCACGTACTTTCACTGCGAGCTACTGATACATTGCGTTGTCCTGCTGGTAAGACACCACCGTGGTGAGGGAAAACAAACTGCATGTGGTGGTGGATATGGTCACTAAGGACAGATGCTTAACTGTGTTGCCTTACAGGATGACGAAATCACCCAAGAAATGCCACGCAAACATTTCCCAGATCATAACGCTCCCTCGTCTGGTCTGGATCCATCCGACGATTGTTGAAGGGTGTTTGCTTCCAGACGTTTCACGCAGTACAGTGATGCATAAAACGTGATCCATCTGAAAATGCCACCTGTCGCCACTCAGTGGACGTTCAGTTGGAGTATTGGCGTGCAAGTTCCAGCCTTCATCACCAGTGAACTGCAGTCAGCATGGGTGCGTGGGCCAGGTGCCTGTTGCGGAGGGTCATACACAGCAATGTTCACAGAACGGTCGGGGCACTACAGTGGTTTGGGCCAGGACTTACTCGTGGCCTACACCGCTGTAGTGATCTTAGAAGCATGTTAACACATTGTTTCAAAATTTTGACTATATCTCTTATGAATCCAGGTGGTTTTAACGTCTTGATTAGAGCGATGTCGCTCATATTTTCCTTTTAACCACATGTAAAGTAACAGTTTCTTCTGAAGAAGGCGCCCCTAGTTCGCGTTGAAATCTAGTTAAAGAATTTTAAATTCTGTTTGCAACCGGTTGGCTGGAAGTTTGTAACATTGGAAATAGGAAACACTGCCTAATGTCCTGCAGAATTATGTTTAATACGTCACGAACTGGCTTTCTCTTTCTTACGCTGTCTTCAGGTCACCTAAAGATGGCCTACGAAGCCGAAAGTCGGTTCGTGAAGAAGTAAATGTAATTTTGCAGAACATTGGAAAGCTCCACGTGTATGTGAGTGAAGCGAACAGTATCGACAGTTTTGGCCGTCATCGCCTTTATTATATTTGTTGTGTCTGTTCTTTCGACATGATCCTGATGCCACTATGAATCAAGACAAAAAGGAATTGATGACATTAGCTGATAGGGCATTGATGTGTATCGATGAGGCAAAATTAAAATTTTCGTCTTACACCAGACACCACTCGAGTAGTGCCCCTGCTCATTAGCCTCGTTACTCGCGGTATTTATCTATTTATTTATTTAGACGTCTAGTTCCGTAGGATCAAATTGAGGAGCAAATCTCGAAGGTCATGGAACGTGACAGTACATGAAATTACAACATAAAAGTAATAACAGATAAAAATAAATGTTCATGAACCTGATAAAAACGTCAGTCCATAAGTCCATAAGTAAACGCTATCAGCAATACAATAAGAATCTGCTTAATTTTTGAAGGAACTCCTCGACAGAATAGAAGGAGTGACCCATGAGGAAACTCTTCAGTTTCGATTTGAAAGTGGGTAGATTACTGCTAAGATTTTTGAATTCGAGTGGCAGCTTATTGAAAATGGATGCAGCAGTATACTACACACCTTTTTGTACAAGAGTTAAGGAAGTCCGATCCAAATGGAGGTTTGATTTCTGCCGAGTATTAACCGAGTGAAAGCTGCTTATTCTTGGAAATAAACTAATATGGGTAACAAGAAAGGACAATAAGGAATATATATATTGAGAGGCCAATGTCAAAATACTCAGACTCGTGAACAGAGATCGACAAGAGATTCGTGAACTCACACCACTTATTGCCCGAACCGCCCAATTCTGAGCCAAAAATATCCTTCTAGGATGGGAAGAGTTACCCCGAAACATAATACCATACGACATAAGTGAAAGAAAATAAGCAAAGTAGACTAATTTTCATGTCGAAGTACCACTCACTTTTGATACCGTTCGAATAGTGAAAATGGCAGTATTAAGTCTTTGAACAAGATCCTGAACGTGGGCTTTCCACGACAGCTTACTACTTATCTGAACACCTAGAAATTTGAACTGCCCAGTTTCACTAATCGTATGCCAGTTCTGTGAGATCAAAATGTCAGGTTTTGTAGAATTGTGTGTTAGAAACTGTAAAAACTGAGTCTTACTGTGATTTAACGTTAGTTTATTTTCTACAAGCCATGAACTGAGGTCATGTACTGCACTACTTGAAACCGAGTCAATGTTGCACACAACTTCCTTTACTACCAAGCTAGTGTCATCAGCAAACAGAAATATTTTAGAGTTATCGATAATACTAGAGGGCATATCATTTATATAAATAAGGAACAGGAGCGGCCCCAACAGTGACCCCTGGGGCACCCCCCACTTGACAGTATATCCGAAAAAACAGACAGCACACACAAATAAATAAATAAATAAATATAATTGAAGTTATCATAGTCAATGATCTCTTCAGTGCAGATGCACACCAAGCTCGAACTCTTACGGGAATCGACGAGATGGCGCTAGTAATGAAGCTGATGAGCAGCGACATTGCATCACTAGTGTGTGGTATAAACTGAGAATCTGGATCTGACGGAAGGCGTGCTAGGGTGAAGATGCGGTTATGGTGGCCACTGTGTCTGGATGGTATAGTGGTCAGCACATTAACCTAGTACGAGACTTGGATTCGAACCCCACTCCGGCACAAACTTTCAACTTTTTCCATTGATGTAAATCGGTGCCCACTGGCAGCTAATGTCTTTAATTCCATTGTGTCTTGATTCATAATGGATGCAGGATAATGAAATGTGTCTGGTCTTTCAGTCACCACATACATACGAAAACAGAATATTAACTAAGAGAAGAGGCATGTGAGTCAATGGTTGGCAAAGTTACTTGGTAGGGGTCGCAATCACATCATGATCAAATACTTGAGATTTTGAAATTTAACTCGGTTTGCCTACACATCGTTTAGTGTTCTTTTTTTTGTCTGACCAGACAAACCAAGAAGCCTACGCAATTGAGAATGTGCTGAGGTGTGTAGGAAAGTGAATCCGAGAACGGCTCTGAGTTTCTAGTTCGCGATGGTCCTAACATGACGAAGCTGCAGGTTGCATTCACCATTATCATCGATGCAATATGATCAGATCGGTGACACTGTGTCTAGCTGCGAGCAAGTAAGTCGGTAGAGCAGCTTTAACAATGGACCCCTCTCTGTTACTGAAGTCTGCTGTTCCAGTTGAGAGCGAAGCCTGCAAAGTATCGATGCGCTCAGTGCCAAGTCCACGCACGAACACTGCAAATTTCTAGTCAGTAAAACACTGAGAGCTCACTTATTCCTGCCAGGAATCTCGGCAACCAATCCTCTTAAAGTTATACCGGTCCACCAGTGGCTTAACTGTTTCCTTGTAACAAAATCTCCTGCCAGAAGAGGCGAATCATTAAAAAAGTAAAAAACCACTGGATTTCCTTCCCACCTTTGCTAAAAGCTTCTCAGAAATTACTACGTCCTCCTGGCTTCACATCAGTTTAAACAATCAATGTCCTCTCAAGCAGCAGCTAGCATAAATTCACAGGCTCTGCGTAAAGCTAGAAAATTGCGCTGGAGGATTTCGTATCTTCGGAACATGTAACACTTCAGAGCTGTTTTATTATATTTTGTGGACATCCGGGAGATGTCTGTCACTAGAATAGCCCAGACGCCCACGTCCTGTCAGGAAGAGTTTCATCATCTTTGCTGTCCAAAGGCATAGAAGGCTGGACGCCAGTAAGATGCTAGCTTTCCCCAAGACAACTCACGTGTAGCTTCTACCCACTCCACTCCCCCCACCCCGCACTAGCAGTTCTGCAAAGGACGAACTCCCTCGGACTTCAGGAGTTCGGTTTCAGCGTGTCCTATCCCGTATCCTCAGCGCCTCTCAATTCTAAAGCTCATCGAGCAAACCAGATGAAATGGTTAAATGAGATGTAATCAGCGTATACAACAAATGCATTAGTGTTAATCCATCAAAATTTATGTTATCAGAACCTGTCTAATTCAACTCGTGTGTAGTCGAATTCTTTATCAAATACAAATGAAAAGAGACGAACCAAACGGCTTGGCGCTTTTCGACATTAGGAAATGTTTCAAATTTACTATTATATGTTCAGTCAAACACTGACGGAAAATTCAGTTACTGAAGTGCTTGAGTTAGTGCAAGAGTGGCATACTGGAGACAAACCTGTTGTTTTTCATTTTCTTCCGTAGAATACGACATTTTCTGTCAATCATCAGATTACATGTTGTTTCCTCAACATTCTTCAAATGGCTCAAATGGCTCTGAGCACTATGGGACTTAACATCTGTGGTCATCAGTCCCCTAGAACTTTTTTTTGGTCATCAGTCTACTGACTGGTTTGATGCGGCCCGCCACGAATTCCTTTCCTGTGCTAACCTCTTCATCTCAGAGTAGCACTTGCAACCTACGTCCTCAATTATTTGCTTGACGTATTCCAATCTCTGTCTTCCTCTACAGTTTTTGCCCTCTACAGCTCCCTCTAGTACCATGGAAGTCATTCCCTCATGTCTTAGCAGATGTCCTGTCATTCTGTCCCTTCTCCTTATCAGCGTTTTCCACATATTCCTTTCCTCTCCGATTCTGCGTAGAACCTCCTCATTCCTTACCTTATCAGTCCACCTAATTTTCAACATTCGTCTATAGCACCACAACTCAAATGCTTCGATTCTCTTCTGTTCCGGTTTTCCCACAGTCCATGTTTGACTACCATACAATGCTGTACTCCAGACGTACATCCTCAGAAATTTCTTCCTCAAATTAAGGCCGGTATTTGATATTAGCAGACTTCTCTTGGCCAGAAATGCCTTTTTTGCCATAGCGAGTCTGCTTTTGATGTCCTCCTTGCTCCGTCCTTCATTGGTTATTTTACTGCCTAGGTAGCAGAATTCCTTAACTTCATTGACTTCGTGACCATCAATCCTGATGTTAAGTTTCTCGCTGTTCTCATTTCTACTACTTCTCATTACCTTCGTCTTTCTCCGATTTGCTCTCAAACCATACTGGGTACTCATTAGACTGTTCATTCCGTTCAGCAGATCATTTAATTCTTCTTCACTTTCACTCAGGATAGCAATGTCATCAGCGAATCGTATCATTGATATCCTTTCACCTTTGTATTTTAATTCCACTCCTGAACCTTTCTTTTATTTCCATCATTGCTTCCTCGATGTACAGATTGAAGAGTAGGGGCGAATGGCTACAGCCTTGTCTTACTCCCTTCTTAATACGAGCACTTCGTTCTTGATCGTCCACTCTTATTACTCCCTCTTGGTTGTTGTACATATTGTATATGACCCGTCTCTCCCTATAGCTTACCCCTCCTTTTTTCAGAATCTCGAACAGCTTGCACCATTTTACGTTGTCGAACGCTTTTTCCTTGTCGACAAATCCAATGAAAGTGTCTTGATTTTTCTTTAGCCTTGCTTCCATTATTAGCCGTAACGTCAGAATTGCCTCTCTCGTCCCTTTACTTTTCCTAAAGCCAAACTGATCGTCGCCTAGCGCATTCTCAATTTTCTTTTCCATTCTTCTGTATATTATTCTTGTAAGCAGCTTCGATGCATGAGCTGTTAAGCTGATTGTGCGATATTTCTCGCACTTGTCAGATCTTGCCGTCTTCGGAATTGTGTGTACAATGCTTTTCCGGAAGTCAGATGGTATGTCGCCAGACTAATATATTCTACACACCAACGTGAATAGTCGTTCTGATGGAATGTTATCTATCCCTTCTGCCTTATTTGACCGTAAGTCCTCCAAAGCTCTTTTAAATTCCGATTCTAATACTGGATCCCCTATCTCTTCTAAATCGACTGCTGTTTCTTCTTCTATCACATCCGCCAAATCTTCACCCTCATAGAGGCTTTCAATGTATTGTTTCCACTTATCTGCTCTCTCTCCTCTGCATTTTACAGTGGAATTCCCGTTGCACTCTTAATGTTACCACCGTTGCTTTTAACTTAGAACTACTTAAACCTAACTAACCTAAGGCCATCACACATCCATGCCCGAGGCAGGATTCGAACCTGCGACCGTAGCGGTCACGCGGTTCCAGACTGCAGCGCCTAGAACCGCACGGCCACAACGGCCGGCCAACATTCTTCTTGATTGAAAAGAGTGTCATATTGTAAAATGTCGAACCAACATTTCGATTAGTTCTGCAAATGGCTTTCTTCAAAGTACGTCAGACTCTGCAACTTAACTTTTACACATTCTCTTCATTCCTTCCTCCATAAGCAGGGTAATGTTATAAACTGTTAGTAATTTGCGACAGAATATTATTGTCCCACATAGGTGAATGAGGAGGGAGCTGCTTACTGACGTACGGTGTCGTTGGTGATGGTCGAGAGGATCAGAATGTTGCACTTGTAAGAATGTAGAATTTCCCAGCAGTAGCAGTGAATGAAATGTACTCCAGCCTGCAAAAGCGTCAAGTGTTTTCAATGTCATGGGCTTTAGACCAAGCATTCCCCGGTCATTTTCAAATGATACAGCCCGTTTCGCAGAGACTTCTACATCCGAGCGTGGGGCAGCCTCGTGGGTGCTGTTCGTCCACATACTGGCGGCATGGATGCCGGAAGCACTCTTAAATTACATCCAGTGAAGAACACCAGCTTACTTCCTCGCCACCATGACATCCAGTCATTAACCGAATTTTACTTACGCTCAGTTTAAAGAATTATAGCGGTAGCAGTGAAGATAACAGGTAACACTTAATGTGCGTTGCCCTGGTACTATCAGTCCCTGGACAGTAGGTCACTTATTTCTTCTTCTTCGTTGGCTCTACAGTCCTTGAAGAGCCTTGGTCTCCTGTATCACCTGCCTCCATTCTTCTCTGTCCATCGCCTTCCTTCTCAAATTTCTCATTCCCATCGCCTTTATATCTTCTTCTATATCGTCCAGCCACCTTTTCCTGGGTCTTCCTCTTCTCCTTCTCCCGTCAGGTTTTCCCATGAAAACTTTCTTGACACTCCGAGTTTCTGGCATTCTCTGACCATGTCCTGCCATCTTATTCTTCCCTGCTTAATTTTAACAACAATATCCATCTGACCAAAAAGGGTTTGTAGTTCTACATTTGTCCTTACTCTCCAACCATCTTCCTCTTTCACTGCTCCAAAAATCCTTCTCAGTATCTTTCTTTTCCATCTCAATAACCAGTTCTCCTCCTTTAATGTCAATACCCAGCCTTCCGGTCCATATACAGGCTGAGTCACCTAACGTTACCGCTGGATATATTTCGTAAACCACATCAAATACTGACGAACCGATTCCACAGACCGAACGTGAGGAGAGGGGCTATTGTAATTGTTTAATACAAACCACACAAAGATGCACGGAAGTATGTTTTTTAACACAAATCTACGTTTTTTTTTAATGGAACGACGTTAGTTTTGTTAGCACATCTGATCATATAAACAAATACGTAATCAGTGCCGCTTGTTGCATTGTAAAATGTTAATTACATCCGGAGATATTGTAACCTAAAGTTGACGCTTGATACCTCCGACGTTTAGTTGCGTGTTGTAACAAACACGGGGCACGGCCGGCGAGCAGCATCTGCAGAGACATGTTTACGATGACGACCGTGTTTACGAGTGTGGCTGTAGTGCACTGTTGTGGTTTGGTCTAGCTGTCGCTGTGTCCGCATGTAGCGCTTGCTGCTATTGTTATTCTGCATTCGTCTCCGCACGCAGACCAACTGTAGTACACCGTGTTACCAGACGTCTGTGATAGTGTAGTGTTGTAGGAACTGTGACCATGGTGTATTCGAACTCTGAAAAGGCGGAGATGATACTCATCTATAGCGAGTGTCGACGAAATGCAGCTGAAGCCTGCAGGGTGTATGCAGAACGGCACCCGGACAGAGAGCATCCAACGTGCCGCACATTGCAAAACATCTACCGCCAACTGTATGCAACAGGTATGGTCGTAGCACCTAAACGGGTGCGTAACAGGCCCGTCACAGGAGAAGCGGGTGCAGTTGGTGTGTTAGCTGCTGTTCCCATGAACCCACACATGAGTACACGGGACATTGCGAGAGCCGGTGGACTGAGTGAAAATAGTGTCATGCGCATACTGCATCGTCACCGCTTTCACCCGTGTCATGTGTCGCTACATCAGCAATTACATGGTGATGACTTTAATCATCGAGTGCAATTCTGTCAATGGGCATTAACAGAGAATGCGTTGCAGTTCTATCTGTTTACCGATGAACCGTGTTTCACAAACCACGGGGCAGTGAATCTACGGAACATGCATTACTGATCCGTGGACAATCCTCGCTGGCTCAGACAGGTAGAGCGACAGCGACCGTGGGCTGTAAATGTATGGTGCGGAGTCATTGGCGACCACCTCATTGGTCCTCACTTCATTGCAGGGGCCCAAACAGCTGCAACATACATCGCGTTTCTACAGAATGATCTGCCGACGTTGCTCGAAAATGTCCCACTGGAAACGCGTCGACGTATGTGGTATCAGCGTGATGGTGCACCTGCACATTCCGCAAATAACACTAGGCTGACCCTTGACAGGATGTTCGACGGGCGTTTCACAGGATGTGGAGGACGCATAAATTGGCCAGCCCGTTCTCCTGATCTTACACCTCTGGACTTCTTTCTGAGGGGTACGTTAAAGGAGAATGTGTACCGTGATGTGCCTACAACCCCAGAGGATATGAAACAACGTATTGTGGCAGCCTGCGGCGACATGACACCAGATGTACTGCGGCGTGTACGACATTCATTACGCCAGAGATTGCAATTGTGTGCAGCAAATGATGGCCACCACATTGAACATCTATTGGCCTGACATGTCGGGACACACTCTATTCCACTTCGTAGTTGAAAACAGAAACCACGTGTGTACGTGTACCTCACCCCTCATGGTAATGTACATGTGCGCCAGTGAAAAAGACCAATAAAAAGTGTTAGCATGTGGACGTAATGTGCTGTTCCAGTCTCTTCTGTACCTAAGGTCCATCACCGTTCCCTTTGGATCCATACGTAATTCGGTGCTCTCCGATACACACGATCGAACAGCGGAGGAGTGGTACTCAAGCGTCAACTTTAGGTTACAATATCTCCGGATGTAATTAACATTTTACAAAGCAATAAACGGCACTGATTACGTGTTTGTTTATATGTTCAGATGTGCTAAAAAACTAACGGGGTTCCATTTAAAAAACGTAGGTTTGTGTTAAAAAACATACTTCCGTTCATTTTTTTGTGGTTTGTATTAACCAGTTACACTAGCCCCTCTCCTCACGTTCGGTCTGTGGAATCGATTCGTCAGTATTTGATGTGGTTTACGAAATACATCCAGCGGTAATGTTAGGTGACTTACCCTGTATTACTTTAGGTCCTAATATGGTCCTGTATATTTTGATTTTTGTATTCCTACTAACATTCCTGGAATTAAATACATTATGCAAGGCAAAATAGCAACGATTTCCACTCGCTATCCTTTCTTGAATTTCTACTGCTACTTTATTGCCCTCTGTTAATACAGAACTTAAATATTTAAATGTTTTCATTCTTTCATATTCTTTCCCATTCATTACTATTGAATTCTTTTGTCGCCGGCCGGAGTGGTCGACCGGTTCTAGGTGCTACAGTCTGGAACCGCGCGATCGCTACAGTCGCAGGTTCGAATCCTGCCTCGGGCATGGATGTGTGTGATGTCCTTAGGTTGGTTAGGTTTAAGTAGTTATAAGTTCTAGGGGACTGATGACCACAGCAGTTAAGTCCCATAGTGCTCAGAGCCATTTGAACCATTTTTTTTTAAATTCTTTTGTCCGTTTATATTGGGCTCCCCCATCACCATATACTTTGTTTTGTTTATGTGTACTTCTAAACCTACTTCTTTTGCTGCTTCCTCTAACATATCGTAGTTCCCCTTTAGTGACCTTACATTCCTTGCCATTAATGCTACGTCATCCGGATATGCTACCACTTGAACTAGCCTATTAAGTATTGTTCCCCCTGGATTTATCGGCTTTCGCCATATTACCTTTTCTAAAACTAAATTGAATAGCATTGTGGAGATCATATCTCCCTGTCGTATGCCCCTCTGTATTTGGAATTCACCAGACAGTTATTGATCTATTCTTACTTTACACACTGTTGCTTTCATTGACATTTCTGTTAAATTGACCAGTTTTAATGAGATTCTAAATTCTTTCATGATCTGTATAATTTTCTTCCTGTGTAGGCTGTCGTACGCTTGCTTAAAATCAATGTACAACTGATGTAGTTGTTTGTCATACTCATAAAACTTCTCTAGCACTTGTCTTAATAAAAACTTCAGTTTCATATTTTACGTTATGACGCGCTCCATAATCGAGAGAAATGTTCAACAATATTGGTCTCACACTTGAGGTAAGTCATGGCAGTGAGGTGGTGTGCTTATTCCAGTCGCTTGTATGGAATCAGCGCAGTAAGATGGGGTGACGTCGAAATGTGACAGATCGCAGAAAGGAGCTGTCTTGTTTGCAGGTGCCCAACGTTACACCACGAATGATGTTGCCCGATCTGTTGGTATGTCAACGTTCCAAAGTGTCGCAATCGTGAAACACGGCGTTGGAACTTGAGACAATCAGTTAAAAACTGACAGGAATTACTACTGTCAGTGAACGTAGCTCCACCTAGCGTAGTTGCCTAGCGAACAATGTGAAGGGGACAAACGGTGGACGTTTGGAATCAGATATTTCGCAAAAACACCTTGCCCACAGCGGTACGTACACTGAGGTGGCGAAAGTCATGGGACACCTCATAATAACGCGTCGAGCCTCCAGTTGCCAGGCGTTGTGCAGCCCCTCGACGTGGAATGGACTCAACAAGTACCAAGTCCGCTGGAGAAGTATTGAGTCATATTGCCTCTATAGCCACCCATAATTGCGAAGGTGTTGCCGATGCAGGATTTTGCGCGCGAAATGACCTCTCGATTATGCCCTATAAATGTTCGATGGCATTCATGTCGAGCGATCTGAATAGCCAAATCATTAGCTCTAATTGTCCAGCATGTTCTTCGCACCAATCGCCAACAATCATGGCCCAGTGACGTGGCGTATTGTCATCCATAAAAATTGCATCGTTGTTTGGGAACATATCGTCCACGAATGGCAGCAGACGGTCCCAAGTAACCGAACACAACCATTTACAGTCAATGATCGGTTCAGTTGGACCACAGGACTAAGTATATTCCGTGTAAACAAAGCCAACACCATTATGAAGCCACCAGCAGCTTGCAGAGTGCCTTGTTGACAACCTGTGTCCAAGGATTCGTGGGTTCTGCGTCACATGCGTACCCTACCATCAGCTCTTATCAGCTAAAATCACGACTCGTCTGACCAGGCCACGGTTTTCCAGTCTTCTAGGATCCAACCGATATGATCACGAGCCCAAATAATCCACGAAACTTGGTAAGTTTACACTATTCATCTTTTCCACTATTTCACCCATATTTTCCGCGTCTGACATACGAAGTTCGTAACCTAAGATCAAACCTTTTCGAGACAGGAATATGCATTTCATTTCATTCAAGAGAAC
The DNA here is from genome assembly GCF_023864345.2 of Schistocerca serialis cubense. Lineage (NCBI taxonomy): Eukaryota > Metazoa > Arthropoda > Insecta > Orthoptera > Acrididae > Schistocerca > Schistocerca serialis. Next base: position 1,031,027,865 of record NC_064638.1, read on the forward strand.
AAATAAATCATGTTTTAAGACGAGTTCCACCTGAAGATGGACCCACAGGGTCCGAAATTCATCGTGTACTGAATAAAACACGAAAAATTGTGACGGAAGGCGTTTTTTAATTCACACATTGAGTGTAACAAACGTTGTGTTGATGTTACTCGGAGAGTGAGGCCATAAGAGGATTCCAGCAAGCAAATTGTGACGTCGTGTACGGCGACGAGTACTTTCATGTGATTCCTTGAAAAGACAGAAACTTGCTGTCAAACCAACAGTGAGGGGATGTTATGGCTGCCATTACATGTCCTTGATGTCTCCACATGCCATCACAAAGATGACTTGTGTATCAGTCTGTGTACCACAATTATGGTGTAGGTGAACTTAACAGTTGATTTTCCTGGTTTGCACTACATTCTCCAAACGTTCTAAACATTTTGAGGACCGAGTACAGTAAGAAGAAAGTACTGTTTTCCTGTTTAATTGGTATAAAAAGGCGGCACAGATGCACGGGGGAGGGGACAGAATGGATTTCTAGAGAATGTTCATGAGCGTATTTAGTTACCGGCAATGGAGGAACGAAATTCTAAAATATAACGTCATGAGGAATTTGTTACGATGTAAGGGGACACCCACACGTTACCTTCGACTCTAGATTTCACAAAGAGTGACACACACACTCATGCATACAGCCTCACGAGCCGTCTTCCGCCGTCACGGACGAGACTCACTCCGAAGTTCTAAGAAAGGAACTGCGTCCCTAGTCCGAAACATGTGACGGATGTGGCCGCCCGCATTACACGCACGTGCAACAAAGATAGACATTCCGATAGCCCTGAGTAACATCGTTCAGAACTGCAGCGGAAACGCCTTGGACGGCACTACATTTCTTTCCAACGAAACGATTGCGACATGACCCTAGTTGGCATCGTATCACTGAAGTAAACCAAACCGTGGGTGAAGCACACCAGTGTGGACACATGTGTCTGTATTTAACACCGTTGTTTACTGCGATGACAGGACACAGATCTATGATTCCAATAGATTATTTGCTGGAGTTAAAGCGAGAGAAATCTGGATAGTAGTTACAGGCGAAATGTTGTTAAGTAATGAAGTGTAGTAAAATTAAATTTCGAGATTTAAGAAACGCATAATACCTACTTAACCTTAAAACAATGCTAGCAAAGCTATTGCGATGTAAAAGAGCGAGTAAAGAAAAAGAAGAAAGAAAGGAATTTAATTTGGGCTGAAGTTCATACAGCCAAGGAAGGAAGGAATATTAAAGTCTAACATCCCAATGTGGGTTAGGTCATTAAAGACGCAGAATAAGCTCGGATAGGACAATGATGGAGAAGGAGATGTGTGATGAGACTTTCAGAGGAAACATCCCGGCACTTTGTTCCATTGATTTACCACGGAAAACATAAATAAGGGTCTTCGATCGGATATTTTAACACTAGTTCTCCTGAATACGAGTCTTTTTCGCAGCGTCGCCTTGCTCGGATCGAAAGTAGGATAGCAATGAGAAATAATGAAATGAAATAATACGTATAATCTGAAAATAGTGAAGTTAAATGAATTTGTTTATACTTTACTATTAATTTTGTCGTTTTGTAATTACAGTTTGCAGTGTTTATTCATACAAAAGATCCGAATGCTGTACTTGTACATTACGCTGCAAATACACTGGTGTGCAAGGAAGAAAGTAAGATATGAATGACGTGTCACTGCCAAGTAACATAGCTCGATGGAACCTGGACCATACATAGAAAGAATTGCTACAGTATAGAACAGAAGTTAACTGAAAGAAATACGCAATGAGACGAACAGAAATGACACGTTTATTCGAAGACAATAGTCACACAGAAGTCACCGCAATTCTTGACGGTCCCCTGGACATTACTAATGGCGGCATTTGGTTCTTAATACATCTACATTTATACTCCACAAGCCACCCAACGGTCTGTGGCGGAGGGCACTCACTCTACGTGCCACTGTAATTACCTCCCTTTCCTGTTCCAGTCGCGCATGGTTCGCGGGAAGAACGACTGCCGGAAAGCCTCCGTGCGCGCTCAAATCTCTCTAACTTTATATTCGTGATCTCCTCGGGTGGTATAAGTAGGGGGACGCAATATATTCGATACCTCATCCAGAAACGCACCCACTCGAAACCTGGACAGCAAGCTACACCGCGGTGCAGAGCGCCTCTCTTGCAGAGTCTGCCACTTGAGTTTGCTAAACATCTCCGTAACGCTATCACGCTTACCAAATAACCCTGTGACGAAACGCGCCGCTCTTCTTTGGATATTCTCTACCTCCTCCGTCAACCCGACCTGATACGGATCCCACACTGAGGAGCAATACTCAAGTATAGGTCGAACGAGAGTTTTGTAAGTCACCTCCTTTGTTGATGGACTACATTTTCTAAGGACTCTTCCAATGAATCTCAACCTGGCACCCGCCTTACCAACAATTAATTTTATATTATCATTCCACTTAAAATCGTTCCGTACGCATACTCCCAGATATTTTACAGAAGTAACTGCTACCAGTGTTTGTTCCGCTATCATATAATCATACAGTAAAGGATTCTTCTTTCTTATCCGCTGCAGATGTTCCTGCATTTGGCTGCAATTTTCTAATGCTGGAATAGGGTATGTGGTCACCATGAACGGTGGTGCAAGCTCTGCAACGTGCTACCATACTGTCGACAAAGTCGGTAAGAAGATATTGTGGTAGACCGTTCCATTCCTCCAGCAGCGCAGTTGACGATTGCTAAATGGATGTTGGTTGCATGTGGGCGTGCTGCAATACGTCTTCCCAAGGCATTCCAAACGTGCTAGAGGGTATTTAAGACAGAGGACGGGCAGGCCAGTCCGTTTGCCGTATATTCTATCGTTCCAAGAGCACCTTCCCCTGCGCTGTTGGGTGCGGTCGCGCACTGTGGTCCATAAAAGTGAACTCTAGATCGAATGCATCTTTGAAAAGAATCCTGTGAGGAAGGCGAAGAGTGTCACAATAAAATTGACCAGTGAGTGTATGCGGCTCCTTCACCTTTTTCTGGTCTTCCGTGGATGCTAAATTTTAGTTTATTAAGTTGGCGGGTGACGATGTTTTCTATCTCCAGGGTCGTGTTCAGTTTATTTTTATTTAAAGCTGGGACGGCAAGTCACAAACTTCATTAAAATCATTTGAAACAGTAATAGCGGACGTAACGTGGCTTGACATCACCCTAAACTGTTTATTCACAAGCCCTGCTATTAAGGAAGCTCAGTCTAATTCGGTGATCAAACACTATTTGTTTTTAATTAGAATTAATTTGAAGCACTAAGAATTGAAAATAAACGTCTGGACACCTTATATTCGTCGTAATTAAGTTTTCACATCAGGCTACACGCTGAACGTCAGAGAGGTTGCTGCAATGTAGTCGGTGAAATTCTTCAAATAAATGACAGTCACCGATCGCTCTGTGCTGCGATCGGAAGATAACATTTTCATGAAAACTGTTTAACTGCTGTTGAATTGAGACTGACTTCAAAATTATAGTAAGTGCAGTTTAGTATTTTCTAACCAATCAGCCTCAGATGTAAAATCGTAACACTTCATTAACTGCACATATTAAAATCCACAAATAACGAAGCTGATCCATAGATTACTTTTGATTCTGGTTTATTCGTAACTACAAAACTTTCACAAATAACACTATTCAATAACAAACATAAATGTAACCGAGAGCCGGCCTGGGTGGCCGAGCGGTTCTAGGCGCTTCATTCTGGAACCGCGCGACCGCCACGGTCGCAAGTTCGAATCCTGCCTCGGGCGTGGATGTGTGTGATGTCCTTAGGTCAGTTAGGTTTAAGTAGTTCTAAGTTCTAGGGCTACTGATGACCTCAGAAGTTAAGTCCCATAGTGCTCTGAGGCATTTCAACAATTTTTTTTATTTTTTATTTTTTTATTTTTTTTTTTACCGAGATACTGAGAGACAGCTAACAGAACAGAAGATATCGCTTCGGTCTAAAACGTGTACCACTAAAAACAAAACACTAAACAACGTAACACCTACTTTTAGTTCTGAAACCTTGAGCTTCCTTGAAAAATCTAAATTGTCTTATTATATTAATAAACTTATAAATTTGAAACGAAAATTGACTTAATAACTCATCTAAATAACTCACATTAAATAATAACAAATAAGAGTGGCTTCATGTATCATGTTCAAAGATTTGGAGGTCAGTACGCCTACATAATATTATGCCTCCCTACACCATAAAACCTGGACCACGAAAGCGACCATGCTTACGACGCTGGACGTACCCTCATGTGCCCATAGGTGGCTGCACGGGCGTACCCTGACATGGACATAGGTGGCTACAACCATCGCAGCTGGAACATTTCCAGGGGTGCGTTTGGCCTTGACTTAATTTTTATGGATGAGAGTGTGTGACTGCATCTAACAGTATAGTGCAGCACCTCTTAGAAAGAAAGGATATTCGGCCACTGGACTGGTTAGCCCGTTCCCCCGACTAAAAACCCACTGAACGTGCGTGGTATGCATTGGGGAGACGTATTGTAGCACGTCCATATGCACTGAAGATCATCCGGAAGTTATGAACCATACTATTGGGGAATGGAATGTCCTACCACGAAATAAGCATTATAGCCAGCATGGGAGCATGAAGCAGAACGTGAATTGCTGTCCGCGGTGGTCATACAGCCGATTAAGATCCAATTCACGCAATTTGTAATGTCCAGGGGGAACAACATGAACCGTGGTGACCTCAGTGTAATTATGGTCTTTGATCCAAAGTGAACTTTATGTTCGTCTCACCGCTTATTTCTTTCAGTTAGCGGCACGCCGGTGTGGCCGAGTGGTTGTAGGCGCATCAGTCTGGAACCATGCGACCGCTACGGTCGCAGGTTCGAATCCTGCCTCGGGCATGGATGAGTGTGATGTCTTTAGGTTAGTTAGGTTTAAGTAGTTCTTGGTTATAGGGGACTGATGACCTCAGATGTTAAGTCCCATAATGCTCAGAACCATTTAAGCCATTTTTCAGTTCCCTTCTTGACCATACTTTAGCAGCTCTTCCTACTCATTGTCCAAGTTTGACAGAGCTGTGTTACTCGGCAGTGACTCATCACGCCAAAGTTACTTTTGCACATCAGTGCATTTCCACATGAACTGAAACAGACACAAAACGCTTCGGCTGATCACATTTCTAGATGACTTGTAGTGATTATGATACGAGTATGCAGATTCTACATCTACATCTACATCCATACTCTGCAAGCTACCTGACGGCGTGTGGCGGAGGGCACCTTGAGTACCTCTATCGGTTCTCCCTTCTGTTCCAGTTTCGTATTGTTCGTGGAAAGAAGGATTGTCGGTATGCCTCTGTGTGGGCTCTGATCTCTCTGACTTTATCCTCATGGTCTCTTCGCGAGATATACGCAGGAGGGAGCAATATACTGCTTGACTCTTTGGTGAAGGCGTGTTCTCGAAACTTCAACAAAAGCACGTACTGAGCTACTGAGCGTCGGTCTTATAGAGTCTTCCACAGGAGTTTATCTATCATCTCCGTAACGCTTTCGCGATTACTAGATGATCCTGTAACGAAGCGCGCCTCTCTCCGTTGGACAAGTGTACTGTAACCTACTTCCTTTGTTTTCGGACTGCATTTCCTTAGGATTCGTCCAATGAATCTCAGTCTGGCATCTGCTTTACCGACGATTAATTTTATATGGTCATTCCATTTTAGATCACTCCTAATGCGTACTCCCAGATAATTTATGGAATTAACTGCTTCCAGTTGCTGACCTGCTATATTGTAGCTAAATGATAAAGGAGCTTTCTATATATTCGCAGCACATTACACTTGCTTACAATGAGATTCAATTGCCATTCCCTACACGATACGTCAATTCGTTGCAGATCCTCCTTCATTTCAGTACAATTTTCCATTGTTACAACCTTTAGATATAGTTCAGGATTATCCGCAAAAAGCGTCAGTGAACTTCTGATGTTATCCACAAGGTCATTTATATATATTGTGAACATCAACGGTCCTACGACACTTCCCTGCGACACACCTGAAATCACTCTTACTTCGGAAGACTTCTCTCCATTGAGAATGACATGCTGCGTTCTGTTACCTAGGAACTCTTCAATCGAATCACACAATTGGTCTGATAGTCCATATGTTCTCACTTTGTTCATTAAACGACTGTGGGGCACTGCATCAAACGCCTTGCGGAAGTCAGGAAACACGGCATCTACCTGTCACCCGTGTCTATGGCCCTCTGAGTCTCGTGGACGAATAGCGCGAGCTGGGTTTCACACGATCGTCATTTTCGAAACGCATGCTGATTCCTACAGAGTAGATTTCTAGTCTCCAGAAAAGTCATTATACTCGAACATAATAATTTCTCTAAAATTTTGCAATTCTTGTACAATAAGGCCGAAATGAGAACAGTAATGAAGTATAAACGAGCTGAATTATTGCCCGACTCCTTGTCGTTACCCGTGATAACTACTACTAGGGAGATTTGGCTGGGTCATACTTTAATGCTTGACGTGACGCAGATTTTCAGTCTTAAGAGTGTCTCATTTCTGACAACCCGGAGTTTACGTCATTTTGCCAGACAAAACAAGTAAATAGATAAATAAATAAATAAAAATAAAATAGTAAATCTACTAAATCGGTTGGACGGTGGAAGAAAGAGTAATCGGAACTTGCTTATTGAAGGGACATCCTAAAATGTTCCTCAAATGACTCCACAAAACCAAATAAATATTGAAACAGAACACCCAAAACATGACGAGCTGTGACCCTAACGAATGTAAGTACCATGTCTCATACAATCTATCACGTCGTTTTTAACAGATGGTCAGAGGCTTATACGAGTATGGGGACTTTCTCTGAACATGAGATAAATGCCTTGTCAGTTGTGGAGATGATGTTTCAGATTCTAACACACTCATATCACCACACAGTTACTAACAAAACCAATGGGAAGGGAATAAGAACTCACTTCTAAGTGTGAGTATCTCACAAGAAATATTGTGATACTGAAAAATCACAGGCAATCACTAATTTGGTTTCATTCAAATGAAATATCAAACTGTAAAACTGTTAGTCTATGGTGAAAAGATGGTCATAGGGACAGGTCTCAAAGGTCAGGACATAACGCTATGAAGTGGGAGGGTTAGTCCGGCAACAGCAACATCATTCACAGTTTGCATGATGACAATTTATTTGTACAAGTTTAACCAGCGAGTGCATGGACGGAATACTTGAATTAAATGCTGACTACACAGTAAATAATTTGTAGTTGATAAAAATACGTCGCCGGATGTTGTGGCTGAGCGGTTCTAGGGACTTCAGTTTGGAATCGCGCTGCTGATACGGTCGAAGGTTCGAATCCTGCCTCGGGCATGCATGTGTGTTCTGTCCTTAGATTAGTTAGGTTTAAGTAGTTCTAAGTATAGGGGACTGATGACCTCAGATGTTAAGTCCCATAGTCCTCAGAGCCATTTGAGCCAAAAATACGTCAAAACGATCAGTAAAGCAGATGTCTGCGAGAATTTCAGTAAATTTTAGATTTAAGAAAATATGCGCCAAGCATTTACTTTGTAAATAACAATTTATCTTTTCAAAACATTTTAAACTAATTTTGCAGTTTAAGAATAATGCGCACTTGGCAGTTACTACACCATCTGTCAATAACAATTTATCTTTTCAAAACAATTTGAATAATACTTGCAATTTTAAACAGATGTTTGCTTGGTGATTACCAAACTCTGTTAATAACAATCTTCCAGTTAAAAACTGTAATTAAGAAAAATGCGCCACCACGCTCGTTAAGTGTTTAACTGAGTGTAGTTTGGTTACAAGATATTTAAGATCAAAACGCCCTCTCTCAGACACGATGTTGCAGTTCCTGTGTTGTTCCGATTACGATGCGAAGTTCCATTGCAAATGTATGCATGTCCTAATGAACAGGCACTGCGCCGATTACAGCCGTTATGAAACACATTGAATGAATTCGCACTTGAGAATAAGGACAACCATCACCTGTCTTCTATTTTTTTGTCCGGCACAAATTTTTGTTGACGTCATTCCGTTCTACAGCTGACTGTTATCTTTATTCGTGATTGGGGATTCATCTCATATCTCTCTCAGATACTTTCCTCACACCACCAGCCAGCCAATTCTGCAACCAACCAGCCCTCTAGCGATATGTCGAATCAAGCGCTACGGCTCAGATGGGAGGTAAGTGACATTATCCAGTTAAATAAAGCTGTATGTTTACGTTGATGATTTTCGTGTTACGCCCATGTGTAACAGAATATAACTAATGTTATTATGGCATACGCGTTTCGCCTTTACTATCTGAAAGTCAACACAGTGGTCTGTAGTACAGGCATGTTTGTGTATATTATTTTGTTTTACATACTGGATACTGTAAATTCAGATTAGAAACAGTTCTGGCTCTTAATGACTTTCTATAATGTACTTACAAGGTTAGTAGATGCTGCTCTACTTGTGTACTCTTCTTTGCTGGTTTTTAAAGTTGTTTTTCTGCTTTAAGTGTTTCGAATTTTCACTGGCATGGCATTAAGAATGAGGACACTCGTTTTCATAATGTTGTGCTTCGAATCTTATTCCTAAGTGTCGAATGCGTCCTTGTGATTCTCTATCGTTGTGTGTGTGTGTGTGTTTCGTTTATAGGCTGGTGTATATAACTAAAACTGTGATTTGTTATTGTTCTCATTTATCTTTTTTATTTTTACAATGTTCACTTTTTACTATTTCATTTACTTATCAGGTTTAATAGAGAGTCTAAACGTTTCATTTCTTTTATTTTACAGAGAGTTTACTCTCCACTGAACCTGATAGAAGAAATGAAATAGTAAGAAGAGCGAAAACTAAAAATAAAATGTCAAAAAATGATTAAGCTAAAAATAATGAAAAATTAAGGTTTTACAAGTATACAACTTCTGATATCGACGAGTGTCTTCGTCGCGCACTGCTCACACTCTGTCATTTGAAGCTGCCGCACTCAGAACTCAGCCTGAGATTATCCTCAGGGTACTCTCAGATCTCGCCGAGCTTACGAAAGACTTGCAGTGAGACCTTACGAAGATAACAGGTTGCTGTTACTACTGCGATTGCTAACGAATATTGTTGTCCGGTGCTAGCGCAACAGAAAGAGACTCCAGAGACTAAAGGATACAAAGTTATGGGTGCTTAATACTGTAGCCTAACTGCTGTAAATAAAGACATTATATTTTTATAATTGCATATTGTTTGATGTGTTCTAGGGTGTTCAGCCACTTCGTCTCACGGACGGACAAAGCACACCTAACCATTATATTTACAACTTTGTTTTCTCCACTTTTTCTCGAAGTTTGAGACTTTATTCTGAAAAAAAGAACTATTACAATAAAATTACGATTCAAAGCATTGATCATCGCTGCCCATTAATTTCTCCCAACTTTCGGGCTGCATACGAATCCCACGGCGGAAGAACTGGGCGTTTTTTAAGGAGATCCATGAATAGATCCAGTTTTGCACCTGTTCATATGACTGGGAGTGCTGGTCAGCCAGGTGTTGAGTCATTGATCGAAAAAGTAGTAGTCAGAGGGAACAATACCTGGAGAATGCGGCGGGTGGGGTAGGACTTACCATTTCAGTATTTCCTAGTGTGACATGTGATCGAGTATTGTCATGGTGCAAGAATCATCTTTTCATGTCTATCGCTGTATCGTGGCCGTTTGTCATCAAGGGCTCGGCTCAGCTGCCTTCGGTAACGATCTCCTGTTATTGTTTCCGTCGATTCCAGTAGCTTCGAAACCCTTGTCTCTTGCTCCTCCATGCCGATCTCCACCGTCAAAATCACCGTTCATGAAGCGTTAAAACCATTCTCTGCACGTTCTTTCGCTAACAGATGCTTGACCGAAGGTCTCACACAGCATATCGCTAGCCTCAGCCGCAGATTTCTTCGTAGTAAAGTAGCAAATTTAAACTTTCCGCAAATGACGAGAATTTGGCTCGTAATTTGACATGTTCACTCGAAAATAACTTTACGATACAATCAAAAATCGACTGATATTTTGATGGCGTTGTGTTTACAAATGCCTAAGCTTACTGTATGACACCTATGACCTACCACTTGCACCACCATTTGCCGCTACTGCCATCTGCTGCAAAACGGTGGAAGCAATATTGCAGATCTAACATACTTTCGACCCTCGCCCCTTACACACACACACACACACACACACACACACACACACACACACACACACACACACAACACGCAGTAGTTGGCAACAACATTCAAAACAGTACATGAAGAATCGTTTGTTCACATTCTCATTGCTGTCCTAGTGAAAATTCTAAAGACTGAAAGCAGTATAACAACTTTAAAAATCAGCAAAGCTAGCACACATTTAGAACACCATCTACAGACAATGTAAGTAAAAATATAGTGTCTTATTACGTTATAGAAAGTCATAAAGTGCTAGAAGTATTTATAGCCTGAACTGTGTGTCTAGTGTTTAAAACAAAATAATATATACATAAATATGAATACATTACAGGCCACTGGTGTTATTCAGAGAAACAAAGGCAAAACGCGCACTCTAGAATAAAACTGGCTTTATACCGTTGCACGTAGACGGACCTAATATGAAGATTATCAGTACAATATTACATACAATTTGGGACGACAGGACGACAAAAGTTAAAGGCTTTTAGTGGTAAAGGTAAAGTTACTGTTTATTATGCCGTTTTATTTTATACAGTGCACGGATTTGGGGACAAGGACGATGAACGAATTTTGCACCTACTGTTGGATGTGTTCGAGCTTATACTTCAAGCCGTCCTTTAATGGTTGCCAAACTACATTGTTCAGGTATTACGAGCATTTCCAGTGTGTCACGGACGTTGCCAAACGCACTCATAGTCAGGGCGTTGAATGCAGTGGACCGCCTACGTCGCAAGTACTCTACACACAATACTTGTCTGCTGAAGTCGCGCCGCGCCTTTCACGTTAGAATAGCCTGACAATAAATAATAGGCCACGGCTATGTGAACGAGCTCTTGGCGACCTTCAGCTTCAGCGCACGGAGCTAGTCGCATTATATGCGACAGTCTGACACACTTTATCCTAAGACACGAAAATGTGGCTCAAGGCAGGGTTCTAAAATAATGACTAAAAGTTACTCGAACGTACGTCCCCTGATCTTGATCACAATGCTTACAAACAACGTGTTGCAGAGCAACGACGAGTCTGAGCTAGGAATCGCATTATTTCCGTAAAGGCATCAAGGAATACGGGTTGTCTCAGAAAATTACTGAAAACTTTAAGGAACAATAGGTTACACACCGGAGATCACATTGCGTCATGTGCACCCGTTAGGTGCTCTGGCCGTGGTTTGCAACGCGCCATAGACAAAGGGCAAAGGCAAAGTAGATTTCAACCGACTCTGAGATCGTTAGACGGAGCTCAAGCTAGGAATGAACGATGATAAGGAAAGAAATCGACCGTAATCTTTTCAAAGGAATTAATGAGGTTGTTCCCGTAGTCTATTTGCGGGAACTTTTTTCTCATTTCTACCGATTCTTCTCAGGAAGATTGCCCTCGCCTACTGCACATAACAAAATCCAAATAAAAAACCCATGTGGGTTCCTTTTTTGTTTGGTTTGGCCTAAAAGAGAACTCTGCTTTAGTTCTCTCTAGGAAAATACAGAACAAAACAGAACTTCATCTCAAAAGAGCCATTACACAAATAAAATAAGTAGATCAATTAATGACTTAAAATAATTTCTTTCTGGGCGTAACATGTTTAGAAGCTTCAGTAACAAAAGCTTTCGTTTGTGCCGAAAACTCTCACCAAAAGGTATTGGAGCTGTTCTCTAACACCGAATTCTACATTGCAAGTTCTGAAATGTGATCCTGTATTTATCGCCGATTCGCGCTTGAATCTTCCGTTGCTGTTCTGTCAAGTAATCCTCAACGTCTGGTTCAGCCGCACACAGTATGAAACTTACTTAGTTTTTGGTAAATTCTTTTAGGGATCGCCAGATGAAAGTTTACTGTGCTCAAAGATCGTAGGCTGGAATCCCCAGGTGAAAGTTAACTGCTTGCGTGTGCTAGCTATCCACGTTGTTCTGTTACAGTCACTTCCAGTGGTTGAGGATTCTCATTGCCGATTTCTCATTAAGCTTCCATGTTTGCTGTCCCTCATGGAATTTAGCTATGATCATGTTTCAATAGTTACATTAGTTATGTGTTTATGTTAAAGCATGCCCGACGGATAACATGCAGATGGAAACACGAACAGGAAACAGAAGCACGTAGTACAAATATGGGACTGTCATTCTTCAACTAAAACAGTCTCTCCCTGAAAGGGTATTGTTAATAATAGGGCTCAACTCTCCCACAGTAGAACAGGATCCGGTATGTCGTCGTAATTTAAAAGAACTTTGTTAACTTTGAACCACAATTCTATTACATCGGTTACGCATATGATGGTTAACTTGAACAAAATGGGTAATAGATTAACAGCGCAAATGAATACACCTACAGCAGAGGTCAATTGTAATTATGGCCTAACGTACGAGAAACCAGATGGCCTTCACATCTGATAAATATTAATGAACGTGGCCCTTCGAAACAAGAAAGAAATAATACATTCATTTACCTGAGCACACATAACTTTGGACAGCATCGTGCAGAAGAGGAGGGAGGACGTGAGACAGTGAAGGGATGAACAAAGAAATTATTCACACATCAATTGCCATGCACAATAAGATTAAAAAGATAGTTCTATCAGAATGTGTACCAGAGAAAAATAGATCACTTCTTAAATCGTAAACTTTCACGGCCGGAATGTCACAATTATTAAAATATTCCCGCCTATTTCACAGCGGTCGGATGAATTTGGATTGCAGTAAGAAATTCACCCGATCACGGCGTAACCTGAAAGAAGCGAGAATAACGTACGATATGCCAGATAGGAAAAATTCTAGGGTGGAAGTTTACAACTGTGTATGTGCTTGGCGGAAAAGTCCAAGAAAACCAGGACAGTGTAGTCTGACGATGGGTAAAGAACCCATTCTGAGAGAATGAAAGTGAGAGGGGCACATAGGAAAGCTAAAACATAACTCTGAAATGCCCGTGTTGTGCATCAAGTGGCCTAGTTTCCCCCAAACGTGAATAATAAATATATAAGTAAAATAATAATAATAATAATAATAATAATAATAAACCAAACATTCAACACAAACCAAAAGACATTTTACCAGACAACCGATAACACACACTTTAAAATAGACAATCCACCAAACATAACAGACATGAAACACTTCTGGAGCAACATATGGTCAAACCCGGTACAGCATAACAGGCATGCACGGTGGATACAAGCAGAAACACATAAAAGATGATAGCACAAATGCCTGATAACTTTGCAACCTGAAGCCCCTGGAAAAGATAAAATAGCAAATTTCTGGCTAAAGAAGTTCACCTCAACACATTCACATCTAACTAAATTATTTAACAGTTACATTGCAGACCCATACACATTCCCTGATACACTTACACATGGAATAACTTATCTGAAACCTAAAGATCAAGCAGACACAGCAAACCCAGCTAAATATCGCCCCATAACATGCCTACCAACAATATACAAAATATTAACTTCAGTCATTACACAGAAATTAATGACACATACAACACAGAACAAAATTATAAACGAAGAACAAAAAGGTTGTTGCAAAGGACCACGAGGATGTAAAGAGCAACTGATAATAGGTGCAGAGGTGACGTATCAAGCTGAAACTAAACAAAGGTCGCTGCACTACGCATACATTGATTATCAAAAAGCTTTTGATAGTGTACCCCACTCATGGTTACTACAGATATTGGAAATATACAAAGTAGATCCTAAATTGATACAGTTCCTAAACATAGAAATGAAAAATTGGAAAACCACACTTAATATCCAAACAAATTCAAATAATATCACATCACAGACAATACAGATTAAGCGTGGAATATACCAAGGAGACTCATTAAGTCCTTTCTGGTTCTGCCTTGCTCTGAACCCACTATCCAACATGCTAAATAATACAAATTATGGATACAATATTACTGGAACATACCAACACAAAATCACACATTTGCTATACATGGATGATCTAAAACTACTGGCAGCAACAAATCAACAACTCAACCAATTACTAAAGATAACAGAAGTATTCAGCAATGATATAAATATGGCTTCTGGAACAGACAAAAGTAAGAAAAATAGCATAGTCAAGGGTAAACACACTAAACAAGAAGATTACATACTGGATAACCACAGCGACTGCATAGAATCGGTGGAAAAAACAGATGCCTATAAATATCTAGGATACAGACAAAAAATAGGAATAGATAATACAAATATTAAAGAAGAACTAAAAGAAAAATATAGACAAAGACTAACAAAAATATTGAAAACAGAATTGACAGCAAGAAACAAGACAAAAGCTATAAATATCTATGCTATACCAATATTGACCCACTCATTTGGAGTAATGAAATGGAGTAACACAGACCTAGAAGCACTCAATACACTTACACGATCACAATGCCACAAATATAGAATACATCACATACATTCAGCAACAGAAAGATTGGCATTAAGCAGAAAGGAAGGAGGAAGGGGATTTATCGACATAAAAAACCTACATTATGAACAGGTAGACAATTTAAAAAAATTCTTTCTAGAACGAGCAGAAACTAGCAAAATACACAAAGCAATCACTCATATAAATACATCGGCTACACCACTGCAATTTCATAACCACCTCTACAACCCTTTAGATCACTTAACATCAACAGATACGAAGAAAGTAAATTGGAAAAAGAAAACACTTCATGGCAAGCACCCGTATCATCTCACACAGCCACACATCGATCAAGACGCATCCAACACATGGCTAAGAAAAGGCAATATATACAGTGAGACGGAAGGATTCATGATTGCAATACAGGATCAAACAATAAACACCAGATATTACAGCAAGCATATTATTAAAGATCCCAATACCACAACAGATAAATGCAGACACCGCAAACAACAAATAGAAACAGTAGATCACATCACAAGCGGTTGTGCAATACTAGCAAATACAGAATTCCCCAGAAGACATGACAATTTAACAAAAATAATACATCAACAACTTGCCATACAACGTAAACTAATAAAACAACACGTTCCCACATACAAGTATGCACCACAAAATGTACTGGAGAATGATGAATACAAATTATACTGGAACAGAACCATTATAACAGATAAAAAGACACCACGTAACAAACCTGACATCATACTCACCAATAAAAAGGAGAAATTAACACAACTAATCGAAATATCCATACCCAATACAACAAATATACAGAAGAAAACAGGAGAAAAAATTGAAAAATACATCCAGCTAGCTGAGGAAGTCAAGGACATGTGGCATCAGGCTAAAGTTGACATTATACCAATTATACTATCAACTACAGGAGTCATACCACACAATATCCACCAGTACATCAACGCAATACAGCTACATCCAAACGTATATATACAACTACAGAACTCTGTAATTATTGATACATGTTCAATTACCTGAAAGTTCCTAAATGCAATGTAACATATACCGTACAGTTAAAAGGAAGTCACGCTTGATCAAGGTCCGCGTCACTTTCCATTTTTAACCACACATAACGTCTGAGAAAGGAAAGAATAATAATAATAATAATAATAATAATAATGAGAAACTCGAATTAAAATTTTCGCAAAATACTAACCATTCCATGTTAAAATTAAATGACCTTTACAAACCGCTTAAAGAATTCTAAATTTCATACATTAGTTAGTTTAGGATTGGGATCTACTTCCATTGGCATTTTGCGCACTCTTACCAGAGTGTAAAGAGTTGCTTTATGTCATGAGATCGTGACTAATAATTCAGTGTAGCCCACTTACGTTGTCATGTTATCAACTAACTAAAACGTTTAACGATGTTTTGAATTTATTAGATTTTCAATCAGCTTGAAGACCTGAATCTTGTCAGGTTAACTAAATATGTACAGGGCCACTAGAGTGCTCTTCGTTTAGCAAATATCCGTACAATAGTTCTCAAATTATGTCGGAACTGTTTTGTGGAACCCTTTCGGGATCCTGTCGAGTGCGATGTGCAATTCTTGGTCGTTCTTCTGACCAGACTCCTGAGTCGCAACCCAAAGCTTCTGGCGTCTTAGGAAGTTTATCGTCTACGAGCCGCCACCGTTAACAGGATGAAGCCAGGTGCAATCCGCTGCCAGCGATGTGTTTCTAATTCAACTGGAAACGCAGACATGAGTTGAAATTTTTGATGGATTTTACAAGTAAGTGTAATTCCGTGGTCCAGAAATTGTATCATACATGTTTCGTCAAGGTAAATAATAAATTATTTATCCTAGCAAGGATTCAAAAACTACCGAATAAATCACATTTTCAGTCCCACAACGTACTACATGGCATGTAGTGATGTAGGTACCACTCTTCCCGAAACCACAGAATTCTATCTGTTTCTCTTCTGTTTATCTCGTGGCTCATTAAAATGGTTCAAATGGCTCTAAGCACTATGGGACAAAATCTGAGGTCATCAGTCCCCTACACTTAGAACTACTTAAACCTAACTAAACTAAGGACATCACACACATCCATGCCCGAGTCCGGATTCGAACCTGCGACCGCAGCATAGTAGCGCGGTTCTGCACCGAAGAGCCTAGAACCGCTCTGCCATAGTGGCCGGCGTGGCTCATACACTCTGATGCTCAGATCCTAATGACGTAACAGCTGAAGACCACTGGAGCTCACCGAACATTCGAGGAAGTTCAGATTTGCTGACGTGTTCTGTGACGTCTGATATCTACAAGACAACGTCACAGCCGTTATTAAACCATGCTTGTTTTGTGGAAATCTGCTTGCCTGATTCTTACAAGATTCAGCAGGACAGCAGTCTCAGTTAACGTACAGCACCGTACGTACTTTTACAGTGAAGCGGCGTGCCTTACTAATTGCACATGAATTCAGTGGAAGGAAGTTGAGCGTTTAACCTCCAGTTAATAGTGAGTTCATTATAAACGGACGCAACCTCGGAATGATGAAGGACAGGGAAGTAATTCGGCCGTATTCTTTTCTCGGTATTGCCCTAAGTGATTTATGAAAATCACAGAATATCCACAGCTGGATGAGCGGGAGGGAATATAAACCACCGGCCTCCCGAATTCGAATACTATCTACAACAATGCCTGCGCCCTCTCGCTCGTTTCGTGAGTTTCATTCGAACCATCGAAGTGAGTAATCGATACTTCAAGATCGACCACAAAAACAACTCAGTCAGTTGGCAATGTAAATGGGATTAATTGAGGGTCTGAGTACAAGTGGCAAACTGAGTAAACGATTACCCAAGTTCAATGGCTATTTATAAACTATGTGAGTTGCTCTCGATGGTCAGTTAGTCTGTGTAAATCTGTAGGGATGGTTAGAAATTGAAAAGTCCTTCATTATTTTTTATAATACACTAGAAATACTTTTGCTCTTTGCGTCTTAAAATATTTTGGAGTAAAACAGGTACAAATGAAAAAACATTTTATTTACTGTGCTATATTTTGGAGATTTTTTCGTCCGACATACGTGGTATACACATTACAATATGTAGTTACTATAAAACAACGATATATGAGCAATTATAATAGGACAAGCTTACAAACAATAGCAGGTAAAATTAAACCAAAACGAAAATATATTTGTGGGCTTCCAACACACAGGAGAGATTATTCGTAGTCAGTTTCCACAATCCCATCACAGTCAATGCCTGTAGAATCATAATTATATCCTTCTGTGGTATTCATCGAAAAATGTCCATCTTGGGCAATACTCGGGGTGATGTAATACTGTGTAGTAATTTCTCACTCTTGCTCGTCCCCTTCTTTCACAATATCCCCTACTTTCTCCATTCCCTCTTCTTACACCAGTGGCGACTGATATCTGGGAGTGGGATATATTGTTACAGAACTTATAAAGTGGGGGATGTTGTTCTTTATGTCCTAAAGATTTTTCCACTTTTCAAATTTTATATCAAACTCATCCTGATGCAAAGACTGCAGAAGGGGTGTTGATGGGGAACTAATATTTGATCGCCCAAATTCCTCGTCTATAAACTCAAGATCACTGTTTGTGAATACTTGAACTGCATTACTAGAGAATTTTCTTTGCTGATTTCTGATCCACCCTATGTACTTCCATTGTGTTTTGTTTTCCTCTGTGAACTTAGCAACTTTTTCCGTTGCTATGGCATCTATTGCTTCAACTGAAAGAAGGTTTTCTGTTTTCATTTCCACTAGGAAAAGCTTTCTGCTGAACTCCTTCAGTGATTGCATTCCGTCTTGGGGGACAAATATATATTTCAAGTGTTACTTTGCCTTTTCACACAATAATCTTTATCAAAATCCTTATATAGTATGTACTACCAGGGACGCGGACCTTGCGATCTATTATATCAGAATGTTGATTTTGCTTCAAGATACATATCCAGTATTTCAAAATATGACCTGTTTAAACATGCATTAAATATTACCACAAGTACTCTCAAAAGCATAAACAGTAGGCTATTGCTGTCCTTTAACACGTACCTGAAGCTTCATTAAAGACAGCAGGAATTCTCCTTCTGTTCAAATGGTTCAAATGGCTCTGAGCACTATGGGACTTAACTTCTGAGGTCATCAGTCCCCTAGAACTTAGAACTACTTAAACCTAACTAACCTAAGGACATCACACACATCCATGCCCGAGGCAGGATTCGAACCTGCGACCGTAGAGGTCGCTCGGTTCCAGACTGTAGCACCTAGAACCGCTCGGCCACACCGGCGGCCCTATATAAGACAACAAGTGTCTGGCGCAGTTGTTAGACTGGTTACTGTTGCTACAATGGCAGGTTATCAAGACTTAAGTGGGTTTGAACGTGGTGTTATAGTCGGCGCACGAGCAGTGGGACACAGCATCTCCAGCAAGAGCGTGATCAACAACGACTGACGAGAGTAGTCCAACGTGACAGACGGACAACCCTTTTGCATATTGCTGCAGATTTCAATGTTGGGCCATCAACAAGTGTCAGCGGGCGAATCATTCAACGAAACATCATCGATATGGGCTTTCAGAGCCGAAGGCCCCCTCGTGTACCCTTGATGACTGCACGACACAAAGCTTTACGCCTCGCCTGGGCCCGTCGTTGCCGACACTGGACTGTTGTTGACTGGAAACACGTTGCCTGATCGGACGAGCCTCATTTTATATTGTATCAAGCGGATGAACGTGTACGGGCATGGAGACAACCTCATGAATCCATGGACCCTGCATGTCAGCAGGGAACTGTTGAAGCTGGTGGAGGCTCTGTAATGGTGTGGGAGTTGGAGTGATATGGGAGTCCTGACACGTCTAGATACGACTCAGACAGGCGACACTTATGTAAGCATCCTGTCTGATCAGCTGCATCCATTCATGTCCATTGTGCATTACGACGGACTTGGGCAATTCCAGCAGGACAAAGCGACACCCCATACGTTAGAATTGCTACAAAATGGCTCCAGAAACATTCTGAGTCTAAAAATTTCCGCTGACCATGAAACTCCCCAGACATGTACTTTTCTGAGCATATATGGGATACTGTTCAGAAGAGATGTCTATCCCCTTGTAATCTTACGGATTAATAGACAGCCATGCAAGATTCACTGTGTCAGTTCCTTCCAGCACTGCTTCAGACATTAGTCGAGTCCATGCCACGTCGTGTACCAGTTTGTTTGGCTCTTCAGTGTATTCTGATCCAGTGAAGTTAGTGTCAACAAAATTACTTTTCCTCCTTTATTCAATCTAATACCTATTCCTTACATTCTGGCTCAATTTTTGGTATCAGTTTTTACCATCAAAGTCATACTGTTTCAAATTTATTCTTTTTTCGGTTTCGTATATTCTGTGACTATTTTCCACTAATGCTGTGCTCCAAAAGTAGACAACCAGGAACTTCATCTTCAGTGGTAGCTTACAGACTGATGTCAGTGTGTTATTACTGTTCACAACAACGTTCTTCACCTCTACTAGTTTTGTGTCCCCAATTCTGATGCTAAACAGGATGTTATTCTCCTTGAAAGAATATAAACATCAATCTTCTTCTCTGGAAGACAGCTTCAAAGTAATACATATTTAGAATTGAATGTACGGCTATATCAAATTCATAGCTCAGAATTGGCATCTCAGTTTGGAAACACCATATACAAGAGGACTGATTGTAAACTGTTTCCAACTGAACTGAAATTCTAATGATTATATATCATACACTGTCCTAACAGATTATCGTCGCTGCTAACAAGATGCACAGCGCTGAGAACTTGACGTAAAGCGAATCAACGAACAAGCAGATCTACCTGCATTGCCAAGTGAGAGTAATTCACCGTTAACCCACAATGGTACTAGTCGGTACTCGAGGATTCAAATGTTTCCAAAGCAAGTAATGCAGCCTTCATTTTAAAGTAGATCTGCAATCTCATGAGACCAAACGGTAAGTGTTAATCGACAGAACAAGAGAGGACATCTCTTCGACTGTAAAGCGTCGTTACAGTTGAGTATATCGTACTGTAGTGTGCTTCAAGAAGATTCACTCGATTTTTAAAGACTACGCCCTCTACATGAATAAAATTACATACGATGGGTGAATTTTAATTTGCACACAGAACTGCAAAGTTTGTGTTTTCAATTGAGTCATCACAGAACACAGTATATTCTTCATGCATGTACGAATAAACAAGCTAGGGATACTTTTTACAATTATGTCAACGTTCTCTGCATTCTTTAACAAACGTTCAGTATCCTCTCTATCGGACATGTGACAGACATCCAGACGACACTCAGACACACTTTTTTGGAGCGAGTTTGAAATAACTGCTTTCAGTCAGTCTCTTGCAAGTCGTCGTCGCGGTTCACTCGAAGCTGTTGGAAGAAGGGACACGTAGATAGTCTTTCACTAGTCTCAGAAAAAAAATGAAAGACGTCATAGCCGTTTGGTACGACAAAAAGCGTGCAGGGACACAGGTGCCTTCGATGAATGTCCCCTACAGCATAAAACTGCCATCCTGTGTCCGCACCGCGGTGCATCTTTCGTTTGGATGATGGCTTATCTGGTCATCAAGATGATCGACGTGGTGCAACAGGAAAGGTGATTCATACAGTCCAGGCTACACGAGTCCACTGGTCCACGATACAATCTCGATGATCTCATAACCACTATAAACGACAATCTGATTAGGTCGTAACTGAAATTCATAGCGGCAGTCTGCTCCAGAGCCCAAAACATTTTTGTTTGCACCAACATTATACTCTGTCATAGCTGCCATACACAATCGCCTTTTCTGCTTTACACGGTGGCCAAGTCACCGACCGCCACTCTGTGATGAGGCAAGGCCGTCGAACACCTTGTCATCTACTCATGGTTGTACACTGCTTCGAGCACTTTCTGTAGATAACAGTTACAGCAGTGTGCGTAAAGGCGGACCAACATCACAGTTTCGGACATGTTCGTTCCCTGGTGGCAGGCCATAAGAAACTGCTCTCTGGCGGTGGACTTTCCGATTTGCAGTGCGGATTGTCCTTAAAATAAAACACTATTCGTCTCTGCACCGCTCATATACTGTCCTTATAACGTCACGTGTCCACAAAATCACCAGTCGGAATTCACTCTTGCGGTGGACAATGATCATAATGTTTTCGCTCATCTATATACTTAAGTATTTATGTATTCCTGAAGTTCATCTTAACTATAATAGGTATAGATGAACTGTCTAAAGCAGAATATGCACATTTACGCCGGACCGCGATTCGAACCAGGATTTCGCGAGTGGTCGCTTTACGACTTTGTGTATCCCAGCGCGCTCCCCGGACCGACCTAAACTTCCATCCGTCACGCACCTATTTACTTCTTCTCACAGATTATTAATACGTCTATCGACACTCGCACATCTGTGATTCCCGTGCCGGTTTTTAGAATCAGGACAACTAGAAGTCATAGACTATTACTGTCATTTTCGTCGCAGCCCTTCTCCTCCTTATATAAAATTTCAAATTTGATGGTGGTTTGCAGTCTCAAATGTCAAAATTTATTCCTGAAATTCAATTGTAATATAAGTGCTCAGTCAGCCTACATGATAAGGCGACTGCTCGTGATAAGCGGGATACACGGGTTCGAGACCCTGTCCGGCACAAATTTTCATATGTCGCTTTAGGATCTATCCGATTACAGTTAAGTCGAATTTCAGGAATAAATTCCAGTATTTAAAACTTTAGTTCTTCATCAAATATTAAATTTATTATTTATTTTTTCAAGCTCTCAGGATTAGTCTCTGGCACTGTTTCCTGTAGATCATGACTGATCAGTCCTTGTAATTTGTTAGGAGTAGGTCTCACACTGTTTTTTCCACAGAGCCAAAGTGACGGCTTTTTACCATAGATTTTCTTCATTACTTAATTACAACCTGCAGCGACTAATGCTCTAGTACAGTAATTTTAGTAATTCGGAAATCTCGAGTTACATATGGCGTAGACTTATAGTGTCATAAACGATGAGAAGACCCAGAAGTTAACACTTATGAATCTTTCATGATATCTAGCACAGCAGTGACCAGCGGCTCAAGAAGACGACGTGAGGGTCATGGTGAGCGGAAGCTTTTCCTGGTTTCGCAGTAATTGCTTCACTGTTAGAGAATTCTGGGCGCTAGTGGTGACAAAGTGAAACACTGAGAACGTAAAAACAGGCGTAGAGTTATTGCACTGCAGTGAAAACACTGAAGTAAACGTAGGATATTGGGACATTTGGACAGCTTTTCACGGCCAAGATCTATCACAAACAATATGCAAGTTCAAAACGGTTCAAATGGCTCTGAGCACTATGGGACTTAACATCTGAGGTCATCAGTCCCCTGGAACTTAGAATTACTTAAACCTAACTAACCTAAGGACATCACACACATCTATGCTCGAGGCAGGATTCGAACGTGCAACCGTAGCGGTCGCGCGGTTACAGACTGAAGGGACTAGAACCGCTCGGCCACCAGCGGCCGGCCAATATGCAAGGGCCAGAGGCCATAAACCACCTGGTACCTAGTTTGACACGTCAATTAATAAGAACAGTATTGCTTTTAAACGTTAAATGTTTTAAACCAGTATGTAATAGTTTCATGATTACGATGTTTAGGGAGCTGTATTCTATTTTATGTAGAATTAAAGGGAGAGAAATTCAGAAAAGAATGATAAGAATTAGTTTTGCAGACTGAAGGAGAGAGCTACCGGTGGAAGTAAAGATGTGAGAGCACATCGCGAGTTCTGCCGGGGATAGCTCAACCCGTGGAGCATTTATTTGGGAAATGCAAATGTTCCGGGCTCGAGTCCCGATCTAGTGTGAATTTTTAAGCTGCCAGGAAGTTTTAAAGTAATTTTTGATATATTTTTTCGCATATATCACAAGTTGTAAGTACCAGTAGTAACTAGAAAAATTACTGATATCCTAGATGGCAAGCTTATTCACAATGCGACATACTCATGCAGTGAATAAAAATTCAGCACTACAGTCATTTACTTTTTTTTTACTATCGCTCTTCAAAATATGGAAGATTAATCCTCTGAAACTGATGTCTGCGTTAATAAAGGACATCTTGGCAGAGGTGGAATTTTGGATTTTTATTTAAAGCCTGTTTATAAAACAGATTACATGGAGATAAATTTAGTAAGTAGTGTCGTGGTAGTAACTGGAGGAAAATCAAGAATTCTTATCTTTCTCTAAACATTGGGTATAATTGAAGAATATTTGGGATGATATCGAGGGGCGTCTTGCTGTTCACATCCTTCATGACACGATGTCCGTCGAGCTCAAAATTTATGTTTAAGCGAAAGGGCACCGACTTCCTATGCAACTCAGGCACAATCTTCTGGATCACAGATCGTTGTTCTGTGTTGTGTTGCTACTCAGACTAAGGAGATTCTATTCCAGTGTTACTTGTACAGTACCAAAGCGAAACTCCCGTTTTGCATACTGGAGACTAGGTTTAGAGACAAACATGAACAGACTGCCTGTAACTATGTTTTTATGTCTTATTTATAACGTGTTACATATTCAGCACTTCCATAAGGTTCATCACATTCGTTAAATAGCTTTGTCAATATTACCGATGTGATTTTTCGTTGGTTTATTGTCATCGGTTTGTGTAAGGTGCGTATGCCCATACACTCATATTTCCACATTTCAAAGCTGATACAAATGCTGCCAGTTTTGTAATTCTTGGCGAAACATAATTTATCGCTGGCTTTGGATAGATTAATGTGTAAAACGTTAGCCACGCGGCTTCATTAATTTAATAATATATAAATTTATGTAGTGTCTACCTTCGGACAAACATACCACTACTTATTCCAGTTACTGTATTAATATATAATTGTTAACCATTAATCTATGATGATCTGCTTTGGCATCGAGGTGGAACTCTTATGTTCATACAAGAAATAACTAAATAAGTCTGACAATCAGGAAGCGAACGTCACCACATCTGTTTCTCTTGCAGATCAAACACCAATGACGATTATTTCGTGTTTAGGTACATTTTTCTTTTGCCTTCTAATTGAAACCGGAACTTAGATTTTGTGAATGGGTTTGAGTCCTGTGCCCACGAGGCCAGAGACACCCATGCTTGTCATCAGCATCCGTGTCGATATAATGTGTAAATCACCTCTTTCAACTGGTAGCAAGTCAACTCGACTCTTAGAAGTTATTATTGTGATTTGTTTCTCAGTGCCCATTTTTTACTTCATTTGGTAACAATCCTTAATGTGCACTTGTTTGTCCTGTAAAAAGGTATTTTCGTCTAATAGAGCAAATTTGCAAAAAGTTTCGTATCGGTATAACTGGTATCTCGAGGCTTCGTTTGTTTTTCCTCCACTACGCGTTTAAGTAGCATCACGCCCTGCGGTGGCGACGCTCTACACCCCTTTCCTGTTTGACTGTACCAGTCTGCACAAATATTTTGCACATTCAGTAATGATGCCAGTATGGTTCTCGTGTGATTCTCAGCAGTCGCAGGTAATTCGTCGAACAGGAAACTGGTGGCAACCGCAGCAGCACAGTCATCACTCGCTACAGATCGTCTCTTATCAAAAGCTCAGTTAAAAGTTCTTCATTTGTAATCAGTGTGATTATTTATGTATTTAAAGCATGGTAATAGTTGCTACGAATTACGCAAACAGCATCCATATGTGCTTGGCACGAGGTGGACTCCATTTACAATGAAAGCTTTTAACTTTAAATTCTATAATTCATTTTCTGTGCTGAATGATCATTTTTGCATAATCATTTTTAGTGATACACAATCGACTGTGTTATGTTGTGCTTATATTATACAACATGGTATTATAATTTACGAAGTTAAATGGATCCGTCGGGCAAACGGCTTGTAGCACATTACAAATACTGATAATTTAAACTGAATCAAAAACGAGGGGCTTTCAAATCCACAGTAAGTACAAAGCCTGTACGAAGACACAGTATAGCCCAGTCAGCAGAAGTGGGAGAGAGGCCATGTGACTGCCTTTTTCATCTTCCTGCACAGAGGAATTTGTGAAACTAGTTGTCCTGTAATTTGCATCTGCTACGGGACAGACTCTTTTAGGCAGTCCGCCTGTCTTCTGTCGTAGTTGAGTATTGCCTAAAGGCAGAAGCCATAGGTCATCTGCCTCAACCTGTGCTGAACTTCACCTCCATTCCAGGACAGATGGCTTAGGCCTGCTGCTCTCTCTCTCTCTCTCTCTCTTTCTCTCTCTCTTTTCTACGTAGCTCGGCTACTCAGCAGACTGCCTTAGGCCGTCTGCCTCTGTCTGTCCATTAGTCCGCATTCGCCTCCGAAATTTCACTGCCCCTTTCCCTTATCTTACGTAGCTTCTGCCATCCACCCCTGTTCACCGTCAGATTAGCACTCGATATAAATGGAAATGGAAATGTCGTGTAGCTAGGGCCTCCCGTCGGGTAGACCGTTCGCCTGGTGCAGGTCTTTCGATTTGACGCCACTTCGGCGACCTGCGCGTCGATGGGGATGAAATGATGATGATTAGGACAACACAACACCCAGTCCCTGAGCGGAGAAAATTTCCGACCCAGCCGGGAATCGAACCCGGGCCCTTACGATTGACAGTCTGTCACGCTGACCACTCAGCTACCAGGGCGGACAGCACTCGATATAATTGCGTCACACCTCGAGAGTTCCACCGTAAAACGAACGACTGCTATGAACAAATACTTCCTTTAGTGCATTTATGCCTCTCATTCACCCCTGACATAGCCAGCACTTCTGTTCTTCCCACAACCATCTCAGCGTAGTTTCCGAAAAATTCCCGTAAGACTAGGCCAAAACAGTAAACTGTGTGTGCTACATTAGAGCACTTCCGCTTAAAGCAATAAACCCAGCGAATCTGTACGTGCACCATGATATTTTATAGAGCTCTGTGTTTCTCCATGAACTTTGTGACATCTTGCCGAGAATCTCGAAATTGCGCTTCGAATGTCATCCTCAGCACTTTTGAACAATTCTTCATTAGACTTCCAGCCACATGGCACCTGACCGCGGGGCCGCTACGGTCGCAGGTTCGAATCCTGCCTCGGGCATGGATGTGTGTGATGTTCTTAGGTTAGTTAGGTTTAAGTAGTTCTAAGTTCTAGGAGACTGATGACCTCATATGTTAAGTCCCATAGTGCTCAGAGCCATTTGAACCACATGGCACCTCATTATTTCCCGTAGAGAGTTGTCTGATGTGGTAAGGTCTGGGCTACGTGGTGGCCGTTTCAACGGGGCTGGAGATGTTGCTGGACCAAGCCCAACACGGCGACCTCGAAATTTTTCATCAAGAAACTCACGTATCTGTCTGCTGGAGCTCCGTCTGCTGTCACAACACATGCTCCCTGATCCCCTTGTTTTCCAGGTGAGGAATTCACCACGTTTTCGGCTTGTGTAAATGATATCTAATCATGTACATTTGTAAAAACAAGGTGGTTGATATCATCGCATAAAGAGGTTTCTTTCTAGCACTTTTGATGGGGATGTTTGCTACACACGGAGGTGCCAAAAGTCATGGGCTAGCGTTATGCATATATAGACATAGCGGGAATATAGCGTACACAATGTGTAAAAGGGCAGTGCATTGGCGGAGCCGTCATATCTACTCATAAATGGTAGTAGGAGCTAGACGCATCGGTCTGTACAAATCGAGTGAATGATTTGGTCACCCAGGTCGCCCGACATGAATGCCATTGAACATTTATGGGACATAATCGAGAGGTCAGTTCGTGTACAAAGTCCTGTATAGGAAACGCCTTCGACATTATGGACGCCTATTGAGTCAGCGTGGCTCAATATTTCTGGAGGGGACTTGCGAGGTCTTGTTGAGTCCATGCCGCGTCGAGTT
Source organism: Schistocerca serialis cubense (assembly GCF_023864345.2). Classification (NCBI taxonomy): domain Eukaryota; kingdom Metazoa; phylum Arthropoda; class Insecta; order Orthoptera; family Acrididae; genus Schistocerca; species Schistocerca serialis. The sequence continues at coordinate 1,031,055,427 of NC_064638.1, forward strand.
GCTGCACTACGTCGGGCCAAAGCAAGTTCGATATGATATTAGGAGGTACCCCAAGGCTTTTGTGTCCTTCGTGTATATCACATAGTCAGAAGAAAATAAGGCTCTTGAGTGAGATAATGGATTTGTAAACTGTGCGAATGGAGCACAAAGGCTGTATCTCGGTCCTTCCACATCGGTGATGTCGTTCTTACATAATTCACTTACAAACGTCGGCCATTTTCAATTTTTTTAATATAGTCATGCATTGGTGATTTTTCTGGTAATAAATATGTAACCAATCGCTTCTTTTTTAGCTTTTTGATACGATGTATTCGTCCATATCCCTTGAAAAGACACTCTCACAATAATACAAACGAATCTCATCAAATACAAAAAGTCAAGCAATGTAGAAATTTATGAACTCTTGATGTTGCTTGATTTAATCCTCTCACATAACTATTTTTCACTCAACGGTAAATTTTACATGCAAAACAATGGTCTGGCGATGCGTAGCAGCCTTGCAGGCTTGCTTACTGACAGATTTATACATAACCTGGAACAAGAATTCTTCTTACCCCACCCTTTATTTACCGACGAAATTATATATTATTAAAGGTATTTGAGTGACAGAATAATACTTTTCAATAGTCCAAAAGAAGAACCAAATAGCCTAGCAGATGAAATGAATAAAATGTTCCCAAATATCAAATTCACAGCTGAATATCAGACCAATGAAGGAATTAATTTCCTTGACAGAACTATCTCCATTCAGAGTAACAAAAACACCTTCAAAATATACAGAAAACCCACAACCATTGATGTTGCCATTAACAGTACCTCATGCCACCTGAACCAACATAAAACCGCTTTCTTCAGGTCATCTGTAAACTGTATGCTCCGCACACCCATCAGTTCAGAAGATCCATGTAAAAATATGAACATACTTACATCTATACCCCAAAATAATGGTTACAACACCTCTTTAATGCACAGTCTAGTTGAAAAAATCCAACCACCGTCACCATTACAAGCTAAGAAAGCAATCCCAACATTTGTCTTCCATTCCTTTCAGTGAGATATTGCGCCAACTTGGTAGTCGTGTAATCTAACTGGCTGCCGGGACAGGGGATAAAGTGATTTTCCTCCTGACAGTGCGCCAAACCCAACATTTTCATTTATTAATGTTTGTTAAAGTATAATTCAGATTTCTGGGATAATAATAGGGGAAAAACAAGTTAGTCTCCACTAAGTTCACATTTTATTGTAATATTTATTTTTAATGACATTTCGATAACGAAATACAGACGAGTCGTTCGTGGGTCTTCTGCTTTCCGCCGAATGTACGCCCAGTGAAGTGGTTCGTGCTGCCCATTGCAGTTCCAGACGATGCGCCGTACTTGATAGGTCAAATGGATTCAGGTGCTCGCAAAAACTCGCGACTCGGCGCGCAAAGCAGAGAAGAATAGCACTAGGATGCGTATTTTGATGTGTGACCACAATTTCAACTATGTTTCACATCTACAAGAATAATGCTAATGAAATTTGTGGATGACTAGTTAGGTCACACGTGACTTTTGTACGCTTGTACAATTTCTGTGATTAGTTTAAGGCTCTTTCTCATGAAAATGTAATATAGAAAAATCCCATGGCATTCTGATAAGCCGGCCGCTGTGGCCGAGCTGCTCTAGGCGCTTGAGTCAGGAATCTCGCTGCTACTACGATCGCAGGTTCGAATTCCTCCCTCGGGCATGGATGTGTGTGATGTTCTCAGTTTAGTTAGGTTTATGTAGTTCTAAGGGACTGATGACCTCAGATGTTATGTCCCATAGTGCTTAGAGCCATTTGAACCATTTGAACCATCCTGATAAACTCTGGATTCTGATCTAGCCCTTAACCTACGATTTAAGTTCCAGCGGCCCGGTCCTAAAATGTATACATGATAGCCCGGCCTTTGAGCCATTCCACTATTCAGCGAATCAGTCCAACGTTCCAGTAATAGCACACAACTTATGAAATGTAAGTGGATTGGTTCAAATGGTTCAAATGGCTCTGAGCACTATGCGACTTAACATCTGAGGTCATCAGTCCCCTAAAACTTAGAACCACTTAAACCTAACTAACCTAAGGACATCACACACATCCATGCCCAAGGCAGGATTCGAACCTGCGACCGTTGTGGTCACGCGGTTCCAGACAGAAGCACCTAGAGCCGCTAGGCCACACCGGCCGGCTAAGTGGATTGAATTGTTTGTAAGACAGGCGTTCCTTGAATTTCATGCGAGGTTCATAGATAGTAACACCACGTTTCATTATGTACATTTCTTTAAATTTTTGATTCAGATACTAGGTCACAGGTCTTATTTTGTTCATTTTGTGTGTACTGGGAACCAGATCATTATTTGCAAAGTGCAAACATCTTTCAATTTACAGAGCTCTTTCTAGCGGCATCGTTTTTTTATATATATGTTTCTATATATTTTTCTATATCAGCCCTCTTCAAACAATTCAGCTGAACTCTTGGCCTTTTTCATCTGCGACATTATTATGGACAACGCAACAATATAAGAAAGTGTATTTTAACCCACAGGAAAGGAATTGTTATCGAGTCTTCTTCTTTTGTTAGGATTGATTCGTATTTGTCCTGCGTACTGTTTAGCCTCGCTTACAACATCCTCCCAGAACATGTTATCAAATATAGTTTTAAACACATATAGTTCTCTTTTGTTTACTCCTACTTCACTTAAGGTTCCCCTTACATGCCAACAGTCATTGTATAGTTCCAAAATATTGTCCAATTTCGTATTTCTTTCAAAATCCGGAGCTCTGGTAGTTGGTTGATCGTCAGCGGTTTCACCCTTCCTCAATAACTACTCGCCTGCATTTTTGTAGCACAGTAAGTACGATGTCACTGTTACCACTTTCGGTAGGAGAAGTATCGACATAATGCTCACTGTTCTTTTTGTAAACCCTCGTCGCCAGTTTTGTAAAGGCCTCGTCGCTAGTGCTGTGGAGGACGAGTTGCCACTGTCGTTACGGTAGGCGGAATTTGTTTAGTTCGTGAAGCGGCTTTTGGAGCAGCACACCGATAAGACATTTCTCCCTGCCACTGCTACACAGCTAGGCCCCAGGATCAGGGTACAGGATAGGAGAAGGAAGATTCCACAACACTCGAACAAACTGACTGCAATATTTCGCTTCTTATTCTACTTAAGGTTGATTGATTATATCAATACTTTTTGAATACACCAAAAATGTCACACAAACGAGTTAGAAAAGTTAGGTAAACTTCACGGTACATAGCAAATGCAGTTTACAACTGCCTGTTCAAAGAGCTCACTAAACGACGCCTCCTGTCTGTTATCCCTTGACGATGGTTTATAACTAAGTTGGCGGGAGATACTCTTCTATCTTCCGAGTCGGTTTCTGTCCGTTGTCTTCCGGTCATTGGCGGATTGCACTCGGCCGGCAACTGGCCGAAGCGAAGTCGCTATCTTCATCCTCAGCGTCGCCCGTGACGTTGGTGGAACTCGTGCAAGTTCAAAAAATGGTTCAAATGGCTCTGAGCACTATGGGACTAAACATCTGAGGTCATCAGAACTAGACTTAGAACTACTTAAACCTAACTAAACTAAGGACATCACACACATCCATGCCCGAGGCAGGATTCGAACCTGCGACCGTAGCAGCTGCGTGGTTCCAGACTGAAGCGCCTAGAACCGCTCGGCCACAGCCGCCGACCTCGTGCAAGTGACGAATCTCTATGACATTGGCACCAGCTCGCATCTTTGCGCCTGTGGTCCTTTTTTGCTGGCTCTAATCCATCAGTTTTAGAAGAGGAAGAATCTTAGTTGCTTCACATACCCGTCCCTTCGTGTAACACCACATTTCTAAGGCTCTTTTCACCTTTGTTCGTACTGCAGTTTGCACGTTTCACATACAAATAGTATTCTACTCGAAGCAGATTTTTTTTCCGAGTAGAAGTTTATCTGTCCATAAGAAAGCATTTTTACGAAATTCTTCCTCTGCAGTTTTCAGACATGGCTGACACAAAATACTGCGTAAGTGGTTTTGACTTCTTGGTATGTTAGCATCAAATGGTCTCTTTAAAAATATAGAAAAAGTGGGACACTGAAAACTGGAAATCTAAATTACGATTTGCCCTCCTTCTTACACAGAACTATACGCGGTATAACAAGTTAAACAGTTCTCATCAGAACGTTTATCGTCCGCAGCTCGTGGTCGTGCGGTAGCGTTCTCGCTTCACGCGCCGGGGTTCGATTCCCGGCGGGGTCAGGGATTTTCTCTGCCTCGTGATGACTGGGTGTTGTGTGATGTCCTTAGGTTAGTTAGGTTTAAGTAGTTCTACGTTCTAGGGGACTGATGACCATACATGTTAAGTCCCATAGTGCTCATAGCCGGAACGTTTATGTATTGAAAACATTTTGTGGGGATACGTGCCGGCCGGAGTGGCCGTGCGGTTCTAGGCGCTGCAGTCTGGAACCGGGCAGCCGCTACGGTCGCAGGTTCGAATCCTGCTTCGGGCATGGATGTGTGTGATGTCCTTAGGTTAGTTAGGTTTAATTAGTTCTAAGTTCTAGGCGACTGATGACCTCAGAAGTTAAGTCGCATAGTGCTCAGAGCCATTTGAACCATTTCCTTGGGGATACGTCCCTAATTATTACGAACATATAAGTCGATGTGCGAACGTGGCCAAGAATAACATATAAGTGAGTGTGATACAAAGAGATAAGTCCGCAGCTCGTGGTTTCGCAGTCGCATTCTCGCTTCCCGAGCACGGGGTCCGGGGTTCGATTCCCGGCGGGGTCAGGGATTTTTCACCTGCCTCAAGATATTTGGGTGTTTGTGCTGTCCTCATCCTTTCATCATCATTCATGAAAGTGGCGAGATTGGACTGATCAAAGGTTGGGAATTTGTACAGACGCTGATAACTGCGCAGTTGAGCGCCCCACAAACCAAACATCCTCCTCATCATCAAAGATATAATACGAATTTATCACGATTATGGCCTGTGCCTTGTGTGTGTTTGGAGGGGGGGGGGGGAGGGGGAGTGGTACATCAAAAGTCGCGACCGGCATACAGCGGGCTAGGCCCGTGTTTTTGCATTTCGCTTAGCATACGTACGACGGTCCACCATCGTGATAGTAATTTGGCTCGAATACTGGGCCAAGAATCTCATAGGTGGTTATTGGTTAAGGAGTTAATAGCGTAGTGAGCCTTGGCCAGTTGACTGGTAATCCATTCACAGTGTCACGGCAAGAAAAGAGGTCTCACGACTTCAGTGCTACTTCTGTGTACGAACGGGAACATTGTTTGGAGAAGCCAGAATTTCATTGTTTTGCTTTGCTCATCTTTAAGCTACATTTTATGTAGATCGTTTGTGCCTTAATGACTTGCTGATCGAAGCCAAATAAATTGGTGAAAGAGAGAGCTGTCACGAGATGGCGTACGGTTCGTCGCCCTGTGTGCCGTTAGGGAAGCCAGGAAAAGCCGCGGCGGCAGCAGAAGCGGGGGCGGCGGCGCTGGCCATCCGGCAGCGGCGCGTCCTTGGCGCTGTCCGTCGTATATAAAACGTAGCAGGCGGCGGCGGCGCGGAGTCCCGCTGCAACGCCTCACCTCGCCACGCCTCGCCATGGCAACGCCTGCGCTACCTGCTACTGCCGCCGCCGCCGCAGCCTACGTGCTTGCAGGTGAGATACCGCCTGCGTGCAGCCTGTGGCGATTCTGGCGTGTGACGCTGCAGCTGTAGTTACATTACTGCTAGCGTTTTCCAGCCGTCAGCTACCATTCAGTTGTGGTATTTGCCATATATTTTCACAGTGATACCAGCTGAGAGATCAGTTCTTCACTCGGAGACTTAACCTTCGACTTTGAGATAGACACTCTCCAGCCCTAGTGAACAGCAACGTGGTCGCCAATTAGCAACTCGTCGCAGGCATTTAATACGTGTGTCCGTGCTCTACGTGACGAAGCGCGCTTTCTCGCTGCGTAGCTCTTGCGTAATGCTGAGCACTCGATAGTGGATGCTGCTCCGTGCCAGTGTGTCAAGTGGTTTACAAATCGTGTGAGCTGTCGGTGGAGAAAGGACAACTGCCGCAAACGACTCGCAGTGCTGTAACACTGCAACTGGCCGCCGTCATTCCAGACTGCAGCGTTTAATTACAAGTTTTAGGCCTAATCGTGTTGTCTGTGTTTGAAAGTAAAGGCGGCAGCTTCGGTTTAATGTGCTGCTGTAGTCTTCTTCAGGAAAACTTTTTATTTGCCAATATTCGAATGAAGGGTATACCGATTGCTAGTTTCGCCCTGTTAAATGGCCATCTTCAGATCATATGACAGAAAGCAGTGTCTACAGCGACTACTGAAGCAAGAAACTTTGTGATAATCATGTTTACAGTTCCAAACTCAAAATACGTGTATATTGTAAATACGTAATGCTGTTAACACAATTGCCGGCCTTTGTGGCCGAGTGGTTGTAGGTTGTAGGCGCTGCAGTCTGGAACTGCGCGACCGCAACGGTCGCAGGTTCGAATCCTGCCTCGGGCATGGATGTGTGTGATGTCCTTAGGTTAGTTAGGTTTAAGTAGTTCTACGTTCTAGGGGACTGATGACCGCAAATGTTAAGTCCCATAGTGCTCAGAGCCATTTGAACCATTTGGGAAACACAATTTTGAGTTTGTAATTGTAAACATGATTGTGACAATGCGTCCTGCTTCAGTAGTCTATGTAGACACTGCTTTATATAACACGGTCTGAAGATGGTCATGTAAGTGACAAATATTGTAAGTGGAGTGCCATTCCTTGCGACCTTGGCAAAGAAAAAGTTTTCCTAAAGACGACTATATTTAAAGATCGTCTCCTACAACACTCACGATGTCAGATTAGCAGAATCGATTTAACGTCTCCAGCACCGAGCGTTGGAACAACAGTTCAGCTGGACGTGGGAAGGAAGCATCCATCCCGGCATTTGTCTGAATTAGGTTAGAGGAGCTACAGACATACCAACATCAGCATGGCTAGACGTGAACTTGAACCTCACTCAGCCTAATACAACAATGGCAAAATAAACATACAAAAGGGAAGTGCTTTGGATAATATCCGCTACTTTACGTAGATAGAAACAGGAAACTTGTAGTAAAGTTGTTTGTGTAACAAATCAACTCTAAGGGAAAAAAGACAGGTAAGTTGGCAAAGTTCTTACGTAAGAGCCCTTATTTGTGAGTCAAGAAGCAACATTATGTGAGGAATCCAGTAATTTACTACAACCCCATGCTGATCGCTCCCGTAGGGATCGCGAAGATGAGTTTAGACATTACAGTGCGCACAGATGCACTCAAACAACCAATCTCCCCACGCTCCACACGTGAATGGAATGGGAACAAGTCCTATCAAGTGGCACAATGGGGAGTACCCCCTCTGCCATGTACTTCAAACTGTTTTGCGGAATATTGTTGTAGATTTAGATGTAGAATTTCATAAGAACGTCTATCCTTTTCTTGTCGACGCTATTTTTTTTTTTAGAAAAAGAAAATCGCTGATTACAGACACACTAATGCAACATAATTATTATAACAGAATACGCTAGAAATTACTTATAATAGATGCTTAGAAGATGACTACTCCTCGTCACCATCAGACGTATCAAAAGTTCACAGTAATTGATCAGTGTGGCTCCCCTACAAGAATGAGGATGTGAAACTAAACACTGCATCTGACTGAACTACTGTGCGACCAGATACGTCGAAGGAAGAAACCAAAGTTTATAAACACGGCAGTGGTTCATGAAACGTGACTACAGTATGGACTACACACAAAGTTGTCATAACAATGATGGATTAGAAGGCTTTTCATATTTTTGGAGTACGGCTAAAGGCGTGGGATTGTCCCTACCTGCAGTTTATATGCGTGATCTGTGCCAAGGACTGGGCATGCGTAATTCATTAGTGTAAAGTATCCCTGACGCCAAAGATGCTTTCGAACACGCTTTCACATTTGAGTACTGTGACTGCTGGCTACGCGGGAGACGCTAAGAGGCGAACGAGATTTTCCATGTCTATGCCGCACGGGCACGATATACCGTACGTTTAGGTAAGCAATTTTCTGTGAATGAGGGGTAGTGTACAAATTGTAACGATTTAGAGGTTCAAATGGTTCAAATGGCTCTGAGCACTATGGGACTCAGCTGCTGAGGTCATTAGTCCCCTAGAACGTAGAACTAGTTAAACCTAACTAACCTAAGGACATCACAAACATCCATGCCCGAGGCAGGATTCGAACCTGCGACCGTAGCGGTCTTGCGGTTCCAGACTGCAGCGTCTTTAACCGCACGGCCACTTCGGCCGGCCGATTTAGAGGAAGAAGAATATTTAGATACGCATTACGAAGTGAAAGGAATGTTAAAGGACCATCCAAGCAGAAGTAAGAAGCTTGAGAAAGAAAGCGAAGAAAATACTGGTAGCATCACACCAGTCGAAAGAATGTTGGACGAAAAACCGTAGACAAATTTAGCACTGAACACTCGACCAATACAAACTATTTATGAGAAACGTATGTATAAATACACTTATAACCGAGTAATTTCGCTTCCCATTACGTTATCTACGCATATGTAAGAACTAGTGACAATATCCGATACGTTCATAGCACCCGTCGAAAGAATGTTGGACGAAAAACCGTAGACAAATTTAGCACTGAACACTCGACCAATACAAACTATTTATGAGAAACGTATGTATAAATACACTTATAACCGAGTAATTTCGCTTCCCATTACGTTATCTACGCATATGTAAGAACTAGTGACAATATCCGATACGTTCATAGCACCCGCCGAGGAGACTGTGTGTCTTGTAAATAAATTCCGTATCTCAGTTACTTCAGGAAGAATTACAATGCTTTATAATAACATCGCCAGTTCTGTTGCATCAGAAGTGCGGCGAAAAAGTAGCGGAGTCAGCTGCCTCAAATCCACGAGGCATTTAGCGTTTACTTGTCTCATGCCGCCACTGATCTCAACTCTCCCGTATTTTCTTTTCGTGTGTGTCGTCGCTTTGCAGTCAGAACTGCCAGAGAAATCGGCATCCTTTAATAGGAAAACTTTGGCCACCGTTGAATGTGAACCCTCAGAAATTTCAAAGATTCATTGATGGTTTGTTGCATTTACAAAAAAATTATTTCCCAATTTAGTGCTTTATCCTCCTTCGTAACTGAGTGGTCAGCACAGATGGCTGTCATGCGGATGATCCGAGTTCGATTCCCGGTATTGCCTAGTATTTTCCCTTGTTGGGGGGGACTGTTACAGAGTGCATTCGGCTCGTGATGTTAACTGAGGAGCTATTTCACGGAACAGTAGCGGCTTGACGGTCTGGGAAGTCTGCAAAACGACGTGTAGAGCTATGTGGTGACCACATGCCCCTCCACACAGCAGCTACATGATGCCGTAAGGCGCAGGAAGGCACGACTGGCAATAGACTTCACTAAAGCCGTCACGACCTGGCGAGCTGCTCGTTATTTATTGCTCTGCGTAATGGAAAATACATTCTAATTGTTGGTGTCATTCAAGTTTGTTACATTAGTGTGCAAATGCGCTACCTCCGTACGACATATCCTGTTCATGTAATTTACTGACCACACGTTCTGTTCTGGTGTTACAGTACATAAATTTTATTCTCTCTCACGTTAATTTAAATTTCTTTCTTTTAAGATTCATCAAACGTACATCGACTTAGTGGTCCAGAGGGTCTGGAACCACGCGACCGCTACGGTCGCAGGTTCGAATCCTGCCTCGGGCATGGATGTGTGCGGTGTCCTTAGGTTAGTTAGGTTTAAGTAGTTCTAAGTTCTAGGGGACTGATGACCTCAGAAGTTACGTCCCATAGCGCTCAGAGCCATTTGAACCGTTTTGGTCCAGAGGACAAGTACAATGAAATACATAAATGAGAATTTGTATAGCTTCAATTACGGCCGAGAATGGATTATGTCCTCAGATACGGCAGTGGTAGACCGAATATCTAGTATGGGACAGCCTTTAGTCGGCGACAGAAGCTTGTCGTTCGGCCGTGGTAACTAATGGACATTGTAAACAAGCTTTAAACACGAAGTATCTCTTATTTCCCGCAACTATTAATGTATCCTATATTGTCGAGGTACCTATTTCTTCCTGTAACTGCGATGTCTAATCCTTTCTGTCATTTGCCCTAGTGACATACCTGTCAAACATAGCATTTACAAAAAATGGAAAGAATATATCTACTAGATCCCATAGCAGCACTGAAATGAAATTACTGGTTTACTTAGAGCAAGAAAATGACATAAAAGAATACAGTTCCCTCAATTTGCATTCGTAAGTAAATGGATCTGAGTTTCCGAGGCTATGACCACGTTGTACGAAAAAATTACTCGTACTTGGTGTTGTTTCCTCCCACCAAAACAAGGAAAAATATCGTGTAGGCACATGCTACACGACGATGTTATTATTGCACTTGGCCCCCAGTGGCCGCTATCGGAAACACCCGCTGACTTTACGGTAAACAGTTACAGTGGTGGCTAAGAAAACCCTTCGCATTGTGAATGATTGTGCATATACTACCAAGTGGCTCAGCGTATTCTCGCGAAACATCACGATAAAAACTCCCAATACGCCGACCGAAGCGCCCACACTTCCAAATGCAGTAATATCGCCGTCCACTAATATACTAAAATGCTTTGCTTCTTCATTATTATTGTTTTCTGTTTTCAGTTCATACGAGCTGTGCACCTTGTCATTAACGCGTTTAAAATGTTGAAAAGTCTTCTTCCATCCACACAGGCGTGGACTTGTGTAATCATGATCTTTAAAACTATTCCGAGCGATGCCTCACCGTTTCGCGGGTTTTCACGTCACACTCATAAGCTGTCTCTGCTTTTGGAATAAACGTTGTACATTTATTCACACGCCTGCTCCCATAGAGGTCAAACGGTCTGAGGTCATGTTAGTGCGCAGATCATCCAACTGCTTCTTTCCCTCTTATGACACTGGGCTGTGCATGTCACTGTGACTAAAATATGGAGTCCCAGTACGCATGCCGGCCGGTGTGGCCGTGCGGTTCTAGGCGCTTCAGTTTGGAACCGCGTGACCGCTACGGTCGCAGGTTCGAATCCGGCCTCGGCCATGGATGTGTGTCATGTCCTTAGGTTAGTTAGGTTTATGTAGTTCTAAGTTCTAGGGGACTGATGACACAGATGTTAAGTCCCATAGTGCTCAGAGCCATTTTTTGAACCCAGTATGCATAAAACATACTATTCTTAGTTCAAGGGACACATGCTAAACGGCGTCTGTAAAAGTTAACTAGGTGATCAATTGTCATCAGCAACATCACATCAGTAACATCACGCTCCCCCCAAGGTTTCAAAAAAATTTCTACTATTTTTAGCTGTCGGAAAGGCGGTGTATTACAGCAGAGTACATGTGGGAAGTTAATTACAAAAGAAAGGCTATGATAAAACATCCCTTCGACGACAGGCTGGGGAAGAACACAAGTTAGTGTCGCACAATAACAGGGAAACAAAAGGTTCGCGGTCTTTTCAAAGACACCGTTCCAGATTTGTCTTTAAATTATTTAGGAAAACCACAGAAGAGCTAAAGCTGCTCTCCCGTACTCGGCCCTATTCTGTAAAATGCAAGTCCAGTGTTATAGACAATACGCCACCTCACAGATTAACTAATTAAAATACTGAATGATAGAACAAGCGATAAATAACAGTATTGTTTACATGATAGAAGAATTTCGTTGTCTGTTTGCGTGACGCAATACCGTGTTCTGTATAAAGGACGTCGACGGAGGAATGTACAGTTATTTGGAAGATTATTTCTACCTTCGAATCTACGTCTAATTCAGTAGATAAACATAGTAGTCTATGTTGCAGTCGTTGTTGTTGTTGTGGTCTTTCAGTCCAGAGACTGGTTTGATGCAGCTCTCCATGCTACTCTATCCTGTGCAAGCTTCTTCATCTCCCAGTAACTACTGCAGCCTACTTCCTTCTGAATCTGCTTAGTGTATTCATCTCTTGGTCTCCCTCTACGATTTTTACCCTCCACGCTGCCCTCCAATACTAAATTGGTGATCCCTTGATTCTCAGAACATGTCCTACCAACCGATCCCTTCTTCTAGTCACGTTGTGCCACAAGCTCCTCCCCAATTCAATTCAATACCTCCTCATTAGTTATGTGATCTACCCATCTAATCTTCAGCATTCTTCTGTAGCACCACATTTTGAAAGCTTCTATTCTCTTCTTGCCTAAACTATTTATCGTCCACGTTTCACTTCCATACATGGCTACACTCCATACAAATACTTTCAGAAACGACTTCCTGACATTTAAATCTATACTCGATGTTAACAAATTTTTCTTCTTGAGAAACACTTTCCTTGCCATTGCCATTCTACATTTTATATCCTCTCTACTTCAACCATCATCAGTTATTTTGCTACCCAAATAGCAAAACTCCTTTACTACTTTAAGTGTCTCATTTCCTAATCTAATTCCCTCAGCATCACCCGACTTAATTCGACTACATTCCATTATCCTCGTTTTGCTTTTGTTGATGTTCATCTTATACCCTCCCTTCAAGACACTGTCCATTCCGTTCAACTGCTCTTCCAAGTCTTTTGCTGTCTCTGATAGAATTACAATGTCATCGGCGAACCTCAAAGTTTTTACTTCTTCTCCATGTATTTTAATACCTACTCCGGATTTTTCTTTCGTTTCCTTTACTGCTTGCTCAATATACAGATTGAATAGTATCGGGGATAGGCTACAACCCTGTCTCACTCCCTTCCCAACCACTGCTTCCCTTTCATACCCCTCGACTCTTAAAACTGCCATCTGCTTTCTGTACAAATTGTAAATAGCCTTTCGCTCCCTGTATTTTACCCCTGCCACCTTCAGAATTTGAAGTCGTTTCTGAAAGTATTTGTGTGGAGTGTAGCCATGTATGGAAGTGAAACGTGGACGATAAATAGTTTAGACAAGAAGAGAATTGGCCTCTCAACAGATACGCCTCCGTTGCGGTTGCACCTACGGTACGGCTATCTGTATCGTTGAGGCACGCAAGCCTCCCCACCAACGGCAAGGTCCATGGTTCATGGGGGAAGTAAGTTCCAAAAATTTCGGCACCGAGATCTGTTGTTGTCTACACTCCAAAAACTGGTTTGATGCAGCTCTCCACGCTACTTCATCTTGTGCAAACGTCGTATCTGAATAACGGTTGCACCCTACGTCCTTCTGAATCTGCTTGCTGTATTCATCTCTTTGTCTCCCTGTATGTTTTTTACCCCCAGCATTTTTCTCCAATACTGAATTGGTGATCCCTTGATGTCTCATAATGTGTCCTATAAACCGATCCCTCCCTTGTAGTAGAGTTATGCCACACTTTTCTTTTCTTGCCAATTTTTATAAGTGCTTCCTCATTGGTTACATGATGTACCCATCCAATGTTCAGCATTCTTCTTTAGCGCCTCATTTCAAAAGCTTCGAGTTTCTTCTTGTCTGAAATGTGCATCATTCACATTTCACTTTCATACCAGGCTACACTCCAGACAAATCAAGGCTACACTCCAGACAAATACCTTCAGAAAGACTTCCTAACACTGAAATCAATGCCAACAAATGCCTCTTCTTCAGAAACGCCATTATTACCATTGCCAGTCTACATTTTAAATTCTCTTTACCTTTGACATCATCAGCTATTTTAGTTTCCAAATAGAAAAACTCATGTACTACTTTTGATGTCTCGTTTCCTAATCTTATTCTGTCAGTATCGTCTTCATTGCATACACTTGCTTTGCTTTTGTTGATGTTCATCTTTTATCCTTCTTTCAGGACGCTCTCCATTCCGTTCAACTACTCTTCCAAGTCATTTGCGATCTCTGACAGAATTACAATGTCAATGTCAACTTCAGAGTTTTTATTTCTTCTCCCTAGCTTTTAATTCGCTCTCCAATTTTTTTCTTTTGTTTCCTTTCCTGCTTGCTCAATGTACAGTTTGAATAACATCGGTGATAGGCTACAGCTATGATTCAAATGGCTCTGAGCACTTTGGGACTTAACTTCTGAGGTCATCAGTCCCCTAGAACTTAGGACTACTTAAACCTAACGAACCTAAGGACATCACACACATCCATGCCCGAGGCAGGATTCGAACCTGCGACCGTAGCTGCCGCGCGGCTACAGACTGTAGCGCCTAAAACCGCTCGGCCACTTCGGCCGGCTACAACTATGTCTCACTCGCTTCTCAATCAGTGCTTCCTTTTCATTTCCTTCGTCTCTCATAACTACCGTCTGCTTTCTGTACGAGGTTTATATAACCTTTTTCTCCCTGTAGTTTACCCCTGGTATCTTCAGTATTTCAAAGAGAGTATTCCAGTCGACACTGCGTAAAGCCTCCTCCAAATCTACAAAAGCTATAAAAGTAAGTTTGCGTTTACTTAACCTGTCTTCTAAGATAAGTCGTAGGGTCAGCATCTACGACACTCAGTTGAGAAAGTAAACCATCGCCTCAGTGCGCAGATGTGATAACGAACATCAACCAGATCTGTTTGCTATCTAAGCAGTGTCCGGCAGTAGTAGCCCATGAGCGATCTGGTAATTTTTTACACAATAAAACTGTCCGAACCATATAAAAGTTTTTTATTTGCTAATGGTGACTGGTTTCGACCACTGGTCTTCATCAGACCACTTACTCTAGGACGACAGTAACATGAATGTACTTAGAGGACTGTACACTGGAATCACAAAAATAAATATAGCACATCAGCAAACCCGTAAAAGAAAGATAGCTAAGGCTGCTGAACCTCGCGAGGAGCAGGCGCCACTATAAGAGGCATACACCCACTGCTGCATGACATGCAGTTTACATCGTTTAAATAGCGGAAGCTCCACCCACCGGATCCAGCCTTAAATCACTGTCAGCCACTGGGTGTAAAAAAAGTTAAATAAATGCTACCTCAAGATCACGGGGTCCCGGGTTCGATAAAACTTACAATTGAATAAGAATAAAGAAAATAAGCTATTAACTTGTAAGGATACGCATGTTGTCGTCTGTAGAGCCCTGTGTGTAACAACCATGAGGCAAAGATAATTAGCAGGGAAGTCACCAGTATCCGTGGTAATGTTCTGAAAATCGATATATTACGACTGATGCATCAATATTGACCTACACTCTTTGGCGCGCCAGCAACCAAGGTACCACCATCAAGTTGGATATGTTACTACTACCGGTCAGAAAAAGAAATGGTTATCATTCGTTGGAAATTATTCTAGTCACAATTGTCTTCAAAATTAACGTGGCCTTTAACTACTAAAATGTGTTGCGATGAAAGAATACTAAGATATAAAACGTTTGTGCCCGTATATAGGGAGAAGTGCATAAGATATGTCTGGTATAGATGGCGAGAAAATATCCATAACCATGGTGATTAGATTAGATTAGATTAGATTAGATTAGATTAATACTAGTTCCATGGATCATGAATACGATATTTCGTAATGATGTGGAACGAGTCAAATTTTCCAATATATGACATAATTAGGTTAATTTAACAACATACTTAAGTTGATATAACAACTTTATTTTTTTGTGTTTTTTATTTTTATTTATTTTTTTATTTTTTTAAATATTTTTTTCTTAATTTATATCTAAAAATTCCTCTATGGAGTAGAAGGAGTTGTCACTCAGAAATTCTTTTAATTTCTTCTTAAATACTTGTTGGTCATCTGTCAGACTTTTGATACTATTTGGTAAGTGACCAAAGACTTTAGTGCCAGTATAATTCACCCCTTTCTGTGCCAAAGTTAGATTTAATCTTGAATAGTGAAGATCGTCCTTTCTCCTAGTATTGTAGTTATGCACACTGCTATTACTTTTGAATTGGGTTTGGTTGTTAATAACAAATTTCATAAGACAGTATATATACTGAGAAGCTACTGTGAATATCCCTAGATCCTTAAATAAATGTCTGCAGGATGATCTTGGGTGGACTCCAGCTATTATTCTGATTACACACTTCTGTGCAATAAATACTTTATTCCTCAGTGATGAATTACCCCAAAATATGATGCCATATGAAAGCAATGAGTGAAAATAGGCGTAGTAAGCTAATTTACTAAGATGTTTATCACCAAAATTTGCAATGACCCTTATTGCATAAGTAGCTGAACTCAAACGTTTCAGCAGATCATCAATGTGTTTCTTCCAATTTAATCTCTCATCAATGGACATACCTAAAAATTTGGAATATTCTACCTTAGCTATATGCTTCTGATTAAGGTCTATATTTATTAATGGCGTCATACCATTCACTGTACGGAACTGTATGTACTGTGTCTTATCAAAATTCAGTGAGAGTCCGTTTACAAGGAACCACTTAGTAATTTTCTGAAAGACAGTATTGACAATTTCATCAGTTAATTCTTGTTTCTCAGGTGTGATTACTATACTTGTATCATCAGCAAAGAGAACTAACTTTGCCTCTTCATGAATATAGAATGGCAAGTCATTAATATATATTAAGAACAACAAAGGACCCAAGACTGACCCTTGTGGAACCCCATTCTTGATAGTTCCCCAGTTTCAGGAATGTGCTGATCTTTGCATTTTACGAGAACTACTTATTTCAACTTTCTGCACTCTTCCAGTTAGGTACGAATTAAACCATTTGTGCACTGTCCCACTCATGCCACAATACTTGAGCTTGTCTAGCAGAATTTCATGATTTACACAATCAAAAGCCTTTGAGAGATCACAAAAAATCCCAATGGGAGGTGTTCGGTTATTCAGATCATTCAAAATTTGACTGGTGAAAGCATATATGGCATTTTCTGTTGAAAAACCTTTCTGGAAACCAAACTGACATTTTGTTAGTACTTCATTTTTGCAGATATGTGAAGCTACTCTTGAATACATTACTTTCTCAAAAATTTTGGATAAAGCTGTTAGAAGGGAGATTGGACGGTAATTGTTGACATCAGATCTATCCCCCTTTTTATGCAGAGGTATAACAATAGCATATTTCAGTCTATCAGGAAAATGCCCTGTTCCAGAGAGCTATTACACAGGTGGCTGAGAATCTTACTTATCTGTTGAGAACAAGCTTTTAGTATTTTGCTGGAAATGCCATCAATTCCATGTGAGTTTTTGCTTTTAAGCAAGTTTATTATTTTCCTAATTTCAGAGGAGAAGTGGGTGAGATTTCAATTGTATCAAATTGCATAGGTATGGCCTCTTCCATTAACAGCCTAGCATCTTCTAATGAACACCTGGATCCTACTATATCCACAACATTTAGAAAATGATTATTAAAAATATTTTCAACTTCTGACTTTTTGTTTGTAAAGTTTTCATCCAATTTGATGGTAATACTGTCTTCCTCTGCTCTTGGTTGACCTGTTTCTCTTTTAATAATATTCCAAATTGTTTTAATTTTATTATCAGAGTTGCTGATTTCAGACATGATACACATACTCCTGGATTTTTTGATAACTTTCCTTAATATAACACAGTAGTTTTTATAATTTTTGATAGTTTCTGGGTCACTACTCTTTCTTGCTGTCAGATACATTTCCCTTTTCCGGTTACAAGATATTTTTGTACCCTTAGTAAGCCATGGTTTGTTACAAGGTTTCTTACGAGTGTATTTAACTATTTTCTTGGGGAAGCAGTTTTCAAATGCATTTACAAAAATGTCATGAAATAAATTATATTTTTAATTGGCATCAGGTTCACGGTACACCTCATCCCAGTCTAACTGCTGTAGGCTTTCCCTGAAATTTGCAATTGTTAAATCGTTGACTGAACGTACTACTTTGGAGGACTGTTTAGTATTGCTGAATGGAGCTATGTCATATATTGTAACTAGCTGTGCACCATGATCAGAAAGACCATTCTCAACAGGCTGAGCATTTATCTGGTTAAACTTATCTTGGTCTATAAAGAAGTTATCTATCAGTGAGCTGCTATCCTTTACCACCCAAGTAGGAAAATCAATAACGGGTGTCAAATTGAAAGAACCGAGTAATACTTCAAGGTCATTTTTCCTATTACCCTCTTTCAGAGAATCTACATTGAAGTCCCCAAAAATAATAATTTGCTTCCCCCTGTCTGACAGATAGCACAACAAGGAGTCCAAATTTTTCAGAAATAGATGAAAATTTCCTGATGGGGACCTATATACAGTTACAATTATAGATGTGCCTTTATTTAATTTAAGCTCACAGGCACATGCTTCTATATGTTTCTCTACACAAAACTTTTTTGTTTCTATACTTTTTGCACAATGATAACTTTTGACATATATGGCAACTCCTCCTTTCTCCATATTTTCTCTCATTACATGTGCAGAGAGCTTATAACCACTTACATTTACCTTATCCATATCAGTAACAATGTGATGCTCAGACAGGCATAGTATATCTATTTCATTCTCAGCTTCTAAATCTTCTAAACAAACCAGAAGCTCATCTACTTTATTCTTTAAACTCCCAATATTTTGATGAAATATACTTACATTATTTTTAATTATACTTTTATGAGAACCTTTCCTTATTCTAACATTTGCAGAGTTTCTCATTGTGCTTAGGCCTAGTTCCTATACCAGTGGTCACATGGTGTTCAGAGAGGCAGATTATGTCAACTGGGTTGGGTGACTTTAATTCCATTGATGATCGTATGAAGATCGATGTGTTTCTATTCTTAAAATTGTATGCTACATGAGGTCCGAGGCATTGCAGTTTACAGTTGTGTTTAAAACACTAGAAACATTAAAAAAACCTCAATGGAACAATACAAAAATAGATTGAAATAAATCTTTGACAACAACATTAAATGCCACAAGGGCGCTGAAACGTACGTGAGATAACGATGATTAGGGAAATGAGTCACCAGTACTCTGGTAACAACAAAGTACTAGAACAGTAGTCGAAACCGGTCACCAGTAAATAAATAAACATATTTATGCGGTTGAGACCGTTTTATTATATAAAAAATTTTAACATAACCGCTGACTATCCAGTATAAACAAGCCGAAATGTTTCAAAAAAATCTTAGACCCGGTAATTGAGATCAGGCATTGCCTGCATAGCAGCACGGGAAATTGTCATAGTTTCTGTGTCTCAGTAAACATTATAAAATGATTCTGATCAAGAAACAGCAGGTTGGAATTAAATTTCTTTGATGATACGGCTGTGTTGGTTCGTTTTCTTTGTTTCCAAATAATAACTGGCCGCAGCAAGCCGCAGACATTTAGCCACAGAGCAACGTGCGGAAGGTGAGAGAACAGACTAGGAGGAAGGGGAGAATCAAATTTTCTCGTCCACGTAAGTCCAAAAATTGTTTGGCATAAAATATCGGCAGGTAGCTAGCTATCAGGAACGGCAGTGCATGACACACGGATCGCTGGCAATGGCCGCTACTGGCAGGCTGACTGCTCACGTCCCCGCGCGGGCCGCGCCCACGGTCAAGGTCGACGGACAAACCCACTCCCAGCAGCGCAGAGATCCGCGCTTCGTCGTACTTCCAGCTCACTACGGTGCGTCGAGGTAAAACCTAGCTTCATTACTACTGAGGTACTATTACGTAAATCAAACATTTGAATCTTCTAATGACGATGTCATAAACTTATATGGGGAAAACGACGATAATATGAACGTTGAAGACGTTTATTTCATTAACCTCGTTGCATGAATCCAGGTAAGCTACGAATGGCGAGGGGCATAGACACCGTAGCATATGGAGGTTTGGGTCGGACTTGGAAGCGTGTACGGATAGCCGAATGGTTAAGGTGACCATTGGCAAATATCTTCGAGTCCCAGTCCGGCACAAATTTTCGTGTTCATCAATAGGTATGATTTCCATACCTAATACAGCTGCTGTCAAAAATATTGGCAACTGCTAAAAAACGCCGGCCGGAGTGGCCGAGCGGTTCTAGGCGCTACAGTTTGCAGCCGCGCGACCGCTACGGTCGCAGGTTCGAATCCTGCCTCGTGCATGGATGTTTGTGATGTCCATAGGTTAGTTAGGTTTAAGTAGTTCTAAGTTCTAGGGGACTGATGAACTCAGAAGTTAAGTCCCACAGTGCTCAGAGCCATTTGAACCATTTTTTTTTGTTGTTGCTAAAAAGCTTCGTAATTTGAATCTTCGTCTACTAAGAACATTGTCAGTGGTCCATGGGTGAAATGTTTCATCGGAAGAAATAAATTTTTGGAAGCCCTGGCGCCTCTAGCGTTTTACTCATTAGAATTTTTCACTTCTAATGGGTACAGAACACCTAGGTTGAGATCCTTCTTTCGGAAAACACGATTATTTATACGGTGTCTCTATAATTAAAGTCCCAATTTAGAAACGCTGAGGAGAAAGATCCTTGCTCATAATGACGACAAATTTGAATAGAATATTGTGGCGCAGGGTAAAACGTCGTGGAACAAAAAAACGTAGCAATAGACAGTGTTGTAAGCGTTTAATGTAAATTATGTCGGCTACAAATGACAGATGAATTATAATACCGCGGCTGCGATTTGATCTGCGTATTACACCATCCGTACTGTTCAGTGCATATGACTGCACAAGCTCGGCAGTCAACGGTTGTGACACCGTTAGTTAGGTAAGCAAATCCACAACGGCAAGTTCGTACATATCGGATGGAAAAAATCGGTGTTTACTTTCCTGAGGCCAAAAACCGCATATAAAGTACAATGACATCGGTTTTTAATTGACCTGGAGCCAAAAACCACATAAAAAGCGAAATGACATCGGTGACTAGTTGTCGCGAGAGTGGCACGAGACATGGTCAATATGGTGTCCACTGTTTTCTGCCTCAAGCTGATATCGAGAAACAGCGTGTTCCACAACAGATCTGAGCGTCGTACTGGTCACTCTCAGAATGCGTTGCGCAATGCGTGCCTTTAATTTACCTACGTTCGTAACTGCAGCGCGGAACATAACATCTTTCAGATGACTTCAGATACACAATCTGGATGGCCAGGTTGTAGGGAAATGACGACTGATAGTTCTAGCCTTTCCGAATTGTCTCTGCAAAAGTCGCTTCGCTGGCTGCGCAATGTGCGGAGGAGCGCCACCTACTCACACAATCCGCGCTGTTGAAGGATTGGAGTGTTGTTGGTGCGCAAAAGACTCTCGTAGCGTTTACCAGTGACAGAATAGGAAACAGGACCTGCAGGACTCATCTCCTCGAAAAAATACGGCACTACTATAAACGTTGCTGTCAACCAGCACCACACGGTCACCTCTACACAATCAAGTGGTACCAACTGATGTGCATGCAGATTTTCCGTTGCCCGTATTCTGCAATTGTGCGTATTGACATGTTCTTCGAGACGGAAATGGACTTCGTCTACCCACACAAAGCTCCATAGTCATTCATTATCCACTTCCATGCGAGCAACGAATTCCAGAGCTGGCAGGATAGCAGCAAGAAGCTCCCGTAAATGGGTGATTTTGTATGGATAGCAATGCGGGATGTTTCGTATGATTTTATGCATCGTGCATGCGGGCATGTTCAACGTTCGGGCGGTTCCCCGTGAACTACATGTTTGCACACCACCACTCGATCCCTCCTGCAATGCTGTGGCCACATCTCCGACAGAAGTCTGACCAACTGCTTTCCTCCCTCTGGCACATTACACTTCAAAAGAACTTGTCTTTTCGAAATTTGTAATCATTTTCTTCAGACCTTTAGCAGACATCGGATCAATGCCTTTTTTCGTACCCTTGAGTGTCTCGAACTTCTGCACAGCTACTGACACGAAGTTATCTTTCTAGTAAAAGAGCTTTACCACCACCGTGCGATCCTTCATGGAAACAGTCATGCTGGGCGTCGGACGCAAACTTTAGGAACGGCTATGTGCTAAGCGTCTTTTGGTGTGCATATTCTGACACTATTGGTTCCTCCTGTGTGAAGAATGGTTCAAACGGCTCTGAGCACTATGGGACTTAACATCCTTGGTCATCAGTCCCCTAGAACTTCGAACTTCTTAAACCTAACTAACCTAAGGACATCACACACATCCATGCCCGAGACAGGATTGGAACCTGCGACCGTAGCCGTCATGCGGTTCCAGACTGAAGCGCCTAGAACCGCACGGCCCCTGTGTGAAGAAGACGCTGTTCAAATATGACGTCGTTCTGAGCACTGGTTCTCTTACTACAGTGATATGAAACTGGAACGTTAATTATGGACACCCTGTACTTTTGTTTATATCGAGTATATATTTCGACGGAATTGAGTCAATCTCACTGCTTCGCCGCTATTATGGTGTGATGATTCACATGTAGCCGACGTTGCCTTAGCGACATTCCCTCACAATCACTGAGATCTTTAGGAAAGCCAGTCGTGACAAAAGAATTCCACCTTGATAGTAGATGTAAAATGAAGGCGACATACATCCTGACCTGAAGAATAATGTAATAATACCAATTTCCGGTGTCAATATTATCGAACTAACGGTTTAATAAGTCAGTGTTCAGAAATACTGACACGAATTATTTACAGTGCTATGGAAAAACTCTAGAAAAGGACCACGAGGAAGATAATTTTGAGAATTTGAGAAATGTAAGAACACACGAGGCAATAATGACTCTGCAACGTATCTCAGAAGATTAGTCAAGGCAAACATACGTTTGTACTATGTGAACAATTAGACTGCAGGGCTGTCCTACGTGGCTCGGCGCCATGGTGCCTATGAAATTTTCATGAGCAACTTTCTATTTCCACGATTTCTAATATGAAATCAAATTTCAGTACAAGCAGTTTTTTTGTACACTCAAGTCTGTATTCATTATTTTCCTAAAAAAAAAATATTAAGACCCCAATTCTGGGGAATTGCAAAGAGTCACTTTAATCCTCATAAAGTTTTGCTGCAAGCGATGAGTTCGTCTTTTATATATTGTTGTTTGTACCAATAGCTTCTTCCTGTGCAGTGCTTTTGGCGCTATCCAGTATAGCTCGAGAGCTTGTGAATCTACGTTCATTTCCGTGTCGTGTGTGTGATCGATTATTCTTAATACAATGTCCCTAAAAGCCAAAGAACATATAGTCCTAACAGTGATCGGAAGGAGCAATATTGTTTTCTTGAAACCAGTATTGTTTTTTCGTATTCACAGGAAAACCTGTGTTCTTAATGTGTGACATTCTGTGTGTGTGTGTGTGTGTGTGTGTGTGTGTGTTGCCAAATTATACAGTTTCGAACCCTTACAGGTTCATTTTCAAGCCTGGTCCACTGAGGCTGTAGCCACAGTGCCTGATCTTAATAATAGACGCTGAGTGGCAACACATGCTCTAAAAATGTTTGCAGGGTGAATGCCAAAATCCACACTTGCCTGCAAACAAGTCAAAATACAGTTGGTAACAGGAATGTGTGAATTGTGGCATTCACCCTGAAAACATTTATAGGGCATATGTTGTCACTCAGCGTTTATTTTTAAGATAAGGCACTGTGGCTGCAGCTTCACTGGTCCAGGCAAGAAAATGAGCCTGTAAGGGTTCGAAATTAGTTGCCTAATAAATACTGCAACTGTTGGCAGAACCATTAATAAACATTTTATGGAATAATGATTATGTTATATTCCAAAATAAAAAACGACCAACAGTCTGGAACTGCGCGACCGCTGCGGTCACAGGTTCGAATCCTGCCTCGGGCATGGATGTGTGTGATGTCCTTAGGTTAGTTAGGTTTAAGTAGTTCTAACTTCTAGGGGACTGATGACCTCAATGTTGAGTCCCATGGTGCTAAGAGCCATTTGAACCATTTTGAACCAACAGTCTTGTTACCACCCTTCTGTTCTGTTACAAGGGGTAGGATGAGAGTTGTTTCATGCTACCTGACATGATTGGGAAATAATGGTGACGTTGCAGAAAAACTAGCACGACATATATGTGTGCGTGGATCTCTCACTAATCTTCGATCTGCATCTTCTGGAGCTTTTTCTCTTTTTTTTTAACAGCACGGGCTTGGTTTTTTCATCCGCGTCTTGTAATTAGGCTCATAGTGCAGAGGGCTAATGACTTTTGTAATATTTTCACGATGAAGATTTGTTAAACGCTAAGCAAAAAACAAGCATGTGAACGGTAAGCAAAAAGAAGCATCTGGTGCCTCAAGCTTCATTACTGCGTTATTTGAGCAAAGACTGCCCCAATGCTGGAAGCAGCGGAGTCGCAGCCTTGCTGGGAAATACCGGACGCCGTCCAGGAAACACATACCGTATGCAGATCGGCGATAAGTGGTCAGCTGGCCGCGGCCGTGAATAATTAATTAGCTGCGTGTCTTTGAGCCACTCCACCGGCAGGCGGCAATGAGACGCGAATGTAGAAAGGCGAGTTTCATACAGAATGTCCGACCACCCAAGTGGTGGCGATAATCCAACCAAGGTTCGGCCACGAAGCACTCCGCTTTCTCTGGAGAAGTTTCATTTTCCTCTGGATGATTACACGGGTATCAGCGGCTCGCTCGAAAGGATACAACTATGCACTTCACTGACTGGCTTCAACGAACTCTGCGCTGTCATTCTTTTTTTCAGTGTCTTCTAGGGAGGTCCACAGTCGGTGTTAGCATTACTGACCACACTGGAGATATCTAGGGTGACATACCTCATTTGGTAATTAATCACTGCACATTTTAATTTTCAGGAGATTCTGCCCCTCAGCTCTCATATATTTGAAAAACGTCGTATTACCGTTATCAGGTAAAATACGTTATTTTCACAACCGGTTTCAGTCGTCTGACCATCATCAGTTCCCTGTATACCAAATAAAATAATATATTAGCAACATTAAAGGCCTAAGCCATCACTAATCTGTTAACTGATGTAACTGTTAACGACTAGCTGCATCATGTTATATTATGTACTCACATAAAAGTATTTACAGTAGCATATTAGGGGAAATATAAAATCGCTATCGTCTGGTGATAAATCTTGTGCAGAGTTGCCTGTTACCATATCGTAATATAAATTACGTCGTCAGTGTATGAAAACGGTGCTCGGTAGTGTACTCATTCATTTTGAAATTATAATCGGCGTTATCACGTTGAAAAGATTTATGCCACACAGAGGCGACTGGACAGCTGATAAAAATGTGTACTGGTGGAGGCAAAGAAGTCTCAATACATCGATAGTGACTAGAATCTTGCAATTACTAAGCTGTCTGTCGTCTGCTACGATAATTGCTTGCCACAGTCATAACAGGTGTACTGCAGATTGCATGTAATAGCAATTTGCGCGTGTTGCACTGACAGCTGTAGTGACAGAAAACAAAATGCAAAGAAGTAATAGGCCCTACTGTGTAATGTATAATGCTTCCATCGTACAGTAACTTTTATGGTACGGATCGTACAGATACATACAATGTATTCCTATCCGATTTGTCTAAATATATGTAGTACAACATATGTAATACGCTCAGTTTTATGGACAAACAGTTGTATCAGCACCTCAAGTAACACATTTTCATTGGACATTTTCTAGCTTATGAAATTGCTACTCTAAGTGTCGGGACATGGACGTAGAAACTACGATTCTAGCAAGCTTTTATAATTGTAGGGTGCATTTTATTCCTGTATTCACTGAATATGTTTCCTTTTAATATATGCTGATATTTATACAGAATTTTTATGTTACTGTTAGCGAAAATAAAATGGAACTAAAAGAAGTGTGCCAAGCGCTTGAATAAAATTACTCGTACGTTGAATTTTTAGAGCCAATTGTTTCATGCACGGAGATAGATTGACTATTAGGATTTCTGCGTATATTCAGTATCTGTGGATAGAAAATCTCGTCGCACTATTGTTTTATGTAGTATATACCTGGTTTCTGGAATTTCTCATTGTAAAACAGTTTTCATTAAGGTTCGTTATAAAATCTCACAGAGGTACATTTTATTCGTTATGAGAATGAAAGTTTCCAGCTCTATTGTGTTGATTACGACTACACGTGGCATCTAGCTCAATATTCAGTTCGTTTGGTTTACGTTTCTGTTTGTTCCTAGTTAATTGTTTCGAGAATAACATACCGAAGTACAGTTGTATGGTTGCGGAGGAGTTACTGCGTTTCCACAACACAAGTTAAGTATTCCGACATTATTGGTCGGTATATCACGTTGGAATTTACCCGCCTAATCGGAGTCTGTTTTATACACCCTCCTTATAGTACCTTACCTTAAGAAAATGTGATTCTTCTTCATACTGTGTTTCTGGTGTTCACATCAATTTGGAGACCATTACCGCTGAGCATAATCGGGTATTAGCTATTCTGCACCTATCTCTCGCTCCGCAGTCATCGAAATGAGCCCCTTACTAACGTTTATAATGAAAAGGAATTTTCTTTGGACACATTTATTGTTAAGATGACGAAAGAGCAAAGATATGTCATTAAACCACGAACTAATGAGTTAATGAGATATTTGGTCCTGCTTATTTCTAACAAACTTTTTTCGTAGGACGATGATGGAATGCTCAGTGCATCCAAAGTGCTACTAACAACACCATCTCAGATTCTCAGAAACGAAAGCTAACTCTCCATATTGAGGGCAGACACTTGTTACAAAGCATGCCTCCTCTGCACTACTACTGTGCGTAAAGTAGTGCAGACACTTGCTTCACCAATACCCTACACCCACTTAAACTCAACCAAGTTTAACTGTGTGCACTACACTTCCCGTTTGAAAATCACTTGATTGCTGGATCACTTAAGTCTTAATTGACAGCAGTTGGAAGCCTTCAAGGTGTCAGTGTTTTGTGTTTGACCACTACCACTATTAATAACTATACGTTGGTGCAGAAGTTCGTTCTGTTTCTGTTTTGCTTGTTGATATTTCGTTTGCTATGGGTTTATTTGTCGCTTGTCATTTTTTATTTGTAGTTCACTATCGCTGTTTCAGTTTACATGTTGTCATTTGGCATTTAGAGATAGTGAGTCGAGCTGTGGACTCTAGAAACTGGAGTGCCAAATGAAATAATCGGAACATTTACGACATATCCTTCTGTTTGAGTTCAATATAGAGGTGAAAGCAGTGGAGGCAGCCACAAACATTTACACAGTGTGTGGGGATAATGGACAGAGTACAGGAAAAAATGGTTTTCTCGTTCGTTTCGACGTTAGTGGTTCTCAACGTTCAGGAACACCTTTGGGGATCGATGAAGATCGTTTAAATGCATTAATCCATAATAGTCCACGTCAGAGTACTCGTCAAATGGCAAATATGAAGAAATATGATCATTTCATGCGACATTTGCACGCACTGGGGAGGGTTCAAAAATTGGTAGGTATCGCATTCACTAAGCGAAAAATCACAAAAATTGCTGGGTGGCTATATGTGTATCCCTACTTGCTCGTAATCAATTGGCTAGTAAACAGCACTGACCATTCGTATCCCGTATCGTTACTGGTGAAGAGAAATGGTGTCTTTAGTATAAGGAAAAAAAGGAAGGGTTGAGCCCAAACAAAAGAGCGACTCCCAGTACAAAGACCTAGGGGTATCCACAGAAGGTAACCGTATGCGTCTGGTGGAATAGCGACGGTGTGGTGTACTACTAATTGCTTCACCAAGGTGTAATCATCACTGCCGACATATGTTGTCAACAACTGAGACATCTCGCAGACGCATTCCAAAACCAACAACCTGGAGGACTGCATGACATGATGCTATTCCACGATAACACTCGCCCACAATCTGGCAGACCGACAAAGAAGAGATGTTGGGTTGGCAAGTCATTCTGCATCCAACTTTTTCATCCGATCTTGCGCCCTCAGATTTCTTCCTTTTTCGCTCTCTATCGAACGATCTTGAAGAAACTTTCTTTCCGGATGAAAATGCGCTCGGACCATGACTCGACGAGTTCTTCGCCTCAAAACCATTTGATTTCTACAGTCACGAAATCTGCTCCAGCGTTGACTGATTGTTGCAAAATAGTGAAGGAGAATATATTACTGATAACTTTAGTCTGTGTTATGCGTATCTGTTGTGTTTATTAAACTTATTGAGAAACCCTTCGAAATTGTGCACTAACCTGATAATAATACAACATTGTAGTTGCCGTTACATAATTATTGTTATGTTGTGCTGTTAACTAGCTTGTTTATCTGTTGCGAACTAAATAATGAAGAAATTTCTGGTCCATCGTAGGAATTGCCTGCAATTTGGAGAAGCAGTTTTCGTGAGATACTAAGCATACTCGTAAATGAGGCACATGTCTCAAATTTGTATCATAGACGCATGGTACAAAGAATAAATTATGTGTGTAGCGGGTGGACTATGTCAGGAAGCCGTTATTCGTACATTCATTTCACAAGCTGTAATCTTCACAACACTGCGCACGCATTAATGTTAGTACCTGAAAAAATGTAATTATTGGTAACTTACGCGGCCAGTAATAGTCTTATGAAATTGTGATAACAGTAATGACCTCTTTAAAATGATTAGTTTTGTTACGGAAACGTAACTGAACGCTTTCGTTTTAACCCCTCAGATGATTTTATTTTCCACTCAGGGGGTAATTAACCCCAGTTGGGAACCAATGGCCGTCCGTTGTGGCCGAGCGGTTCTAGGCGCTTCAGTCCGGAACCGCGCTGCTGCTACTGTCGCAGGTTTGAATCCTGCCTCGGGTATGGATGTGTGTGATGTCCTTAGGCTAGTTAGGTTTAAGTAGTTCTAAGTATAGGGGACTGATGACCTCAGATGTTAAGTCCCATAGTGTTCAGAGCCATTTTGGGAACAAATGGTGTAAGTGCATTGAGTAAGTGTTGGCGATGAGCGAGTGTAGGATTTGTGTTTGTTTCCTGAAGGAGAAATGGAGTGATCGGAAATGGGTGACAAAACATAACTCACTTCTGAGTAATACCACCATAGGTACCTCCGAGTCTGCCTCTCCGGAAAACACGTGGATCACCGTCAACAATACCGCATGCCGTTACTCCTTAAGACACTTAGGAGAAGTTTGGAATTTAATCTAGGTTGTCAGCAAGTAGTCTGGTGATTAGCTTTCCCGGCCATTTCAGCTGAAAATTTATTTTAACTACAGGATTCATTCTGGTTTCCTTGGGATAAGCATTGCCACACTAGCATGCACTAGTAACCACAATACAAAAATAGATGCGGTATGCAGCTGTATAACATTGCAGAAATTGAACACTAGAGCTGAGATCTTGTACAAGTATTTACTTTCCGACTCGCATCGCTATCCCTACCACCCTTTCTTCAGCCTTCCGAGAAACGGGGACTTGAAACACTACAGGAATTTTGCAGTTACGTTTATGGCTATTTTTATACCTATGTTTTTTTCCTGAGTTTCTTCTGGCGTATACAACGTTAAAATAACTTCCGGGAATTCAGGCCGGTAACACTTTTAGCGACCGTCGATATTTCGGCGGGAGAACACCCCGCCATTTTCAAGGCAGTTTGTCTTGGCTGAATTCCCGGAAGTTATTTGAAAATACCTTAAGGTTTTCCGTACCACTTCGCAGGCAGTCATTGGCTCGTGTGAAGTGGTTCCTGATCAACGCTTCCTCATGCGTGTCCGTTCCTGCAACAGGCAGATACTATTGCGATATGTGCCTGCACTGTGAACAAATATTTACTCTCTGTTAAGAGAAACTGCCGATTGGTCGTTGTTATGCTTCAGAAGTCCTTCAAGAACGATACCTACAGGATGCACAATCGCGTGTGCCGACGATCTACCGCGGCCGACCGTTGTGTCCGAGCGGTTCTAGGTGCTTCAGTCCGGAACCGCGCTGCTGCTACTGTCGCAGGTTCGAATCCTGCCTCGGGCATGGATGTGTGTGATATCTTTAGGGTAGTTGGGATTAAGTAGTTTTAAGTCTAGGGGACTGATGACCTCAGATGTTAAGTCCCATAGTGCTTAGAGCCGTATGAACCATTTGATCTACCGCGATACACCTATAGGTGAATCAGTATGACTGACGAATAACTTGGAAACGCTCGTCAAGCTCTTTATGAAGCCCTTAGAATGATCACTTACCACGCAGCTCTGATCAATTTTATGATACAGAACAGTAAAAAATCTACAGAGTTTTTACTTCAAGTAATTTCAGGAGAAAGAAAAACATCATCCTATTTATAGCAGCTGTGTAAGTGCCTTCTTTAAAATGAGAAGGAAGAAAAGTAAGATACGCTAGAGTTTAACGTCCATTGACGTCGGGGTCATTAGAGACGGAGCACAAGCTCGGAATAGAGAAGGAAACCACTCGTGCCCTTCCAAAGGCATTACACCTGCATTTGCCTTAAGTGATTTAGGGAAATGATGGAAAACCTAAATCTCGATGGCCAGACGGATTTCTAACCGGCATTCTCCAACTCCAACTCACTCGGTTTTTAAAGTAGAGTGTACCTTGTTTCCGCTACACGACACAAGAATCATCAACTAGTACAAATACTCTGATTCATACGATGAAAGAATCGATTAGGAAACGTGAAATGATTTTGACATTACTTTCCCCGTGTAAAAGAACTGGGTGTAAAGTACTCATCTTCAGAGAAAAACGGTTGACTGGTTTCTTTACATCCTTATTTTGAAAATGTCGTGAGTGATTGACGTCAGCAGATACGTGCATGCGCGGAAGAGGTGACTTTGCGTCTCCGTGTATGTGCACGTATATTTGTGTATGGGATGGCATGGTTTTCATGACGGTATTACCTCAGCTCTCACTGCCTGACAATTGGATAGCTACTGGCAAAGAAGTTAAGAATATTGGTGTCCCACACTGATTATTTGGAATTAGTGAAGCTGTTCACAACCTGCAGGTTGATTTCAACACCAAACAGTTTGACAAGGCATTTTCCTATTGAAATACCGAGCGAGAATGCGCTGTGATCAGCACATTGGACTCGCATTCGGAAGGATGACGGTTCAAACCTGCGCCCGGCCATCATGATTTGAGTTTTCCGAGATTTCTATAAATAGCTTCAGGTAAATTGCGGGTTAGTTCCAGTGAAAAGACACTGCCGAATTCCTTCCTCATCCGATGGGACCGATGACTTCTCTGCTTTGTTCTCTCCCTCGAAACAGTCAACCAATCTATTCAAGTGGTATGTCTTTGCCTTCCACCAACCTTCGAACTGACTTTCGCAGCGACTTACCTACAGCTTAACGTGCCTCTTAACCAGAGCGCAATTTATAATTTTTCCCGTAAACAAATCTTTACCGGAGATGAAAGAAGCTACAAGTGACACAAAATTACTCGTACCGAGGGAGAAATGAAGCTGGGATATTCTTCTTTGCAATCTGATGTTTATCCTCTTGAGATCATTTCACTAACACGTAACTGTTGTTTCCTCTGGAATGTCTGCTGTTAGTTCCTTGCTCTCTAAAATCAACTGTGATTTTTTGTTACGTCACATCCGTCTCTGTGCCTTATTGTAAGAATTTAAATTGTAGCCATATGCTTTTCGCTTTTTTAACACTTTTTGTTAGCTCACCTTATCTGTTTGTGTATTCGGTTCAAATTTTATAACTGATTTTAAACTATCGTCCCGATGAGTTAGAGACTTGAAGCTTTCAACATAGCTCAGAAATAGATAACAACGAAATATTATCTCGCTTTGTGTGGTCTCTGGCAGAGGGTACTTTGTGTACCACTGCTATTTCCCCCTTTCCTTGTTCCAGCCTCGAATGAATCGCACTCAGAACGAACCCTGGTAAATCTCCGTGTGAGCTCTACGCTCTCTAATTTTTATCTTAACGGTCGTTTCGCAAGGTAGATGTAGGAGGAAGCAAAATATTGAAGAGAAACTGAAATGAACGTGAGATTTACCACATGTGTCTGTTGCAATCTCATAAAGAAGTATGAAATCGACTGCAAAATTTACCACACGGGAGATTAAACAGCAGAAAGTAATTATTTAAATAAGAAACTTTTTAATATACTCGTTCTTATAAGTACTAAAAATTATAAAATAATATCTCCAAGTCCTATACTGATTTCTTACCCAGTCCTAAAAATTTGTGTTTGAGAATTTCCAACAGCTACGCCAATACTTGTAAAATTTAAAACGAAAAATGTGAGGTGCATGCAGTAAACAGCAATAACGGGTGTAGGGGGTAGCTGCCGCTGCGAGAAGTCACGTAGCAGTTCATATCATTTGCAGTGCAATAAAATTGCTAGCACGTCAGGTGAATTATTAACGCATCAGTTACCCGTTGAGAGCGTCCCACGCTTTTCGTTTTAAATTTTAAAAGTATTGTCACAGCTATTAAAAATTCGCAAGTACAATTGTCCAGGGCTATTCGTAAGGCATTAGGAATCTGCAAGGGGTAGGAGAAATTATCTTGTGGTTTTTAGTCCATTTTAAAGATGTTACATTAAAAAGATTTTATTTAAATAATTTTTAACCCTAAAACTATCTCAGTGGCCTGTAACAGATTAGTATAATTTAATAATTACACCAGATATTTGAAAATATGATTTTGAAGTGTTTCTTACACAACGCTAACATTTTTAAGTTCAATATTTAGTCACGGAGACTGATATCCGAAGAGAATCACAACTTAGTTTCGTGTTTGCAGGATTGATTATTGTACCCGCTAATCGTTATTTCTGTGGTTACATTTAAGTTACATACACTTTAAAAGTGAAATAGTCTTTCTATGCAGAAAATTATATGCTTCTGTTTACAAAACAGCTTTCACTACTTTATAAAACCTATCATATTCATTCTAACATCATTTCACCTGTTTATTACAACATTTTGGTTCTAAAGTGACATTAAACTTGAAATTTTCTTTCAGTTTTAACGAAATTCCCTCTTTTTGTTGCTTCTACAGTGGTTTTCTGCTTTCCCAATCGAAAACGTGCTCTGTCAGGTTCACGACACCCTACTTTCAGCCTATCGATTTTCGTTATTTGTGTCCTGTCTTATTCTTTATCTTGAATCTCAGTTTATTCCATTTCATGTTGCAGCAGCGATGCTACTGCCCCTGGTGTCGTCGTTACCGCAGCTGAGAGCAGACTCGCAAATCGTGTTCAGCGCAGACGATGACAGCATCGGCCCCAGGTAACCTCTCCTAGTACGTATAATACACATATCAAAAAAAGTTTTGATCACCTCGGTTCCGCGAGTTCCGGAACCTGTACAGAAAATTGGAATAGAGATCAACATAAACATTAGTTCCCACACATTGCATGTTGTACCACCATACAGCGAGACCTTCAGAGGTGGTGGTCCAGATCGCTGTACACACCGATACCTCCAATTTCCAGTAGTACGTCCTCTTGCATTGATGCATGCCTGTATTCGTCGTGGCATACTATCCACAAGTTTATCAAGGCAATGTTGGGCAAAATTGTCCCACTCTTCAACGGCGATTCGGCGCGGATCCCTCAGGGTGGTTGGTGAGTCACGTCGTCCATAAACAACCCTTTTCAGTCTATCCCAGGCATGTTCGATAGGGTTCATGTCTGGAGAACATGCTGCCCACTCTGGTCGAGCGATGTCTTTATCCTGAAGGAAGTCATTCACAAAATGTGCACGATGGGGGCGCGAAGCGAATTGTCGTCCATGAAGACGAATGCCTCTCCAAAATGCTGCCGTTATGGTTGCACTATCGGTCGGAGGATGACGTTCACGTATTTTACAGCCGTTACGGCGCCTTCCATGACCACCAGCGGCGTACGTCGGTCCCTTATAATGTCACCCTGAAATAGCAGGGAACCTGCACCTTGCTGCACTCGCTGGACAGTGTGTCTAAGGCGTTCAGACTGACCGGGTTGCCTCCAAACACGTCTCCGACTATTGTCTGGTTGAAGTCTTATGCGACACTCTCTGGTGAAGAGAACGTGATGCCATTCCCGAGCGGTCCATTCGGCATGTTGCTGGGCCCATCTGTACCACGCTGCATGGTGTCGCGATTGCAAAGATGTATCTCACCATGGACGTCGGGAGTGATGTTGCGCATCATGCAGCCTACTGCGCACAGTTTGAGTCGTAACACGACGTCCTGTGGCTGCACGAAAAGCATTATTCAACATGGTGGCGTTGCTGTCAGGGTTCCTCCGAGCCACAATCCGTAGGTAGCGGTCATCCACTAAAGTAGTAGCCCTTGGGCGGGCTGAGCGGGCCTTGTCATCGACAGTTCCTGTCTCTCTCTATCTCCTCCAACAACATTGCTTTAGTTGTCTCCGAGACTCCTGGACACTTCCCTCGTTGACAGCCCTTCCCGGCACATAGTAACAATGCGGACGTGATTGAACAGCGGTATTGACCGTCTAGGCATGGTTGAACTACAGACAACACGAGCCGTATACCTCGTTCCTGGTGGAATGACTGGAACTGATCGGCTATCAGACCCCCCTCCGTCTAATAGGCGCTACTCATGCATGGTTGTTTACGTCTTTGGGCGGGTTTAGTGACATTTCTGGACAGTCAAAGGGACCGTGTCTGTGATACAATATCCACAATCAACGTCTATCATCAGAAGTTCTTGGAACCGGAGTGATGCAAAACTTTCTTTGATGTATGTATTTTGATCAGTCTTGTGACTGGTTCGCTGCTTCGATGAGGCCCACGACGAATTCCTCTCTCGCGCCAACTTCATCTCAGAGTAGCACTTGCACCCTATAGCCCTAATAATTCTTTTTATGTCTTGAAATCTGTCTCCACCTACAGTTTTTACCCTCTACTGCTCCCTCTAGTACCATGGAAGTTATTTCCTGATGTCTTAACACATTTCTTATCATCGTATCCCACCTTATAGTCAGAAGTATGTTCCTTTCCTCTGTGGAGAAGCTCTTCTTTCTTTATCTTAACAGGCTGTCTAATTTTCAACAACCTTCTGTACTAGGGAAGACCAGATTTGGTCAGACTTATCGTGTTTAATAGGGTTTAGTTCAATTAAATGTTTATTATAGTATAACTTAGTACATATACTTGCAACTCAACATTACATTTAAGAGTGTAAAATTAGTGCATATAGGCTCAACTCGGGTGCATTAGCGTATCACGGGTATGGGCAGGCTCAAGCACTTATGGGAGCACAATTTCGCATGTCGTAGAACACAATAACGAGTGAACAAAACACACTACTAAAATTATCAAAATATTTTTATTCGCAGTAAACAGGCTTGCTTATGCCATTTGAGTAGTAGTAAAAATATTTGATGAACTTCCACCTGTTCTCATAACATTCGTCGCAAGCTTACCTTTTACATCTAAGGCGCTGGATCCATTCTTGATTTATTTTTGATTGGTTGCATCGTTTTAACCAGTAAATATAAAGGCAATTTTCAGCCTCTTCAACAGACTGCTATAGGTTAGAACAGAAATGAATGAATGGGACACTACTTTCTTTGTTAAGCTTAAGCGGTAACTTTCTGTAAGCTTGCTTTGTACATCCTTATATACTACATATATACGCTTTTATAATACAGGGGCCTGTACTTGGCATAAATAAGTTCCGAAACTGGAAAAAAAGAGGCGAGGCGCGTCTAGAGCGTACACGTTGGTACCCGAAAGATGGTGAACTATGACTGGCCAGGACAAAGTCAGTGTAAACCCTGATGGAGGTCCGTAGTGATTCTGACGTACAAATAGATCGTCGGAGCTGGGTACAGGGGTGAAAGACTAATCGAACCATCTAGTAGCTGGTTCCATCCGAAGTTTCCCTCAGGATAGCCGGTGTCGCGCGGGTCTCATCTGCTAAAGCGCTTTCACAATAAAATAAAATAATATCTTAAAGTGCACGGCTGTTGGTTAATTTTACTGACATTGACAATTACTTAACCAATCGATGTCCCCTGGCCGTGATCGACCAACAGAGATTGAATGGGATATTCCTTGAGAAGAGGGCCGCTTGCTAACAGACGCTTTGCAAATGTTATTTTGTAAGAGGACTTTGAGAGGAAGGAGGAGAAACAACATGATAGAAGAGATAAAGAGACGAGGAAATTACGCAGCCCTGAAGAGGATACCAGAAGACAGGAGAGCATGGAGAGCTACCAGATGAAAACCTGCATTTGGGCTGAACGTGAAGGATGACATCAGAAGTGTGGGCTATCAAGTTTTTCCTTGTTTTTGCTTTTAGAAATTTCTTACCCTTATCAGGTCTTGCGCTCAAAGAATGAATTCTTTCTGCTTGCATTTCATTAGGTTCAAATAGCTTTCATAGCAATTTCTGCCTTTTATTCTCTTGCCCCTTCACTTTTTTAGACTGCATTTCCAAGTACTGTTGTCTTAAAGTTTCTTTGACTGGAGTACCAGAATGGCAATGTAAGGTAGTGTGTAAAGGTGCCCCAATAGAACTGCGTAAACGTGTCCCGTCTCCATGTTTGAATTATCTTAAAATCTACAGCAGTAACTTTCAGGCTTTCACATCTCTTAAAGCAGAATAATCTCCTGTAAACTAACATTCATTCTAACACAAAGAAAAGACGAAGCACTACGAAGGAATTATCTGAATGGGATGGAAATCGAGAGATGTGATTTACACGCATAGACAAAAAATTGATTAAAATTTCAGAAAAATTGTAAAGAGCTTGACAAACTGAGCAAATTGATAATGCGTTGGCCCACTTGTGGTCCTTGTGCAAGCAGTTACTCGGCTTGTTGTCGACGGAGTTGCTGGATGTCCTCCTGGGGGATATCGTGCCAAATTCTGTCGAATTGGCGGATTAGATCGTCAGATCTCGAGATGTTTGCAGGGCCGTGCCCATAACGCTCCAAAAGTTCTTAATTGGAGACAAATCCGGCGACCTTGCTGGCCAAGTAAGGCGTTGGCAAGCACGAAGACTAAGCAGTAGAAACTCTCGCCGTGTGTTGCTAGGCGTTATCTTCGTGAAGTGTGAGTCCGGTAAGACGTGCCATGAACGGTGCGTAGAATATCGTCGACGTACCTCTGTGCTGTGAGGGTACCGCGGATGAAAAGCAAAGGGAACCTGCTACCAAAAGAATTCGCACCCAGACCATCTCTCCTCGTTGTAGGACCGAATGGCATGCGACAGTCAGGCAGGTATCGCACTGCTGTCTGGGGCGTCTTCAGACACGGCTTCAGCCTGGAAACGCATTGACTGGAGTAGAATCGTCTTAAGTTATAGTCTCGCTTCGAACTGAGCCCCGAAGATCAGCAAAGACGTGTCTGGAGACACTCCTGACAGCTACGGGATACCAATCTGACGGTCCCCTGCCATACGGTTCAACAATCGGGCGTGACGGTCTGGGAAGCCATTTCTTTTTCACTGGTTGTCATCGATGGCGTCTTTACAGCGCAGCCGAACGATATGCTACGCCCCGTTTTGTTGCCCTTCAGTGCAAGCGAACATGGGGTGACATTTCAGCAAGACAATGCCCTCCTGCACACAGTGAGAATTGCTTGTCTTCATGCTTGCCAAGCCCTACCTTGGCCAGCAAGGTCACCGGATCTGTCTGCAATTGTGAACGTTCGGATTATTATGGTTCAAGTGCCTCTGAGCACTATGGGACTTAATTTCTAAGGTCATCAGTCCCCTAGAACTTAAAACTACTTAAACCTAACTAACCTAAGGACATCATACATATCCATGCCCGACGCAGGATTCGAACCTGCGACCGTAGCGGTTCGGATTATTATGGGCAGGGCACTCCAATCATCTCGGTATTTTGAAGATCTAGTGGGCTGAATGGATTCGATGAACTTCGCCGTTTTCGGGATAATCGTTCACAGTTTCTGTATAAAATAATCTACTCTTTTTGAAAGTTGCTTATCTGAATGGATTTCGCCATTGACAGCCCATATCTTCGCTACGGCGATCCCTTGTGCTTGCCTGCACCGCCACCAGGCGGCATCCAACGTAGCCGTGGGCAGTGGTTATAATGTTTTGGCTCATCAGTGTGCATGAAATTTTTTTCCTACACGTTTACATATTAAGTTTGTTCTTTTCTCAATCGATTTGGTTATCTTTCCTATGAAATGACGGAAGTTTGCAGCGTAATCAGTAACAAAAACATTAGTATGTGGAAAGAATTTGCTTCCAAAGATTGTGATACGGGGTATGCAGCCTCTCACTTTAATACTCGACATACCTATTTCGTCAGCGTCTCTTTATAATGTAATTACACAAAATAGAAAGAACATGGTGGCGTAAGTGATTTCATTTAACAATAAATACAGACTGCTGCGAGCGACAAAATTATGAAGACAACAGATAATTCAAGTGCGTATAATGAGGTGAGGAATCAATAGTTTGGAATATTTCGGGAATTTGCTAAATAGTGAATGTTGTGAACGTTTTTGTAAATTCCTTGTTTCGGCATCGACAATAGCAACATTCTTTTCAAAATCAATACACCATCGTCTGTCATGTTTCTGAGGTGGATTATTTCATTGTTTTGGTACACTACATAAACGATGTAGTAAATGGTAGGATTACTGGTAGTATTGGTAACACTTGTAGGAAAGAAACGTGAATGAATGTGTAAGAGAGAAACATGGAGCTGATGGCTTCTCTTTATTATTTTCTTTGTTTGGTTGTCTATTTTGCACATAATTAGAACCACACATCATTCATTGTTAGTTCATTGTGTATTTTCTTTCCTTACGCAATATAAATTGCATTTTATAAATAATAGAAATTAGTTGATCGTTTAGCTTTTACGCTTTTATGTAACCAAAGCAATTACTTTTGATTCACGTACAGCTTACATGCACAAACGTCAAAACATATATATATAATTACTGTTGTTATTCGTACTCAATAGAACGTTCTTCAGGATGATCAAAAGCAAGACTTTCCTGTTATTACTGATAAATGCGAAAGTTGTTTATAAATAGCAGAAACAACTTTACGTAAGTTCGCCAAAGTATTGAAGGGATGTTTTTTTTTTTTTTTTTTTTTTTTTAGCTTTCTGTTTGAGGAAATTGCGTTTTCCGGCGCTGTATGATAAATCCGTATTTTCATACAACGTAGGCTTTCACGGCCGGCATCTTCTTCAGTTAAAACTTCCGGGCTGAGAGGGCGTGTTCAGTACCGCGGAAGATGCCTCATGCAGTTGGAGATGCAATATCAGGGAGGTCTGCTATACACGGACCATTGCCTCTCAGCCTGGAAGTTTTAACTGGAGAATCGGGTTTTATTTTCTTTACTACAACATCCCTCTGTTTAACATTACAAATAAACAATTTTCGAATACTCCCTTAATTAAAGATTGGCAGATTCACGTTTTAAGTGACAGACAGGAGGATAAAGATGTAGAGAGAAAATATTCCATAGGTTATCAAGCGCTTTATACATCCTCACTCAGGTTCTAGACGGTTCACAACTGCCGGTTTTTAGGATAATGTAGTAATACATTGATCACATCCGTAAGGAAAGTGATGCAGTTCCCCACAGTCGTTTAATGAACAAAGTAAGAGCATATGGACTATCAGACCAATTGTGTGATTGGATTGAAGAGTTCCTACATAACAGAACGCAGCATGTCATTCTCAATGGAGGAAAGTCTTCCAAAGTAAGAGTGATTTCAGGTGTGCCGCAGGGGAGTGTCTTAGGACCGTTGCTATTCACAATATACATTAATGACCTTGTGGATAACATCGGAAGTTCACTGAGGATTTTTGCGGATGATGCTGTGGTATATCGAGAGGTTGTAACAATGGAAAATTGTACTGAAATACAGGAGGATCTGCAGCGAATTGACGCATGGTGCAGGGAATGGCAATTGAATCTCAATGTAGACAAGTGTAATGTGCTGCGAGTACATAGTAAGAAAGATCCCTTATCATTTAGCTACAATATAGCGGGTCAGAAACTGGAAGCAGTTAATTCCATAAATTATCTGAGAGTAGGCATTAGGAGTGATTTAAAATGGAATGATCATATAAAGTTGATCGTCGGTAAAGCAGTTGCCAGACTGAGATACATTGGAAGAATCCTAGGGAAATGCAATCCGAAAACAAAGGAAGTTGGTTACAGTACACTTGTTCGCCCACTACTTGAATACTGCTCACCAGTGTGGGATCCGTACCAGATGGGGTTGATAGAAGAGATAGAGAAGATCCAACGGAGAGCAGCGCGCTTCGTTACAGGATCATTTAGTAATCGCGAAATCGTTACGGAGATGATAGATAAACTCCAGTGGAAGACTCTGCAGGAGAGACGCTCAGTAGATCGTTACGGGCTTTTGTTGAAGTTTCGAGAACATATCTTCACCGAGGAGTTTAGCAGTATATTGCTCCCTCCTACGTATATCTCGCGAACAGACCATGAGGATAAAATCAGAGAGATTAGAGCCCACACAGAGGCATACCGACAATCCTTCTTTCCACGGACGATACGAGACTGGAATAGAAGGGAGAACCGATAGACGTACTCAAGGTACCCTCCGCCACACACCGTCAGGTGGCTTGTGGAGTATGGATGTAGATGTAGATGTAGTAATGAGGTAACACCCAATGGATATGCAACACACCCAACATACAAGTAACACAGGCCCGACGTTAACTGACGGAAACTGCTGGGAAAATTACCATAATCGACGTTTACTTATATGGTAGTCTAAGGCAGCCTCAAGTAGTTTTGCGACTCTATTGATGACGCAGCAACTGGTCCGCAGGTTCCTGGCTGGGGGCACGTCAGCTAACGAGGTGGGTCGCAGCACGCGCTACCCAGGCGGCTGGGGCAGGCCCCTTTTCATCACGACAACGCCCAAGCCTGAGCAGCCGCGCCGCCAGACGCGGCCGCCCTACGTCGACTACGACGAGCTGTTCATCTTCGATCGGCCCTCCATGCCCATCGAGTACGTGCCGCGCACCACCAGCCCCGCCACCACCACCGACAGTGGCTCCACGCGCGAGAACTGCAACTGCCCCACCACCAACGAGTACAACCCCGTCTGTGGCACAGACCACGTTACCTACTCCAACCCGGGGCACGTCTACTGTGCCAAGTACTGTGGCAAGAGTAAGTCTGTCATTATACGGAAACATAGTTAAATTAACTGATTTAAGTGTCAGGAAGCCGTTTCTGAAAGTATTTGTGTGGAGTGTAGCCATGTATGGAAGTGAAACGCGAACGATAAATAGTTTAGACAAGAAGAGAATAGAAGCTTTCGAAATGTGGTGCTACAGAAGAATGCTGAAGATTAGATGGGTAGATCATATAAATAATGAGGAGTTATTGAACAGAATGGGAGAGAAGAGAAATTTGTGGCACAACTTGACTAGAAGAAGGGACCGGTTGGTAGGGCATATTCTGAGGCATCAAGGGATCACAAATTTAGTACTGGAGGGCAGCGTGGAGGGTAAAAATCGTAGAGGGAGACCAAGAGGTGAATACACTAAGCAGATTCAGAAGGATGTAGGTTGCAGTAGGTACTGGGAGATGAAGAATCTTGCACAGGATAGAGTAGCATGGAGAGCAGCATCATACCAGTCTCTGGACTGAAGACCACAACAACAACAATTTTCATTTACGTGTTAAGAATCGTCAGTCTTCTGAGCATTCTGACATGACGAATGACAAATTCCTCTGTGGTGCCAACCTCCATTCCGCAGTAACATTTTACCTAATACCCTCAATTATTTATTACATATATTTCAGTCTCTGTATTTTCTCTACAGTTTTACCATATATAGCTCCCTCAAGTACGATAGAGGTTATTCTTTAATGCATTAGCACGTGTCCTATCATCCTCTTCTTCTTCTTCTCAGTCTTTTCTACATGTTCCTCTGCTCATCGATTCTGCAGAGAACCTCCTCATCCATCATTAACCCATCCTATTTCGAATATCCTTTTATGGCACCAAAACCGAAACGCTTCGATTCTCTTCTTATTCAGGTTTCCACAATCATGATTCTCTACCATTCTCCAAAAGTTCCTTCTCAGATATTTGTTCCTGAAATTAAGGCCAATGTTTGATACTAGTTGTCTTCTTTCATCCTGGAATGCCTCTTTCCCAGAGCTGACGTGCTTTTCATCTCCTCCTTACTTCGCCTGTCATGCGTTACTTCCAGCTTAGCGGAATTTCTTCGTCTACTTCGTTGTCCTCAGTTTTGACACGGAATTAACTGCTAATCTCATTTGCGCTACTTCCATCCTCCTTCAGTTATTCTCAAATCATGTTCTGTATCCAGTGGAATGCTGATTCCATTCAACAGATCCTGTAACGCTTCTCCAATTTCACTGAGGATAGCAATGTTACCAGAAAACATCATCATTGACATTCTTCCACAACGAATTTAAAACTGCTGTTGCATTCCCTCTCTCGTCATCAGAAGTAAGTCCGTATGGCATCTCGGGTTGATAAGGCACATCGACACTGTAACCTTTAGGCTGTACAAAAAAATAAATAAATTAATAAATAAAATAATATAAAATACAAAATTAAAAAATTAAAAAATTTAAAAAAATAAAAAATTCGGATTCCCATGCCCGGTAATTTGGAGATTAGCCTCATCTGATGGGAAAAGATTGCCAACAAATCTGGTATCGTTATTTATTCCTCCTTATGGTCTGATGGTTTCAGTTCCTGTACAACTTCACTTTAGTGAATCTTACAGTCTCAGTGGAGAAACCGAGGGGTGGTTGTGAGATTTAGATCTGATGCTGTAGTGAGCTTCCTTTTCTGATTGACGTCCATAGTGATTAAATGTCTGGTGCTTACTGATTGCATTCAGTTTTGATGGTTTCTTGTTGACAGCTGGACATATGTTCGAAATTCTCGGTCATGCCATGATGGCGAAAAAGATGGAACGGGATGATTTCTTCAAATGTAAAGATCGAGCAGCAGCCATCATTGTTATAAGAAGCAAGTGAACTGGTGAAGAGAATAATTGCTCCACGATTATTAAGAAGTTGCGCACAGAGAGATGCCACTACCACCCTTTGCAGGTTGCTGGAGTTGAGTATCGATGAGCTAGCAGTAGCTGATACCATTTAGGCCTTCTGACAGTCAGAACCCCCCCCCCCCCCATCCATTTCTTCAGATACTTAAGGTTAGCACAACAGACTGATAGGAAAACGACCCTCATAAATGTACAATGAATGCCAAGCTTGCAAAATTACTGAACAGCAATACTTTCACGGACTCCCTGGCTATCCATTTAATGGAAAAGTCCAGTCATTAAAAGACTCACACACACTGACTTACACTGATATTACAGGAATAACTGAATTGACTACACTGTGAGTGGCGGTAGTAGGTAGGCATACAAAGGAGTTAGTAAGAGGCACTGCAATGAAGAATGTCGAAGCACATGCACAAGATTCACTGAGGTGAAATGCACTCGCGAATAACCAAACAGTGTGTAGATAATTATTACTCCAATGAATAAGTCGAATATCACAGAGGGGACCCTAATATCTAATGATACCTGATTGGAAATCATCCTGTCCACTCTTGGTTCAATTCAACCATCGATGCGAAGCAGCATTTACACAGTAAGCATCCCGAAACCACATTCATGTCTCGCATCCAACAGAGAAGTCTCGCCCTAGAGATCACAGGAGTGTCTTACACCAGCGTCTGCAGAAGGCTAGAAAAATTTCCATCTCTTGTCTCCTGGCGTTCTCATGAAAAAAAAATTGACATACACAAATACTACTTTCGGCCAGTTTAAGCCAACACAAACGAAAAGAAACGCCTTTCAAAGGTTTTAAACGAATACTGGACTTGTTTGGTGCCAAGGTGTCATGTGATAATGTGGGCAGTGCTTTCTCTCACAGAGATTCTCTGTCCAACATACCCCACACAAATGACTGTGCACTCCTCCCACAGTGTCACAAAGCCACTCTGCCCAGCATATACCACCCCAGATGACTGCACAGCCATCCCACAGTGTCACAAGGCCACTCTGACCAGCATATACCACCCCAGATGACTGCACAGCCCTCCCACAGTGTCACAAAGCCACTCTGTCCAGCACATACCACCCCAGATGACTGCACAGCCCTCCCACAGTGTCACAAAGCCACTCTGTCCAGCACATACCACCCCAGATGACTGCACAGCCCTCCCACAGTGTCACAAAGCCACCCTGCCCAGCATATACCATACCAGATGACTGCACAGCCATCCCACAGTGTCACAAAGCCACTCTGCCCAGCATATACCACCCCAGATGACTGCACAGCCATCCCATAGTGTCACAAGGCCACTCTGCCCAGCATATACCACCCCAGATGACTGCACAGCCCTCCCACAGTGTCACAAAGCCACTCTGTCCAGCACATACCACCCCAGATGACTGCACAGCCCTCCCACAGTGTCACAAAGCCACCCTGCCCAGCATATACCATACCAGGTGACTGCACAGCCCTCCCACAGTGTCACAAAGCCACTCTGTCCAGCACATACCACCCCAGATGACTGCACAGCCATCCCACAGTGTCACAAAGCCACCCTGCCCAGTATATACCATACCAGATGACTGCACAGCCCTCCCACAGTGTCACAAAGCCACTCTGCCCAGCATA
This sequence comes from Schistocerca serialis cubense, assembly GCF_023864345.2. Lineage (NCBI taxonomy): Eukaryota > Metazoa > Arthropoda > Insecta > Orthoptera > Acrididae > Schistocerca > Schistocerca serialis. Next base: position 1,031,099,859 of record NC_064638.1, read on the forward strand.
TACCACCCCAGATGACTGCACAGTCCTAACACAGTGTCACAAAGCCACTCTATCCAGCACATACCATCCCAGATTACTGCACAGCCCTCCCAAAGTGTCACAAAGCCACTCTGTCCAGCACATACCACCCCAGATGACTGCACAGCCCTCCCACAGTGTCACAAAGCCTCTCTGTCCAGCACATACCAACCCAGATGACTGCACAGCCCTCCCACAGTGTCACAAAGCCACTATGTCCAGCACATACCACCCCAGATGACTGCACAGCCCTCCCACAGTGTCACAAAGCCACTCTGTCCAGCATATACCATCCCAGATGGCTGCACAGCCCTCCCACAGTGTCACAAAGCCACTCTGTCCAGCACATACCACCCCAGATGACTTCACAGCTCTCCCACAGTGTCACAAAGCCACTCTGCCCAGCATATACCATACCAGATGACTGCACAGCCATCCCACAGTGTCACAAAGCCACCCTGCCCCACGTATACCACCCCAGATGACTGCACAGCCCTCCCACAGTGTCACAAAGCCACTCTGTCCAGGACATACCACCCCAGATGACTGCACAGCCCTCCCACAGTATCACAAAGCCACTCTGTCCAGCACATACCACCCCAGATGACTGCACAGCCCTCCCACAGTGTCACAAAGCCACCCTGCCCAGCATATACCATCCCAGATGACTGCACAGCCCTCCCACAGTGTCACAAAGCCACTCTGTCGAGCACATACCACCCCAGATGACTTCACAGCCCTCCCACAGTGTCACAAAGCCTCTCTGTCCAGCACATACCAACCCAGATGACTGCTCAGCCCTCCCACAGTGTCACAAAGCCACCCTGCCCAGCATATACCATACCAGATGGCTGCACAGTCAGCCCTCCCACAGTGTCACAAAGCCACTCTGTCCAGCACATACCACCCCAGATGACTGCACAGCCCTCCCACAGTGTCACAAAGCCACTCCGTCCAGCACATACCACACCAGATGACTGCACAGCCCTCCCACAGTATCACAAAGCCACTCTGTCCAGCATATACCATTCCAGATGGCTGCACAGCCCTCCCACAGTGTCACAAAGCCACTCTGTCCACCACATACCACCCCAGATGACTGCACAGCCCTCCCACAGTGTCACAAAGCCACTCTGTCCAGCACATACCACCCCAGATGACTGCATAGCCCTCCCACAGTGCCACAAAGCCACTCTGTCCAGCACGTACCGCCCCTGATGACTGCACAGCTCTCCCACAGTGTCACAAAGCCACTCTGTCCAGCATATACCATCCCAGATGACTGCACAACCGTCCCACAGTGTCACAAAGCCACTCTGTCCAGCACATACCACCCCAGATGACTGCACATTCCCTCCCACAGTATCACAAAGCCACTCAGTCCAGCATATACCATCCCAGATGGCTGCACAGCCCTCCCACAGTGTCACAAAGCCACTCTGTCCAGCACATACCACCACAGATGACTGCACAGCCCTCCCACAGTGTCACAAAGTCACTCTGTCCAGAATATACCATCCCAGATGACTGCACAGCCCGGCCACAGAGTCACAAAGCCACTCAGTCCAGCATATACCATCCCAGATGACTGCACATCCCTCCCACAGAGTCACAAAGCCACTCTGTCTAGCATATACCATCTCAGATGGTTGCACAGCCCTCCCACAGAGTCACAAAGCCACTCTGCTATGCATATACCATCCCAAATGACTGTCCAGCTCTCCCACAGAGCCTGAAAGCAGCCTAAAAGTGCCGAGATGTCAGCTGCATTGTCGTTTAAGATACATATTCAATGTTTGTTGGGGGAAAACAAATCTATGCTAAGAGCACTCGGCCCAGAGGAACTAAACTTTAACTGATTAGGCTGGAAACACACAAGGCGGGAATATTGTCACTTTACTAAAATCCAAACCACTCATGTTGACATAGGAAGAGATGCATCTAACTCTGCATGAAGGCTTGGGATCAAGGCGCCAGTTATTTTTCAGATCGTAGTTATCTATGATATTACTTTAAACATTTCATATTTCCCTGTGCCACCTTGTACTAACGATAGTAGGTATAGACAGACCCAAAGTCCCTTAACTATCCTCTCAATATAACACTTTCATATGATACCTTGCAGCTATTGTGAATGGTTTACTCAGTAATTTTTTTGCGTGTTATAGTTTCTTGGAATTAAGGCTTACTACATGACAACAAAAAATTTTGCTTATGATTGGCTATACACCTACTATAGCTCGGATAGTCTACACACACTGTTTAATGCTAATATATCACAGAGGAACAGCAGAATGTTTTGATGTCTTATTTTATGTTATGCCACTCACAAAAACAGCAAAACGGAATTAACTTATACCAGCTGTTTATTACTAGTAGCCGGCCGAAGTGGCCAAGCGGTTCTAGGCGCTACAGTCTGGAACCGCGCGACCGCTACGGTCGCACGTTCGAATACTGCCTCGGGCATGGATGTGTGTGATGTCCTTAGGTTGGTTAGGTTTAAGTAGTTCTATGTTCTAGGGGACTGGTGACCTGAGAAGTTAAGTCCCATAGTGCTCAGAGCCATTTGAACCATTTATTACTAGCTAGGGTGGAAAAATAATATTACAGCATGGATACAATTACATAAATTGCTCACATTTAGCTCTGAACCAAGACTATTCGGCAACTCGATGTACCTCCAAGCACAGATCACTTGTATGACATAGACATCATGAAATATTATTCATGTTTATGAATAGGTCACAACGGAAATTAGAAAACCGTCACTGAAGGCTTAATGAAGCATTTTGGTTCACGCAAACTGGCAAGATGCTTGATTATAACTACTTATGATGTCAAATAATCCGATTTCTGTTGTTTTTATGGAGTGAAAGAGATGGTATACCACAAGGGTTGACTTTATCTTTATTATACGTTTAACTGTGTGGAGTCTTCTTTCTTTTCGTACTGAACTGTCAAACCTTTCTCAACCATTTGTCCATCAAAGTGGCGTCTAGCTTTCATATGTCATATGTTCTTTGTATACTGCATGAGTTTATAAACTGTAGATACTAATTCTTTATCGATACACCTTGTCTGGATGTTAATGCTGCTGAGAAGTCAGCCATTCTTCTGGCGGAGCTTATTCAACTGATATACTTTGCAGACATGTGCCTAATTTCATGCAATGATGAGTAACAGATTACGTTTGGAGGGAAACTCGACTACTAGATACATCCTTACATCTACCTAGAATTCGAGCTAAATTTTCATGAAATTAACTCACTAAAAAGCGTGTCATTGCAACAATTGTTACACAATACCTCTTTTATTGATATCCTTTCCAATTACTAACATTTAACTTTGCATTAAAGTAGTAGGAAGACATATTATAGAACTAAAAGTCAAAATAATATCGCGAAAGACTTAAAGGGCTTATCGCTAACGTTCAAAGGATTCATCTACTTGGTTACATACGTATTCAATTTACCAGAGCGCGTTAAATACATTGAGATAAAAACAGTGGCGTTTATGAGTGAATAAAAAAAATCATTTTTGGTCAACTCTTTCTACTCTGTATAATAGTATATTCACAAGGATGTATAAATCATGTTATTGGTTGTAAGTCAATTTTCTGTAACGTGCTTATACAAAGTATGTGTCATTAACTTCTTTCCACATCCCAGAGATTCATCTCGTAGGGATTTATAGGAAATGATTCATGTAAAGTAATGGAATTCAACGATAGCAGATGATTAATGCAGCATATTATTAGTTATTACATTTTTTCTGTTGTATTACATTTAATTTGACAAATATTTCTTTGAAAACATTCCAAAAAGCTGAAAGTTTCCTTCTCTTTACAGATGTTGGGATATACCATGTAGGTATCTGCATGATGACGACTACAGAGCCACAAAGGGTTGTCCTCACGTAGCCACACATCAGATGGTGACCACACTCCTGTCATCACCACAAGTCATAATCTCCATATTATTCCAAGGAACGCTTCCAGCATCTCATCATTATTTATTTAAATATTACAATGCCAAAGATTAATTTATTACGTGTGTCTGAGAGAGAGCTTTAAATACTGCACTGTGTAGTAGACTGACATTTTGATATGTGTTCAAAAGAAAGTAAAGAAATCCATGATGTTTTGCTGTTGTGTAAATAATATATTTATTGTGTCGATGTAACTATATTTAACAAATAATTAATAATAAAAAGATGGATCACAAAATGGGGATATCGGTGAAATGATTGCTAGAATGTACAATAGCTTAACTGGTGACATTCCCTGTCTGTAAGAAAAGTCTGCTATCATGAATTGTGCGCAAACCACGTGGATTTAAAATAACGTCTATGGAAATTCACAGCATGTGAATAACTTTCCGTCAAACAGCTAACACAAGTGGAACACATTTATTTATTTCAGTGTGACAGTTCTTACAAAGAAATGCATAATAGGAAGTACTTGACAATGGAATCCTTAACACAGATCTCTGGACGTCTTTCCAAAATTAGATTCGGTTAGCAAGTAGCAGAAATATTCTGGTGGCTTTCAAAATACAGGAAGGAAAACTGAATCTTAGAACTTGAAGTACATAACTCTCAGGAGTAAAAACGATTTGAAAAGGTCAGAGTATATGGACTCATAAGATGAAAATGATGAATACGAATTTACAAATGAAGTGTCACACAAAACACTATACATAAAATATTCCTTTAAAGCACTTTCATAAATTACTTTTTACTAACTTCCTAATAGTTGCACTTGGCTCACAGATATACAAGAAGATAAATATTTTATGAAAGGCGGTGTATCGATTATATTTTAGTGCAGATTACAAATCACAGGTGTAACTACTTCAAATGAATAAAATGAAAGGCTCTGTTGACTTCTGAAAAAAAAAAACAGAGATGGAGATTGTGCTCTGAAATAAGTTTAAGTAAATGAAAATAACAACAGTCATTTGATGGGCTGTTATTTATAGAGTATACACATGCAATATATTTCCTCCAGGGAGGTGCAGATATCACACATTTTTGGTTAACTTGGAATCATATTCCGTTTCACTAAGAATTTTATGAAAAGTAGCCACATCATGTGTTGAATATGTACTGTGGAACAAACAACTTAGTCGAAGTACGTCTTTTTATATACAGGGTGAAAAAATGATATTTTCCTGGTAAATATTTCATGCATCTTAAGACAGGCTACCCAGCTTACATCTTCCCCACACAGGACAGATGGTAGAATTTGGGCTGCCTATCTTAAGGTGAATGAAAAATTTGTGAGAACAATTTCATTCTGCCAACCCTGTATCTAAGAAGACGTATTTCGACTATATTGCCTGCTCAACAATACAGTACAGTATTTCTTGCACCTTAAGACATGCTACTCGGCTTACATCTTCCTCACATGGGTCAAATAATAGAAACTGTGCTGTCTATCTTAAGGTGCATGAAATATTTTCAGGGTCAGTTTTATTTTGCCCATCCTGTACCTTCCCCACTCTTAGAAACTCTGCATTTACTCCAATGAGCAGAGTAGACTACAACGAATTTCTAGGTATCTTCTGCTTTGTTCTCTGTGTGGTACTTGCATTTATGTAAACCAGTCTTCATGACCATCACTCAAAAGCTGGAAGTATCTCTGCATAAAATTTTCATATTCTTGTATATATATATATATATATATATATATATATATATATATATATATATATATGTGTGTGTGTGTGTGTGTGTGTGTGTGTGTGGTATGCCTTTGCATTCCTCACACATCAAGGTGACAAACAGCATCTCTCAAAATAGCTGAATCCAAACTCAGAAGAAAAAAACTGAAGATAAAAGGCTTCAAAAACTAGTGTAACTATGCTTTTCTAGCAGTTGAACCTCAATGTATCTAAATATACTCTGTAAATTGTCCTCTTCAAACATTTTCAGCAGATGCAGTTACATTTGAAGAACTAAAAATCATCAAATAATTTCTTATTTAGAAAATTACATAAACATATAACAGACAAGTCCACCCCAAATATCGCAAATCTCATATTATGCAACATTTTGCATATTAACATGTTAAAAACCGCTGTACAGGAATTACATAATACAAAAATTGAAGACATGTGGGCACTAGTTTTACTGAGATCTTTCAACATTTTTGACTGAATGCGTCGGTGATAACACATATCAGTTTATAAATTCAAAACTACAAAATGCAGTTACCAAAGAAATGGAGAAACGAGGAGGTGCCACATTTTTCAGGAATAGTCATAAACTGAAGAACATGGACATTAAAAAATGTTGGTAGGAGTAGCAAACAAAGTAGGTATTGTGTTGGCAGAAGAGCCAACACCGTATTACTAGAGGAGGCCGAAATGCACGCGTTTTAGCTCACGCAGGCTGGCGTGAGGAGGGAAGGACTATACTGACGTGAGGTCAGGAACATGACAAGGAATTAGAATTCAGAAAGCGGACGTAGCTAGTTTGATACTCAACTTTAATCCATTAATGATGAACGTCGCTCTTGACGGTACATGATTCAGAATGTTATCTGTTAGTAACTGAATATGGCGCCTTGCTAGGTCGTAGCAAATGACGTAGCTGAAGGCTATGCTAAACTGTCGTCTCAGCAAATGAGAGCGTATGTAGACAGTGTACCATCGCTAGCAAAGTCGGCTGTACAACTGGGGCGAGTGCTAGGGAGTCTCTCTAGACAATACCTGCCGTGTAGCGGCGCTTGGTCTGCAATCACTGATAGTGGCGACACGCGTGTTCGACGTATACTAACGGACCGCGGCCGATTTAAAGGCTACCACCTAGCAAGTGTGGTGTCTGGCGGTAACACCACCAGTAGGATCAGATTCTAAATCCTTACAACTATAAGTACATACCTAGCATCTGCAAATAATTTTAATCATACACCACCTTGAAAATTTGTTGGCCTATTTAACAGCGAAAAACGTAAATCTGCATCTTTCTCCCTCGCATATTTCGTTAGTTTATATCTGCCCTTTTACTAAGAAAGGATGACACAAAAAGAGGGTAGTGGTTATACATTATTTTCATCATGGCAGCGACAACAGCAACCGTTACGAAATTGTCTCGAATGAAAAACAGCCCACAGTTGCACTGAATTATGTTTCTTTTAAACCTTGACCATGGTTTCTGCTATAATAATACAGCCTTCTTCAGAAGTCATTCACACTAATGAATGAAAAATGTCTTAGCCCAGCGGCTGTGTCAAGACCAATAAAACAACTTCAACAGACCTAAGCATGTTTCGAACATAACTAAAATTACATGTGGCACCGTATGTATTTTAGTTATGTTCGAAACAGTCTTTCAGTGCTTTTTCAAATTCTTCAGGCAGCATCATATTTCCCTGCTCATTCTCAATCTTCATCTACGTCCTCTTCCATTTCCATAATATTGCCCTCAAGTACATCTCCCGTGACAGATCCTCTATATACTCCTTCCACCTTTCTGCTTTCCCTTCATTTCTGATCTCTTGATATTCATACAAGTGGTTCTCTTTCCTTCAAAGGTCTCTTTAACTTTTCTGTAGGCAGCATCTATCTTACCCCTAGTGATACATGCTTCTGTATCATTTGTCCTCCAGGCATTCCTGCTTAGCTATTTTGCACTTCCTTTTGATCTCATTTTGTAGACGCTTGTATTCCCTTTCAGCGGCTTCATTTACGGCATTATTATATTTTCTCCTTTCATCGATTAAATTCAATATCTCTTGTGTTACCCAAGGATTTCTACTAGCTGTTGTCTTTTTACCTACATGATTCTCTGCTGCCTTCACTACTGCATCTCTCAAAACTATCCATTCTTCTGCTGTATTCCTTTTCCCTGTTCTTGTCAGTCCTTTCTTAATGCTCCCTCTGAAATTCTCTGTAACCTCGGTTCATAATCAATACATTGTGGTCAGAGTCCACATCTGCCACTTGAAATACCTTACAGCTTAAAACCTGGTTCCGAAATCTCTGTCTTACCATTATATAATCAATCTGAAACCTTCCGGTGTCCCTAGGTCTCTTCCATGTATAGTCTTGTTTCATGATTCTTAAACCAAGTGTTAGTTAGGATTAAATTAAGCCCTATGCAAAATTCTACCAGGCGGCTTCCTCTTTCATTCCTTTGCCACAGTACATATTCATCTACTACTTTTCCTTCTTTTCCAGGCCGCGCAGGGTAATGTGTGTGTGTGTGTGTGTGTGTGTGTGTGTGTGTGTGTGTGTGTTTGTTCCCCTTAGAGCAAGTTTAAGTTAGATTAAGTAGTGTTTAAGTCTAGTGACAGATTACTTGAGCAGTTTGGTCCCATAGGAACTTATCACGAATTTCCTTCTCTTCCTTTTCCTACTATCGAATTCCAGTCTCCCACGTCTCGTCTCCCTTAACTATCTGAACAATTTCTTTTATCCCCATGACTATTAAATTTTCGTCTCCCTTAACTATCTGATAATTTCTTTTATCTCATCATGTATTTCCTCAGTTTCCCCCGCTCATCTGCGGAGCTAGTTGCCATATAAACTCGTATTACTGTGGCGCGTGTGGGCTTTGTGTCTATCTTGGCTATAATAACGCGTTCACTAGGATGTTCATAGTAGCTTATCCGCGTTTCTATTTTTTTATTCGTTATTAAACCTACTCAAACATTACCCCTATTTGATTTTGTTCCTCCTGCCACAAATTCCACTATTTATAACTTTAACCTATCCAGTTCCCTTTTTAAATTTTCTACCCTACTTGTCCGATTAAGGGATATGACATTCCACGCTCCGATCCGTAGAATGTCAGATTTGTTTCACCCGATAACGACATCCTATGGAATATTTTACGCAAGAGTATGCCTTCATCATTTAACAAATAGTAGACCTGCATGGAATCGGGAAAAAATTATGGCTGTAGTTTCCCTTGTTTTTAGCCATTCGCTGTACCAGTACAGCTAGGCCGTTTTGGTTTATGCTACAAGGCAAGATCAGTCAATCATCCAGATTGTTGCCCTTGCAACTACTGAAAAGGCTGCTGCCCCTCTTCAGGAACCACACGTTTGTGTGGTCTCTCAATCGATACTCCTCCGTTGTGGTTGCACCTGGGGGTCTGCTTATTTGCCTTTAAGGGAGGATAATCTCACTTTTAATTTTGCTAAGACTAGATTTTGTTTCGATTAGCGGTGCACATAAAACACAGTACGTACGGTCACTTAAAACATTTTTAAATAAAATAAATGTCGTGTGGCTAGGGCCTCCCGTCGAGTAGACCGCTCGCCGGGTGCAAGTCATTCGATGTGACGCCACTTTGACAACTTGCTCGTCAATGGGGATGAAATAATAATGATTAGGGCAATACAACACCCACTCCTTGAGCGGAGAAAATCTCAGACCCAGCCAGGAATCGAACCCGGGCCCTTAGGATTTACATTCTGTCGCATTGACCACTCAGCTACCGGGGGCGGACATTTTTAAATTAGCGTCGCAGTAAAACTTCGCCGGCTGCAGTGGCCGAGCGGTTCTAGGCGCCTCTATCTGGAACCGCGTGACTGCTACGGTTGCAGGTTCGAATCCTGCCTCGGCATGGATGTGTAAACACCGTCTGTGTCTTTGTAAAAATTTCGGCAGAATTTATCTCTGGCTTCAGCCAGCTTTCTGTACCTATAACGATTTCAGCTTCGGTGCTTTCTATCAGCGCTTGAAGTTCCGGTACTTTACCAACGCAGCTTCGACAGTTTACAATTACAATACCGATTGCTGCTTGGTCCCCGCATGTCCTGACTTTGCCCCGCACCCTTTGAGGCTGTTGCCCTTTCTGTACTTGCCCGAGGCCATCTAACCTAAAAAACCGCGCAGTCCACGTCACACAACCACTGCTACCCGTGTAGCCGCTTGCTGCGTGTAGTGGACTCCTGACCTATCCAGCGGAACCCGAAACCCCACCACCCTATGGCGCGAGTCGAGGAATCTGCAGCCCACACGGTCGCAGAACCGTCTCAGCCTCTGATTCAGACCCTCCACTCGGCTCTGTACCAAAGGTCCGCAGTCAGTCCTGTCGACGATGCTACAGGTGGTGAGCTCTGCTTTCATCCCGCTAGCGAGACTGGCAGTCTTCACCAAATCAGATAGCCGCCGGAAGCCAGACAGGATTTCCTCCGATCCATAGCGACACACATCATTGGTACCGACATGAGCGACCACCTGCAGATGGATGCAACCTGTACCCTTCATGGCATCCGGAAGGACCCTTTCCACATCTGGAATGACTCCCCCGGTATACACACGGAGTGCGCATTGGTTTTCTTCCCCTCTCTTGCTGCCATATCCCTAAGGGGCCCCATTACGTGCCTGACGTTGGAGCTCCCACCTACCAGTAAGCCCACCCTCTGCGACCGCCCGGATCTTGCAGACTGAGGCGCAACCTCTGGAGCAGGACAAGCAGCCATGTCTGGCCGAAGATCAGTATCAGCCTGAGACAGAGCCTGAAACCGGTTCGTCAGACAAACTGGAGAGGCCTTCCGTTCAGCCCTCCAGAATGTCTTTCGCCCCCTGCCACACCTTGAGACGACCTCCCACTCTACCACAGGTGAGGAATCAGCCTCAATGTGGGCCATATCCTGGGCAGCCACAGTCGTAGTCCGATCGGGGGATGCGTGGGACGAGCTGGCCGTCCCCGACAAACCCCCATCCGGACCCCCACAGTGATGCCCATTGGCAACAGCCTCAAGCTGTGTGACCGAAGCCAACACTGCCTGAAGCTGGGAGCGAAAGGATGCCAACTCAGCCTGCATCCGAACACAGCAGTTGCAGTCCCTATCCATGCTAAAAACTGTTGTGCAAAGAACGTCTGAACTAATCTACAGAGAGCACAAACAAATCGACACAAAATTTAAACGGTTATTAAAATACAAGATTGACTAGTAAATGCAGTAATGCTGCTACTTGCGCACTGCTGACACACTGCTCGACGGCGGAAGGAGACTACGCGATTTTACACTATTCAGCTATTAAAACGCGATGCTACAACTCTCAAATACTATAATACACCCGAAATTTATGAATTAAACAATGCAAGTACCAAATACACGCAAAGAAATTAAGAATTAAACTTGAAACGTCCCCTTTTGAACAATTATACACGAGACTGTGCTTAACCTGACACACAATACTTTGTTAGCGCAACGCAATCTGACTTTCAAAATTCCCTACAAAAGAATGGCCCTGACTAACATTAAACTATACCTTTCACAAATCACTTACCTCACAAAAATCTTCGCTGCTCAAGCTACTGCAATACAGCAAGCGCCACTACTGCCAGCTAAATAAAAGATTCAAACTACTAAAGGCACTAACTACTGATAGGGATAGTTAGCAAATGAAAGATATTAATAGAGAACAAACAATGTATTTACCTTAATATCATCACAAGTCATAATATATATATCAGTTCATGACAAATTGCAAAGTTCCGCCATCTCTCTCCCCACATCCACCACTGCTGGCGGCTCACCTCCAACTGCGCAACGCTACACGCTGTTCACAGCCAGCTGCCTAACACTACAATGGCGAGTATTACAACAATGCAAAGCAGCCACAGACTGCCCACAGCACAGCCTAGAGGTGGCGTTATTAATAAAAAACCTAAACAGCCTACTTACATAGAGAAAACATAAACAGCCTACTTACATAGCCCCCATGCTCCCCACAAAAAATTTTTACAAATGGTGTTGGGCACTGGCCAATACAGATTTGACAAAAATTTTTCACAATTACAGTAACAAAGATATAAAATGCACACACTTATTAATATTATGTTGGTCAAAAGATCAAAATTTCTCACAGTCCATAAAGACAGTCCACATTGTTCATCACAGTAAAAATGCAGAGCTTTTCTCAAAGTCCAAGCAGTAAAAGAAAATGCACATAGAAGTAGTGGATTTCCATGCAGTCTTGAAGAAGTAGTGTTGACCTTCCAACGGAAAGACAGTGCTGACTCTCGACATGCTGACAGGTAATGGGCCACAACAGAGCAAACCCACTGCAGAGTCAGTCGAAGTTTTGATGAAAATTGGTAGGTAGGTCACAGAGCAGACCCACTGTAGTCCTGGTAGAGATTACGGTATTGGTGGGCCACCAGAGGTGCAGACCCACTGCAGTCCTTGTAGAAATAATGGCATGGTGGGTCATCATAGATGCAGACCCACTGTAGTCCTTGTAGAGATAATGGTACTGGTGGGTCATCAAAGATGCAGACCCACTGTAGTCCTTGGAGAGATAGCCAGCAGCCATCTGTTGTGACTGTGCAGGTGCACAATCACCGTTGAAGAGTCTTGCGGATAATATAGCAAGTCCATAAACCACCACTTGTGCACTCACAAAGTTTTTGAAATTGTCCTTAGAACCAGCAATGCTGTTATCCAGTCCCTTGCTGAATCATTAACACACGTGCAAACACTAACAGTCCCAACTTCTCACATATTGTCCATATACTATGACCAACTGAAACGTATGCAGTGAAATGTAACTTACAAGTTACTTAATTTGATGAACTGGTGACAATTACAATTTTATAAATTTACAACATGAAAATACAATTACAAAGGTACAAAATACATCATTAAAAACATAATAATACAGATAACATTTGTAGTAATATGGGCTTTACAAAAGAATCTAAATAACATATACATCAGTGTTACAGGAATTATGACATAAGTACATACATAAAGGATCACAATAACTTTTGAAACATCAACTTCACACATGAGCATTAAAACAAAACAGAATAAATAATGTCTAAACATCTTTACAAAGTAAATAACACATTATTAATGTCAATTGTATTTGAGGATAACAGTATTCCTCATCATAGTGAATGTAACTTAGTATTAGAAGAGAAAAAAGTTCTATGAAACAGTACACAGAGACAGGAAGAAAACAAATACACAAGGGTACACAAACATATAGTGGGATAACACAAAAGGGAAAGGACAGGGTTTGTTTTACTGCAGTATTTTGCATGGAGATCTCCCTTTGTTCATCATTATTCCCAAAAGTACTATCTAAGCCTGCTTTCTGTACTTTTCTCGTATAGCCTCTCAGTGCATTTCTTCAAATTCATTGCAACTCATTCTCTTATAGGCTACCCCCTCTTAAGCTAACTTAAATCTACTGAGCTCAGATATATATACCAAGGGACGAGGCAATGCAGCAGCACATAACAAATTACACAAACAGCAATTACAAAAAAATGGAAATTGGCAAAGCAAGCTGCAGTAAATCTAAATTACCAAGCAATTGCAAGATTACAACTAATACAAGGCACTGTGCAGGAAACAATAAAAATAAATCAGTAGTAAAACTGGCTTAACAGAGTAATACAAAATGAAAATCAGGGCTTAACAGAGTAATACAAAGTGAAATTTAGTAGCACTATGCCTGGCAAACAGCAGCAGCAAATGCAGTAACTTATACCTAAACATTACAAAGCTCAAGCAGAAAAAATAGTACACTAAAGATAACAATGCAGATAAGGGAAATGTATAATCACATCTTAATGTCTAAGTAATTAAAGTGGTGCACCACAACAACTTATTGTAAAAGAAATATTACCATGTACTTGAAAAGAATATCATGTATGCAGTTACTAGTCCCTTCTTATTGTTCTTTCCATTCCAAGTGCTCCTTTTTTGAAGAATGTGGATCACAAAATTATTATTTAATAGATCTGTTGACAGAAAGTGTTCACATTAGCAAATGCATTTTATTTTATAAAAGCAATGCTGCAACACAGCTGGAAAACAGATGTCAAATGAAATAAGCAATTACGCAAACCAAAGCATAAAAATATCATTCAATAGTCATGTGGCATTTCGTAAGTCAGTAGCTCTCAACTCTCGTAGAAAGACGCTTGTCATTATTAGGTTTGCAGATGTAAGAATATTTCTTGTCATTTTATTAGGCATTTCAGTAAATATCAGAAAGTACGATATGTTTCCAAGTAATCAGCGTGTCGGATTTGCGATGCTTTCTCTAAAGGAATGACAATGGCCAGGATAATGGCCTCCTTTTTTTTTTCTTCCTGTGCTCTGAAAGGCACGCGCCAATGGCCCTCTCTCCAGGCGTCCGACACAGCTGGGTGCCCACGACGCATTACGTGCAGGTGGTCACTTAACTTTCTTACGGAAATATTTACGACAGCAGTTTCCACTACAGTGACAGTCTCACATAAAAATATTTCACAGGTCAAGAATTAGCGTTGCAAATCTGTAGAAAGAAAATCCTATAAATATAAGTGTCCAAATAAAATATTCGTCAGCATTGTGATACAGTCACGAATTTACGCACATTTCATAAGTCTTAAAGTACGATTCTTGGTTTCCAACATACTTCTTATTCCTCATATACGGTAGCATCATCTTATTGATCATAAACATATCTCAACAGCATAGTACACATCGTCGTCGTAATAATAACATCATAACACTTCAGTCAAATCTCAAAAACGTCGTAGCTTTCTGCAATAATTTCAAAACCTAAAAAAAATTCTCTGCTCATTTCAATAGTGTCATCTACCTCAAACGTACTTTAAAATCATGCTCCCTTACCAAATACATCATTCAAAGCTCTCATAGTATCACAATGATTCCGAAAAAAAAATATGAACAGTTTACAAAGTACAGACAAAATACAGTGTCATAAGTGTGAAGTTACCCAACTGTGTATTGCGTAAACATGTGTCACTGATGTAGTAAAATAAATGTTTGTCTCTCTCAGTTAAATGATCAGATAGCTGTGTAATTTGTGTGTTAGAGAAATATGGTACCGATGTGTAAAGTTGTATAAGCAAATACCATATTAGCTAGGGTTCCTTGTGGTTGCCACACACATGGTACACAAAGTAGGCGTGTACCCCCTGAGGATTAATGTAATTATACCCTCAGGTGTTACAGATTACAGCAATGGAATGAAATGTATCACGGAAAACTTTCTTTGTGATTAAAAAAATATTTAAAAATAAGTGTTTTAAGTATAAGATTAATCACTCAAATGCGTGTACTGTAGCGCTAAACTGTGCATCTTGTCGCAACATAATCTCTGTGGAGTGTCGTAGTTATCGTCCTCCGAAAGCTAAGTTCTGCAGAAGTCAATGTACTTACCTCATAATACACAAAAGTGAAATGCTTTGCGTATAAATGTCTTAGTTATTACGCTTATTGCCGTGATGAAGAAAGTACTGTACTGTAACGTAATGTTGTGCCACGAAAAAGGCTGTCTCATTGTTGCTATACCACAAAAGTTACTACTAAAACATGTTTTTCTTTCCAGAAGAATTCAGAAAACTGTGCAGATATAAAACAGATACACCGAAAAAGCAACATTGTAAATTGTCACTCATTAGTAGCGTCGTGATAAAATTATGTAGCTGTCACATAAACTAACCTCTGTGTCATCTGGTATCTCTCAGAAAGCACTTTAAATTCAGAATGTATTTTCAAATAAACCAAAATGTTGCATTAAAATCTCATTAGCAGTACTGGTAAATGTTCTAAGTATGTGAGCCTTATAGTCGTTACGTAATCGTGCAACAAACAAGCAAGAATGTACACACACAATAACACTGTGACGTCTGTTTACTATAACAATGCATTCGTCATTTCTGTTTAAATAAGTTCTCTTGGTTCTTGATTGGATATTTCACTTCAAACATTGTTACATGTTAACAGATTCTAAATCTGACAAAGCATACTAGAAATGTGAAGTGAAAAGTTTTATGGCAAAGACAAAGTTAAAAAGCAAATTATCTTTCAATAAACGGTTTTGCATGTGAAATGTGGTGTAAACCTTTACTCTTCCTAGTGCATAGAGTTTCAACTTCAACGCAATTATCATGTTGTATACATCGGTAAAGCATGCTAAAATTTTTCTCAAGGCTAGCGTCTTATGTTATTTTTCTCGGAGCCAGCGGGCGCACGCGGCTGCCTGCTGTGCGAGTCATTGTCTGTCTCTGTGTTGGAGCGCGCCGTTATTGGGATTAGGAAACCTAACTTCTACAAATTCACCGTGACGAGAGGGCCCAGCTCTGTTTGAATCCCGCCAGTTCTGATGCAATTCAGGTCTGTCGTTACGATCACATCGTCTGTCGTCATGTCGGTAGTTCCTGTAGTTTCATTCTTGTCGGTTAAGTGGTGGAGAATTTCTCCTTGAATCGTAACTGCGCGCTGGACCGTTGCGTCTAGAGTTATTCTGTCTCCCTTGATAGTATTTATTTTGGTTCCCATATTGTCTGTTTCTCTTATTGTCTCTGTGATAGTCATTACCATGGAGAGGTGATCTTTCCCTGTAGTTATTACTACTCTGCCAATGGTTGTCATAGAGGTGGTGTCTGTTTTGGTCACGATTTGTGTTGTGAGAATAGCCTTGTCGTGTCCAGTTATTATTTCTGTCATCGCGGAATTGTGACCTGTAATTGTTGTGCTCCTGTTTTCGCGTTCCGCGATTGTCAGTGTCAATTTCTAGTTCTTGTAAAAGTCCCTGAAAAGCTTCAATGTCGTCTTTGCAACGTCCTGCCAAAATAATATGTCGTAAATGTTCAGGTAATTTGATTAAGCAAATGCGGATGAGTTCTGAGGGGCTGTATGGGTTTGACAGGTACTGATTCTTGTGCAACATGTCTTCAAAATATTTCACAAGACTGGAGAATTCAGATTGTTCGAAATGTTTCATCATTATGATGCCATGTTTTACGCGGTCTTGTGTGGCTTGAGACCAATATGCTGAGAGGAAGGCATGGTAAAATTCTCCTTCACTGTGGCAATCGTGAATTACCGATCGCATTCTTACAGCTGGTTCATTCTCTAAGTAGCCACACATAAATTCTAATCTGTGTTCCAACGACCAGTTGGGAGGAAAACAATGAGAGAATTGATGGAGCCATGCTTGTGGATGAATGTCGTTGGCAGAATTCTTAAACGTTTTGAATTTACGTGTAGTAATGAACAGCTTATAGTCAAAATCATCGTGTCGGCGAGTAGCATCTCGGTCATAGTTACGTCGTGTCGGCGGTTCCATCTCAAAATTCGGTTTACCTTGCCAATTTCTTTCATAATTACCGAAATGCCCTGTGTTATTATTTTGTGGCTTTTGCGTATTTCTAAGTTCCTCTTCCCGTGTTGGAGCGCGAGTGTCTTCTGAAATACGTAATTCTTGTATTACCTGTGTCAGCTGATCTTGTACTTCCCGGATTTCTCTTTGGTGTTGCGTATCAATTTGATTCAGATTTTGTTTCAGTTTCCTAATTTGTTCGCTCTGTTCTGTGTCATTAAAGACTACCGGTTTTGCGTCATTCAGATTATCATCTACCTTCGTAGATAAATTATTTAGCTGATCCGAAAGTTCAACTACTTTCTCTGATAATGAACACATTTCCTCAGTGTGTTTTTCTGAACCAAGTTTCAGAGTGTCCATTTGTGTTGAAATCGAATCTACTGTGTCCTTTAAGTTTTCTTGACTTTTTGCAAGTTGCGTAACCGAATCGGTAGATGCAACTGCGTCAATTTTAGCTTGCAAGGTGTTGTGATTTTCATGAACAATAGTTTGCAGTTCTTTTATGGCTGCTTCGTGATTCTGCAATGCATTTTCATGCCGCGAAAAAATAGGTTGGAAATGCTCACAAATTTGTGTTTTTACGTCATTACAGACTTTTTGACATTTCGATTCAATGTGATGTAACTCAGCAGTTAAATCCTCACGTGTTCGTTCAAGAGTTTGCTCCAATGAGTCTAACTTTTTAAGATTTTGTTCCACTGTGTCTAACTGTTGCTGTGTTTGTCTCTGGTATTGTTCCATTGTGTCTAACTTTTGAAGCTTTTGCTGTGTCTGTCCCATTTGTTGTATTAATTGTAATAACAATGCATTGGTGTCTGAAACATGTTCCTCAGTGCTTTTCGGCAGTGAATTTACACCGGAAACATTCACATTTTGACAAGCAGAAAATGTGTCTTGACTTATTCGAGAAAACGGTGAGGATCCAAAACCTGAATCTACAGTATTTGCGAGATCGTGTCGTGTCATTTCGGCTTCCTGAGGCGAGCTATTGCCGACCGGTCGATCGATAATGCTTCCCTCTTCACTAATTGTTTCACTGTCCACGCCATTGTTTGACGCCCGCTCCATTTCCCTGTGCACAGTTACCAAATTACTACTTTGAACATTAGTAAATTCATTACTCGGCGGCGCTGATAAGCTACGCTCGTCATCACTATTATTTCTCAGTTTAGTTTGGAGCCTAGTGTTACGTTTTTCACACGCCATTATTGTCACAGTATTTCACACGACAACACAGAAAAACACAATTTGAAGATCAAAAATAAGAGAACACATTAACATAGCACTGAAAATAATATCTAGTTAATTGCAAGCGCAGCTGCGAAATACTTGGTGCAAATCTACATGCATGCCACAACTGTTTTACTATACAACAATGAAAGACTGCAACTACAAAGGAAATTCTCTCTACAATTACGCGCTAGCAATAAACAAAAGCTACACTAAATACACAAACTACAAGAAAAAAATCAGAAGATTCCAGTGAGGTATCCTAGGCTAAGGGTCGACATATGAAACGTCCCCTTTTGAACAATTATACACGAGACTGTGCTTAACCTGACACACAATACTTTGTTAGCGCAACGCAATCTGACTTTCAAAATTCCCTACAAAAGAATGGCCCTGACTAACATTAAACTATACCTTTCACAAATCACTTACCTCACAAAAATCTTCGCTGCTCAAGCTACTGCAATACAGCAAGCGCCACTACTGCCAGCTAAATAAAAGATTCAAACTACTAAAGGCACTAACTACTGATAGGGATAGTTAGCAAATGAAAGATATTAATAGAGAACAAACAATGTATTTACCTTAATATCATCACAAGTCATAATATATATATCAGTTCATGACAAATTGCAAAGTTCCGCCATCTCTCTCCCCACATCCACCACTGCTGGCGGCTCACCTCCAACTGCGCAACGCTACACGCTGTTCACAGCCAGCTGCCTAACACTACAATGGCGAGTATTACAACAATGCAAAGCAGCCACAGACTGCCCACAGCACAGCCTAGAGGTGGCGTTATTAATAAAAAACCTAAACAGCCTACTTACATAGAGAAAACATAAACAGCCTACTTACAAACTATGTAACAAATAAATGAGCTAGGAGTATTCTGTTCTACAAGATTATGGAATGGGAGGCAAACTTTTGCAAGCAACTAAAGGTCTTTACATGGATAGTCAGGCAGCAGTTAGAGTTGACAGTAAATTGAGTTCATGGTTTAGAGTAGTTTCAGGGGTAAGACAAGGCTGGAACCTGTCTCCACTGTTGTTCATATTATTTATGGATCATACGTTGAAAACAATAGACTGGCTGGGTGAGATTAAGATATGTGAACACAAAATAAGCAGTCTTGCATATGCGGATGACTTAGTTGTGATGGCAGATTCGATTGAAAGTTTGCAAAGTAATATTTCAGAGCTAGATCAGAAATGTAAGGACTATGGTATGAAGATTAGCATCTCCAAAACGAAAGTAATGTCGGTGGGAAAGAAATACACTCCTGGAAATGGAAAAAAGAACACATTGACACCGGTGTGTCAAACCCACCATACTTGCTCCGGACACTGCGAGAGGGCTGTACAAGCAATGATCACACGCACGGCACAGCGGACACACCAGGAACCGCGGTGTTGGCCGTCGAATGGCGCTAGCTGCGCAGCATTTGTGCACCGCCGCCGTCAGTGTCAGCCAGTTTGCCGTGGCATACGGAGCTCCATCGCAGTCTTTAACACTGCTAGCATGCCGCGACAGCGTGGACGTGAACCGTATGTGCAGTTGACGGACTTTGAGCGAGGGCGTATAGTGGGCATGCGGGAGGCCGGGTGGACGTACCGCCGAATTGCTCAACACGTGGGGCGTGAGGTCTCCACAGTACATCGATGTTGTCGCCAGTGGTCGGCGGAAGGTGCGCGTGCCCGTCGACCTGGGACCGGACCGCAGCGACGCACGGATGCACGCCAAGACCGTAGGATCCTACGCAGTGCGGTAGGGGACCGCACCGCCACTTCCCAGCAAATTAGGGACACTGTTGCTCCTGGGGTATCGGCGAGGACCATTCGCAACCGTCTCCATGAAGCTGGGCTACGGTCCCGCACACCGTTAGGCCGTCTTACGCTCACGCCCCAACATCGTGCAGCCCGCCTCCAGTGGTGTCGCGACAGGCGTGAATGGAGGGACGAATGGAGACGTGTCGTCTTCAGCGATGAGAGTCGCTTCTGCCTTGGTGCCAATGATGGTCGTATGCGTGTTTGGCGCCGTGCAGGTGAGCGCCACAATCAGGACTGCATACGACCGAGGCACACAGGGCCAACACCCGGCATCATGGTGTGGGGAGCGGTCTCCTACACTGGCCGTACACCACTGGTGATCGTCGAGGGGACACTGAATAGTGCACGGTACGTCCAAACCGTCATCGAACCCATCGTTCTACCATTCCTAGACTGGCAAGGGAACTTGCTGTTCCAACAGGACAATGCACGTCCGCATGTATCCCGTGCCACCCAACGTGCTCTAGAAGGTGTAAGTCAACTACCCTGGCCAGCAAGATCTCCGGATCTGTCCCCCATTGAGCATGTTTGGGACTGGATGAAGCGTCGTCTCACGCGGTCTGCACGTCCAGCACGAACGCTGGTCCAACTGAGGCGCCAGGTGGAAATGGCATGGCAAGCCGTTCCACAGGACTACATCCAGCATCTCTACGATCGTCTCCATGGGAGAATAGCAGCCTGCATTGCTGCGAAAGGTGGATATACACTGTACTAGTGCCGACATTGTGCATGCTCTGTTGCCTGTGTCTATGTGCCTGTGGTTCTGTCAGTGTGATCATGTGATGTATCTGACCCCAGGAATGTGTCAATAAAGTTTCCCCTTCCTGGGACAATGAATTCACGGTGTTCTTATTTCAATTTCCAGGAGTGTATAAACGGATTGAGTGCCGAATAGGAGGAACAAAGTTAAAAAAAAAAAATGGCTCTGAGCACTATGGGACTCAACTGCTGTGGTCATAAGTCCCCTAGAACTTAGAACTACTTAAACCTAACTAACCTAAGGACAGCACACAACACCCAGCCATCACGAGGTAGAGAAAATCCCTGACCACGCCGGGACTCGAACCCGGGAACCCGGACTTGGGAAGCGGAACAAAGTTAGAACAGGTGGACAGTTCCAAGTACTTAGGATGCATATTCTCACAGGATGGCAACATAGTGAAAGAACTGGAAGCGAGGTGTAGCAAAGCTAATGCAGTGAGCGCTCAGCTACGATCTACTCTCTTCTGCAAGAAGGATGTCAGTACCAAGACTAAGTTATCTGTGCACCGTACACTCTTTCGACCAACTTTGTTGTATGGGAGCGAAAGCTGGGTGGATTCAGGTTACCTTATCAACAAGGTTGAGGTTACGGATATGAAAGTAGCTAGGATGATTGCAGGTACTAGTAGATGGGAACAATGGCAGGAGGGTGTCCACAATGAGGAAATCAAAGAAAAACTTCGAATGAACTCTATAGATGTAGCAGTCAGGGCAAACAGGCTTAGATGGTGGGGTCATGTTACACGCATGGGAGAAGCAAGGTTACCCAAGAGACTCATGGATTCAGCAGTAGAGGGTAGGAGGAGTCGGGGCAGACCGAGGAGAAGGTACCTGGATTCGGTTAAGAATGATTTTGAAGTAATAGGTTTAACATCAGAAGAGGCACCAATGTTAGCACTGAATAGGGGATCATGGAGGAACTGTATAAGGGGGGCTATGCTCCAGACTGAACGCTGAAAGGCATAATCAGTCTTAAATGATGATGATGATGAGGAGGATGAGTATACGACTTTCTGCTGGCAGCTGCTTATTCAACGGCGGCAGGGAGCACACTCAAGTGTATTTTGAGAGAAAGCAGTTTTAAGGTAACGACCCACTGAAGGAAGTTTCATGAAAACGAATCATTCTTCTTAGGATTTGTTATAATTAAATATCGATAACATTTCGGCAATTGAAGCTTTTAGAGCACTGTAATGTGAGATCCAAGAAAACCTATGCTGGATCATCAGAATAGCAGAAGTTGCTGAAACGCCACGACATGGAACCCAGGTGTGGATTGGTAGGGAGTTTGGATCCCGCTGTAGCCCAAATTTTTTTTCGCACCTTCGCTTGGAAGAGTTTTGGGGGGTTTCCTATGAAGTTAACAGAGTTAATTTTACTTAAATACAGGGCTATTACAAATGATTGAAGCGATTTCATAAATTCACTGTAGCTCCATTCATTGACATATGGTCACGACACACTACAGATACGTAGAAAAACTCATAAAGTTTTGTTCGGCTGAAGCCGCACTTCAGGTTTCAGCCGCCAGAGCGCTCGAGAGCGCAGTGAGACAAAATGGCGACAGGAGCCGAGAAAGCGTATGTCGTGCTTGAAATGCACTCACATCAGTCAGTCATAACAGTGCAACGACACTTCAGGACGAAGTTCAACAAAGATCCACCAACTGCTAACTCCATTCGGCGATGGTATGCGCAGTTTAAAGCTTCTGGAGGCCTCTGTAAGGGGAAATCAACGGGTCGGCCTGCAGTGAGCGAAGAAACGGTTGAACGCGTGCGGGCAAGTTTCACGCGTAGCCCGCGGAAGTCGACGAATAAAGCGAGCAGGGAGCTAAACGTACCACAGCCGACGGTTTGGAAAATCTTATGGAAAAGGCTAAAGCAGAAGCCTTACCGTTTACAATTGCTACAAGCCCTGACACCCGATGACAAAGTCAAACGCTTTGAATTTTCGGCGCGGTTGCAAGAGCTCGTGGAAGAGGATGCGTTCAGTACGAAACTTGTTTTCAGTGATGAAGCAACATTTTTTCTTAATGGTGAAGTGAACAGACGCAATGTGCGAATCTGGGCGGTAGAGAATCCTCACGCATTCGTGCAGCAAATTCGCAATTCACCAAAAGTTGTGTTTTTTGCAATCTCACGGTTTAAAGTTTACGGCCCCTTTTTCTTCTGCGAAAAAATCGTTACAGGACACGTGTATCTGGACATGCTGGAAAATTGGCTCATGCCACAACTGGAGACCGACAGCGCCGACTTCATCTTTCAACAGGATGGTGCTCCACCGCACTTCCATCATGAAGTTCGGCATTTCTTAAACAGGAGATTGGAAAACCGATGCATCGGTCGTGGTGGAGATCATGATCAGCAATTCATGTCATGGCCTCCACGCTCTCCCGACTTAACCCCATGCGATTTCTTTCTGTGGGGTTATGTGAGAGATTCAGTGTTTAAACCTCCTCTACCAAGAAACGTGCCAGAACTGCGAGCTCGCATCAACGATGCTTTCGAACTCATTCATGGGGACACGCTGCGCCGAGTGTGGGAGGAACTTGATTATCGGCTTGATGTCTGCCGAATCACTAATGGGGCACATATCGAACATTTGTGAATGCCTAAAAAAACTTTTTGAGTTTTTGTATGTGTGTGCAAAGCATTGTGAAAATATCTCAAATAATAAAGTTATTGTAGAGCTTGAAATCGCTTCAATCATTTGTAATAACCCTGTATAAGTGCGCTTTCTGTTAGGGGTAAGTCTGTCAGATCTGGTGAACCTTATTAAAGTGATGCTCTTCCTGAGTGGTCATGTTTCTTTCACTCTTGTCTTATTACACGTGCCGGGATGCTGAAGTTTTTATTTATGTATACCACACACAGAACAACACGACTAACATATTTTCAAGAAAGGTTGGTTGGTTGGTTGGTTTGGGGAAGGAGACCAGACAGCGTGGTCATCGGTCTCATCGGGTTAGGGAATGATTGGGAAGGAAGTCGGCCGTGCTCTTTCAGAGGAACCATCCCGGCATTTGCCTGGAGTGATTTAGGGAAATCACGGAAAACCTAAATCAGGATAGCCGGACGCGGGATTGAACCGTCGTCCTCCCGAATGCGAGTCCAGTGTCTAACCACTGCGCCACCCCGCTCGGTTCCAAGAAAGGAAATGTGCGTTTCAATAGAGCTAACGTATAAACTCTACGCGCGTCAATTTTCGTGAACAATCGTTATGAATTGCGAGCCAAATAAAGCCAGCATCTACCGCTGGATAGCGCTTTTACTATGTGTTCGCGTTTGATGCACTGCCCCGCTCTTGGTTTCATATTCATGGTCACATTTCACACGCTGCTCTTTCAAGAGTCTATACTTGGTACACGTGTTTCCTGTCTGGGAAGGCCAACGTGCAGGTTTAAAACTAACAATACACACAACATTTTTCACTCTTTACAATATCAATTACATCCCTGTGAACCCACGGGTTTAAGCTTACGGTTTTCACTAATCTTATTACTTTCATATTTAAATATTTATTCACATTAGTTTTTAAATAGTGTTTATACATCTTACTCACATGTCAGCTTTCCACATAGTGATTGGGGCTTTTCGAGCATAGCGCGTCATTTTGTTTGTATGAGGTTACAGGTCATTCACACATTTCATTATTTAACGATAAGACAACAAACCTAACGCTTGTTTATTTAATTGATACGCCCCTCCGTCAAATGCAGAACCTTCGTTTTAGCATTCGGATAAACGTGCTCATAAAGATTGTGTTTGTGCTTCAGAGAGTCATGTAATGTTTTGGATTCGAAATTTACGTCCTCACTAAGTCATTAATAACTATTCAAACTTAACTAACGGACGAAACATCACCTCACACTGGGCTAAATTAAAATTGTGTTCATAAACACAAAGTTTTCCACACATATGCACGCAAAATATTCCTTCAAATGAGAAATTCTAGTTTCTGTGCTAGTCATTCCACCAAGCTACACTTATTAAAGGTTTTCGAAGCGATCTACTTCGTGTGAGTTCTGCCACTTACATACTAATATATACATAAAATCATAATTTCAAATTACTCAAAAAAACCTCTTCCAATAATTTGAAATTACAGTTCCAGTTTGGTCTTAGGCCAGAGATATTACCTTCTCTTTAAGCTACGTAACAAATCTACTTCATAGAATAACATTTTGGCATTATAGGCCAGTTCTATCAGTAAATTCATCACACATTTTGCCAGTAAAATGTTCTTATAAATCACATCATTCAGCAAAATTGAATACAGACATCAGCATTCCTTAGGCAAACATTAAAAAAGAAATTATAATAGGTAGTATTTATCCTTTCCTTATGTCCCGTCTGAAAAATATTAATAAATATTACACGACAGCAAAAAAGAAACATATTGGGTCTTGGTAAATGACTCATCTCAAGTCATACGGATACTGATTCGCCAACAAACAGCAGTTCAGTTTGAGAAGGAAGCTTAGAGAGGCTATAGAAATAGCCAAGCGACCGGACAACATGAATAGAGAAAACGCGTTCTGAGTTTCAGCGCAGTAGCTGCCAGCAGTTACAGCTTTGCGGAAGGACAGCTGTCGCAAAGCAACAGGCTCGCGGTGGGCCACAGCGGTGGAGGGTAAGCAGAGGGCTGAAGCGCTCTAGTCGATACTGGGCAGTTAGCAAACAACGCTACGCTCCAGTCGCCGCTCAGTTTCCTATTCGCCGATTTCCACCAGTGGCAAGCGATAAAGGAAACTCCAATCCAAAACGCCTACTTCCGCCAATGACAACACGCAATGCAAAGACCAATAAAAGAACACGTGATACACTTCCTCCTCACCCTCATATCCAATGACAGCACTCCGCCAAATAAGTAATCAAACTAGTGCTCATTCAGCAGTTAGCAATACACCCGAGGAAGGCGTTTTGCAATAGTCGCCGAAACGTCGAAATTTTATAGTTGACAATGCGGCCTCAAACCAAAAGAATTGTATTGACCGTTTTACACGTATCTTTTTTTTGTTTAGATCGTGGTGACAGTAATGTCCTTTGATGTTTAACGATCTCCCACAGAGTACTGCTGGGTTTTACATAGTCTTTTCTCATATACCCTTTTTCGTAGCGTTGCTTAGTTTGTAAGCCCAATTAGTGTGTCTCTTACCTTATCTTGGAGCGACGATTTTTCTTGCGGCAGTTGACGCAGAGGCTGTAGCCATTCATTCTTCTGTTAAACATTAGTTCAGCAGGTGTATATGGTGTGTTGTATGTGGGTATATTATTTACTATCTCTTCGAAGGCCTCGATGTAGGTTATCCATTTAGAACGATGCGAACTAGCATAAGTACATGTAAATTTGTTAAGATCCCTTAGAATCCTTATTGTGGAATTACTTTCTGGAAGCAATTTTGAGATAGGAATGTGGTCCTTTTGAAAATTTCTCCCCGTTTGACCTGTGAAATTTGTAACATTTTCTGTAAGTTTCGTCAGGTTTTCTTATCATTGGTCGATAGTGCTGTGAGAACCTTCGCATTACGGCAAATGTCGTTGCTGACTTCAATGCATATAACATTTTTTGTGAACACATCATGAAATACAACTAGATATTGTCACGTACAAGAAGGTGTAAGTAGCTGAATGACGAACACTAACTTCGCATAACGAAGGTTTATACAGCACTTCCGCATACAAGAGCGTGGAGCGAACTGCCTCCCGCCAGAACACATGCAGTATATATACAGCTACAGAACATTCCAGTACAATGATTCTTGACATTTATGGGTACTTCTAGAATGTACTCAAACCGAATACAGAAAATAAAATCCTACAATCAATGTGACTTTTCAACTCACGACCGTCTGTGCAACAGTTTTGTGTCATAACCACTACACCACACCTTTATTCAGCTTGTTCTGCGACATTGCTCCCTCCATAAGCGAACAGCGTCTCGGTGTTACGGCCACCTAGTTCGGGAAAGAGTCATCGGTCCTGCTTACTCCGATGACTGATGCTCGCTCTGGCGGTGATCTTCTTAGAACTTCTTTTGCCGCTACACTCTTCGTCACCTTTGCGCTTGTTGCCTGTCTCTGGAGCTTCGAATTTACCCTGGGTTGCAGGATCTTTATAGGGCTTCATTCGAAGGACGTGGACCGTATCTCTGATCTTTCGTCGTCTTGTGTCGGGGTCGAAATCTTCAACTTCATAAGTAACATCAGACAAGTGTCTTACAACCTTATAAGGTCCAAAGTAACGCCTGAGGAGCTTCTCAGAGAGACCAACCTTCCGAACAGGAGTGAAGATCCAGACGAGGTCACCAGGCTCGTAGACAACAGGGCGTTGGCTGGCGTCATACCTTCGGCATCGTTTTCTTGAGCCTGCAGCGTGCGGAGTCGAGCTAACTGCCGAGCTTCCTCAGCTCTGGTTAACACCTGGCCGATGTAGTCGTCATCCACGTCATTAGGATGTTACGGAAGCAGTGATCGTAGTAGCCACCACACGCCCATGCACCTGGAAAAATGGCGTAAATCCTGTGGTGTCTCGTTTGGCGGTGTTGCAGGCAAACGTCACGAAAGTTGCTCTGTTCAACGTTGACAAACATTGATAGCGTGTCGGCCAAGATCTTATTAAGGCGTTCAGTAAACTCTGTAGTTTGCGGATGGTAGGCAGTCGTCATGTGATGAGTAATGTTGCACCGACGGTTTATCTCTGTCACAAGATTTGATTGAAAAACTTTCCCTCGATCTGTAATTAAGGACCTTGGGGCATCGTGTTTTCCACGATGAATTTGGCTACCTCGGATGCTTTGGCGGTTTCCACGGCTTTTGTAATGGCATAGCGTGTCAGATAATCGGTGCAAACAACAATCCATCTATTGCCACTAGCAGACGTTGGAGATCATCCGAGGAGGTCAATCCCAACACGCTGGAAAGGTTTTTTGGCTGGTGGAATTGGTATGAGTCGTCCAGGTGGTTTCTGACGAACTGCCTTTCTCCTCTGGAACTCTCGACAGTGCGACACATAGTAACGGACACTCCTAAAAAAACCTTGCCAGAAAAATCTCTTGCGGATTCTATCGTATGTCTTAATAAACCCTAAGTGTCCGGCCTCAGATGTGTCATGGAATTTCTGTAGAACATGTAAGCGCATGTGTTTAGGAATCACTGGTAGCCATCTCTTTCCAAACGAATCAAAGTTTTTCTTGCAAAGCAATCCATTAACTACCTTAATTTGTCCTTTCACATCCTCTGACCGATTTAAGGCAAGCATAATTTGAGATATCTTACCGTCCTTCTTCCGCTCAGCAGAGAGATCCTGGAGCGCTGCGAGACAGTCACTATCTTCATCAAAGTCTTGATGGTCTTGCAGAGGGTTTCTTGAGAGACAATCGGCATCTTGGTGTTTTCTTCCTCTTTTGTACGCTATGGTAATGTCATACTCTTGAAGATGTAGTGCCCACCTGGGGAGTCATCCTGTTGGATTCTTAAGACCTGTCAACCAACAAAGTGAATGATGGTCTGTAACAACTGTGAATGGCCTTACATAGAGATACTGTCGAAATTTGGACATGGTCCAGATCACAGCAAGACATTCTCTTTCTATAATCGAGTAGTTTCTCTTGGCTTTTGTAAGTTACCTAGAAACATAGGCTATAACCTTCACTTTTCCATCCGAAATTTGCACCAGAACAGCACCGATCCTGTACCCACTGGCATCTGTGTGTAGTTCTGTAGGTGTTCTCTCATCAAACTGACCAAGTACAGGAACAGTCGTCAGAGCTTTTCGCAGCACATCGAAAGAATCTTGTTGAGCACCACTCCAGATAAATTTAACATCAGCTTTTAACAACTCTTGGAATGGCCTGTCTTTGATACAAAAGTCTTTGATAAAACGACGGTAACAAGAACATAATCCGAGGAAGCTTCTCACATCTCTAATACTTTTAGGAATAGGAAATTCCGTTATAGCTGTCACCTTTTCTGGGTCTGGCCGCACACCTTCGTTTGACACAAGGTGTCCAAGTATTTTGATTTCTTTTGCTCCGAAGAGACACTTTCTTGGATTAAGTTTCAGACCACCTTGTTAGAGACACTTAAGAACGGCCCTCAGTCTTTTTATGTGTTCATCGAATGTCTCTGAGAACACTATAATGTCATCTAAATAACAAAGACACATCGTCCACTTCAGGTGCCTTAGAACATTATCCATCATCCGTTCAAGCTTCATCTACTTCGATTTGCCGGTATCCCAAGTACAAGTCCATGGTTGAGAAACACTTAGCCCCCTTCAGACATCTAGTGTATCGCCAATTCATAGAAGAGAGTAAACGTCCTTTTTAGTTATCTTACTAAGCTTCCAGTAATCAACACAAAAGCGCCAACTACCATCCTTCTTCCTGACGAGGACCACTGGTGACGACCATGGGCTCTGCGAAGGCTGAATGATGTCATTCTTCATCATTTTCTCTACCTCGTCGCGAATTATTCGACGTTCCGTTGCTGACACGCGGTACGCTCTCTGGCTTATTGGCTTATTGGTTGATCGTCTTCAATTCTAATCCGGTGTTTCACCGTCGATTTGCCTAATTTGCTCTTCACCTGTGGATTGAAGTAGTGAGAGAACTCTTGAAGAATGGAACGTAGCTTCTTCTGTTGCTCTTTAGTGAGATTTGGTGATAGTCGAGGTAGACGATCTTGTCTCGTAGTGGTAGCGCTAATTTCGCTCATAGACTCTATAACGCTCAGCTGTTCTGCAATTAACGGCTCAGCGTTTCCTACGCACATGCGTCTTGGAAGGATCTGCGGTTCACGGCGACAGTTAACTATCCACAATTCACCGAATCAGTTCTTAAACGAGACGACAGAGGCTGGGATGACCAAGTTATTCCCCAGTAATATGCTTCTCTTACATTACACTACAAGATCCTTGGGTTGATGCATGACATGACATATGACAGTTACCTTTCTAGCGCTGACCGCAGGTATGATCACTTCATCCAGCACACACTGTCTCCACAGTGCATCTTCCTGTCCACAATATCTCATCTCGATTAGCATAATTTTCGAGCGACCACAATCTATAATTGCCTTAGAAGCTTTCAAAAAGTCCCATCCGAGAATGACGTCATGATTACACTCTTGTAAGACGATGAATTCTAAGGGCTGTGTATGGCCACTTATACCCACACGAATGGTACATCTTCCTGTAAGTCTTACATATTTCCTATTAGCTTCAGCGAAGATGTTTTGCTGTCGACGAATACGGTTTTCTGCAACTGGCGACGGCACTTCTCCGAAATGACTGAATATGAAGCTTGAGCTTGGGCTGGTCGGCCATCCATGAGGATACGACGTAGTTTCCTATCATTTTTGTAGTGATCGACGGCGGAGGATTTTTCTCTTCGGCAGCCTCACCTCCAAGGAAGGTCGCACGTTTTAGTTTTCCGGGTTGCGGCGGCTAGGTGATCGGTTGGAGCTACTAAACGGCGATGGAGGCCTTGTTCGGCGTGTTGGGGAGCGCCCTCTCCAGCGGCCCAGCTTGCAGCGATGGCGACCTACGACGTCCTACATCCACATCTTCTCGTTCATCGTCGTCGTCCTGGAGTTGGCGGCGGCTAAGATCGGTCTGCTGTCTTCTGGCGCGGGCGTCATAAAATATCCGCCGCCTTTCTCGACAATAGCGCACCACGTGTCCCGGTCGTCCGCAGTGGGAACATACTGGTTGGTTATCCTGGGTCCTCCAGACGTCAGTCTTCCTTGGTGCCCAAACAGGTCCCTCATGCGGCAGTGTAGGAACGTAACTCCGCACGGGTCTCGAATTTTTCGCCGTTTCAAAAGGAAATGAAGGACGATAAATTGGATTTAATGTGTGTTCCACTTGCTCCCTTATGACCCCTTGAAGCGTCTTGGTTTTTTGCTCACCGTGCAATCTAAGTGCCTTCTGAACTTCGTCTCTCGCTGTCTGACGAAGAACACTTGTGAAATCAATTTCTTCCTCCATCACGGACATCGATACGACGTTTGGAAGCCGTTCAAACTTCTTTCATATTGCCTCGATGTACTGGCACCATTTTATGAAGTCATCTGAGGTTGAAACCTCCTTCAGGAGTAGGGCTTGATACATGTCCTCAGCAACACCATTCATGAGATGTGCAACCTTATCTTCCTCCTTCATTCTAGGATCCACTATTTTAAACAGCTCCAAGACGTCTTGAATGTAGGATGCTTTAGTTTCTCCTGGATGCTGGGCCCTGCACTTTAACTTCAGCCTTGCGATTCTGTCGTTGTGTGTCACCGGAATACTTGCGCAGTTCCGCCTGGAATACTTCCGAGGTTGCGAACTTCTCTTTGTTCCCATATCACTGCTTGGCAGTGCCCTCCAAGTAGAAAAATACGCTTGACAAACACACGGTGTCATCCCATTTGTTAAATTTGGATATACGCTCATATACCTTCAGCCACTTGTTTGGATTTTAGCTATCGTCACCAGAGAACCCGGAAGGATATCTCATGTGGTGGCACACAGTTGCTGTCATCGTAACGTCCTCTTCTTCTTCTTCTGTCTCCGGTAGATTGCGATCTGTTGAATATGGCTCGAACTCGGGTTTCTCGCCACGTAAACGGCGGCTCTGTCGTGGCCTGATAGAAGCCACTGTGTCGTCGGTAATGTGCGCTATCACAAGTGCTAATACCCAGCGTCTCCACCAGAATAATGTCACGTAGAAGAAAGTGCAAGTAGCTGAGTGACTAACACTAGCATCACTAACGAAGGTTTATTCAGCTCTTGCACATACAAGGGCGCAGAGCGAACTGCCTTCGGCCAGAACACGTACAGTATATATACAGCTACAGAACATTCCAGTACAATGATTCTTGACTTTTCTGGATATTTCGAGAATGTACTCGAACCGAATATAGAAATTAAAATTCTACAACCCAACTGAATTTTGAACTTACAACCCTCCGTGCAACGGTCCAGTAACACAACCACTGCCC
Source organism: Schistocerca serialis cubense (assembly GCF_023864345.2). NCBI lineage: Eukaryota > Metazoa > Arthropoda > Insecta > Orthoptera > Acrididae > Schistocerca > Schistocerca serialis. The sequence goes on from NC_064638.1 coordinate 1,031,131,781, forward strand.
CACGGCTCTACTCGGCTTCTTCTGAGACAATATTTTGTACCACCGCATTCAACTGAGACTGGACCCACGATATCGGCACAGACTAATTCTCTGGGTTTGGTTGGTATGATTGGATGTAACTCAATGTCACTACACCTCCTTGCTGGCTTAGCTTTCTGACAAATCAAACAATTTTTTATTGGTTGTGTACGTGTCTATGCATGTTTAAAATGTAATAATACCACTTCAGTTTCCTTAGGCATTTATATATTTCACAGTGGCCCCACAAATAATGAGTGTGCTATACTAAAGCATGTTTACAAGAATCAGGAATAAACACACACACACCAGTTGTTTTGCTTAGGTTTCCTTGAATTAAAATAATGATTCATCATAAATTTTGTAGTGCGCTTTTACGTTTCCAGGAGGGTTCCGAACAAACTGTGTTTTTGCAGTGTGCTATCTGTCATCTAGATCTTGTAGTAGTGCTTTGTCTTAGCACATGTCTAAATACTGACCTTAGTGTGTGCCTTCCATTCACAAGATTCTATGATCTGTAATCTATTCTTAAATGTCATTTAAATCTCAGTCCTTGGTGTAATCAAGGGAGTGTATCCCATACGATTTTGTCCTTTCTTCGCATGTGTACAGTTTCAAATGAGTATTCTTGGAGCGTAGCAGTCCACATAGTAATTCTTGCATTTAGTAATTTGCATGTCAGTAGGAAACTTAGAGCCTCGTGGTCAGAGTACACACGTATATGCTTACCATAAATGTAATAGTTAAACATTTTAAAGGCCCATAGGGCAGCCAAGCTTCTACTTCAGAGGATGAATGTGAATGTTCACACTCTGAAAGTGTTCTACTACCAAAATTAACTATATTGATCTCTTGGTTTGAGTCTGTTGTGTTTGCTTGGAACAGACAACCTCCAAGGCCGTGTAATGAAGCATTAACTGCTATACAAATATCTAAATTCATATTTGGATGGTATAAAATATTTCAATTTAATAAGACATGCTTTATACATCTACACATCTACATCTACATCTATACTCCGCGAGCCACCTTACGGTGTGTGGCGGAGGGTACTTATTGTACCACTATCTGATCCCCCCTTCCCTGTTCCATTCACGAATTGTGCGTGGGAAGAACGACTGCTTGTAAGTCTCCGTATTTGCTCTAATTTCTCGGATCTTTTCGTTGTGATCATTACGCGAGATATATGTGGGCGGTAGTAATATGTTGCCCATCTCTTCCCGGAATGTGCTCTCTCGTAATTTCGATAATAAACCTCTCCGTATTGCGTAACGCCTTTCTTGAAGTGTCCGCCACTGGAGCTTGTTCAGCATCTCCGTAACGCTCTCGCGCTGACTAAATGTCCCCATGACGAATCGCGCTGCTTTTCGCTGGATCATGTCTATCTCTTCTATTAATCCAACCTGGTAAGGGTCCCATACTGATGAGCAATACTCAAGAATCGGACGAACAAGCGTTTTGTAAGCTACTTCTTTCGTCGATGAGTCACATTTTCTTAGAATTCTTCCTATGAATCTCAACCTGGCGCCTGCTTTTCCCACTATTTGTTTTATGTGATCATTCCACTTCAGATCGCTCCGGATAGTAACTCCTAAGTATTTTACGGTCGTTACCGCTTCCAATGATTTACCACCTATGGCATAATCGTACTGGAATGGATTTCTGCCCCTATGTATGCGCATTATATTACATTTATCTACGTTTAGGGAAAGCTGCCAGCTGTCGCACCATGCATTAATCCTCTGCAGGTCCTCCTGGAGTACGTACGAGTCTTCTGATGTTGCTACTTTCTTGTAGACAACCGTGTCATCTGCAAATAGCCTCACGGAGCTACCGATGTTGTCAACTAAGTCATTTATGTATATTGTAAACAATAAAGGTCCTATCACGCTTCCCTGCGGTACTCCCGAAATTACCTCTACATCTGCAGATTTTGAACCGTTAAGAATGACATGTTGTGTTCTTTCTTCTAGGAAATCCTGAATCCAATCACAAACCTGGTCCGATATTCCGTAAGCTCGTATTTTTTTCACTAAACGTAAGTGCGGAACCGTATCAAATGCCTTCCTGAAGTCCAGGAATACGGCATCAATCTGCTCGCCAGTGTCTACGGCACTGTGAATTTCTTGGGCAAATAGGGCGAGCTGAGTTTCACATGATCTCTGTTTGCGGAATCCATGTTGGTTATGATGAAGGAGATTTGTATTATCTAAGAACGTCATAATACGAGAACACAAAACATGTTCCATTATTCTACAACAGATTGACGTAAGCGACATAGGCCTATAATTATTCGCATCTGATTTATGACCCTTCTTGAAAATGGGAACGACCTGCGCTTTCTTCCAGTCGCTAGGTACTTTACGTTCTTCCAGCGATCTACGATAAATTGCTGATAGAAAGGGGGCAAGTTCTTTAGCATAATCACTGTAGAATCTTAAGGGTATCTCGTCTGGTCCGGATGCTTTTCCGCTACTAAGTGATAGCAGTTGTTTTTCAATTCCGATATCGTTTATTTCAATATTTTCCATTTTGGCGTCCGTGCGACGGCTGAAGTCAGGGACCGTGTTACGATTTTCCGCAGTGAAACAGTTTCGGAACACTGAATTCAGTATATCTGCCTTTCTTCGGTCGTCCTCTGTTTCGGTGCCATCGTGGTCAACGAGTGACTGAATAGGGGATTTAGATCCGCTTACCGATTTTACATATGACCAAAACTTTTTAGGGTTCTTGTTTAGATTGTTTGCCAATGTTTTATGTTCGAATTCGTTGAATGCTTCTCTCATTGCTCTCTTTACGCTCTTTTTCGCTTCGTTCAGCTTTTCCTTATCAGCTATGATTCGACTACTCTTAAACCTATGATGAAGCTTTCTTTGTTTCCGTAGTACCTTTCGTACATGATTGTTATACCACGGTGGATCTTTCCCCTCGCTTTGGACCTTAGTCGGTACGAACTTATCTAAGGCGTACTGGACGATGTTTCTGAATTTTTTCCATTTTTGTTCCACATCCTCTTCCTCAGAAATGAACGTTTGATGGTGGTCACCCAGATATTCTGCGATTTGTGCCCTATCACTCTTGTTAAGCAAATATATTTTCCTTCCTTTCTTGGCATTTCTTATTACACTTGTAGTCATTGATGCAACCACTGACTTATGATCACTGATACCCTCTTCTACATTCACGGAGTCGAAAAGTTCCGGTCTATTTGTTGCTATGAGGTCTAAAACGTTAGCTTCACGAGTTGGTTCTCTAACTATCTGCTCGAAGTAATTCTCGGACAAGGCAGTCAGGATAATGTCACAAGAGTCTCTGTCCCTGGCTCCAGTTCTGATTGTGTGACTATCCCATTCTACACCTGGTAGATTGAAGTCTCCCACTATTACAATAGTATGATCACGAAACTTCTTCACGACGTTCTGCAGGTTCTCTCTGAGGCGCTCAACTACTACGGTTGCTGATGCAGGTGGTCTATAGAAGCATCCGACTATCATACCTGACCCACCTTTGATACTTAACTTAACCCAGATTATTTCACATTCGCATTCGCTAATAACTTCACTGGATATTATTGAATTCTTTACTGCTATAAATACTCCTCCACCATTGGCGTTTATCCTATCCTTGCGGTATGTATTCCATTCTGTGTCTAGGATTTCGTTACTGTTCACTTCCGGTTTTAACCAACTTTCCGTTCCTAATACTATATGCGCACTATTTCCTTCAATAAGAGATACTAATTCAGGAACCTTGCCCTGGATACTCCTGCAGTTTACCAATATTACGTTAACTTTTCCTGTTTTTGGTCTCTGAGGACGGACGTTCTTTATCAACGACGATAATGTCCTCTCTGGTAAGCCGTCAGGTATTTTATCGTTTCGCCCAAAATCTTTTTTCCAGGCGTCCGTCCAACACCAGATGGCTTTCTTTTTCAGTAATTTCAAAAGTGACGTACTGTTTAGTAACTCTTTAGAAATGAAACGACAGAAAAATGAAGTTAATCCGGAAAATGCTTTTAATTTGTAGGATGAAGAAAGTTTACTATAGGATCCAACATACTGAGATCAGGTTTGATGCTTGCTGACGAAGTAATATGCCCTACAACTTTTATATGTTCTCTATCAAATGTGCTTTTTGTAAGTTAGCTGTAGCACTGGTTTTAAAAAATCTATTGTAAAATTGGTCAACTAGTTCAAGACGTTCTTACCATGTTTCAGAAGCAATAAGAATGCCATCAACATATGCTGTTGCTTTATCTAAAAGATCAGAACTAGTACAGTTTCAAGTGCTGCAATGAAAATTCCTGCACTTACAATTAAACCGAAAGGTGGTACATAAGACTGGTAACTCCTTCCAGAGTGAACAAAAGCAGTGTATTTTTTTTCACGCTTCATAAAGTTCCTCCAGCCAATAAGAACACCTGAGGTCTAGGCTAGTGAGCTATTTTACACCATAGAATATTTGCAATTATTCTAAGTTCTCCGACTGAGTACGAACTGGTACAATAATTTTGTTAATCGCTCTTGCGTCTAAAATGAGTCTTACGTTGCTTTACTTCCTGGAAGCAGTAGGCTAAAGTGTGGAGATAAAGACGGTTCTATAACCTTCCACATAATTTTCTTAATTTCATGATCTCTCCCTTCGTCCCCGGAATGGGGTATGATTTCCCGCAGTATGTTTCATGTGGCTTGACATTCATTTGATAGATAAACGTATTAATTACGCCTTGTTTTTTGTCAAACGTGTGTAAATGTTTTATCAGCACAACATTCAATTCGTGTTGTTGTGTTTCACTTAAATACGTGGATTCTGTGATCTTAGTATTAATGTGTTCATCATTGTTTACACTACTCTAATTTTGAGTCGTAGTATATTCACATGGCGCACTTTTGTGTTTTAGAAACCGTACCTTTAACTTTGGACAAAACTTACCTTGTCTGTCTGGGGTGCACAATAAATCAACTTTTGTCTACTCTCGTGCATCAAAATGAATTTTCCTTTGGAAAAGTCGGACAATGTGTACCATTCTCTAAAACGGTCAATGCCGAGGAGGCATTCCACAGCGAGACCTCTTATTACTAGGCACTGGCACAATATAGCTCCATTTTCTATTATTATTTCGACCTGTGTCTGCCATTTCACTAATATAGCTTTTGCACCAACAGCACCTGAGGCTCTGCATCCTTGTACTGGGAGTATAGGGTTTTTTGTGGCTCCTATTATTCGTTTGAAAAATGTTTGTGAGACACTATTTGCCGTCGCGCCCCTGTCGACAAGTATAGTGACTGGTATTTTGTCTACGGTTCCTTTTATTTTAGCTTGTACTGCCATTGGCCACACGATGCCTCTGAGGGCAGGGGCGCACGAAAGATAATTTACAGAAATACCTAAACTCCAGATATCAATCATAATTCAACAAGGACACGGAGCTACCAGAATCCAACACCGCGCACAAGATTTCTTGTCGTAGGCGGGCACAGATAAAATGGAGGGCAGATCCTGAGGAAGCTTGAACACACGCGTACGATGGCGCACGCCTCCGACGGAAACAATCGCCCTCACCCTTCGTCACCTGACATCATTTGCCGGGTCTAGGAGCTCTCTTTATCAGAGCCTCGCGCACTGGACTCGCATCCTGATTTAGGTTTTCCGTGATTTCCCTAAATCACTCCAGGCAAATGCCGGGATGGTTCCTCTGAAAGGGCACGACCGACTTCCTTCCCCATCCTTTCCTATTCCGATGAGACCGATGACCACGCTGTCTGGTCTCCTTCCCCAAACCAACCAACCAACCAGACCCTCGCGCAGCAAGTGATCGCGGGGGCCGCACCGAAAACTACCTTTCACAGAAAATGTGTTGGACGCTTGAGGAGACCTATTAATTCTCGAGCTGGGCGGAGGTGTCTCCAAGTGCTCCCCACGCCTCCGCTCCTCGTCGGCAAATGACAAAGGGTTCAATGGAATTAATGTTTGCAATTCTCGAAAGCTAGTGGGGTCGGAAGGAAAGGCCAAGCGCAACCTATCCTTGGGATGCATGTCATCCAAAATGTTTGATACAGTATTGAGTTCCGAAACCGTTGTGCAATAGGCAAGGTGGCTTGGCGCACTCACTCGACGTACTGGCTCAGCAGTTCAATGACGCCAGCAGCTGCCGGTACTGTCTGCGTTCAAACTTGCTACACATCCGTGGCGAGAACTTGCTATCGACAATCGGTTCCCTTAGTTGGCCTATTGAGCCCTCCCGTTTCAGGACCTCAGATATAAAATCACTCGGAGTAGCTTTCGCCAAGGGGTAAAGTAATGATAGTATCACATGGTGAGGCGACCCCAGGGCATCTGCACGAAATTCAAATTGCACCAACATCCACAAAAACTACTGGACACGGCCCAAGGTATCTAGCGAAAGCTCTGAAATACCACTGATTAGGAACGTAATTGGGTTGAGTAGTGTAGCGAAATGATTAGCCGGAGGGCTACCTAAACCTTTGGTCCCGGATGCCTCATCAAACAATTGATTCGTGAAGGTAGCTGGTGGAAGTGCTCCTGCTTCCTGACTTTCCAAGCTTAAGGACGCTTCCTTACTGTAAATCCCTCGCTTGATCGATCAACTGCACCATCCTGGAAACTTCAGGTTGGCTAAGTTGCAAAAAGGTTCTGCCCTCAAACGATTCCCGATATGTGTTACATGGACCTGAATGCTACCAACTTGCCTAACACTAGGCGGAATGTCCTGCAGAAAAGACAGGTTCCTCTGTACATCATCCAACGCCGCGGAAATATTATGGAGAGAAACACCTACCTAACCAATGTCACTCGCCGAAATGCAAAGCGGTGGGCTCAACGCCGTGCGCGACCTAGCCGCCAGCTCTGGAACACTACCCTCGGTGGTAAGCACCCGAATTCTAAGTTCATACTGCAAGTGCTCCTTATTCAGATGCCCAATTCCCCCACCCTGCTAACAAGTGAATAAATTAATGTAAGGGATGTAAGGCGAAAGGTTAGGGCCCATGCACCAACTTGTGTCATTTCCTGTTACTACCTTATTGACATAAATACCTCTATAACAGGTAGCCATTTGGCAAATACAATTTCACTTCTTTACAGCACGGACTGGGTAAGATATCAGATCACAATAATAGGGCAATAAAAACAGGTAGGCTGTGATAAATAAGAGTTTCAGCTAACACAAACTATGAAACAGCTCTCAGATTAATTAAAAGGGAACTGGCAGACCTTCAGTAATAACAGCGCTGATTAAGTAAAATTACCCAATAGAAAATAGGCAGGTCTTCAACGATAACAGCTTCAGTGAAGTAAGATTACCGGATAGATAGCAGGCAGGCCTCCAATGATAACAGCTTCATTTAAGTAAAATTAGAGAACAGAAAACAGGTAGGCCTTCAATGAGAAATTAACAGTTAAAACCACAAAACTCAAAGCTTGACTGAAGTTCACGAACCAAGGCTGAAGCTTGATAGTTCCAGAGGGGCCCAGAATTCAGTACAGCGAAACTGGCTTCAACTTCCTCATCAGTGTGCCACGTCCCTGGACTGGCTGGCCAGGATACGCACGAGATGAAACTCTGAGTCAGCCACGGATTCAAATCGGCCCACAGACATGCCCAGCAACCATTCGCCGGACACCGTGCACAAGACGCTTGCCCGAGTGCTCTCCATATCCGCCCGGCGGACCTCCCACACAGTCCTGCTCGTTCCGTTACTACTTGTAACGTCGGAAATGCATATCCTCCTATTTCCATCTATTGTACTATTATTTTTTTTCCTTGTTTTGTTACCTCAAGATATGACATTTCTGTCTCTTTATATATTGTAATTGTTTTACTGTTTGTATATATATATTTATACACTCATATCGATGTATAATTGGTTTGTTTCGTAAATATTATTTGTATTTTTACGCTGGGTCTTGCCTAGGGAAAACTGCTATCGAACGATTACATCGATGGGTCGTGTGAAGAATCAAAGTGTGTAGGATCTTTGGTAGTGTTAACTCTGCCGCGTGGAGCGAGGGCAGAGAGAGTCTGGCTGGAGTAGCGAGTGGAGCAGGTGTGTTGTGTGACGCTCCCGCGAGTTGCCGCGCTTTCGGGGTTTGGCAGCATGTAATTGCGCTCGACTCGCGATGATAGTTTCTGACATGGTGTCGCGAACGGGAAGCATTAGCTGGCGCACATCAAGAGCCCGTTTCGCCTGGTGACCGTGTCGAGAAGAAGGCGCGCCAACATCCAGCTTCTGCAACAGCGACGGCCGACAATGAGTGACTGTCGCCACCTCCTCGATCGACGGCTTCAAACCTTCAATCAACCAACAAGGAAGACTAAAAGCACGTAAAGTTTCAGAACTGTATGGCAGACCTCAGCTTTTCAAATTGTTCCATTTGCCTCGCAAAATTACAGCAACTTAGCATGAACCTTTGTTGCTCATTGTCCCAATTGCATTGCCAAGCAGGGTCCCTTCCTTTTCCGAAATGAGCCCGAGGGTCGTTGAAATTCAAACGCCAGCATCATTCGATTTCACTGCTTTAATTTCAGAGTTCAGCTGGCTACAATATTTAGATTGCACAAGCACAAATTAAGAGTGCGAGTTTTGTTACCGTATTTTAGTTACCTGTGACTGCAGCTCAGCTTGGTACGTACTAAATTTTACTATTGTTAATTGTTCAGAATCATTTAATTCAAGTTCAAAGTTAATTCTCTTATTTCTAAATTGCGTAGATTCAAGTAGCTTTTGAAATGATTGTTGAGGTAGTCCAAGACTAACCTTATTTTACTGAATGTCGATGTGCTTCAGAAAGAAAGCTCACTATTAACTTCAGTCACTAAATTAACTTTCGATTTTCCGGTTTCATTAATTCTTCTGCTAAATTAAGTGTAGCGAAATTTATTACTTCTGACAAACTTTCAGTTTTCTCGCTACACGTGTCAACCTTCAGTTGCCACGCTTCTAGTGCTAATTATATGTGTAATAACCTTTCTTTTTCAGTTACTATAGTAATTGTCCTTAGGACTGGCGACCGTAATTTCCCCCAAATCTCAAATATCTAATTACCGCTAGTTAATTGTTAACGTAACGGCCGCACATTTACTTTCTTCATTAACTTAACCCCTTTTCAAAATTAATTTCCACCAGTTTCATTTGCATTTTTTCCTTTCATTTAGATGTAACCCTTTCCTCCCTCTTTACCGACAGATTAACTTCGGTGACGATTGCTTTTCCCAAATTTCCATTAGGTACACGCGGTTTAATTTTTCACTGTCATTAAGGTCGATAAGTGAGGGGGAGTTTACACGTGGCGACCTGGTGACAGGGCAATCTTCAAATTTTAGGTTGTTCTGGACACGAATTTTGCATTGTACAAATCTCGTAACAAAGTACTGGTTATGTACAGGCCGTTACGTCAGCGAGAATAAGTAGTGGGAGTAATCCTAATTATATTTGAGATTTGGCATTTATATTGAAAATTATTAAAATGAGTGAAGGCAACAATTACCAAAATTTGGTAGACTTGGATACGGAACAATCGGTCGAACAGTGGGAAACGCGCACCGCGGTACCCATTGTTCAGGGGCAGGCGGCGAACATGAAAGACGCGACCGCCGAAACGCAACAAAGAGTAGAAATGGAATTCCAAACTTTAGAAAATGTTTCGGAATCGGAAGTGAAAATCAAATCTGAATCCCTTGATGACGAATACGGGGGAAAAATTAAAGAGGAAGCCGCTGCGGAAGTAAAACCGGTAGTTTCCGGGAATTTAACTGATTTATTGAATGTTTTGATTAACGAAATCAAGAGTCAATCGGCCAAGCAAGAAGATCAGGCTGCCAAGCAAGAAGCTCAGTCTGAAAAATTTGAACGGATGCTAGACAATCAGAACAAAGCTATTAACGTTGTTATCAACAATGTTGGAGTTGTTAACACAAAAGTTGATAAAATCAAAGAAGATATTGTTGTAATTAATACCGAAATCGGTAATCTTAAACAGGAAATGATAGGCGTTCAGGCGGAAATTGCGAGCATAAATACTCGTTTTAATTCTGAAATTAGCAGAATCGAGAAAAGTGTAGGAGAATCAGTTGCTCCGATCATCGAGAATAAGGTGACGGAACAAATTCAATTAGTGAAAAAAGAGGATCAAAAGAAGGTGGAAACTTTAAAGGCTTTAGTATCCGAAGTAGATACCAAAGTGACGAAGCAGGCTAATACCTGCGAAGAGAAAGAAAGGGAAGTAGAAACGCTTGCGACAACCACTTGTCAAGTAATTACGAGAGTGTCGGAATTAGAAAAGAAGCTTGACGAAAAACAGAGCTATGTGCCAATCTATGCACATAGTTCGGAATTGTTGACGAAAGAGGAGCGGTTCGACCCCTTGAAAAAAGGCGGTATACACGCGACGGATTTCATTAAGAATTGTGAAAGAGTTTTACCCAGATCATGAACTAATGAGAGAAAAATTAATGCGATTATTGATGTGTTGGCTGGTGATGCCAAGCGTTGGGGCTTAAACCTCAACATTACGAACCTGACTTTTGACGAATTTAAAAATTTGTTTCTGGCTGAATACTGGTCAGAGCAAAAACAGCAAAGTGTCTGGTGCGAATTTGTCGTATCGAGGCCTTTCGATGCGAATTCGTGCGGTTCGATGAAGGAGTTTTGTGAGGGCTGGATCCGCAAGTTGGAATATTTGCGTGACCGCCGCTCGGAATCCGAAATAGTCTGGGAACTCTACAAGAAGCTTCCAGATGATACAAAACGATACGTAGGAAGCAATTACAGGACAGTCAATGATTTCCTGGAAAGAGTGGAGGACGAGGACAATTGGCGCAATAATCGCGACAGTGGTAGAGGCCGTGGTAACAACAATGGGTACCACAACTACGATAACCATGGGAATAATGCATACCGCAACCATGGCAGCAATAACAATAATGGTTCGGACCGTAATAACAATCGGTACAATGCAAATAACAACAGGAATAACGGAAACCAGTATCATACTAGCGTGATACGGGCTTCGCGCAATAGTAATAACGTCAGAGGGTGTGATAAGCCGCCTCAGCAGCATCCGGAGAGCGTATCTGCTGGGACGAGACAGGGAAACCATTAGCCGCGCCGGTGAGGGGCCGACCGGCCGTGGAGAAATTTTGGCGGCCCAATAACAGGAGAAAACCCAGGTGTCGTCGATATGAAAATTCCGTGTGGAATAATCAACGGCGGGAGAGTGTGCCAGTTATAGGAGAAAGGAGTGCGCCCACAAATAGTAGATCAGCTGTAGACACGGCAGTAGAAAATACATTCACTGTCAGTGAGAACAATTTAAGTAGTGTTCCGGAAATCGATTATAAAGTGGCAGCTGTAATACCCACAGCGGAACTGGAGATTGAGTTTAAGAATGATTCGCAAGTGTTGAAAGAAGATCAGATGACGGATAAAACGTCCGTCATCGAGCGAGGGGATGCAGAGAGGGATGAGGTCTGGTTAAGGCAGTTCGGTCGCTTATACGACGAACTAAGAGATCATAGGGGCCTGTACGGGAGAAGTGTTTATGGGGAGCGCGGGCAGGATTTGCCGCGTCTCGTCCCGCAGGAAGATAGTGATTGTGAAGTGATAGAAAGTTCTGGCCCTAACCGGCAGACTTTACTAGAAATAGTTGATGTTAAGGGGGAGCACGAGCAAGATGCGTCGTGTTTCGTCCCGCAAAAGTTGGATGTTGAAGTAGTAACGGAAAGTTCTGGCCCTAACCGGCAGACCTTACCGAAAGTTTCAGTGGTAGAAGTAGCCGACCCATCCGACGCAAACCTCCAGTTTAAACATTGCGAAAGTATTAAGGAGTAAGATTGCGAAAATTTTAGTGATAGCCGGACACGATTGGTAGAAAAGCACATAGATTACAGCGTGTATGAGGTTAGAGCTGACATTATACAGTCAGACGATAGCAGTGTGGGTTGCGCAGATCTAGAGGAAGTAATTGCAGATACTACTGGGCACATTCCTCCAGGTAGATTGGCAAATGAGATCAATCTGACTAAAGAGGAATCAATGAAGGTGACAATTAGTGAATTGATAGCAATGCAACACTCACTAGTTGACGAGTTACAGGAAAAGGTTTCGGTATTGGAGGCGAAGCGACAGACTAAGCCTCAGGACAAACGTGTTGAAATTAAAACTGTATGTGAACAGAGGCTGAAAAAGCCGCCAGATAAGCCGAATTTAGGATCAAAGCCGGGTGGTTTTTTCTGGAATGACCTGGATATAGACGAAGATTTACTGTGGGAAAATAATGAAACAGTCGAGGACAAGTGTAGACAGATAGTAGTGTCTGTTAATATGCACGACCTACAACTAAACGTGTTGATTGACACCGGTGCAGAATTGAGTGCTGTATCTGGGAAAATATTTGAGTTACTGAAAGACAGACCTGGCATCGTAGTTATGCCAGTAACAGGAGTGAAAATTATCGGTGTTACTGGGAAGGCCAGTAAACCGGTCACAAAACAGATTTTTGTCAACTTCGAGATATGTGGGGCACGATTTGAACAAGAGTTTGTCGTCGTGCCAGACTTAACTACGAAAGTAATTATCGGGTTAGATTGGCTATTAAAGTACCGTGCAGTGGTTAACTGCGAAAGCAAAACTTTGACATGTATGTCACTAGATAAAACAATGGTAGTTGGTTTTGACGAGGCAGGAGACGGTGTGCATAGGCAATACCAGCCTATACACATTGTTAACTGGCCGGATGACATTGACGTAGGAATGAGTTTGAACTGCCGTAACATGAGGAATCTCGGCATTGACAATAATGTAGAAAGTGAATTGGAAAGTATTGTAGACGGTGTGTCAAATGTAACACACGAACAAAGACGAGGCCGACTGTGCCGTACCTATTGCCATCACAACCATAGGGCATGGGGCAAATATGTAGCAGTATTTGAGAGAATTATGAACACCTTGAGACATGAATCGACGGGATTTTCTCCAGAGGAAATCCTGTTGGATGACAGAAGTAAAAGTTTAGTGGAAGAGATAATCAAATTCCCTCCACGGATTGACATTAGTATTGGTGTGAAAAAAGATCGTTTGCGAGAAGTAATGAAGCTTAAAGCCGATGCTCGCATACGTCGTCATGACGCTAAAGCGCGTTTTCCTAAGTTTGCGATCGGAGACTTAGTACTTGTAAAAGCTCATGAGAAATCGAGCGAGATAGACAATGAAATCTCTAAATTTAAGTTTGTTTGTAATGGACCATATAAAGTCATTGGTATACCTCACACAAATGCTTATTGCTTAGAGTATCCAAGCTCTGGAAAGCTATTAGGTATACGAAACATTGTAGACCTGAAATTGTACCAACCAAGGATTGATTAGTACCACAGATAGGGTAATTTGTACAGTATGTAGATATAGAGTGTAAGATTTAAGGATGTGCCATGTGGCGATGCTTTTGCCTGACCTAGAGGTCATTAAAGAAGTTGTAATTAATAAGTAATTTATGTTGATTAAATGATTTAAGAGTTACTGAATATTAATCAATTTAAAAATCCAAGCTGCTAGTTTAAGTTTTCAGCTGAGTCACAGTAGATTAAGCAATGTAAATATGATTTTGTAACTAGCTGTAAGATTCCATGAATATGTATTTTACTAGTCATTGCCGATGTACTTAGACGCTGTTTTAAGTTTCAGGCTTGTACATGTGTGATGATGGACAGTGTTGAGTTATCCACTGTGATAGTGTTAATGGACTCCTTGAGATTACTCGGGAGTGAGTTTTTCCGAAAGAATTCAGTGAAACGGACGTTCTGGAAATGGCGTTACACAGGCGAGTGAGATCAAGCGTGCCGCACAGGCGGGCGCAACAATACTGGCGAGGCGGTGCCGCTGTCGGCTCTTGTGCCGCTGTCGGCATTCTTTGTACTTGCGAGTACGGAAGGCGGAATTGTTTTTCTTCCCGGACAGATGATGTGAAAGAATTCTGCTGTCAATACTTATGTTTTTTTCGATCTACTGAATATTATTTTCTTGTTTAGCATTAAGTGGACTCTCATGCCAAGCGTATTAATTACGAAAAGGTTATATAAAATGTGTATTCTATGTAATTAATAATTAATTTGCGTATTTTGATCTACCTGTTTTTATGACCATGTACTCTGATTAATTTTGCAAACAGTATTCCATTTCATGACAGTGTTACGGATTTTGACGATTTTGGAATAGCTAAACCATTTTCTATATCTTCTATGAATTTTAATATGTTGTCAACCTCTTTTATTTTGTGCAAGATGACAGAGTGGAATAAGATTAGGAGTGTCTCCACTCAATTATTATGGTCTAAAAATTGATTTATGATTAATTAGACGAATGCTAAATTTTGTTGATGTTTTGAGCATATGCATTTCCGCTGTTTCTTTTTTGGGACATTTTCTGAGTCTGTTTACGTTACACGAACATCCTCAGACAATGTGGGGCACGTGTAACGCCGGAAATGCATATCCTCCTATTTCCATCTATTGTACTATTATTTTTTTTCCTTGTTTTGTTACCTCAAGATATGACATTTCTGTCTCTTTATATATTGTAATTGTTTTACTGTTTGTATATATATATTTATGCACTCATGTCGATGTATAATTGGTTTGTTTCGTAAATATTATTTGTATTTTTACGCTGGGTCTTGCCTAGGGAAAACTGCTATCGAACGATTACATCGATGGGTCGTGTGAAGAATCAAAGTGTGTAGGATCTTTGGTAGTGTTAACACTGCCGCGTGGAGCGAGGGCAGAGAGAGTCTGGCTGGAGTAGCGAGTGGAGCAGGTGTGTTGTGTGACGCTCCCGCGAGTTGCCGCGCTTTCGGGGTTTGGCAGCATGTAATTGCGCTCGACTCGCGATGATAGTTTCTGACATGGTGTCGCGAACGGGAAGCATTAGCTGGCGCACATCAAGAGCCCGTTTCGCCTGGTGACCGTGTCGAGAAGAAGGCGCGCCAACATCCAGCTTCTGCAACAGCGACGGCCGACAATGAGTGACTGTCGCCACCTCCTCGATCGACGGCTTCAAACCTTCAATCAACCAACAAGGAAGACTAAAAGCACGTAAAGTTTCAGAACTGTATGGCAGACCTCAGCTTTTCAAATTGTTCCATTTGCCTCGCAAAATTACAGCAACTTAGCATGAACCTTTGTTGCTCATTGTCCCAATTGCATTGCCAAGCAGGGTCCCTTCCTTTTCCGAAATGAGCCCGAGGGTCGTTGAAATTCAAACGCCAGCATCATTCGATTTCACTGCTTTAATTTCAGAGTTCAGCTGGCTACAATATTTAGATTGCACAAGCATAAATTAAGAGTGCGAGTTTTGTTACCGTATTTTAGTTACCTGTGACTGCAGCTCAGCTTGGTACGTACTAAATTTTACTATTGTTAATTGTTCAGAATCATTTAATTCAAGTTCAAAGTTAATTCTCTTATTTCTAAATTGCGTAGATTCAAGTAGCTTTTGAAATGATTGTTGAGGTAGTCCAAGACTAACCTTATTTTACTGAATGTCGATGTGCTTCAGAAAGAAAGCTCACTATTAACTTCAGTCACTAAATTAACTTTCGATTTTCCGGTTTCATTAATTCTTCTGCTAAATTAAGTGTAGCGAAATTTATTACTTCTGACAAACTTTCAGTTTTCACGCTACACGTGTCAACCTTCAGTTGCCACGCTTCTAGTGCTAATTATATGGTCCGCCCCCCCACCATCTGCCCTTGGCTAGGGTGTGTCATCTTTGTGCCAACATTTTAGTACAGTGTTTACAGTGAGTGTTCAGTGTTGTGTGTCTTTTCCGAAGTGTAGCGAATGGACATCATATTGTCGCTGGATGTGATTTTTATATCTCTTGCGAACAGAAACCAGACTGTCGCCATGTTGTTTTAATTGTCTGTCTACTATGTTACCTGTCTGCTTCCTGTGTATTTTATTAGCTTTGCCAACCTTTTGCTTTATGTTTTAACTTTCCACAATTTTCCGCCGTTTTACAATTTAAGTCACTGTTTTATCGCCTGCTTTTATTGTTTCTTATCTTCTTACGTTTTACAAAGTCTGTCGGCTGGAGAGCAGTGTAATTAGCTGCTGCCAGCCCTTCGGGGGGAACCGAAATTCAATAAAGGAAAAAAAAAAAAAAGGCCCAGCCTGCCAGTATAACCTTGCGTCCGTCTCAGGACATATCGCCTCGCCTTAGACAGCGTATTTACAAAAAAATGGTTCAAATGGCTCTGAGCACTATGGGACTTAACATCTGCAGTCATCAGTCCCCTAGAACTTAAAACTACTTAAACCTAACTAACCTAAGGATATCACACACATCCATGCCCGAGGCAGGATTCGAACCTGCGACCGTAGCAGTCGCGCGGTTCCGGACTGAGCGCCTAGAACCGCTCGGCCACCGCGGCCGGCAGCGTATTTACTTTCGTGTTTTGTTTACGTGTGGAAGTGGTTGTCTAGTTAGGTTTTCTTGGCTCTGTTGTTTCGTTATTGTTGTCGTAAGGTCCTTCGTTGGGCATGTCCATCTTCTTCCGTTGTGTTGTTGTTTGCGGTCCGCGCCGCGGATCCCACTGCGTTTTCCGTCACTTCAACCCCGCGTCTGTTCCGGTCGCCGTTACAACACTTAAAATGGGTCAGCCACTGCCACAGATCGTGTTAACGTGAGGAGTGTTTGCATTTCTTAAAATATTGGCACATTCTGCCAATCTACAATAATGCAGAATTTGTCATCTGTGAATAATTAGACGTCTTGATCGATATGAGTTTGGAGTTTTGTGGTAAAGTCTTATTGAACCAAACTGCTAAGATCATCGGTCCCTAAGCTTACGCACTACTTAATCTAACTTAAACTATCTTACGCTAAGGACAACAACACACACACCCATGCTCGAGGGAGGACTCGAATCTCCGACGGCGGCAGCCGTGCAGACCGTGACAAGACGTCCAAGACCGCGCGGATTATCGACGTGAGACCCGCTATAAAGAGTGTGGTAAAAGGTACTTTCTTAACCATAATTATATTAGCACGTCTTCCCAATATATTAAGGAGGGCATTGGAAGAATCAATGTTTATACACCTCCGTGCGAGCTGTCATTAGTCTAGTATTACTTTAATGGTATCTAAGTATGAGATATATAAGAAGGGGAAGAATATTGGTTGATTCATGAATGAACTCACCTTCTTGGAACCTTATGACTAGGTTTTCGTTAGATAATATACCTATAGCTCAGAACGTCTGCTTCTTGGCAAAGCTTGTGACCATTCACGGCGCTCTTATTTTTAAATTCATCAATAAATCTTGGAAAGTTACTTGCAGAAGTCTTCAAATGATTCAAGATGAGTTCGAAACGTTTTACTTTAAGAAAACGCTAAACACAGCAGTAAACATGGTTAACGTATCACAAAAGGAAATAATAGTTATGAAGTAAGTTTGTCTGTGCATCTATGAGAAGACGGGCTAGTAGCAGCATCGAGAAGGTATTTCCAATGTAAGAGATAAAATTCATCAATGGGTCATTCTAAGAGTAATATACTATCTGACCGTACGTATCTGGACACCTCTACGTAAAGCGGAATAGAGCACTAGACGTCACAAGAGACGGACACGCCAGTACAAAAGGAGACGCGGAGTATTGTGTTGTCAGTAGAGAAACAGTAACATCAGAGTGGATCGCTCAAGAGAGCTCACCGACTTTGAACGTGGACTAGTCATTGGATACCACCTAAGTGACACACCCGTCAGGGACATTTCAACTCCTCTACAGCTGTCCAAGTCGATTGTTAGTGAAGTGATTGTGAAATGGATACGCAAATGAACAACTACAGTTAAAACAAGACCAGGCAGGCATCTTGTGTTGATGGACAGGAACCGTCAAGATTTGCGGAGGAATTGCATAATGTCGGTAGACGAAATCACTTGTTAGTTCCAAATTGCTACATTCAAGTTAACACGATGGCTGTACGTATGGACTTAAAAAATGCGGTGCAATGATCGAGCGGCGCCTCATAAGACATGTATCTCTGTAGTCAATGCTAAGCGGCGCTTGAGGTAGAGTAAAAAGCGACGCCAATGGACAGTGGATGACTGGAAACGAGTGATTTTGAGGACGAACCACGCTATACGCTGTGGCAAGCCGATGGCAGGGTTTGGGTTCGATGAGTGACTTGAGAACATTACCTGCCAATAGCGTAGCGCCAACCGTACAATACGGAGGAGGTGGGGTTACAGTACAGACATGTATTTCGTTGTTACGGTCTGGTCCCCTTGCAGCGATTAAGAAAACGCTAAATGCGGAAGGATATGAATACATTTTACAACATTGTGAACAGCTTGGGAACTAGCCATTACCCGGATTAAGGAGAAGATAGAAATATCCCAGAGTGTACTGACTTCGAGGGCAGAGGGAGGAACCTCCGAAATGCCGCCGGCAAACCTCCCTGGGAGCGGACCTATGAGGGAACACCCAGACGCTGGGCGACAAGCCGGGCATCGAACCCCGGCGCGGACGATCGAGAGAGCACCCGCGGTCCGGACGGCGGAGAGAGCGCCCGAGGCACGGGGAGGGTGAATCTGATATATACTTCTTGCCTGCCGTCCCCTGGCAGTATATCAGCACACCCGATGATGGTAACAAGGTCGAGTGCCGAAATATTGTGTCCTTTGTACACTCACACCAGGCTGTTCACCCGAGATTTATTTCGTCGTTTTACAACATTGTTTTCTGCGTAAGGTAGAGTGACAGTTCAGAGGCGATAATTTCTTGTGACAGTGTGACAATGCATCCTCCCATTAAGCAGCAACTGTGCGGACAATAACATGTCTAAAATGGACTGGGCAGGCCAGAGTCCCGGCCTGAATCTAAACGTACACCAAGAAAGTCGACCACAATCTGGACCCCAGCGTCCAACAACACTACCTCCTCTGGATCCGGCTCTTGAGAAAGAATGGGCAGCCATTCCTCCATATGCATTCAGACACTTCATTGAAAGTGTCCCCAGCACCCAGCAGAGTTAGAGCGTCAAAACGGCGAAAGGTGGATAAAATCCATATAAACGTCCGCCAGTAGATATCGTCCTACTGTTGATCAGATAGTGTATTTTCCATTTCGGTCTTCCCTTGAAACTGGTATCTCACTAAAATTTCGCCACGTCTTCGTGTTTCAAGTGCCACGAGCTTTGCCATTTAAAGCAGAAGGTGATTACAGAAAGAAGGAGTGTCATTGTGGTAAATTGGCTGACATGTTATAATCGTAAGAGAAGTAACGTACAAAGGACACTCCGAAAAATTTTGAGACTTAACTTTTCTATATACTGTCTCTGAAGTTCTAGGCGTCACTGCAGCCATTCAGATTATTTGGTAAAGACTCAGCTGCAGAGGTCTTTTCAGAGGTTCTTTAAGTTACATTGTATTAACGGAAATGTTAAATTACAATTATTTTTGCATTTGGTCGCAAAATTCCACACGAGGCCTTTTCTGCTCAGGGATTAATAGGTATAGTCCTCAACGAACGACTACAGGTGCTTATAACCGAAGGTTATTGTGCAGCATCTATGAAATCGCTACGGTTGCAATTTCAACGGTGTACTCACCTTGTCGATGGCTGCTGTGAGGAGTCGAAGTAGCGGTCAGCTTTCGACTACTCTGCAGTCTGAATTCATGAAACTAGCGTTTAATATTCGTTTCGAAGATGAAGAGTAACCAAAATAAATCGTAAAACATGCTAAACACTGATTTTAATTCAGTACTACATTAAAAGCTTAAAAAAACAATCGTGCGGAAATGCTTCAGTCTCAGCTCCATGGCTGCATAAATCTGTCAAGCTTGGCGGCAGAAATGAAGGTCTCGCAGCCAATACAGTGCGACGAGTAAGTTGATACTTGTACGACTTACTTAGCAATGACTGCTTCTACCGACAGCCTTTCTTGGTACTGACACAGTCATAGAAACCCACGATGATTCAAAAACTTTGCTGATGACCCTTGTATAAATATCATGACTAGATACCTGCTTTGATACTTCCGGAAACGTAGCCTTATTACAAGAGGATGTTAATTACATTAAACCACCACAATAGTGAATAATTTTTAGGATGTTTCCACTCATACTCGGTGTCAACGGGGGCTAAGAAGAGCAGGGAAATCCGCCAATGAGCACAGACGCACCGGAGCGCCCGGTTGGTCATCCGGCCACCGGCACCGCGACCTTGTCGGGAACTGCCGCCGCCGCAGCCCACAGCTCACTATAAAACCTGTCGGTCGCAGACGCTGCACTCACAGAGAGGATCGCCATGGCAACGCAAGTGTCTGTCACCGCCGCCGCCGCCGTCATAGTGCTCGTAGGTGAGTTTTGTGCTGTGTTGTTACAGTTATCGTTAACTGAAGAGTTGCCGTTAATCGAAAAATTAAAAATTCGCACCTGGTTTTTGGGCTCGTCAATGAAGTACGTAAGAACGACGAGAAAATTTTCAAGTTCGAGAAACGTTTGTTTGGTTGGACACCATTACCATCTGCATTAATCACTCAGCGTGTTCGCAGTGGCGTGTGAAGATCCGGCGTGCACCGGTAGCAATTGTTGTTCGTGTTTTTGTTGGTTCTCTTTGTGATAAAAACGACTGCGAAAATAAATCATCCCGCTGCGATAAAACGATGATACAGAGTAGATTTTTGTGCGAAAGGAGACATTCGCATGAAAATTCATCAGGTTCTGCATGACGTTTATGAACTTATGGCAATTATTAAAGGGAAAGAGCAACAATAAAATTTATGGAACGACTGTGCTTAGTGAGGAGAGAAGTGGAAGGCTCAGAATTGTAAGAACCAATATTAATCGTGCGAATAGAAAAGCTGTGGAAAATTGTAACTTCACAAATAATCTTCCGAAAAATATCCATCGGTGTCACGGGTAACGTTATGCAGAGGAACCGAATTATCGGAGACTACGTGCAGATCCAAATATTACTGACTTTGTTGCCCAGGCGTCCCTGCAGTTTGTTGGAACTATTTTATAACTTCGTCTTGCACCCCATATCTCGCATACAGATGAAGGAGTCCTAAATACTTCTCTGTGCAGTGAAAACAGTTTTCCACAAAAGAATTATCAAGCTATCGTTTGTAAAAGTACTACTCCTTGATTTCGATAAAAATTGATACAATCAGTTATGTATACTTAAAAAAAATTAGCTAACCGAGACAGTGAACTAGATAGGATGTTACGTATTTTTTACGTTCCTGAAAATATGAATACTTATGTTCGAGTCGGGTAAGTTCGGTAACGTTTTCTCTTCGCGTCTAAAGTTGGAAAATACGTTAGCTAAAAATGTTTTCATAAGCCCCTACGTTTATTTAACTACGTACTGTGGATGATAGACTAGCAGACGTCCCACACATATTCCCATGTTGACCCAACATCATCGTCAGTTGCGACAGCAGTGCGCACGGAATCATCGAAATTGGACAGTGGATGAATGGAAACATGTTTTCTGATTGGATGAAACACTTTTCTCACTACACTAGGTCATTGGCCGTGTCCGGATATGGCGTCATCAAGGGCACACATGTACGACCCCAAAGATGATGACCGCTGGGGCAGTATAAAGAAATGGCGGACATTCACTTGGGGTTCCACGGGAAATGTGGTAGTAATCAGATGTACCATGACATCGTGGACTACATGAACATTATTGCGGACCACCTGCATTCCTTCATGCTTGATGTCCTTACCAAATGTCCATCTCACAAGAACAGAATCATGCTTCGCTCGTCTGAAGAGCATGATAGTGACACGTAAAGCAGACAACCTTGTATGTACAGCAGCCACAACTATGAATAGTCATTTTGGGTATTAATAAACTTCTTCAGCTGTATTCTCTGCTTTATTATTAGACCACAACCGGTTTCATGGCACTAAAAGCCACATCTTCAGGTGAATATATAACTAAAACATTCAAGCTAGAAAGCACAGATCTTTGTATCAAACATTCGTTGTCCATCAGAGCAAAACACCGCTAAAAGGCGGTATGTCACAGAATAAAATAGCCGGATTCCAATACGGTGCACGGGTCCGCTTCTCCGGTCTATAAACAATCGCTATCAGCGGTCGTGGCCGTGTGCTGTGTCACACTAATGCTGCGGCCGCGTCCCCTGTTAGCGAATTTGTAGAGGATGCGAGAAAAAAAAGAAAAAGAAACACCCAATCAGTTGCCAATAGATATACTGGAACCTTTGACCTACGTTTTCAAAGATTTAAAATTGGCTTCTTCAGAAGATGTAATGAACCTAGTTGCATCAAATTCTGATGAAGTACATTGAATAAAGCCAATCAGAACGTGATGTAACAAGGTCCATTACACTTTCTGAAGAAGAAAATTTAAAAATTGTCGAAACCTAGACCAAGACTTCCGGGAAACCTTTATTTTCAACAAGCTGGCTGATTTTTTTCAACCTCTCGAAGTTTGCTGACGTACAGCTGACGTATCAGCCTTGTTTAAGATTTTGAAATATTTGTGCGAGTTTGGAGTCCAATAGACTTATTGTTCAATAGTGTTCTTGCTACTGCTCTCTGCCTAACATGGTAGACATGTCTATATTGACACAAAAATAGGTAAACATGACCCGAGAAGTTGTGTGTCACTAATTTTGCGAAGCTTTAACGTCTGAGGGAACTGCTATTCTCATGACTACTGTTACAGGGAAGAATCATTGGGTGTCAGTTTTCTGGAAACCATCCCGCACTCTCCTGGAAATAAAACAAAACAGCCGATGGACAGTAATGGTCAGCGTCTATACAGGTGCAGCAAGCAGTAGGCAACGTGTGACCCATCCCGCCGGACAGGTTTTCCCAGGACTCTCCGGCCGCGATAAGCACTTACGTAATTTTTATAAGGCTCGGACACTCGACAGTCCAGTTTTTTGGTGAACATCTAAGCTCAGTGCCTTTCATTTCTTCTTCCTCCCACAAAAGGTCAGCAGTGGTTAAACACAATTAATTTTGGATATTACCTTCAGATTGTTCACGCGAGTATAAAAATTTCAAAAAATTAAAAGCGAGGGAAGAAACTGAGAATAATATATTGTCTTGTCGTAGAAGAAAGTATGCTAATAAAAGCTTAGATTAGCAACGCCGTTTTTCAGGGACATGGGTATACTTTGACCGTGAGATACAACCACATAAACTGTGTATATGAAGGCAAATCACGATAAGGGAAATTCTACTTCGTCTTAAGGCAAAATACAGGAGCTCTTAGTCTGTGTCTTATATGAAGAAAACAACTGTAAGCTACATTTTGTAAAAGTAGCTTACAGAGTCAAGAGACATCCGGTACGGCCGGCCGGTGTGGCCGAGTGGTCCTAGGTGCTTCAGTCCGGAACCGGGCGACTGCTACGGTCTCAGGTTCGAATCCCGCCTCAGGCATGAATGTCTGTGATGTCCTTAGGTAAGTTAGGTTTAAGTAGTTATAAGTTCTAGGGGACTGATGACCTCAGATGTTAAGTCCCATAGTGCTCAGAGCCATTTGAACCATTTGAACATCCGGTACACGCAGACGTGTTAGGGCATAGTCGCTTTCAGAACAACTTAAAACATAGCGAGTCGTCGCAGTGGTTAGCATACTGAACTTGCATTCGGGAGAACGACAATTCAAACCCGCGTCCAGCCGTCCCGATTAAGGTTTTCCGTGATTTCCTTAAATCGCTTCAGGCAAATACCGGACTGGTTCCTTTGAAAGGGGACTGCCGACTTCCTACCCCATCCTTTCTTAATCTCATGGGACCGATATCTCGCTGTTTGGTCCCCTCCCCAAAGTCAGTCATTCATTAAAATAAAATGTACCAGTGGTTTTCAGAGGCCACCAATGACTTGGGTATCTGTTGTGTATAAGCCTTATAAGATAACCTGCACATCTTTCGTGTGAATATTTTGTGCCATCTAAAATGGATACCACACCAAGGCTGACATGTCGGCAGTAACAACATAGCATCCAGTAGTCAAAAATAAAATAGAAAGTGTAGAGAGAAAGCGCTACCTGCTCTGGTTATTAAAAAGAAAAGAACTCGTTAACTGATGGACGACGAAGAATGTCAGAGGCAGAAACAACTGGAAAGATTGACATTGCCTTCGATCCTCGGTGGTGGTGTTTGTGGCATTGTCTAATTTGCTGCATCACGTACAGACACGGTCCAGCCACTTTAATGTGACTACTCACAGAAGACAGGTGGCGACACAAACAGTGGAGGGTGCATACAGGGTGTCAGGGGGACGCGGAAAACAATGCAGTCGTTGTCGTAATGTAGAAATTCAGCGAGTTATCTGACATCCAAAGGAGCATGATCTTTCGGCCTAAGAGTGGAAGCATTTCCGGAAACGGTGAAGTTTGTAAACAGTTCGCTTGCCGCCGTGGTTAAAGTATGCCGGGAATGGCAAAATGGCGCTATCCAAAACCGGCGCCGAGGCAACTGAGACGCACAACAGGCCGTAGTTGACAGGGTTCAACGACGGCTGCAGAGATGTCTAAGGGCTTAAAGACTAGAAGTGCAGCTATCGAGCAAGTGACCGCCCAGATGAACAGTGGGGCTACCAACAGTGTCTCCTCAACAACCGTTCAGCGAACGTTGCTGCGTATGGGCCTTCGCTGCAGGGGTTTGGTTCATGCATCCATGCTGATTGCTGTTAATCGACAACGAAGTTCAGAATTTGCACGCCAGTAGCGCAATTGGACGTCCACTGAGTTGCGACAGGCAACCTTTTTAGGTGAAAGATGGCGTTGGCGTGTACGGCTTGGAATTCCTGAAAGTGAAAACCCTACAACAATCGTCAGAAAGGTCCAGGCCGGAGTAGGAAGCATTATAGCATTCTCTGGGTGATCTCGTGATTCTGGATGGCACAATGGATCAACACAAGTACACAGATGAGCCGAAACATTACGACCACCTGTTTAATAGCGTGTTGTTCCATTTTTCAGACAAATAGAGATTATGCTTGGCATGGATACTACAAGTCCTTGACAGGATTCCAGAAGTACATGGCACCACATGTCTATGCACAGGTAAACCAATTCCCGCAGTTTATGGGATGGTGGTTAACGGGAACACAGTTGGAGCCCGATATGTGTTTCAGTGGGTACAGATCAGGTACTGGCAGTTTATGGGATAGTGGTTAACAGGCACACAGCTGGAGCCCGATATGTGCTTCAGTGGGTACAGATCAGGTACCCGGAACTTATGGGGTAGTGGTTAATGGGTGCGCAGCTGGAGCCCAGTATGTGTTTCAGTGGATACAGATCAGGTACTCGCAGTTGATGGGATAGTGGCTAACGGGCACACAGCTGGAGCCCGATATGTGTTTCTGTGGGTACAGATCAGGCAGTTTTGCTGGCTAAGAAATCAGTGTGAGTTCACTGTAATGCTCCCCAAACCAATGTAGCACGATTCTGAGATTGCAACACGGACAGTTATCCTGCTGAAAGATGTCATCAGCGTAGGGGGAGACTTCAGGCATGAAGAGATGCAGATGGTCCGCAATAATGTTCACATAGTTCACTGCTGCATCTTTGGCACGCTGCATGTTTCGTGCAGCCATTCGCCTGGATGACGGCATGTAAGGACCAGATCAACGAACTGGTGCAACAAGTAATGCGATTCATTCGAGAGGCGATACGTTTCTATTGATCCACTGTGAGAACTCAGTGATCCTGTGTCCACTACAGTCATAACTGACGATGTCGTTGGGTCAACACAGGAACACATGGGGGTCGTGTGATATGGAGCTCCATGTTCAACAACATTGCATTCTATCGTCAGATTTGCCACAGATCGCTGCCTATCCAGGATTCCATAGCGGGAGATCCTCCGACCTCTGCGTTTTGTAATGAGACGTGGTCGTCCAATACCATACGGGTCACTCGTTGTTTCAACATCGTTCAACCACTTTCCACAGATGCTCATGACAGTAGTACGCCAACAGGCGACCAGCTTCGCCATTTCAGAGACTCTCGTTTCCAGCCGCAGGGCCATAACAATGTTCCAGTTGTCACGACCGCTTATATAAATGGATTTCCGCATTTCCGGCACGCATCCTCACTATAATGACTGCCCATTCGTCTCTCTTCCACTTACATTCTTTCCTTCCTGCGTCACGTGCCCCTATCACCATCAGGAGGCATTAAACCTCGCGGTGGACAGTGGTCATAAAGTTTGCTCATCAGCATATGTATATATCCAACTGTTTGGGGACGATGCCCACCCGTACGTGCAGTTTATTTCTCCTTGGCATGATGGTATCTACCACCAGGACACTGCAACGTGTCACACAGTTCGCAGTATACGTGTGTGGTGCTAAGAGCACCAGGGTGAGTTTACCGTACTCTCCTGGCCACCACCCTCTTCGGATCTAAACCCAGTCGAGAAGGTCGGAATGGTTCCACGACCCTGTCGTAAAAGGATTTTTTTTTCCGCAAGCCTCTGCAGTAATGTACAAGGGACCTATGGAATAGTTTGTTTTTGCTTTCTAACCATCAAGATTTCGGAATCTACCTAGAGACATTGGCTGGCGACGTCTGTTTCGCTTCGGCAAAATGAGTGACTGACAAATTAATGAATCAAATGGCCGTAGGCCGAAGGATCTGAAACAGACGCCATCAGGCCGTATATCATCTCTGTTGTACTGTCTCTGTTGCGTAATTACTGAAACAGATAACAAAGTATTATTCGCTTTCCACACTACAGTAATCAGTCACACATTCTGTCATTGCTCTCAAATATCAATTCCTATACAATGGAGTGTGCACTAAACTGATTTTGCTGATAAACTGAAACGGTACATAGCATCTAGAAATCAGATCAGGCATTCTCCCACCCGAACGGTAGTCTACCTGAATACGAAGTTCAAGCTGTAGTTTATGTCCACATTTGGAAAATAATTTATATAAATTTTCTTTATTAATTCTGAAATAATTGCAATTGAGTGTGGTTCTTACTGCAGGATTCTAATTAGAGCGCGTTAAAATTACTTTTACTCCCATAAAACTTACTTAAAGCCGGACTACGACTAAATTGATTGCAGTTATACAAACTTCTGTGAAAAAATGCAGGAATCCTGCACCGCCGTTGTAGGCAAGATCCTAGTGGAGGTGGTTTGCCGCTGCCTTCCTCCGACCTGTTACGATGCGTCAAGTGTATACCTGTGTCGTGTGGATATCCGTGCTGAGTGCTTAACGTCCCCGTCCGACGGACGGATCACCGTCAACAGTATCACATGCGCTCACTTTATGAGACACTGCTGAGTGGTTTGGAAAAAATGGTTCAAATGGTTCTGAACACTATGGGAGTTAACATCTGAGGTCATCAGTCCCCTAGACTTAGAACTACTTAAACCTAAGCAACCTAAGGACATCACACACATCCATGCCCGAGGCAGGATTCAAACCTGCGACAGTAGCAACAGCACGGTTCCAGACTGAGCGCCTAGAACCGCTAGACCACCGCGGCCGGCTTTGTTGATGATTACTTCCAGACAAACAGAGCACTTGAAGCTAGTTTCTGACGTCGGTGATCAGCGTCATGGCGACAAGAAGTCATGACGTTTGCAAGACAGCATCTCCTGGGGCGCTGGATACAGCCATAGGAGTGGCCGAACCGAATGTGGCCGAGCATGTGCCGATAACGACTAACTGACGGTCACCCATTGTGTGTACAACCAAACTTGTTTGACCTAATGTAGCTGTTGATGTGCCTTACATCAGACCTAACTGGGAAGCACTCCACACTGGAATATCATCCCTGGCATTCTGCAAAATATTCTCTGTGCATGTTCTAACATCTGATTGATCTAACTGACACGTTTAGTTTCATCTCGTCAGTACAATGTTTTGTGGGGTCAAGGGAAGAGAATACAAATTCACCAATAATTTTTCTTTTGGGTATAAGAAGTGCAACATTCTACAACGAGTCCATTTGGTTTCTCTACCTCATCTCTTCATCATACCCCTCCCACAACTCCAGCACCATGGATGACATTAGTGATCGAAATAAGTTGCATAAGAGAGGAACCACCTCCATGTTCGCCAGTCATAATTTGTAAAATCCATAGACACCTAAATCAGGTGTCGCATTAGACTTTCAACTCTGCTTTTCCTCTCTACAGGTCTAGTTCTCTGAACACTGAAGCATCTTAAAAACTGACGATCTCAGTGACAACCAAAATAGCCAGCCGCTGTGGCCGAGCGGTTCTAGGCGCTTCAGTCCAGAACCGTGCTGCTGCTACGGTTGCAGGTTAGAATCCTTCCTCGGGCATGGATAAGTGTGATGTCCTTAGGTTGGTTAGGTTTCAGTAGTTCTAAGTCTAGGGGACTGATGACCTCAGCAGTCCCATAGTGCTCAGAGCCATTTGAACAACCAAAATCCTCCATTTATCGGTTCCCTATAGGATGTTCCGTGTGAAAACAATGAAACAATTCTGTCTTGGATGGCTTCAACAGACCTAGTTAAAACAGGTAACTGCAACAATTAAATGTTCGCCAGACAGTGACGGTGAGGTTTTATCATACAATTTCGCCCTGGACAGTGGTACAGACCGGATGGCCTCAAGCTGGAAAAGGCTATCACCAAAGGTGACTGCAATAGCCAGAGCCTCTCTTCCTCTAGACACAATAAACAGGTCGCAGTCAGGTCCGTGTTAATAAAGGCTTTGGTAATGCGTTGTATAGAGTGTGTCTTAAGTTTTCTCTTGCTTTACGACTCGAATTGGTTCGGTGACTCACTATTAGCTTGGAATCAGTTTCTGGCTGTGTGTTGACAGGCAAAGTGTTCGTAATATTTGTTCACTATTGACAAATTTGCCGGGACTGAAGTTGTGAGTGTTCGCAGCACAGCTGTTTCTGAGTCACTTAGTTAACCTGCTAGTGAAGCATCGACTTTGATAGTAAAGTAGAGCATTTGGCTGTTTATTAGCACTGTAGTGGCACATAGTGCAAGAATTAACTTCCCTATTCAGCACAATATCTGTACCTGAAGTATCTGGCAAACATTTCATATATCGATCTTGAATGATTCCAGTGGTACCGTAATACACCCCTGGCGTTTGGTCAGTAACAGAACGGAAAAGAAGCTCACTTGCTTCCTTCCCCGTACAATCGGGAAGTATTTCATGAACGTTTTGGGTCATGAGCTACCAGTGATCATATTTAGGCTTTTGTGGGAGATAATACGAACTAATTGTGCAACATACAGTTGTTTGACTAGAAATTCGTTATGAGTATTGCACGTACAAATTAAATATACAGTGTATGCAACATAAAACGTACGCAAGTGATGACAGCCACCGGATTTAGTAAATGCAAATAGTCCACAAATACCAAACTGGATGAGCTGATCTTCAATTGAGCTGTGTCTCAGAATTATGCTGAAGCTTATGTTGTTGTGTAACTTCCTGTGCAATTGGTCTGTTTCAGGTCTACTTGTGCCCCAGATTTTCGCATTGCCACAGTTCGAAAGAGAACCTGAATTTCCACCAGATGCAGGTGAAGACGACATTGAACCATGGTAATTTTCTCTGATTATTTTTTCTTAAGACTTGCTAAGCAGGTGCGAAGTGCCGCGATTCGGCTAGAAGGCGCTCCAGTTCGTGTCCGCGTATTATACAAAGCGAGGGACTCGGCGTGGTTACCTGGAATATTTTTAATGAGTAAACTGACTGCAATTCGTTTGGACCATTCTTGACATCGAGAGCCGTAATATATATTACTCAATGTTGCTGCAATAACAAGACTAATATTGTTAAACTGTAATAGCCTCATCAAATATTTCATGAACCAGTGCATGCTGTATAGTTGAAGTGTACTTTTTTACGAGGTACAGGGTCCGGCAAGGAATTGTTACGCTTTCCACAACATTTTAACACATATTTTAAAATAAATTTCAAGTTTTATATTTCTCGAAGATTACAAATACATTGCCATTTAATAAACATAAAGCACAAATACGAAACATTGCAATTCAAGTGCAATGGCATCAATGTTGCGGCCGTTCTTGTCCAGGCATTGTTGCAGGTGAGAGGAAAAATTGTCCATACACCGTTCAAGCAGAGCAAGAGTTAATTAGGGGAATTCCTCGAATTTTTTGAGTAATGACTTCTGAAAGAGCTTCAAAAGCCCGTGCTTTTTCAATGCAAACCCTAGTTGACAGTCACAGTGCGTCCATTTTTTCGAAAATAGTAGGCTCCAGTGATGCCAAATCGGGCTAATCTACACCACACAGTTACTTTCTCACTTATTAGAGGCCTCTCCTAGAATTCCCGTGAATTATTTTCCGACCAGCACCGGTCATTTAGTTTGTTCACAGCACCCGATTAATGAAAATGAGTCTCAAAACTCATTATCAGAATACTGTCAATTTTCAAGGTTACCAGCATCCTTTCTGCAGACATATGCTGCCGTAAATAGTCATTTTGCTTCAGTTGTTGAATCACCATGACTTTAAAACGATGACAGTGTAGGCAAAAACTGCAAAATGCGGCGAACTGACCCGTCTGAAAAGTGCGAAGAGCGAGTATGTCCTACCACTGAACGCCAAAGGCTGGCCTCCACACCTTGTCGAACTTTCGCGATCTTTTCTACTGTTCTAACTGTCCGATCACCTCCCCGAGCCGTTCCAGGTCTCAACGTTCCTCTCTTTCTTAAGTTGTAGAGCAACTTTCTTACTCTTGGGCGAGATGGGAGAGCACCATGTCGACCAATATTGAACTACTTACATGATCTTCGCTGCTTTTGCACTACCGAATGATCAGTTGCAATGAAGGTGTCGGAAAAACAAAGATGCGTTGTGAAACTGGCCAAGGCTCCGTGGATACCGAAACGGCAACTAAAAAAACGTAAAACTAATTGTAGAAAGATCAGACGTCAGATTGAGTTCCATTCAAAGAATTCTGCGAAAATAAAATTGTTCATCAATCTGATTTACGTAGGAGATAGGATTAACAAAAGGAGACAGAGCGGATTCAAAGAAAAGCAGCGCTTTTCGTCATGGGTTCAGTTAGTAAGCAGGATGACCTCTTGAGATGTTCATCCAACTTCAGTGGCAAACGCAACAATAGAGGCGTTGTATGGCACGGAGACTTTCACCGTTAAAAAATCGAGAACGAACATTCTGTAGCGAAACAAGTAACATACACTATGTGATCAAAAGTATCCGGACACCCCCAAAAACAAAATTTTTCAGATTAGGTGCATTGAGCTGCCACCTACTGCCAGGTACTCCATATCAGCGACCTCAGTAGTAATTACATATCGTGAGAGAGCAGAATGGGTCGTCCGCAGAACTAACGGACTTCGAGCGTGCTCAGGTGCTTGGGTGTCACTTGTGCCATAGGCCTTACGCGATATTTCCACACTCCTAAACATCCCTAGGTCCATTGTTTCCGATGTGATAGTGAAGTGGAAACGTGAAAGGACACTTACAGGACAAAAAGGTACAGGCCGACCTCGTCTGTTGACTGATAGAGACCACCCACACTTGAAGTTGGTCGTAACGTGTAGTAGGTCCACGTCTATCCAGACCATCACATAGGAATTTCAAAAAGCATCAGGATCTACTGCAAGTACTATGACAGCTCGGCTGGAGGCGAGAAAACTTCGATTTCATGGTCGAGCTGCTGCTCGTAAGTTACACATCACACCGGTAAATGCCAAACGATGCCTCGCTTGGTGTAACGAGAGTAAACATTGGACGATTGAACAGTGGAAAAACGTTGTGTGGAGGGACGAATCACGGTACACAATGTGGCGATCCGATGGTAGGGTGTGGTATGGCGAATGGCCGGTGATCGTCATCTGCCAGTTTGTGTAGTGGCAACAGTAAAATTCGGAGGCATTGGTGCTATCGTGTGGTCGTGTTTTTCATATACCCCCTGTTGTTTTGCGTGGTACTATCACAGCACAGGCCTACACTGATGTTTTAAGCACCTTCTTGCTTCCTATTGTTGAAGAGCAATTTGGGGATGGCGATTGCATCTTTCAACACGATCGAGCACCTGTTCATAATGCACGGCCTGTGGCGGAGTGGTTACACGAAAATCATATCCCTGTAAAGAACTGGCCTGCAGAGTCCTGACCCGAACCATATAGAAAACCTTTGGGATGCTTTGGAACGCCAACTTCATGCCAGACCTCACCGCCCGACGTCGATACCTCTTCTCAGTGCAGCACTCCATGAAGAATGGGCTGCCATTCCCCAAGAAACCTTCCAGCACCTGACTGAAAGTATTCCTGCGTGAATGGAAGCTGTGATCAAGGCTAAGGGTGGGCCAACACTATACTGAACTCCAGCATTACCGTTGGAGGGCACCATCAAATTGTAAGTCATTATTTTCAGCCAGGATACTTTTGATCACATAGTGTATTGCAGAAAGGCTTTGGCAGGAATTTAGCCACTGTACATGATTGCTGACAGCGGTGGTCATGAGTACTTACAGTCGTAAGAAGACTGGGCTCTTGACGCTCACATGGCGCCACCGAGAGGGAAGACGTTGGATTCGGCGTGTGGATCTGGCTCGTCGTACTGCATCTGCAGCAGGAATTTGAGCTGCAGTTGGCACCATAGTACACAACGATCAGTTACAAATCATTTACTTCAAGGACAGCTCCGAGCCAGACACTCTGTAGCGTTCATTACACTGACCCCAATTCACTGCCATTTGGAACTTCTATGGTGTCAAGCAAGAACTCATTAGAGAGCAGGATGAGGTCTGTTGTATTTCCAGATAAAAGCTGTTTCTGCTTCGGTGCCGGCTGAGTGCCTGCAACCAATCTGTTTGCCTGCCAGACATACTGGACCTATACCCGGAGTTACGGTCTGGGGTGCGATTTCGTATGA
The DNA here is from genome assembly GCF_023864345.2 of Schistocerca serialis cubense. Lineage (NCBI taxonomy): Eukaryota > Metazoa > Arthropoda > Insecta > Orthoptera > Acrididae > Schistocerca > Schistocerca serialis. The sequence continues at coordinate 1,031,164,693 of NC_064638.1, forward strand.
CTGCAGGACTGCAACATTATATGTCAGTCTGTTGACCCGACCTGTTGTGTTGCCATTCATTAACAGCATTCCACGAGATGTTTTCCATCAGGATAACGCTCGCCACATACCGCTGTTGTAACTCTACTCAATCTCAATATGTTGACTTGGCCTACTGGACCACTGGATATGTCTCCAATCGAACAACTCCAGTGTCATCCATGAAAAGCATTAACCGTGCCTGTAATGGCCGACTAAGTGCTACACGCAAGGAACTCCAGCCCAAAAAGTGACGCCAGGCACCTGTACAACTCAATGCATCCACGCTTGCATTTTTGCTTTCTACATTCTGGCGGTTACACCAGTTACTAATGTACCTGAATTTCACATTTTCAGTGGCGTATCTCGTCCTTACATTAACCTATGATCTTGCAATAATAATTACTTATATATGTTACCTAGACAAATATATTCCCGAAATTTAATTACTCTACATTAATTAATTTTTGGTGCTGCGATTTTTTTCATCGGTGTATGCTAATTCTGATGTGATAAAATAATTTCTAAAATGTCTACTTGCCCTGTCAAAAATTACATGAAATGCATATTCTAAAATTAAAAAAAAAATAATTACTAGCATTTAAAAAAACGGCTGGGGTGTCCCTTGTGCCAGAATACAAGAAGTGTACAAGACGAATTTAGTCATATAACTCCTTTGCAGACCAGACAAGAAAGTACGGGGCAAATATCGAATATGGGAATTTATGTGCTGGTGTCGCTGGCGCTTGAATGGTACACTTAACGCCACGTCCTCAGAAAATAAAAACTCCGCCGAAACTCGACGGAGAGTGGAGAGGGTGTTCGTTCGTGCAATTCGAAAAGTCGCAACGACAGAACAAGAAACTCCACATTCGTTGTACTTTCACTCGGAAGTTTCTTGTCAGATCTACAAAAGCGTTATTTCACAGAATTTGTTTCATCAAATCGCTTCCATTTTAAGATTTTTTTTTTTACTTATGCACCCGCGTTAACTCTCCCTAACCGTTCAGTGAATGGCAGATGATACTTTGTAGCAGTGTTTTCTTTCTCCTTCTTCCTTAGATTCACAACACGAGAGTAAAACAATAATGTTGTCTGTACCCCACCTGACACTCACTGACAACTCTCGGTTGTTCGTAATAGCCCCAGCACCGAAATCTGGGATCAAACTGGTTTTGGAGCGTGCCTCATGCACTGACTCTTTAAACTGAACAGTAGTGTGATCGAAGAATAATCCAACTGAATAACGACTTTAAATTGTTTTTGTGTAATTTATCGATGACTTTAAGCCCAATAATATCACGTAAGCTGCACAACCGAAAGAAATAGGGGAATGTCGGGTAACATCGGACAAGAGCCGCAGTAGCGACAGCGTCTGTCGCGTCGCTGCTGTGTATAGTATATAGGAATAAGACCAATGACGCAGTTCTGAATCAAAACAGCAGTGTTTTTCGCACTGGCAACAAATACCTGTTCCTAGTGAGTTTCTCGTTACACTAAATGAAGACAAGACTTTAATGCTTTGCAAGCTGGCAATATTTTATTGTATCTTTAGATACGCTACTGATGTTACTCTCTATATTGCAGACTATGAGAACGTCTGTCCCAAATAATAACAATGGGAATGTCTACCTATCATAACGGTACGTTCGGGTTGTTTAGGACACGGGAATTTCAGGTTGTACCAGACAAAACGGAGAGCAACAAAACTTAAGTTTTACAGGGTTTTATGTAAAAGGTGAAGAAGATTGCATAAAACACTATCAGGGATTGCGGGTAGAAAGTAATGATAAAACTGATCTAACGAAAACAGACCAGGCCAAAGGACAAGATGACGAAATATACCAAGGAGATAAAATTATATTCGAGGAGATGAAAGAAGCGTTAAAGCTGCCGAGGAATAGAAAAACAGCAGGAGCTGATAACACGAATACAGAACTTATTAAACATGGAGGTTTAATGTTGGAACCGAGACTGCTACATTTAATAAATGAATATTGGAAACTGAAGACGACACCCGACTCTTGGAGAGTGATGGAAGTAATATCACTCTGTAAAAAGGGAATTGGAAATGCCTGTCAAAACTACAGAGGAATACGTCTGCTGAACACTGGCTGTAAACTATATGGACGAACAATTAATAACAGACTGGAAATAATAGCTGATGCCCTCTTACAGGAGGAAAAAGATGGTTTTAGAATAGGACGACCCTGCCATTGCAGCATTAAAATAGCTCGGTACCTAACTGAAAAGAGACGAAAACGTAATATGGAGATTCATATTGCATTTGCAGAGTATAAAGAAGTCTTCGACAGAGTGAACTGGTATATGCTATGGAATGCAATGGAAAGACGAGGTTATCCTAGACATTTAACGCAAATGATTAACAGCTTGTATTTAAATAGCGAAATTATAATTAATATAGGCAAAGAGGGAACAGAGCCAATAGTAATTAACAGGAGTGCGACAAGGTCGCAGTCTCTCGCCCACTTAATTTAATGTATATATGGTTCAAATGGTTCTGAGCACTATGGGATTCAACTTCTGAGGTCATTAGTCCCCTAGAACTTAGAACTAGTTAAACCAAACTAACCTAAGTACATCACAAACATCCATGCCCGAGGCCGGATTCGAACCTGCGACCGTAGCGGTCTTGCGGTTCCAGACTGCAGCGTCTTTAACCGCACGGCCACGTCGGCCGGCAATGTATATACTGACTACATTGTTAGACAATGGAAACAAGATGTTAACTCAGGAATTAACTTAATTCCTAAAAATACATATTTGAATACTCTTTGATGTTGACCAAATAATTTTAGAAAAGAAGGACGATGATTTACAATTTGCTCTACAACGCTTGGGCTCAGTAGGTAAACTCTATAACTTGAAAACAGCAGAAAGTAGAACCAAAGTTATGGCTTTTAAAGGAAAATGCCAAGTACGCTATAAAATAATGCTAAATGGAAAATCAGTTGAACAGGTAACTCAGTTTCAGCTTTGAGGATGTGGTGTAAGTTATGAATATGATAATGACATCTCCAATAAATTAAAATCAAAGACGTAAAGCTTTGTACGAAAACAGATAGATGGCTATGAAACCCATTTTAGGAAACAATAAGTTCTTTTCCCAGAAAATTAACTTAGATGGGCAGCTTATTCCTTTGAGTAAATTTGAGTACAAATATTCACAGCAACTGAAAATAAAGTATCCGTTCAATAAGACGGAAATGAAAGTGAGTAAACAGTTTCACTACGATTTGATGGAAAGCCATGAAGACATAAGATAAAAAACCGCTTAAGATACGATTTTGCAGTGGGTATTAGGTTCCAGATTACAGTGTAATGTCTGGAAAGACCCTTCAAAAAGTTAAGCAACCAAAACCCGAAGGGTGGAAAAAATACTAAAAAAAGAACAACGAACGTATATTCTCATGACACTGAGTTTACTTTAAGTAGAAGTATGTTCCAATACATCCCTCAGAAAATATTATAATTCGGAGAAAGCTTACTTGTTCCATACTGCCCGACCATCCCTAGTAGTGTTAGTCGTCTTGTCTCGTGTTTTAAAGCTTGTACACATTATCACTGTTGGACTGAAACAGCGAACTGTTACCAGGTTCCCGATGAGAGGCTGGCCTGGGAATGACGTACATCCTGACAGGTGGCAGCCTGACGACTGGCCCCCTCCCTTCTTCCCGCACACGACCAGCCGGCGCCAGCGTTTCTTCACGACCACGACCAGCCGGCCGCCGCGCCGCCAGCAGCAGACCAAACGCCCAGAGCTGGACTGGTCACCCCCACCTCCTCAGGATTTGGACTGGCGTCCCAGACCTCCTCAGGGTCCTCGGCGAACCCTGAGGCCTCCCACGTCTACCGTTGGTGTCAGGCGTACCACGAGCCGTCCGACCACGAGCCGTCCAATCACGAGCCGTCCAATCACGAGCCGTCCAATCACAAGCCGTCCAACCACGCCCATCGCTGGCACCACACCCCAGGACTGCAACTGCCCGTCCACCAACGAGTTCAATCCCGTCTGCGGCACCGATGGCGTGTCATACCCCAACCCCGGCCGTCTCCGCTGTGCCAAAGACTGCGGAAAACGTAAGTCAGACTCTCTGTACACGAAAAGTACAATACATTATCATTAGTCTCCTCCTGAGGGATATCGTGCCAAATTCTGTCCAATTGACACCTTAGGGCGTCAAAATTCCGGGTTGGTTGGAGGGCTCTGCTCATAATGCTGCAGGCGTTCTCAGTTTGGAGACCCATAGTTCTTGCTTGCCAAGGTACGGATTGGAAAGCACTTCGAATTGAGCCCCAATCACCAGCAAAGGCGTTTTTATGCGTCCTCTGAATTTGGCGTCATTCAGGTAATTCTTTCAGGCTGTTGTAGTGTTATGCAGTTTTATTTTGAGACCAGTTATTTGTAATCCCCGGTAGGTTCTCTTACTGAGCAGCCAGAAAGGCCAAATTTTTGTATTTTCTGAAATGTGAAGATGTTACTTGTTTCCTCAGTGGAACCGCAACCATCTGGCTGCGTGGTAGACTATACTGTTTTATTTTTGTCGAAAATGAAAAGAATTCTCGTGTACAGTTGAACAACCATTCTTAAAGAATACTGTAACACATGTTATTCTTTTTTGTAGCTTAATTAGTTTTCTATAATATCTATGTTTACAGCCTGACAAAAACAGCGAACTATCAAGAACACTTGTTGGATGTCAATTTCATTTCGTACACATACACACAATCGGCTGGTATGCAAGTAAATAGAGTTTCAGTTGTCTGTCACAAAAAGAAATGCCACCAAAGTGCATTAGTGTAGTCTATATCCTCTCACTGAAGCGAGAAGCCATGTGCCAGAGGACTGGCCTATGCAAAGATGAGTAAGCAGGAACTCATCCCATCTTCATGGCTGAAAGTAGGTACTCTATGGCCACATAGTGGGCTTTACTACATGCAGCTTATTATCAGTCACTTCCAGCCAGTCATTTTCCCATCGGCGCATGACTTTGGAGCTCAACAGGAGTGATAGCATTCAGGGGGGATAGCACAATAAAATACTGAGGATTGCTACACATCTCCTTGGCTCCTACATTCACCCTTTTCGTTACCAGCAATACCTATATGTCCAGGTACCCAGTGGAAAGATACCTCCTTCCTCAGCCGTTGTAGTTGAAGGAGGGCGTCTTGGATACTAAACTACTACTTTATCTGCTGGGTACAAGCGTTGTATAGAGTGAAGGCCACTCAGAAAATCGGAGGAAACAAGCAATTTAGCACTTGAAACCCACCTCGTCTCTCCTCTAGTGCCTGCAAGATGGCATACGGTTCCACATAAAAGACAGTAGACTCTCAAGGCAGTCGGATCTTGAGGACATGATAAGAGAAAACCGCAGAGCAACCAATGGAATCCCACCGTTTCGACACATCCATAAAGAAGTCATACAATTGTGGTGCTCAGTTAGAATGGCAAAAAATAAAGTATTAAAGGATATGCAGGACTGCAATCTCTTCTGTGCTGCACTTGATCCACAATAACTCTGGGCCTCTGCAGTAAACGGGGTGGCAGACAGTTAATACCCTGGATGTGGGATTGTGCTTGCTCCACACCAAGTGACACCAGTATATGCCGCATGCCCATCCCAAATGGCCTGTTTGTCCATGGATGATTGGAGAAAAGGCTTTCCAGAGTGGACAAGCAACAGAATGGTATACAGGTGAAGTTGGAGCTGTGAGGCATTTACATGCCTGTCATACCATGAGGACCTCCCACCAGATGGCGACTGGAGATTCCCCAGCCTCAGCACAGGACTGTGTAAGACTGGGTATGGGTCTGGTCCTGTAAGCACCTGCGGCCAGCCTAATCCCCTCATGGGTGTCAATTATCTTCAGGTAAGAAGGCCCCGACAACCTTTACACTGTCCATCCATAGCCTACCCGTGAATGCACAAAAGCCCTATAAAACTGTAGCAGACACTTCCTATCTGGTCCCCAAGGCATTTGGGAAAGACACTTTATGATATTCAGTACCTTCTGGGCTCTGGCTTTCAGGTCTCTCAGGTGTGGTAGCCATGATAGTTTGGAGCCAAAAATGAGGTCCAGAAACCTCTCTGAGTCTCGAAAATGTAGAATGGCGTCCCTCACATACAAGACATGTAAATTAAAAATATGATGAGAACGATTAAAAGGAACACACCCCCACTTATCCGCGGAAAACTGAAAACCCGTCTTTGCAGCCCACTTCTCTAATCTCCATACTGCAAGTTGTAACTGAGCAGTCGCCGTTGCAACACTGGAAGAGGTACAGAAAACACCAAAATCGTCCAGAAATGAGGAGCGCTTAACAGGACTCCATAGGTAGATGCGATACTGTTTGTGGCTATGGCAAAGAGGGTGACACCTAAAACACTGCCCTGAGATGCACATTCTCCAGCTCAAATCGATCTGACGGTGTCTCACCAACTAGGGATCCAAAAAGCACTTAGACAGGAAAGACCATCTAAAGATGGGGAGGTGGCCACGAAAGAACCTCTGATGCAGTTGCACGAGAGCACTGTGTGTCTAAGTAGTATCATATGCCTTACCAATATCAAAAAAATGGTGAAATAGTGACTGCCTGCTGAACAGTTCTCTGGAGCAGTGTCAGGTTGTCAACAGTGGACCAAACTCTCTGGGCTCCATACTAAGAGCGCCTAAGGAGTTGCCCAGTCTCTAACAATGACAAAAGGTGATGGTTAACCATTGCTCCAATCTCTTTCCTGCACAGCTCACTAAGGCAATACTCTGGTAACTACTGGGACACGTGTGGTACTTTCGTGATTTGAGAAGAGGTATCAAAATTGTCTATCCATGAGTTCAGGAAGTGACCTGTCTGCCATATCAAATTCAAACATTCGAAGACACTGCTGGCAAATGTCAAAGCATTCACTACCAGATTTAGTACTGATTGGTTGCAATACCACGAGTCTCAAACAGTGCCAGTTCTAGCTCCAACTTGGAGGAAGGGTTTTTGTAAGACTCACAGTTGTTGGATCTGAAGTCCAATTTGCCTGTCTCTTAAGTCACATGGTAGCAGTGAAGAGCCAGATCCTATCTGGCATTGGCAATAGCTTTTACAAAATGCTCTGCCTCCATCTGAGTGATGTCTCTAGGTGTTTCAGGACTGCTGCTATTGGTAAACGATTGTGTTTACCAGAAATCCTCACGATCGGTTCCCTTACTTTTGTATAACGAGTGGAACAGTTTATGGAGTCCAGGAAAGCTTGCCACGACCTTTTATTGCTCTCCTTAATTATGCGTCGAGCTTTGGCTCTTGCAGTCCAAAGTTCTGTGAGGTTCTCTGCTGTTAGGCGGTGCTTAATCTATCGTAGAGCTGCATGCCTGTACCGGATTGCTGAGTAGCACTCACTAGTCCACCAAGGTATAGGCTGCCTCTTAAGATGAGCTGAGGAATTTGTAATGGATAAGTCAGCAGCATGATGAATCACTCGTGTAATATGGTACGCCCATTCCTGGATACTGTTGCGGTGTTCAAATACAGCCAGCTAGTTGAATGGCGTCCAGTTAGTCCTGCTGACCTTTGGTTTTGGTGGCTGCTCTTCAAGTAATGCTCCATACAGTAGGTGAATGTGGAGTGGGTAGTTGTCACTAGAATGAAGATCGTAAATGGCTTCCACTTAACAGAGTCTATAAGGTAAAGTAGAAAGAGAGTTTTATGGCAGAGAAAGACCCAGTAGCAGCACAGAAATTGGTGGGAGTACTGTGATGAGGGTACACAGCTCGTAAGATGTCATAAGGCTCTCCAAAACCAGACCCTGAGAGCACGTAGAGGTCGAGCCCTACAAAACATGATGGACAATGAATCTCCCATTAGGAGAAATGCTCAGGGGAGTTGTTCCATAAGATCTTGAGGAGGTAGAAACAATGAACAAACAGTGATGCTCCAACACACATGAATTTCAGCAGCAACTGATTGCAGGACAGTAACTGGGAGGAGAACAGAGAAGAGGTGTGCATTAGTGAAGATAACAACGACACCTATCTTTGCCCTCTCCCCAGTCAGATCATCCTTGTACTATAGTGTGCAGCCTCGCACTACAGGGGCGTCAGATGCTTTAAAAAAGTTCCCTGCAAACTCAAGAAAGGGGGCGTTCCTATGCTAGAGTTTCAGTTCCTCCACATGTGTCCTGAGCCCATTAATGTTCCACTGTAGGATGGGAGCCATCTATCACTGGGGTAGTACTTTCATCATGACTTTCTGCTGGGGAGGGAAACCCACAATGAGTGGAGGCTTTGTCTTGGGATGTGATGATTGCCCTAGTCCAAAATCAACATCCATTACCTCTGAAGAAGTTTTGGGAGAGTCATGAGACAGGATGACGTCGACATTGTTGGACGGTGTACTTCCCACTTGAGTGGGTGATTACTCGCCTTCGTCTCCGATTTTTTTTGTGTGAGAGGGTTTTGGAGCGACAACCACGGAAATGGTATGGTAGCTCTGGACCGTGGACAAGACGATCTTTGGAAGGGCAGGAAGTTCCTCGATGTTAGCAACCACAGCCTTTTCTCAACTTATGGAGTAGAGGCAGGCTTTGAAGTAACTGCAGCAGCACAAGTTCATTGACAAATGCAGGTACTAATGTTGGCCTCCAATTTTCTGGACTGGCTGTCTGAGAATGAGAGCAGAAGAGGCACTGAACATGGGCAGTTGCATGGGCTGTGTATATCTTTTTGGATTCACCATATGAAATGTCCTTTGTTGTTTCTATCTCCTGGATCTTCTGTTCTTCAAGGAAGAACTACGCCAAACAGGGTAATACCCAGAGTAATTGACACACTTTGGAGAAGAGGAACGACGAACTCCGTGTGGTTGGCTTTACCACATTTGCCACAAGTGGCCTCTGCCTTAGAACCAAGAGTAGTGTGGCCAAAGGGATGGCATTTAAAACAACGAATTTGGTTCAGGAAATATGGTCAAACGCTGAGGCTTAGGAAATCTGCCTTGACATGCTCTGGAAGTTCGATTGTGTTAAATGCAAAGATAGAAGAGTCTAATTTGACACCCATTTCATAATGTTTTGCACATCGACAGTGCTATCGTGGGAACACTCAGCTTTCAGTTCTTCTTGGTGAATGTTTTCTAGATCCATAAAAGTCACAACACCTTTGCTGTAGTTCAAGGCAATATGCAGTTCAGTTTCAATTGCATACTCCCCGAGGCACTGAGCTTTCTGAATGTTTTTAACTTGTTGGAAACTAGACGTTTCAGCAACAGGGGCCCACAGTGCAAGCGCATAACAGACTTTTAGGTCCTAGCAGTGTCCTCTAAACCCACATGTATGTAAAGTGGAGAACCTTTATCGAAATGCCGCGCGGGTAGCCGCGTTGTCTTAGGTGCCATGCCACGGTTAGCGCTGCTCCCCTCGTCGGAGGTTCGAGTCCTCTCTCGGCATCGGTGTGTGTGTTTTTCTTAGCGTAAGCTAGTTTAAGCTAGATTAAGTAGTGTATAAGCCTAGGGACCGATGACCTCCCAATTTGTTTATCGTAACTGTGCTCTTCTCTTTTAATTTTTATAAATACACACTGACTGGCTGTTGGTAGCTGATGCAGTGGTAAGCGCTCACGGTGGCATAGGACTGGCGGCGCTTTCGAGTCCCCAGCTCAGGAATCCATCCAGGAGTCACTAAGCCTATTCCCAGCAAACGGTTTCTGAGCCCCTGAGGGCTCTTTGTAGGATATACAAGGGGCGAAAACACTGTCAGATGTCGAAAGAATACGGAGATGCTGCATTTGGCCGGTTGGTCGAATCATGCAGTATCCAGATTTGTGAGGCATTGGACCACATGGAAATGTGAAGGCAGGTGTACTCGTCATCGGAGTAACAGTCGACCATGCCTGACACCAAATGGGAAGGTATTGTGCGCCAAATGCACAGTAACCCCTTCACATCTGCTCCGGCCAACCGAGAACAACTAATGGGCTCCCTGCAACATTCTGTCTCATCCCACGTCATAGGTCGGAGTCTAGCAGTAGCCGTACTAGGGCATTAATGTTCAATTCTTAGGCTGCCGTCAACACCAAACCACAAACGGCTGTGTTTGTAGCGGTGCAGTGGTAGGAAAGCATGGACTGCTGATGTGTTCAGCAACGAATCACGGATTTGTAAAAATCTCGATGACCGCCGTCGGCCATTATGGCGGCGAATGGGAAGAAATTCCACTCTTCCAATGTTTGGGAGAGGTATAGCGCTGTTACAAGTGGTGCCATTGCTTGGGGTTGGCTGGTAGAGAATGAGCGAATTCTGATGGCACAACGGAACGACACAAACAATCTGCGTTCTATTGAAACAGTAATCTGGTGACATTTTCCAAAAGGACAGTACTCGTCCACATGTAGCGCATCTCTCTATGAATTATCTGCGAGATGTTGAGGTACCCCTACAATCAGTTAGATCCCCTGACCTGTCCCCAGTACAACATGTGGCCTCGACCTGTTCAGACGTCTGACCGTCCCAGTGTCAGTGTCCAGCATACCAAGGACCATTGACAACAGCTGTGGGCCAGCTTGCGCCAGGAAAGGATACAACTGTTTTACGACACCCTTACCATTCTAATCAGTGCATGAATCCAGGACAACGGGGGTGCAACGTCATACTGATAAATGGTCTCTTACTGTCAAGTTCTTTGTAAATTTGTCTCGATTTCTTAATCAATGAAATAACACCAACCACTCTGTCAATTGTAGAAGTTTCATTTCGTTTCATTCGCCCATTCTGGGTGCGTCACCTTTTTGTCAGGCAGTGTAGACTGTTTACTAAGTTAACTGCGAAATGCTTGCAGAGAATACTGGGCGGAATTCTGATAGAAGAAATTTCGGACAAGTTGTTTCAACAAGATAATGCACTTTTTCTGCAACATCAAAGACCAAAAATGGGAAGAAAGACCGAGATATAATGCCGCATCAACTACGAAATCGTTAAGAGATGGATAAAAGAAAATAAAATAAGAAAGTATTAAACTCATAAGTAAAACTTGACAACATGAGATTGTGTATGCAGTGGCAAACTATGGAAAGTTACTGAATAACATGGCATATCAAATCACTGCGCTTTTCGATATTTTAAAATTCAGAGGATTCTAATAAGTCAGAATTGACAGAAGCAGTAACGTACCGAAAAACACAAAAGGGTATTCGTTATTAGAGACATTTACAAGTCGACTCCCATACAAACGGTTGATATACGAGAACAAATTAAAGGTAACTTCACTGATATGGTCATTTAATTAGACTATGACTTACATCTCATGGACAAAATGGAACTCAAAATATCATATACATGCGTTATCTCGCAGTTCAGTCATTTTATCGTCCTCTTGTCGATAATAAGTACATAACAAAGAGAGCAGAAAATATATCTTGTTAATTACATGTTACTTGCAAATTCTTCTTTAAGGAAAAAGCAGATAGAACTACTTTTTCCCTGGACTGAAGTGTTGGTACCTTAATACCATGATTAAATGTTATGTTTTGTGATACTTTAGAAAAGAGCTGATCCAAAGGACGAAATTGCTTATTCAATTTATTGCGATGTAAAAGCAGCCTTGTGACGATTTCCAGTAATCAGACATTAAGGTTTTTTTTATGTTCATCCTAAAATTTCAGAAGTTCTGCTTGATGTAGGGTAGGAAGAACCAGAGACTCACTTCAATCGACGGTTCCGTTTTTCCAGTTCAGTGTCAGGCAGAGGTGTTTCCATATTCAGGCTATCACCAACAACACCTCATTTTTCTTCGCTTTTACGTTCCACGCAGTTTCCCCCTTCAGTGTTGTTGAAGGCTAGCATGCAAATTGCTATAAGACTCTAAGTAATGTCTTTGTGTGTGCAGGTGTGTCTGTGTATCACATAGGCAACTGCGTGACGACATCGACAAGCCCACCGAGCAGAGTCGTCTCCGGCCTTCCACCGTGACGCCGGCAGCGACGCTCTACTTGCGGACCGAAATTTTTAATTACTCGCTATGAAGACTTTGTGGCACCAAAGATGACACTGTTACGTTTTTTAACCCAAGTGTGAACTGGCACTTCCATTATGTATTTATACTTCTTCTTCGTAAACATCACCCAAAATGTAATAAAACTTCCATATTTAATTATACGACTTGTGTTACTAGTCAGCAACAGCTTCCTACAAAGGGAAAAGGACTCTTGAAGACAGTAATAATAATATTAGCCTTAAATGACGTGTCTCTGACGAGAGAGGTTACTGTGGTGGAGAATATAACAGGAAAGTCTATGGAAAAATGATTATATCGATTACTCAAGTAGCATCTGGTCTGTGACAACACGCACCGTATACTCATTCTTAAGTGATACACTCTGCTAATGTTGTGCACACGCACACACTCACACACACACACACACACACACACACACACACACACACATTCCTGCACACACATCTCACGCTATAAGCATACACAAGCACACATACAACACAGTCTCAAACGTCAGAACATAACTAAGTCAAAAGCTTTCTTACAGTCTATGAATGTCACTCATTGCTCTTGTCTATGTTTTTCTCTTATTTATTCCGCAGTTTATCTAGGTAGCTACTTATAAAAATATTTTTATTTGTGGTTCTTAAATAAATTTTAGTACTGTAGTTAATGTGTAAACTGTATTATGTCAGTTGTCCGTTTGAGTGAGTGTGCGCTGCAGTAATTAACCAAATATTAAATATATTTGACGAGTGTAGTTTTGGTGGCAAAGAAACCAAGCTACTGACAGGACGTCAGTGCATAATTAGTTTCTTATATTCCATACGCTCAACAAATAACTTTTTACCTAAAATAACTCTTAACGAAGAGCCTTGCCCTTCAGTTATCACAGATAACACAATTCATCTACATCCAGCGTGCACCTCCTTAGTTCATAAAACGCAAGTCAATGGCGATTGTACTGTGTCATCGTTTTACTGCGTGCATACAAATGCGATTTTAATGAACTCGAACAGGAAAGATTTTAATGGGCATCCTGTTTGAATGTGTAGTAAACAGTTTACTGTGGTGTATGTACCGCTTAAAAATAATGTGGAAGTAATATAAAGATCAAAGTTTGAGCTGACAAAAATATTAATGCAATCAATCGAATACACAATTGACGGTCGTTAGAAAAAGCAGTTATTAACTGGAAGAGTGGAGTTCCATTATTATCCAAATGGAAGAAAGAACGAAGACAAATTGAGAACTCCTGATCCAAAATGATATGTAAATTTACTTTGCATTATGACGTCCACCTTTTAACAGGGATAATTTATTTTCCTTTTTAAATATGGGTTTTGCCGGCCGGGGTGGCCGAGCGGTTTAAGGCGCTACAGTCTGGAACCCCGCAACCGCTTCGCTTAGTTAGGTTTAAGTAGTTCTGAGTTCTAGGAGACTGATGACCTCGGAAGTTAAGTACCATAGTGCTCAGAGCCATTTTTGAAATATAGGTTTTCAGATAACAAATTCAAGACGATGCGAACTAAGATTTGGTTTTGTACCATGAACAGATGTTGTGTACGTCTAAAAGAGCTGGAGACACCGGGAGACATAAGATAAATTATATAATCATAAGACAGAGATTTATAAACCAGATTTTAAACTGCAAAACGTTTTCTGAGGAAGAGGAGGACTCCGACCAGGATTCATTAGTTATGAATCGCAGATTAAAACGGAAAAAAATGAAGCGTGGTAGGTGTGTGTAGTGTGTATTGAACCGGGGACCTAGAAACGACGGAGAGGCTTCGTCCTGCCATAGCCCTCACTGGTTCACAACCCCACAGCAGGACAGCAGTCCACCCACCCCACCGCCGTTATTGTGCGGTTCAAAGGGAGTATGTTGTAGTAATGCAGAAATGAAAATGCTTGCGTACGACAGACAAGCTTGGAAAGTGCATCAAAGCAGTCTTTAGACTGAAGGCTGCAACAACAATAATTATTTTTAAGACTTGAAAGAAAGGTTAAAATACACTCTAAAACACAAAAAAACAACGCACCACGAAGGAATCATACGAATGGGACAGGATTCGACAAGTTTGGTGTACATGTACAGACAAACAAATGATTTCAATTTCAGGAAAATTCGACGATTTATTTAGGAGAAAGAGCTTGACAAATCGAGCACGTCACTAACGCGTTGGTCCACCTCTGTCCCTTATGCTAGTGGTTATTCCGTTTGGCGTTGATTCACAGAGTTCTTCGATGTCCTCTAAATTCTGTGTAACTGGCTGGTTAGATCGTCAAAATACCGAGATGGTTGGACGGCCCTTCCCGTAATACTCTGAATGTTCTCAATTGCGGAGAGGTAGGGTTTGGCAAGCACGAAGACAAGCCACGTGCGGCGGGCGTTATCTTACTGAAATGCAAGCCCAGGATGGCCTAGTACGAAAGGCAACAGAACGGGGAGTAGAAAATCGTCCACATACGATTGTGGTGTAAGGGTGCCGCAGATGACAATCAGAGGCGTTCTGCTATGAAATGAAATGGCATCCCTGGCTATCCCTGTATGTCGGGCCACATGGCGGAAGACTGTCACATAGGTATCCCATTGCTGTCCGGGGCGTCTCCAGAAACGTCATCGTCTTGGAATCTTATTGACTGGAACGGAGTTGTCTTTAGTGACGAGTCCCGCTTCGAAATGAGCCCGAATGACCAGTGAAGACATGTATACAGATCCCGCAGGCCGGGATAGGATACCAGCCTGACGTCATTGGTCTGGTTTTAATCATTGGTATGGTTTTAACAACCGATTGGTCACGTGACTAATTTTTGGTTCAATTGGTTTTTTCGGTCGAATGAAACAATTGAATGAGGTCCTGCGGTCACGTCCCTTCATGAACTTTTTACTCACTGTTAAGAGGAAAACTAATGGATACAACATTTTTTAATTGATTGTTGACTTAATCACTTGATTTTTAAGCAGATACTTCCCTTTCTGGAAATATTTCTTTTAGCAAAAATATTCATCACAATTTGTTAATTTTCTTCAAATTTCTTTAATTACTATTGATTCAGAGCATACATCATCCTTGCAGATAACTGTATACCGAATATCGCGTTGAGTTTATCTTGAGGAAAACGTTTTATGTATTTACATGAATTTACCCATTCTCACACTACTGAGCATTTCGGATTTTGATCTAGACACCAAGTTCACTGTTACGTAAACGCTCTACCCATAGACATATGGAAAAAAACTGAGCTAAAAACTACTTAATGGCACAAAATGAATAGCAAATTAGGAACGACAAGATCAGTGGCGACGGCGATAACAGAGTGCTTTCAACAAAACAATCGATTGTTTCCGCTCAGAATTGATTATGACGGGAATCGGGCTGCTCTTTGTTTTGCTCCCAGACGTCCAGCAGAATGAGAATGTGGTTACAGACTGTTTACAGTGTAGGCTAGACGTAAGATTAACTGTGAAATCCAAGTATCAACGTGTGAATGTGATCAGCACTGTTTCAAACATGTGAAATACTATACATCATACTTTCCTGAAGGAATGGTGTGGAATGTTACCAGGTTCTTGTACATGTGTGCGATTTGTACATACGTAGCCGGTGACTTAATTTTGTGTTTAATACCGTGTTTACCCTCCACACAAATAAATGGCTGAATAAGAGTTTAAGGTCTGTTATTTTTAAAATGATTTTTAAGCTATGGAGATCATCACACCTTTTCAGGAAAATGGAATGAAAACTGTCGATAAAATTTGGCAATGTTTTTTTTTTCTTATTAAGTGAACTTCTACAGTCAACATTAAACACCCACGATGGTCCAGCTTAATTAGTTATGGGTTAGTTGCATCTGGCCCAAGTTAATGCCCAATAATATATTAATCGGTTGTTAATTATAAAAACGAAGTATTATTCCATCCAGATTATAATTAAATGAACTTGTATTATGCCCATTTTAACTTCGCCTTAGCCCATCAGTTGTCTTCACTTAGGGAATCCTCTATGGGTGCGTACCACTGCTTTAGTTCACTCGGAAGAATGAATCAATAGCTCAGTCAACTAACATACTAAAAAGTGGTTACAGTTGAAAGAACGAATCTGTGTTCAACGACAGCAAAAACTACATCCTGATTTCACTTGAAAAGAAAGGACTCATAATTCACTCGATACGCAAAACTAATATGGATTCTAACGACTGTTTTTACTAGGTTGCTCTAGCAGATTGGTTTCACTCGAAAGAAATAAATGAATAATACTCCAACTAATATGTAAAACTACAACCGAATGAGTCGATTGTTCTGTAACAACCAATTTAATCGACTATTTTCACTCGGTTTTTCCCGTCACTGCTGCCTTCGACGTATTTCTTCACCAGTAGTAGACGACTGGCAAAAAGAAACGAAAGCATTTTTGTGCACTAAGGTCCCTACAAAATTACTTTAAACTAACTTTTTCATGGTTGACACCTTCAGTTGTTTACAGTTTCTACTAAATAAGGTGACCACATTTCTGGGTGTCAATGCTGGGACCAGTTTTATAACTGCTCACTTCTCGGAATGCAACAAGGCACTGTAATTGTTGTACATTATTAAAGCTCGCCAAGAACTGAATAGTAGGCACTAAATGATAATATAACAAACAAATCTAAAACATAGGCACATTAATAATTAATTGTATAACTATAATTCACTTTAACTGCAATGCATTCTCAAGTAGGCCGTGTGAAAGCATTTCATAGTACGGCGTGTCAAGGTATGTTCGGTAGAGATATGATATTGAAATAAAGTGTAGATACTATTCTTTAACACAGAATACGCACCAAAATATCCAAATAGCTCACCAACTTTGAAAAACATCATTTTCCTATTGTCGTTGCGGTCTACACATTCCAGCTCAAATCTTCCTCTCTTACAACCTTCTGACTACTACTACAACAATGCGTAAGTGCGGAAGACGCGGGAAGTCAAAGCTACTCCCCAACTTATCGACTGACCACAGGGATTTTGCAAAAACACGTCATGGTAGCCATACCAAACTATCGGTATTGGGGGCCACCTGCCTTCAATGATACATTTTTACAATACTAAAAATATAAAAGGTTATACCCTGAAACCTTAGGTGACAAAGAATTTGATTTGATTTCTAAAAACTAGATCGTTTAGGCGTCCCAGCAAAACACGATGGGTACGAGGAGACTGGGCTCAAAAAATTGGAACAGGTCCGGTCAAATCTTGATGTCTGGTCACTTCATATTAAAATTTTAGGTAAATTGTTGGAGGGGCGTAAAAACTGCGTTCCTTCAAATTCACTTACAATGAACAGCTGAATTTCTTCGTATGAAACTGCTTGACCTTTAAAGTTAGCTGCAGTAAATGTTTTGATTAACAAAGGTAAGTTTGCTAAGAGCAACTGTTGGATGCAATGTGTTATTTATTTTATTGCTGTGTCAGCTGGTATATTTTGTATAATTTACGTTGTTATAAAGAGAAACAGTGCTACTGTACCGGTGTATTCAACATTCCTGCCCTACAACGTGCTTCTGCTGTTACCTATGATTTACTATTGCGACCAGATAGAGTGGTTTATTAACGATCTGTAGCGTCTATCAGTGGATTGTCGTCCTGTCTACGATCTTAAATACTCAGGTTGTGCGGCAAGCACACTGCCTGTGTCACAGAGCCATTTTTCCGTGATCCAGTTGTAGTGTACACTTCAGACCTTTTATTAAAACTTAGAACGGATTTGTTTTACGTCGCAAATACTGAACGCAGATTTAATGGCAACTTTGCGTTGCTACTCCGCTACGATCCAGCTTAATAGACTGGTGACCTTAATATGTTTACTGGACCTGTGTTGGCAAGTTGTAAGTTCTTCCTCCTTGCAATGTTATTGTACTTGAAGCTTAGGTGCGACCCGTCGATTGGGTTGGAGTTGTATATGCATCTGGCATGTGGTATTTAAATTCGGCTGCACAAGCCACAAGAAAAATACAGGGTGTATCAAAAAGAATCATCCGATTTGGCACGTCTATATTCCTGAAACTAATAAAAATATACAACGAATTTTGTTTTTTGATGAATGGGAAAATCAAAAAGTTTTCTTTCATACCTTTTCATAGGCGTATGACCCCCTTGAGATGCACGGATGTCAGTGCGGTATTCAAACTGTTCCCACACTGCGGCGAGCATGTCTTGAGTAACAGCTTCCATAGCTGCTGTTACGCGATGTCTCAGTTCATGCATTGATGTTGGTAACGGAGGCACATAAACAGAGACTTTTATAAACCCCCACAAGAAATAATCACATACAGGCAGTTCCGGTGACCTTGGAGGCCAGTAATGAAAGGCTGAACCATTTGGTCCGATGCGACCGGTCAATCGTTCAGTAATCCTGTGATTTAAATATTCCCGCACTTCCAGATGACAGTGTGGTGCTGCCCCGTCCTGCTGGTAAATCGAGTAGTTCAAATCAGTCTCCAACTGAGGGAAAAGAAAGTCATCAAGCATGTCGAGAAATGTGCTTCCTATAATAATGTTCTCGCCAAAGAAAAATATGGACCATACATCTTTTCCTGTGAAACTGCACAAAACACATTAACTTTTGGAGAGTCCCTCTTGTAGAACATCATATGGTTGTTCCGTATCCCATATTCTCACATTTCCAATTAAATGTTATGTTGACTCGTCACTAAGCGCTAAGCGTGGAAGAAAACTGTCATCCTCCATCTTGCCAAGAACAAGATTACAGGACTCCACACGTTGTTGTTTGCTACCTTCACGAAGAACTTGTAGTAACTGAATTTTGTACGATTTCATGTGTAAACATCGACGCAACACACGCCACACGGACAGCGGGGACAGGCTGAGCTGTCGAGCTGCACGGCGGATGGATTTCTGAGTACTCCTAGTGAAACTAAGGCAGGCGCTTTAGGCATCTGTGTCAGACGGTAGAGGATGGACCGACGATTTGCCTTTACACAAACAACCTGTTTCTCGGACTTGTTCATGGCATCGTCTAATGCTCTATGCTGTAGGAGGATCCACAGCTTATCTAGTTCGAAAGTTACGCTGAACAATTATTACTGACCCGCACTGCGCAAAACGTAGAACACAAAACGCTTGCGGTTGTTCCGATACCGTTTTTACTAGAACTGAAGTTGGCGCACACTGCTGCTACCTAGGGGGAACTATGTAAAATTCGAGACTTTGCTCTTGCCAACAGTAGGTTATTCACGCACATGTCTCAAATAACATAATAGTTGTTGTTGTTGTTGTTGTGGTCTTCAGTCCTGAGACTGGTTTGAGGCAGCTCTCCATGCTGCTCTATCCTGTGCAAGCTTCATCTCCCAGTACCTACTGCAGCCTACATGCTTCTGAATCTGCTTAGTGTATTCATCTCTTGGTCTCCCTCTACGATTTTTACCCTCCACGCTGCCCTTCAATACTAAACTGGTGATCCCTTGATGCCTCAGAACATGTCCTACCAACCGATCCCTTCTTCTAGTCAAGTTGTGCCACAAACTCCTCCCCAGTTCTATTCAATACCTCCTCATTAGTTATGTGATCTACCCATCTAATTTTCAGCATTCTCCTGTAGCACCACATTTCGAAAGCTTCTATTCTCTTCTTGTCTAAACTATTTATCGTCCATGTTTCACTTCCATACATGGCTGCACTCCATACAAATACTTTCAGAAACGACTTCCTGACACTTAAATCAATACTCGATGTTAAAAAATTTTTCTTCTTCAGAAACGCTTTCCTTGCCATTGCCAGTCTACATTTTATATCCTCTCTACTTCGATCATCATCAGTTACTTTGCTCCACTAATAGCAAAACTCCTTTACTACTTTAAGTGTCTCATTTCCTAATCTAATTACCTCAGCATCACCTGACTTAATTCGACTACATTCCATTATCCTCGTTTTGCTTTAGTTGATGTTCATCTTATAACCTCCTATCAGGACACTGTCCATTTCGTTCAACTGCTCCTCCAAGTCCTTTGCTGTCTCTGACAGAATTACAATGTCATCGCCGAACTTCAAAGATTTTATTTCTTCTCCATGGATTTTAATGCCTACTCCGAACTTTCTTTTGTTTCCTTTACTGCTTGCTCAAGATACAGATTGAATAGCATCGGGGAGAGGCTACAACCCTGTCTCACTCCCTTCCCAACAACTGCTTCCCTTTCATGTCCCTCGACTCTTATAACTGCCATCTGCTTTCTGTGCAGATTTTCTTTCTGTACAAATTCTTTTTGATACACCATGTATAATACCCCATCGCAAGATGACTCGGGTCAATGGAAAAAAAAACACAAGAAATTTTGGGACGGGTATCTGGACATTCAACTTGGATAAAAAAAATTCAAATCATGACGTGAACCTCATTGGTATCTATGGTTCGCTGAACCATGGAAAAATTGTCACAGAACTTACGAACTTAACACTGACGGGAGAGGTCACTTCGTGATGTAACGTTAACATATCTAGGGGAGTTAATAGGCCGCCCAGAACAGCTACGAGGTGAGGTGAGTTTGGTGTATGGATGAACGCTAGCAGGCCCAGAGCTCAGAGAGCGCCGTGGCCAGGGACAGGGCAATTTATTTCCGGTCAGCCAGGTGTAGAGAGACAAAGAGCGCGTTGCCGGAAATGCGTAAATCCCAGAGCTGGGAATCTGGACGGCTCTTGATTTCATAGCCGTTATGTTGATTATGCTCCAGAAAATGGCAGAGTATCAGATCTATTAAAGATGGCCAAGTGACATCTCTTTGAGTTTCGACAATATCTCACACCATATATTACTGCAAATCTGAATACGTTTTCGATCTCAGAAAAATGAGACGCAACTAGTGACGCGCAATCTGAGGCATAATAAAATGTCAATATCTTTAAAACCACAGAAGTTAATATCTCACTGTGAATAAACATTTTTATAATTACCCTCTGAATTGACAACTTTTAAGTGCTTCGTGTGATTTCAAGATGCGATGTCTCAGATTATAGAACTGCACTATAGCTATCATCCCTGAAAGCTACGTATCTTTATCTATTTTATTTCTTGATTTACAGCGTCTTATACATATTATTCATTATGCAAATGTTTGTCAGAACATCGTATTTTCCACATTTACACAGCACACAAATGCTGCATGAATACCTTATATTTTGTCATACTCGTGTTTTTGTTTAATGAATAGTTCACTACTTTGTCAGTAACTTTATCTAAATGTTGACTGAATGGGCTATTAAAAAGGTGTGATAATTTAAAAGTGGTCAGTCGCATGTGTTAGCTGACGCCACCTCTGCAAAAGAATGCCAAAAGACACTTCTGACAGCCAGGCCTAAGTAGTTGTTTAAATTATATTTGACAACAATTCTTGTCATTTAATGGGAGCACACCTGTGCAAGAATGCTGACTTATTTATTTATGAACCAGTTATTATATTTATTGTAAATGATCTGAATGTAATCGAATGGTGATAACTACCTTTTATTTAAATATTGCTATACTATATTAGTTTAGAAAGTGGTCGTGTGAATCAAATCACATCTGTTGAGCTTGAGAACGATGTGTTTTTGTGGGGATGGCCCTCAGCCAAGCCGGCCGGAGTGACCGAGCGGTTCTAGGCGCTTCAGTATGGAACCGCGCGACCGCTACAGTCGCAGGTTTGAATCCTGCCTCAGGCATGGATGTGTGTCCTGTCCTTAGGTCAGTTAGGTTTAAGTAGTTCTAAGTTCTAGGGGACTGATGGCCTCATGAGTTAAGTCCCATAGTGCTCAGAGCCATTTGAACCCTCAGCCAACGAGAGTTGGACAGTGACAGAACATTCAAATGGCTCTAAGCACTATGGGACTTAACATCTGAGGTCATCAGTCCCCTAGACTTAGAACTACTTACACCTAGCTAACCTAAGGACAGGACACACATCCATGCCCGAGGCAGGATTCGAACCTGTGACCGCAGCAGCAGCGCGGTTCCAGACTGAAGTGCCTAGAACCGCTCGGTCACAGCGGCCGGCTGGCGGAACATTCCTGGAGTCAAGTGAAGACTGGGCCTTCCCTATGATGAGCTCAAGGGAGCGATTCTGCGTATTTGGTGGTGTGTTCTGGAAGAAGGAATACATGTCTATAGTAACGTGCGCCATTCGTTCATGTGAATGATTGTTTCTGGGAGATAAACGGCCGCTACTACTGAAGGGACTTTATACTTCGAGAGGTCTGAATGTGCTCCAGATTAGGACTCTTAACTACTTCCGCTTGATTTATATAACTGAGAATAAACAGCGTATGAGTTGCTATTCTATGTATCGCGTGTGTTAACTTGTGAACCATCATGTTGAATTCTGAACTGATTTGAGCTAGAGAATCTCTTGTGTATTGTGATCACGAACTGAACTTAGTTCTCGTGTATATTTTACGGCTATTTAGTTCGGGTATTTTGCTACCATTCTCGTAAAGCTCTCGACGTAACTTTACTGCATTTGATAAGCATAATTTCTGTCCGTATTTAAACTGAATATCGTAGGACCACTTCCCCTTTATTTGAGATGTACTTTCTTGAATAAACATTATTCAACATAAATCTCTGTCGCCTAAACCAATCAGGACGATAGAATAGATCTCTTTTACTAAATTAATCATTTATGTTTCATTTTGTGTGTCTGTATAATTCATTAATTCGCAATTCTAGGCAATGTACTGACTATTTGACCGTAGGATCACAGCTACAGGTTCTTATTTGCAGCGAACGAGCTGCGGAACATGAAAGCAGACGTGCGCAGCTCGACCCTGTGATGGAGCAATCCGATCTTGCTCGCAATGGCAGAACTCGTTTTGCAGAAGACTTTATTTATGACCAGTTTATAATGCAGATGAATTTGGGATTTTATAACGCGTGTTCCAGAGCAAAACTTTGGCATCATAGTTTGACATTTCAGCTAAAAGATTATTAAACATCCACTGCTTTGATTTTTGTTAGTGTGTCTGGTCAACTTAAGTTTCCCTTTATCATATTAGAGGAATGAAAAGGGCACTGAAAATGATTAATCATGCTTCATTGTTGGTCATTGGCAGAGGACAAATAAGTGGATGGTAGACACTATTTTTATTAGAAAACTGATTTACAGAGAATTTCTTCTCCTAGTCCGAAATTTTGCCAAAAAAGTAGTTTGCCAGGAAATCAACTTCCTTAGTAACAGTTTGCTGGGAGACGCAGAACTCTCGAGAGAAATCGAAGGGAATCAGATACATGTCACCTCATATACAAGGGTCGTTCATAAAATAATGCCTCCTATTTTTATTCATGTAAACAACAGCACAGCTAAACAGAGCAATGTTTCAGCTACAGACTGTCATTTTCCCATAATCACCACCATTTTTTATGCACTTTTGCCATCGATGAACCAGACACATATGCCGCACTTGTAAAAATCAGAACCAGCTGAGACTAACCACTTCCTTAGAGCTTTGACAACAGAGTCCCGAAAATTTTCTCCACATTGTTCGTTTTTCAGAAGCCCAAAGTGACCGAAGTCTGAAGGCGCTAAATCGGGACTGTACGGTGGATGTGGTAAGACAATCCAGCCAATTTTGCAATTAATTGTGTTGTCAAAAAACTGGTGGGGCCTGTCGTTGTCATGTTACAGGTGAAAGTTGGTCCTCTTCTCTGGCCTTACATTGAAAATTAGGGCTTTCAGCTTAGGCAGTGTCCTCTTTTAGCGTGCTGAATTGAAAGTTTCTCTAGGGTCCAGGACACCCAAAAGAACCGAACCCTGGCTATCCCAAAAGACTGTGCACATCGCTTTGCAATCAGACGGCTGTGTCTTCAGTTTTTTCTCTGATCGAGAATCCGCATGTCGCCATTCCATGGCCTGTCTTTTGGATTCTGGTTCGTAGTGGTGACACCATGGCTCATCTCTGGCGACAATGCTGTTCAGAAAATTGTCATCTTCTCTTAAACTTCATATTCGTCCAGCAGACGCTGAAAAATTTCAATTTCTTTTTTTTTTTTTTTTGGTAAGCAGGACCCAACTCGCACAGACTGTGCTGTAACCAAGAAGTTCCAACATTATTTCTAAGGCATTACAGCCAACATTAAGCTTTGCACACAATTTTCTGGCCGCTATCCGCCGATCAGTACGGACGAGTTGATCAAGACTCTCTTCATTGCGAGGGATGACAGCTGTTGCAAGGCAGACCTGGCTCTGGCTTGTCGTGCACAACCTTTTCACCACTTTAAAAACGCCGTACCCATCGCCTCACATTGCTCATGTCTACTGCGTCGCCTACATACACCCCTAGCAAGCGTCGATGGAATTCAATCGGCGCAGTTTCTTCAGCAGTGAGGAATTCAATCACACATCGCGTTCATATCAGCCTACATTTTGGAACACTCCTCTGCTGGCGCCAACCAACGCAGGACAACGGAACCAACTGCAAATGAAGGAGGAAGGTTCAAGCATCAGCACTACACCAACGACATCTGGCGCAAACATCCAAAGTCACCACAAAAATATAAGAGGCATTACTTTCGAAACCACTCTCGTAGCTTCTTCATTTCACAGTCCAAATAAACCACTTTGTGCTGTTTTAAAGAGGTGGAATCATTTTTAGGAAACCGACAACCACTTTAGGATAGTGAAATACTTTATAGTTGCTGCTTTCTTTCGCTGCGCTGATTTTACGTAACCTACATCTTAGATCTGCGTCATTAACTATTGAAATTGAATGCTGAATTTCCCAACGAGGCCTAAAAATACTGTCAGTTCGTTTTGAGACCAAAGTAATTCTGTCACGTAAGCTACTGACAAGAAGAAGGGACAGGATGTAAGGCCGTATGCAGGCATCAGAGAATGACTTCCATTGACTTGAGGGAGCTGTAGAGGGTAAAAACTGCAGAGAAAGACACAGATTGGAATACATGCAGCAGATAATTGAGGACGTACGTTGCAAGTGCTACTCTGAAACGAAGAGGTTGGCACAGGAGAGAAATTCGTGGCGCGCCGCATCAAACCAGTCAGAAGCCTTACTAGTGCCGTTTTACTCCAAGCAGACTACGTAATATTTACATGCACGGCGGCGGCATATTATTTTAGTCTATGTTGACTATAACGGCGATGTATTCACATTTGAATATACGCTGACGCGCCAAAGAAACTGGTATAGGCATACGTATATAACACAAGTGTCTGGCGCAGCTGTTAGATCGGTTACTGCTGCTACAATGGCAGGTTATCAAGATTTAAGTGAGTTTGAACGTGGTGTTATAATCGACCTACGAGCGATGGGACACAGCATTTCCAAGCAGCGATGAAGTGCAGATTTTCCATTACAACCATTTCACGAGTTTACCGTGAATATCAGGAATCCAGTAAAACAACATCAAATCTTCAACGTCCCTGCGGCAGGAAAAAGATCCTGCAAGAACAAGACCCACGACGACTGAAAATAATCCTTCAACGTGACAGAAGTGCAACCCTTCCGCAAATTACTACAGATTTCAACGCTGCGCCATCAACAAGTGTCAATTCATCAATGTGGGCTTTCGGAGCTGAACGTCCACTGGTGTACCCTTGATGACTGCACGACGCATAGCTTTACGCCTCGCCTGGGCCCGTCAACACCGACATAGGACTGTTGGTTACTGAAAACATGTTGCCTGGTCGAAAAGATCTCGTTTCAGATTGTATCGAGTGGACGGACGTGTAAAGGTATGGAGACAACCTCATGAATCCAGGGACCTTGCATGTCATAAGGGACTGTTCATGCTGATGGAAGCTCTGTAATGGAGTGGGGCGTGTGCAGGTGGAGTGACATGGGACCCCAGATTCGTTTAGATACGACTCTGACAGGTGACACGTACGTAAGTATCCTCTATGATCACCTGCATCCATTCATGCCCATTGTGCATTCTGACGGGCTTGGGCAATTCCAGCAGGACACACGCCAGAATTGCTACCGAGTGGCTTCAGGAACACTCTTCCGAGTTTAAACATTTCCGCAGGCCACCAAACTCCCCAGACATGAACATTATTGAGCATATCTTGGATGCCTTGCAAAGTGCTGTTCAGGAGACATCTCCACCCCCCCCCCCCTCCCCTCCGTACTCTTACGGATTTATGAACAGCTGTACAGGATTCATGGTGTCAGTTCCCACCAGCATTGCTTCAGATGTTAGTCGAGTCGATGTCACGTCGTGTTGCGGCACTTCTGCGTGCTCGCGGGGGTCCGACACGATATTAGGCAGGTGTGCCAGTTTCTTTGGCTCTTCAGTGTATTATACTTAAAATGTGAGTCATGTTTCATTTCCACGATCATTCCGATGAGGTCGCTTGTAAACGGCCTGGCAGGCTGAAACCACATGGTTATATTTGTAAGAGTAATAAAGAAGACCTTTGCAATCGATATATTTTCATTAATTAAATGCACAAGAACTACTGCAATTTACTTGAATTTTGACGGGTAGTTAAGAAGCCCAACGTGTCAAGTGAAATACAGTTTACTGGTAATCAGAGTTTACTGGTCTGTAGCGGTGGCTACTGCTTCTTCAGCACCGTAACTAAACGCAGATGCCCACTGTAATACGAATCTAACTCAAATCATAAAATGTTCATTTCGGTATTTGTCACAGTTTGAGCTCTGCTTTGACAAACTTATTTTACTAAGATTGTAACAGAGTCTTTGTAACGAGCGTTGTAAAATTTGACTACTCAGAATCCCGGATTTATACACATCGATCCCTGATTACTGTCATTTTGTCCAGTGTTTTGCATTTTTTTTTTTCTGTTGCTTTCTCTACTGCTTCTGCGACATAGAAATTAAGTAACAGTGGTGGCAACTGCATCACTGGTTTCCACCAATTTCAGCTCAATCTTGTCTTCTATTTACATTGAACGTTGATTACTGCCACAGCCACACTTGTACATCTTTTCAGTATCTTTCTTTTGAATTTTGAACATATTATTCTACCAGACATTGTACAAGGCTTAGTTTAGGCTTTCAACTCTGTATTTCTGTATTCTTTCTTTCATTTCTTAACGAAAAATTAAAATGCCGTCCCTGATACATTTGTCTATTCTAAAATCAAACAAATATCCGTTCCTAACTTCTTTTATTTATCGTTCAGCTTTTCTGTGTATTTGTCTAGAAAATAATTTGTAAGCGTGATATTTTGAACGAACACTTTCAAGGTAACCTACTTCTTTATATGTTTAATAATAATACTTTTTTATGATTTGCTCGTAGGGCTTCAGTTTCATTTATTTTGGTGACCAGACCAAGCACCTCTCAAGGTCCCATAAATCCCAGCGGTTTTAGTTATTTCGAGCAGTTAGTCCACGAACCCACGCGAATTGTAAATGGTTGCGAAAACACACTTGACCTCATAGCAACAGACAATCCAGAGCTAATAGAGAGCATCATGACTGATACAGGGATTAATGATCACAAGGTCGTTGTAGCTAGGCTCAATACCGTTTCTTCCAAATCCACCAGAAACAAACGCAAAATAATTTTATTTGAAAAAGCGGATAAAGTGTCACTAGAAGCCTTCCTAAGAGACAATCTCCATTCCTTCCGAACTGACTATGCAAATGTAGACGAGATGTGGCTTAAATTCAAAGATATAGTAGCAACAGCAATTGAGAGATTCATACCTCATAAATTGGTGAGAGATGGAACTGATCCCCCATGGAACACAAAACAGGTCTGAACGCTGTTGGAAAGGCAACGGAAAAAGCATGCGAAGTTCAGAAGAACTCGAAATCCCGAAGATTGGATAAAATTTACAGACGCGCGAAACTTGGCACGGACTTCAATGCGAGATGCTTTAGTAGGTTCCACATCGAAACATTGTCTCGAAATTAGGTAGAAAATCCGAAGAAATTCTGGTCGTATGCAAAGTACACAAGCAGCAAGACGCAGTCAATACCTTCGCTGCGCAGTGCCGATGGTACTGTTACCGACGACTGTGCCGCTAAAGCGGAGTTATTGAACGCAGTTTTCCGAAATTCCTTCACCAGGGAAGACGAATGGAATATTCCAGAATTTGAAACACGAACAGCTGCTAGCATGAGTTTCTTAGAAGTAGATACCTTAGGGATTGCGAAGCAACTCAAATCGCTTGATATGGGCGAGTCTTCAGGTCCAGATTGTATACCGATTAGGTTCCTTTCAGATTACGCTGATACAATAGCTCCCCACTTAGCAATCATATACAACCGCTCGCTCACCGATAGATCTGTACCTACAGATTGGAAAATTGCGCAGGTCGCATCAGTGTTTAAGAATGGTAGTAGGAGTAATCCATCGAACTACAGACCTATATCATTGACGTCGGTTTGCAGTAGGGTTTTGGAGCATATACTGTATTCAAACATTAGGAATCACCTCGAAAGGAACGATCTATTGATACGTAATCAGCATGGTTTCAGAAAACATCGTTCTTGTGCAACGCAGCTAGCTGTTTATTCGCACGAAGTAATGGCCGCTATCGACAGGGGATCTCAAGTTGATTCCGTATTTCTAGATTTCCGGAAAGCTTTTGACACCGTTTCTCATAAGCGACTTCTAATCAAGCTGCGAGCCTATGGGGTATCGTCTAAGTTGTGCGACTGGATTCGTGATTTCCTGTCAGGAAGGTCGCAGTTCGTAGTAATAGACGGCAAATCATCGAGTAAAACTGAAGTGATATCAGGTTTTCCCTAGGGAAGCGTCCCGGGACCTCTGCTGTTCCTGATCTATATAAATGACCTGGGTGACAATCTGAGCAGTTCTCTTAGTTTGTTCGCAGATTATGCTGTAATTTACCGGCTAGTAAGGTCATCAGAAGAACAGTATCAGTCGCAAAGCGATTTAGAAAAGATTGCTGTATGGTGTGCCAGGTGGCAGTTGACGCTAAATAACGAAAAGTGTGAGGTGATCCACATGAGTTCCAAAAGAAATCCGTTGGAATTCGATTACTCGATAAATAGTACAATTCTCAAGGCTATCAATTCAACTAAGTACCTGGGTATTAAAATTACGAACAACTTCAGTTGGAAAGACCACATAGATAATATTGTGGGGAAGGCGAGCCAAAGGTTGCGTTTCATTGGCAGGACACTTAGAAGATGCATCAAGTCCACAAAAGGACAGCTTACACTACACTCGTTCGTCCTCTGTTAGAATATTGCTGCGCGGTGTGAGATCCTTACCAGGTGGGATTGACCGAGGACATCGAAAGGGTGCAAAAATGGGCAACTTTCTCTTCCGAATTCGAAAATATTTTGTTGAGCCCAACCTACATAGGTAGGAATGATCATCAAAATAAAATAAGAGAACTCAGAGCTCGAACAGAAAGGTTTAGGTGTTCGTTTTTCCCGCGCGCTGTTCGGGAGTGGAATGGTAGAGTGATAGTATGATTGTGATTCGATGAACCCTCTGCCACGCACTTAAATGTGAATTGCGGAGTGATCATGTAGATGTAGATGTACTTTTTCTGAAATTATCCTATCGATTCGTGCTTATTTCTACCATCCATGTGCCGGTCTAAATTGGCCTTGTTATTGGATTACCTATTTCTTCCACATATTCTCCTCTCTGCTGCATTTCGGGTCACTCCTCACCTCCTGTATTGATCCTCCACGTACTCCTGCCATCTATATGTCTTCCTCCTGCCATTTTTAATAGAAATCTCCTATAAGCACCTCGTAAGTTGATACTTATGTTTCCAGTTTAATTTAAACAGTATTTAACACTCTTTTTCACAGAATCAATTTTAATGTGCCATACACAGCGTGGTCCAGGGGTGGAGTCTTTGATTCATAGTCAAAACGTCTGCGGTCCCGGGTTCGATCCCCGCCACTGCCTAAATCTTGATAAGTAATCAGCATTGGCGGCCGAAGACTTCCGGCATAAGAAGTCAGTCTCATTCTGCCAACAGCCTTGTCAAAGAGGGCGCAGGAGCGGATAGAGGATCAGGGCACTCTCTTGTCTTAGGGGTGGGAAATTGCCCCTAAAGGCGGAAGAATCAGCAATGATCAACGACATGGGGATGCAGAAGGCAATGGAAACCACTGCATTAAAGACACGTAACGTGTATCCACAGGACATGTGGCCTGTAATTGAAGAAGTATCATGATGATCTCTCCATAGGCAAAAGATTCCGGAATAGTCCCCCATTCTGATCTCCGGGAGGGGACTGCCATGGGGGAGGTTACCATGAGAAAAAGATTCAATTATCAACGAAAGGATAACGTTCTGCGAGTCGGGGCGTGGAATGTCAGAAGCTTGAACGTGGTAGGGAAACTAGAAAATCTGAAAAGGGAAATGCAAAGGCTCAATCTGGATATAGTAGGGGTCAGTGAAGTGAAGTGGAAGGAAGACAAGGATTTCTGGTCAGATGAGTATCGGATAATATCAACAGCAGCAGAAAATGGTATAACAGGTGTAGGATTCGTTATGAATAGTAAGGTAGGGCAGAGGGTGTGTTACTGTGAACAGTTCAGTGACCGGGTTGTTCTAATCAGAATCGACAGCAGACCAACACCGACAACGATAGTTCAGGTATACATGCCGACGTCGCAAGCTGAAGATGAAGAGATAGAGAAAATGTATGAGGATATTGAAAGGGTAATGCAGTATGTAAAGGGGGACGAAAATCTAATAGTCATGGGCGACTGGAATGCAGTTGTAGGGGAAGGAGTAGAAGAAAAGGTTACAGGAGAATATGGGCTTGGGACAAGGAATGAAAGAGGAGAAAGACTAATTGAGTTCTGTAACAAGTTTCAGCTAGTAATAGCAAATACCCTGTTCAAGAATCACAAGAGGAGGAGGTACACTTGGAAAAGGCCGGGAGATACGGGAAGATTTCAGTTAGATTACATCATGGTCACACAGAGATTCCGAAATCAGATACTGGATCGTAAGGCGTACCCAGGAGCAGATATAGACTCAGATCACAATATAGTAGTGATGAAGAGTAGACTGAAGTTCAAGACATTAGTCAGAAAGAATCAATGCGCAAAGAAGTGGGATACGGAAGTACTAAGGAATGACGAGATACGTTTGAAGTTCTCTAACGGTATAGATACAGCAATAAGGAATAGCGCAGTAGGCAGTACAGTTGAAGAGGAATGGACATCTCTAAAAAGGGCCATCACGGAAGTTGGGAAGGAAAACATAGGTACAAAAAAGGTAGCTGCGAAGAAACCATGGGTAACAGAAGAAATACTTCTGTTGATTGATGAAAGGAGGAAGTACAAACATGTTCCGGGAAAATCAGGAATACAGAAATACAAGTCGCTGAGGAATGAAATAAACAGGAAGTGCAGGGAAGCTAAGACGAAATAACTGCAGGAAAAACGTGAAGGCATCGAAAAAGATATGATTGTCGGAAGGACAGACTCAGCATACAGGAAAGTCAAAACAACCTTTGGTGACATTAAAAGCAACGGTGGTAACATTAAGAGTGCAACGGAAATTCCACTGTTAAATGCAGAGGAGAGAGCAGATAGGTGGAAAGAATACATTGAAAGCCTCTATGAGGGTGAAGATTTGTCTGATGTGATAGAAGAAGAAACAGGAGTCGATTTAGAAGAGATAGGAGATCCAGTATTAGAATCGGAATTTAAAAGAGCTTTGGAGGACTTACGGTCAAATAAAGCAGAAGGGATAGATAACATTCCATCAGAATTTCTAAAATCATTGGGGGAAGTGGCAACAAAACGACTATTGACGTTGGTGTGTAGAATATATGAGTCTGGGGACATACCATCTGACTTTCGGAAAAGCATCATCCACACAATTCCGAAGACGGCAAGAGCTGACAAGTGCGAGAATTATCGCACAATCAGCTTAACAGCTCATGCATCGAAGCTGCTTACAAGAATAATATACAGAAGAATGGAAAAGAAAATTGAGAATGCGCTAGGTGACGATTAGTTTGGCTTTACGAAAAGCAAAGGGACGAGAGAGGCAATTCTGACGTTACGGGTAATAATGGAAGCAAGACTAAAGAAAAATCAGGACACTTTCATAGGATTTGTCGACCTGGAAAAAGAGATCGACAATATAAAATGGTGCAAGCTGTTCGAGATTCTGAAAAAAGTAGGGGTAAGCTATAGGGAGAGACGGGTCATGTACAATATGTACAACAACCAAGAGGGAATAATAAGAGTGGACAATCAAGAACGAAGTGCTCGTATTAAGAAGGGTGTAAGACAACGCTGTAGTTTTCGCCCCTACTCTTCAATCTGTACATCGAGGAAGCAATGATGGAAATGAAAGAAAGGTTCAGGAGTGGAATTAAAATACAAGGTGAAAGGATATCAATGATACGATTCGCTGATGACATTGGTATCCTGAGTGAAAGTGAAGAAGAATTAAATGATCTGCTGAACGGAATGAACAGTCTAATGAGTACACAGTATGGTTTGAGAGTAAATTGGAGAAGGACGAAGGTAATGAGAAGTAGTAGAAATGAGAACAGCGAGAAACTTAACATCAGGATTGATGGTCACGAAGTCAATGAAGTTAAGGAATTCTGCTACCTAGGCAGTAAAATAACCAATGACGGACGGAGCAAGGAGGACATCAAAAGCAGACTCGCTATGGCAAAAAAGGCATTTCTTGCCAAGAGAAGTCTACTAATATCAAATACCGGCCTTAATTTGAGGAAGAAATTTCTGAGGATGTACGTCTGGAGTACAGCATTGTATGGTAGTGAAACATGGACTGTGGGAAAATCGGAACAGAAGAGAATCGAAGCATTTGAGATGTGGTGCTATAGACGAATATTGAAAATTAGGTGGACTTATAAGGTAAGGAATGAGAAGGTTCTACGCAGAATCGGAGAGGAAAGGAATATGTGGAAAACACTGATAAGGAGAAGGGACAGGATGATAGGACATCTGCTAAGACATGAGGGAATGACTTCCATGGTACTAGAGGGAGCTGTAGAGGGCAAAAACTGTAGAGGAAGACAGAGATTGGAATACGTCAAGCAAATAATTGAGGACGTAGGTTGCAAGTGCTACTCTGAGATGAAGAGGTTAGCACAGGAAAGGAATTCGTGGCGGGCCGCATCAAACCAGTCAGTAGACTGATAAAAAAAAAAAAAAAAAAAAAAAAAAAAAAAAAAAAAAAAAAAACCACAGCGATTATGGATTTGGTACTTCACGCATAATTTCAAACATTTACGAAACTTTTTCTCACTGTCAACCGCCGCAAAATGATGAAAGGAAAAAATTTATCACTTACTACATTTTCGCTGTTCGTGTAGTAAAACTGACGCATCAAGCATGACGATTTCTTTACTACTAACTCTATTCACAACACATTTTGCAGACATTATTGACATATACCATTGAATTTAGCAGCAAAATTATATCATTATAAGACACATAGTTCAGGAAACATCACGTCACAAACACAGAGATGAGTGAAAACCTGCCGCATCATACAAGATGTTTAAATTTATTCCTGCGTTGCTACTAACTCAATTCACCACACATTTTGCAGACAATAGAGAATTATATCACTGGATGTACGTCCAGAATTATTCACTGTACAGCACATAATTCGGAAGGTACGGCATCATAAATACTGAGTTGGGTGAAAATGACATTCGCTAGAGATACGGTTGAAGTGTGTGTACAAATACGTGTGAAATATTTTAAACAAAAATCTTACTGCCTCTCGCGTTCAAGTGCTCTTCCATCTGAGCTACCCAAGCACCCACCCTCACTGCACCAATTCCGCCAGTACCTCGTCTCCTACCTTCCAAACTTCATGGAATCTCTCCTGAAGACCTTACAGAGCTAGCACTTCTGGAAGAAAGGATATTGCGGAGACAGGGCTTAGCGACAGCCTAGAGGTGTTTCCAGAATGAAATTTTCGCTCTGCAGCGGAGTGTATGCTGATATGAAACTTCCTGGCAGATTAAAACTGTGTGTCGGACCGAGACTCGAACTCGGGACCTTTGCGTTTCGCGGGCACATACATGCGAAATATATTTGACATGTGCTTACTCAGGAAAAGCGACGGGTAAGCTTAACATAAAGACCTGGAACGGTTTCAACCAAATTTGGAACACGTGTTGGTTAGGATCTGCAAGGAAATACTGTGCGGATAAGAATCACCAGCGTCTGTTGGTGTGAGCGTGATAACGTGGGGATAGAAAGGGAGAGACGGACATGGGCAGACAGCGAGGGGAAAGAGGAGATGGACACGGATAGGAAAGGGAGGGGATGGACAGAGAGCACGGGGAGCAGGAGTTGAGGGAGAGGAGAAGATGGACAGAGAATGAGAAAAGGAGGAGATGATCATGGAGAGGAGGAAGAAGGAAGTGGACAGTCGGAGGAGGAGAGGGATATGGACAGAGAGGAACTGAAGAATGAGATGAACAGCAAGAAGGGGAAGACTGCAATAAATACATATCCGAGCAGCGCCGGCTACTCAGCTGGTTAAAGACACAGGAAAGTGGGAGCAACAAGGAAAGAAGACAGATATAGTACAATTATTTTTATTTTACTTGAATCATTAACTTTACGCCATTTTAATGCTGTGGTGAGTAAGGCCCACAAGAAAGATGTTCAGAGGCACTCTAATAGTCAGATGAAAGAAGTAATAGTAGTCTTTACCATTACGACCTGATGACAAATTTGGTTTTGATATTGTGTTATATACCGCCATACTGCTTTTTCACAGGGACGGTAACCCAGCAATCAGTGCAGAAGGGCCTAAGCTGAATTTGAAAATTAAGAGATGGTGGAAGACCGAAGCTTTAAATAGAATCCTGAGGTATGCCTGCATAACTCAGTCGATAAGAGGAATACCAACGAAAGGGAAGGCTCTAGATAGTGATTCACGTTAGTTGGTTCCAGTTTCCCTATTTTTATCAGCAGGCAGGTATGTAATACAGTAAATTACTACTAACAACAGTAACAAATTCATCCTTCTACGGATTCTAAATGTAGTCTAATTGGAAATAAGAAATCTAAATTGTGTAAAACGGTGAGAAATCGGTTTTGGACGACTGGAATGCGGTAGTAAGGGACAAAATTAAAGGTAGAATTACCAACAAAGGCTGAGGTACAAAAACCAGAGATAAGAGAGACATCCTAACTTCTACAAAAGATTTTAGTTGTAGCAGACATCGTCATCCAGAATCAAAAGCGAAAGAAATGCACTAGAAGAGAAAAATACTGACAACAAAGTAATAGCAGCTACATTGCACCTCCTTAGACTATGATTTAGGGCTGGAAGAA
This sequence comes from Schistocerca serialis cubense, assembly GCF_023864345.2. NCBI lineage: Eukaryota > Metazoa > Arthropoda > Insecta > Orthoptera > Acrididae > Schistocerca > Schistocerca serialis. Next base: position 1,031,199,960 of record NC_064638.1, read on the forward strand.
ATTAAAGAGAAAAGGTCGCATACGGAAGTGAACGCAAATGCAAATTATCTGACACAGTAACACTGGCGCAAGTAAAATCAGAGACAAGGGCAGTGGAGGGCGTTTGAGATGTAATTATAACGGAAATAATTACGACTCAGTTGACCGCCAAAGTTGCAGCGAAAGCTGCAGTTTTTAATGAAAAAAAGTATAAGAACGTAAAGGCTGAAACGGAAAGTCAACCATATTGATAACTTGGAAACGATATTAACGTGAGGTGCTTTCTTCCTTCATTTTTCTGCTCAGTCCGAAGACTGATTGGCAGTAGTCTGGCTGATGGCATATCTTCAGGGTTGACATATTTCTGCCCTCTTCTGCGTTTCTGTGCAGGAGTACCAACCGATATCTTTTATAAATTTACCTACACTGGTGTCAAAAATTAAAGCAACAAAGCACTGTTTCCCAGTCCTGTACCTAATTCACGATATAATCATAGAAATTGTCAACAGATATCCGTACGATCGTGTTCTGCATGAAAGATAACTTTCTGGTCAACGAACAACCATGCCAGTTACGACGTCAGGACAGCTATCAAACGGGCTAGTATTTGCCGAGTAGTCCAAATCCATAATCATGCGTGAAGTTTGTTCCAAGTCAGTAAGTGCTCTCATTCTCAAATACTGCATGACTTAAGTATGACTGTTGGCGCGTTGTGGGCTACGTTGCTTTTTCACTTTCGCCCCTACCCCGTTGACAGAGAGTTGGTTCTTACCCCAACAGCAAATATTTCCAGACAGTAAGTGATACGTGTACTGAGTTTGGTTGAAATCAGTCGAGTGAGTTAGGAAATATGAAACGTACGTGCATACAAATATACATACCTCCATTTTTATAATATGTACGGATTTCCAATCCTGCCCTCAACTGCGCTTTTATACTAACTTTTAATTACTTTGAAATTAGTTTAAACTGCCCATGTTTATCTGACCATTGAGGTTTTTCAAAAGAGAGTATATTTATTAATTTTCCCTTTATTCAATGAGCCATGAAGCTTTCTTTAATTTTATAAGTTTCTTTTGTAAAATATGCCATCCCTTATGAAATTGAATCCAAGAAAAGTGCCATGAAGGAGATACTTTACAGTAGTTAGTAGTACTCTTCTAGATAGAGGTGTTGTTTGTGATATGGTATGACGAAATCTAACAATCGCCTTGGTGCAGCTGTTCATAGGAAATAAAAAGAACTATAAAATCTTTATATTCACTTCCTGAAAATCATGCTGTTGCAGTTAAGTCTAGATATTAAGCTACTGGTACCTTAATAACAACTTTATTTTGAAAACTTAGGATAACCGAAATAATGACAGAAAACGATCATAAGTTTTCTGTGGGTAATTAATTTGTTTGCAAATGTAGAGGTCAAGAAGAGACTATTTTTAGTAGCATACACGTCCCACTGTTACTCTTTGTGTGTCTGCAATGGAGAATTTTCCACTGCCTTTTCCTTTTATTCCACCGTGAAGTGAAGAGTGTGCCCTAAAGCTCTATTCTCTAGCCCTAACTTTCGAGAAGGTGTGTGACGGAATGAGCGTAACTCCTTTTAAAATAATTCAGCAGTCGCCTTAGCCCACGATTTTTGTACAGAGTCTTAGCAGGTAGCAATGACCGATGCACAAGAAATTTTCCACATGTATCGTTGGTAGTCACGCTACTGCGGTGTATGTTTTTGTGTCTTACGAAGCACTGCCCTGTTTCATCAGTGCCACTAGGTCATTCGTGATGTTGCTTTTACGCAAGCAGCTCGTGTTTTAGTCTGATGATGTCACAGGAGGATGTCCTTCGAATGTGATGCTTCCTGCTTCTATGCTGATCTGAACCGAGCTGAACTGCACTACTGGTCGAAAACCTCCACGTTATAACTCGCCGAAACCTTTTCACTGCGTTCCCTTCATCTTTCAAATTTCTGTTGCCACGCAGTACGTAACGTTAACACCGTCGTACGAGGCGTGTTTTTTAAGTAAGTACCGTTTTGAAATTTAAAAAAGACGTGCTAAGATATCTCAATAATTTTATTTTTACATGAAAGCCTGTACCTTACTCTACGCACTGACGACATTACAGTCTGATTCTTCCTTGTTTACGTTGTGTGCTGAGTGTTTAAGATGTCTCAGATAATCGTGAGCCCCGCCGACTGTGAAGTACGGGCTGTTATAAGATTTCTTAGTTCCAAAGGCCTAAAAGCGATCGATATTCATCGTGAGATCTGTGCAGTTTACGGAGAAAACATTATGAGTGATGGCATGGTAAGAAAGTGGGTGAGAGCATTTAAAGATGGCCGCACAAATGTCCTTGCGGGATGACTTTCCTAATGTTTCTCGGAGTGTTTTGTATGGCATTCTGACCGAGCACTTGAATTACCGAAAATTGTGCGCACGTTGGGTACCGAAAATGTTGACGGATGTGCACAAAACCAAATGTTTACACAGTGCATTGACTTTCCTTGAGCGGTACCACAACGACGGTGATGATTTTTTAAGCCAAATTGTTACGGGCGATGAAACATGGGTGGCCTACATCACATAAGAATCAAACCAACAGTCCATGGAAGTTGAGCAAGGGCATCGTTTTGCTGCAAGACATGCCCGTCCGCATGTGGCGAATCAGACCAAAGATCTCATCACATCTTTTAGATGGGAAACTCTAGACCATCCTCCGTACAGCCCCGATCTTGCACCCAGTGACTACCATCTGTTCCTGCACTTGAAGAAACACCTGGGCGGTCAGCGTCTTCAAGACGATGACGAAGTCAAAACAGTGGTGATGCAATGTTAACAAGTCAGGCGGCAGACTCCTATGAGGAGGGTATTAAAAACTGGTACAACGTTATGACAAGTGCCTCAATATTGACGGAAATTATGTAGAAAAGTAGATTAAGGTACAGGCTTTCATGTAAAAGTAAAATTATTGAGATTTCTTAGCACGTATTTTTTTAATTTCAAAACGGTACTTACTTAAAATTGCGCCTCGTATATCGGGTTAAAACTTGTGTCTTTTCTTTTCATGCATCGAATATTTCAACTCGTCTGCTTTCCCAATTGTAGCTACTCTTTATCTGCACAAGAGGCAAACAGTATAATGCATTCAGGTCGTTCAGATTGTTGTTATACAGATTTACTACACTTCTGAGGTACGTAAACACGGTCCTTACTGTACCCCAAAGGGAAAAAAAAACCACAAGATGTTAGATCAAACGACTTCGAAGGCCACGAAAACATAGACACATCACCCTCACCCCTACGCCCAACCCATCGATGCGGACGTTGGTCGTAGAGACGATCATCGATGCTCCAAAGAGCGGGTACCCCGTCTTGTTGGGAGACGAAGTTATCGGAACAAAAAGTCCGTTATGGAAACAGGCACAACTTCAACATATTAGGGTAGGAGGTATCCGTCAGTCTTCACACAGACTTCGTCTGTGACACAGTACAGAAAACATTAATCTTCGGGGACTCTCGTTCATGCACCACAATTTCGTAAGGATTTTCAGTGACCCATACTCTCACATTGTGGGAGTCCACATCTACATAACTAGAAGATTGGTTCGTCACTGAATATCAGGTTGGAGGCAAAATGTTCATCTACAAATGCTTCCTGAATTGTGACGCAGCCGCCGGTCATACACTTCAAATTTTAATTGTTCCACGAGCTGCAGACGGGAGCGTTTGAAATGTAACCACCCCCGCGAAATCTTTGCTGCGATAATTCCAAGTTCGTAGTTTGCAACGACCGCTGATTTTTGGACTCCGTAAGAAAATTTCCCTCCCCTAGCATCTCGCACACGTGGTCGGTTGGTACTTCTCATTTTATTGAGACAACTAGTGTCCCGAAATTGTCGATACCAACGCACAGTGCTCTGTTTACAAGGCGGTTTCTTTCCACAATTCCTTTTGAATGCACTCGGCACGGTTTCAACAGGTAAACATTTCGCGGCTTCCAACACACTAATCCTTTTCTTGCTTTGTCATCTGCACTCGTATCGCCAACTAGTGGGGACAATGCAAACTCTGCGAGTTTATGGATCTATTCATGCGTCAATCACATTTGTACACGTAATACTTTGAAAAATATAGAACTCTGAAAACGAATGACTCATTTATAATAGCCCTGTATATGGGACAAGGTACAATAAGACTAAGCAAGCAGCTAGTAGTATGCAGGATCATTTCATACAGGTGGCGACGCTAACTATGGTGTTAGGCGTGATATTTTAGTGTGTCTACACCAGCAGTGGAAGGAAACGTATTGTTGCAAATCTGCTCAACTTCATTTAGAATTCACAATATAAATTATGTTATTCTGTCATTTGTAGGTGAGTTTTGGTATTTAAAACCTTACGTTTTTTGAGTGAGTTATCTGAAAATAAGATGTTTTGACTCACATCACAGTAAAATACAGTTAATACGTAACAAAATAACACTAGCCAGAGCTCTTTGTTTTAATAATCTTGGCATCAAAAGGTGATTCTCTGAAGGGCTACCTGGGAAGCTGAAAGTATAACTGCACAAATAACGAAGCTGATCCAAACGTGGTGGCCAAAGTATCCTACAGTAACGGAGATATCCTTAGACCGAATGCAGTCGAGTTTTCAGGAAAACAAAGAATTCGAATACCACTAGAGGTACTGTAGGTATTCCAACGACTTTTCTACTTCTTCTAATCAAGGTAACGGCAGAAATGTTTAAACGGTAAGGAGACTCACCAACAAATTATATATAATTTCCTCCGCCCCATTCAAAATTACTTCGAAGAAAACTAAAAGGTTTAAACCGAAGGTATAGGACACAAAATTGAAAAGAAGGGCAGAAAGAAAGTACAGGAAAAGTCGGAAAAACGTGGTAGCAGTATTAGCTAGTGGAGAAGACGTTACAATTTGAACATATTGACTCAAAACCTTGTACAAGTTCGGCCTAATACATCGCAGATAGCGATGATGATAATGATGATGACGAGGAGAAGAAGGAGGATGAATCCGTCATTTGCTCTGGATGTTTGAACACATATTCTGAGGACTGAGTGCAGTCTCGTGTACTTTATGTCTCTAGAATTCTCTGTTTATGAAAGCAGTTGTCCGTTTATTTAAGAGATGTTAGTGCATAATCTTCAGCTCCTAGTAGGCTAACTGCGCTTACTTGGCTTTTTTCTTTTTGCTTTATTTCTTTCAAAGTAATTTATTAGAAAATGACAATATTTCCCGATGTTGTTTACTAATAAATAAATGTATTTTTATGAAGACTCACCAAAAGTGCTGTACGTGCATATTCTTACTCTTAAGGGCGAGTGTTGTACCTAGAGGACAGAGTACCTAGGAACACATGACGTTTCTTGGTTGGTCTTTGAATGTTGTGAATGGTTTTAGAATTACGTGAAGGAATGCGCACTGCAGACCGCCGTAAGCAATTTCCGCCATTTTATACAGTTTTAGTTGTTGATAGGTATGAGATGGTGTTTTGTTCAGCATTTGTAAATATTTGGAGATTTATACATTTAAGTGCTGTATAATGTATTCATCCTATTTTGAATGTATTGTTAAGTCTTCAGTTACACATTTTTACAGCATGGAAAAAAATCTATACATTTTTTAAACCATTTTTACAGGCATAACGTGTACATGGTTAAGCCATACTTCGTCGGTCATACACCATTCTGTACGTTGAAACCAAAGATCTTTTACTAGGACCATGTAATATTTGCAAACCGAGTTTTCTTATGTTTTAAGAATTTTTCCTGTTTTGTAAATGGAAATTTGTATTAGTTTACAATAGCTTCAGTCTCAAAACGTGTTTCACTTGTAACTGGTTTTTGATAATACTTATGCTCAATTTTATGTAACTTATTGGTAACTGGAGTGTAGCCGAGTGATAATGCAACAGATAGATTACTAGATACAGTATCGACAAGATTTTGTCGTTCGCAGCGCTTTTAAATTTCAGTAGAATATTGGCTGTGTTGTACCCTGCTACATGTTTTCATATTTGGAAAAACTTTAACTTTACTGAGTAATTTTTGTAATTTTATAAAAAGGTGTAGCACAACCGCTTCTAGTTCCGCCAATATGCCGTGATTGGAGCTCTTGCACTGACTCGCTAGACCGCATGTTATGCATTACTAAACACGATAAGTAAATCGCCTTGTTTCGATAGTCGGCTCTTTTGGATTTTACACATATTTATTTCCTCCTCTCCTTTGTATCTTACAGTTTCATACACCTGAAGATGGGATTTTAAAACCCCGTAACCATTATGTAATTGCTGAATGTGAAGTACGGGACCATTCTTATTTTTTTTTTAAAAAAATTCAGACCTTTCACTTTGTGGGAAAACTATGGTAGTGACTGAATTCGTCATCCAAGATCGCAACATCAAGTTAGTGATTGCATAACAGATGTGGTTTCAGTTAAAAGACACTAACGTCATTATTTAAAAGGATGGCGTCTGTGTTTCTGAAAGAGAATTACTGCTTGGCACTGTCTGACAATTGAATGTTAGTAAAAAGGGTTACCTCGTGTTTTATTCTTGTCACTTTTTATGTCTCTGTTAATGGACGAAATTCGCATGGCAAGCCTGTAGTTAACTGGATTAGGGACGGTTGTTTTGTTGACCTCTGTTCATTGGCAAAAAAGGTAATGAAATAACACGTTAAAGCTTGTGGTGAACACACTTAATTTGTAATCACAGGGAAGCAAATACAATAAGTATACCTATAAATTGTGTACTAACTGGTTAACATCAAGGACAAGTTTTGTTTCACAGTAAATCTCTCACTCCCTACCAGAGTATGAGCTAGGATGGCACATTGTAAGAGATAATATAGCACATGACGGTGTTTGATTTCGACATTAAATTAGTTCGTTAAAGGATTAATTAATTACTCATATGGTTTACCAACAATAATGTTATTATTTTCTTAGTTTTATAATGTTCGTAAACAACTGAATTGTATCTTCATTATTCATCTTGAACCACGTTTCGTACATTATTCTCATTATTAACAAGTCATTGTCCATAAACGAAGTAGTTGCTTATACAGTATTGCTACATTTTTGAAATGAGCTCTCAGTGCACACAGGTCAGTTAGCACAGGAAAATATCTGATTATTATGAGGAAATCCAATAGTCAATGCACATACGATTTGTCCTGTTTAATAAACAGAGATCAGCACTCCAAAATCTTTTAAGTTTAGTCTCTAAATATTACGGCTAACATTGTCTGTTCAACAGTTTCCTCCCGCATCCGAGTGCAGTGCTGTAGCCGGATTCAGTTTCGACTTTGGCCACTAGATGACTCAAGCGTCCACATCTGCATCTCACAGGTCCACATCTGCATCTTACAGCACTGTCAACTATGTTTCACGCACAAGTTTCTCGGGTCCATAGCCGAGAACATGCAATAAAATTTAGAAAAGAATAACACTGAGACACAATCTTGCTTATATTTCCCACATACTATGTCATTACTGAATTTACTAGTTTGATGAAATTCTGAGCTTCCTGGCAGATTAAGCGAAAACCTGTCTTAGAAAGCAGCTGAAAAAAGTCTTAATTTTGTCATACTATAGTTTAACACTGTGAATGTGTGTGAGATAGAGAATTATAATAATTAACAGGCTGTCAATTTTTAATTGTGAATTCTTTCTAGACTGTTATTTGAAATTTTTATATCACTGTCGTCTTAAATTTTTATTAAACTCTCAAGTGATAGCGATACTCGCAAATTTTAAGTACACTAGTCTGTATAAATGTGGCAATTAATTAAAGAGGGTCACCACAGTTCTGGCATCCTCAGTGGGTGTTCCTTTTATTGCTTTATATATACGAACATATTTTTATGTAGGTTAGGAATATGCTACAACAGTATTGTCGCTGTTTAAATTACATATATAAATCATCTTTTTTTTACGTTATGTGTGTCCTGTGGCTGCTAAAAGAAATCAGCCACAAGTCTGAATTAATACACAATGCCATTTGCAACACTGGGATGTTACGGCAACGTGTTTGGAATACAACCTCTGAACCACATATTCCAACCAGATTGTGGCGTATGTCCCTTTTCTTGCGTTTACCATTGCTGCATTTGACTGGTTCTGAGATGTACTTGATTTTTATTTGCTCAGTGAACATATTTTTGCAGCTGTTTTTATTATTAGAATGACCTGTGGACAACGGTAAAAAAAATTGTGAGGCTTTGGTATGGAGAATTATTTGGTGTGGTTTGTTATTCATAGACTGTGTTGCGTATTTTAGCTGCGTTTACTTACGTTTTCTCCAGTTCATTGGTGTCCTGAATCTTATTATGTTGCCGTGTGTTAGACATATATTTAATTACACAATTTACGTTTGAGGTGCGCTCTTGACTGTCGCTTGTTTCACAATTGTGTGTTGTCACTTTTCACTGCTCTTAAATGTTCTGAGTGTCTTACTCTGAAATTTCTAACAGTCCCTCTAGGTTTTCAGGTTAACTGGATTTATGTATGGTGGTGTCGTACATTTTTAATATCTTCCGCTGTGCATTGTTTGTTCTGTAGCCACATGTATTCCTTGATTTCTCATAATGTTTCGTATTCTGTTTGTTACTTTGTTGTCAAATTTCAGAGTGGCCTCTTTTCCTCTTTTTTGTGGTTACTTCTTCTGTAGTCTCTATTGTATGATCATTACTGGTGTGCAATCTTGCAATATTGTTGTGTGTGTTTTGTATCGGCTTTTTTATTTCTTCCTCAATTTTTCTACTGTATTTTATAACCATACTTTGTGAAAAAGTGTCTGATTATGTTTAATTATTGTGTTTAGTTATTTTTAGCCACTTTAACTGTTTGTGCTTCTATCCATCTAGTGTGCTTTCTTTATTCTCTATCGTGTGATCCTTACTGGTGTGTTGTGCTGTAATATTGTGGTGCGTGTTTTGTGTTAGTTTTTCTTACTTTTTCGTTTAATTTTTCTACTCTATTTTACAACCATTTTTTCTGAAAATGTGTCTGATTATGTTTAATTATTGTGTGCAGTGGTCTTTATCGTTTTAATTTCGTTCAGTCCGTGCAGGAGGTATCTGAGGCTGGTCTCTTTCTTTGCTGTTGAATTATTAGATATGCTGAGCATTTTTTTCTGCAAGCACAGAAAGAGAGCTTAAAATTCCGTTGCGGGATTGAGGGGTAGGAGGGGTGGGGGGTGGAGCAGAGGCGAGGACGAAAACATGGAAACACCAAAAACACAACACATTAATACGGTATAGAGAAATCGTTGACATTCAGAACTGCTTCCAATTGTCTCGGAATGCGTAAATATTCACCCTGTGTAGGTTCCCAGATAATGTTATACCATTCTTCCTGCAAAACAGTAGCAAGTCCAGGTAACGGCGATGGAGGTGGATAGCGAACTCTCACCCTTCCCTCGAAAGTAGACAACAAACACTAAATACAACTGAGATCTCGTGACTGTTGTGGCCATGGGAGATGCGACAGTTCATCCTAGAGCTCAACAAACCAGTCCTGGATGTTGCGAGCTGAGTGAACAAGAGCCCTGTCATTTCGGAACATAGCACTGTCATTGGGGAACAAAAGCTGTGCCATGAAATGAACCTGATGAGCAAAACTAGTCACGTAACCCTTGTCAGTAATGCGGCCTTGGAGAGTAGCAATGGGGTCCATGGAATACCACGACAAGGCTGCCGAAATCATCACCAAACCCCGTGATGTGTCGCTCTTGGGACGTAAATTCTGTCATAAGTTGGCAACAGCGTGAGACAAGACTCATGCGACTAAATGACATTCTTTGCCATAGCTCCATAGTCCAGGTTTAATAGCTTAGGCATCACGTTTTCCTGTCGCTGGTTTTTGCATCACTTATGTGTGGTTTCGGAATTCCACCTCCCTTCGCAATTGCTAGCTTATACAACTTCCTTCGTGTTGTTTTGTTGCCGACAGGTTCGCGTGTGCTACATCCATTTCTGCAGTGACTTCTGCAGCTGCCGTCGTGACAGTCCTCTACCATGACAATCCGTCGTGACCCCTGAGCACACCCTTTCGTCCGTGTTGTGACGTAGCGGATGATACTTTTCGGCTTTCACAACATGCGACACAAATCTTTGAGACGATGTCTCTTGAAACACCAAACACTTCGGCTGCCCTGGTTACGGAAGCACCCACCATACGACAACCACCCATTTTCCGACCCTCGACTTCACGTAGCTCCGACCTACCTTAATGCACTCACAACTAAGTAGAACACTGTCCTGACCACGACTGACCCTTGCAGCGTGTTGAAGACACTGCGCAGATGCTGCTCGCGGTCAAATACGACAGCACAACCTGCAGACTTGGCTACCGTCTGCCTCTATGTTCAAGCATGCATTTCTCGCGGTGTTTACATAATTTTTCCAACTCCTGTTTAAGCACGAAAGTACCAAAAACTTGCAAAGTAATGAGTAATGTCTCCCCTCCTTCATCATCGTCAGTCAGCTGATATTCACTGCTGGACAACCATCTCCTCCAAGCTTGTCCCTGCATTACAGTCTTCAGTTACACGCATCGTTGTTGCTGTTGAATGTTTCTAGTGCCATATATCCACTTACTATTAGGTCATTGTTCCGGTCTTATTTCTTAGAATCCAGAAAAGTACTTCCCTGGACCTTCTCTGGAATTCGCCAGACTGTCTCATCCACCTCTGTTTCATTTTTGTTACGTTCATAATTAGCTCTTTCACTCCATTTTGTTCGCTGATCCATCTAGCTTTCATTTCTAATCCAGAGATTCCCAATATGCTTCGCAACATTTGTTCTTGAGCAACGTTCAGATTTTGTCTAGTTACAACTTTATGGCTTACTCCCATAAAGCTAAAATCATAACACACTGAAAATTTTTCGTTCCAGATACTTTCCAAACTTAGTTTCGCAATTCGTATCTAGTTCGCAAAAGCTGTTCCATTCCATTTCCCGTCTTTTTGACTTCAGTTCTTGATTTGTCCAACCTTAGTGTCCGAAGATGGTGTACAATTCTTTAAGAGGTATCAAATTATCTTCGCAACTACTGAAAACGCGTATTTCATTTAGCATATACGTTTCGTTTTATTCATTTGAAACATCGTCAATGGTAGCATCCTGTCAGATTTCGGCTTATAACTGTAAGCGTCCTTTGCAAGAACATTTTACAGGTACTCTTACGTTTGTTACAGATATGTTTGTGGCGTACCGGCCGGAGTGGTCGAGCGGTTCTAGGAGCCGCAGTCTGGAACCGCGCGACCGCTACGGTCGCAGGTTCGAATCCTGCCTCGGGCATGGATGTGTGTGATGTCCTTAGGTTAGTTAGGTTTAAGTAGTTCTAAGTTCTAAGGGACTGATGACATCAGAAGTTAAGTCCCATAGTGTTCAGAGCCATTTGAACCAGTTGTTTGTGGCGTAATTTCACACTTTGTTGCACCACTACGCATTTCTTGACTTAAACCGTGACAAAACATTGCTCTCTAACGTTTATTGACGTTATTGGGGTTAAAGTTCTGTCGGCAAGAGCCAGGAGAACGAAGTAAGTGCTAGATGTGCAATATTTTGTCGACTTTTACGTCAAGACATGTGGTGCAGCAAGGCAATGGAAAGTTAGGAAAAAAAACTGAAGTGTCAAACGCAGGAATATCAGGAAAATGTGCTTCCAGATTTAAGTTGAAATGAGACAAAATACTGCCATCAGTGATGATTTAAATGAATGATAAGTAACGCGTACTGCAAAATAAATAAGCACATTTTAATAGTTGCAATGATGGATTTGAAACATGTTAAGTAATCTAGGAAGAAGTCTTTCGAGACAGACAGAGTCCTGGGAATATCTATTTTCCTACCTCCTAAGAAGATAAAGGAGGTGCTACACGTTGCTAAGGTCAGTCTCGGCCTAAGGATCCGTGGGATTTACAACATCCCTTGCGAGTGCGGTAGCGAATGCATTGACTAGCCCATCCGCAACGTTTCCGCTTACTGTGCAGAACATCAACAACATATTAAAAATCGACAACTGGAGAGATGTGCAGTTGCTGAGCACAGCCCCGTAGATAAACACAAAATACCCTCTGACGAAAGAAAAGTTCTGTCCTATGCTGCTACATACTGGGATTCTGTAATTAAAGAGGCTGTAGAAACAAGAATGTGTGAGAAAATCTTCAACTGTGACAGCGGATATAATCTTAACGCTGCATGGAAGTGTGCTCTCGACGCAGAGAAGAGCCAAAGATATTCGTCGCAATGTTTACACTACGGCAGGGTGGTGCCGCCCCCAGCGCAGGCGTTGACAACATCTGCGACAGCTTGACGTAATTGCCGACCAATCAGAAGCCGTCTTTGAGCTATATCAGGCCACCACTGCAGCCGTAATATAACTAATTTTCACCTGCGAATGTGCTCTGTTGAAGTGTTTTATTGGATGTTGAATTAATCTGCAACAGAGGCAGACAGCTCAGTATCGCCAGAAAAATAAAAATAGCTTAGGTATATTCAAACAACACATTTCACAAACTATCTTATCATTTTCATAGATCGAAAAATTTTCCGGAACGCTGCTGGACTCGTATTCGGGCGGACGACGGTTCAAATCCGCGTGCGGCTATCCAGATTTAGGTTTTCCGTGATTTCAATAAATCGCTCCAGGCAAATCCCGGGATAGTTTCCTTGAAAGAGCACAGTTGATTCCCTTCCCCATCCTTGCAACATTCCGAGCTTGTGCTGTTTCTTATGACCTCATTGTCGACGAGATGTTAAACGCAAAAGCCCTTTGAAGGCTGCTGAGAATATCTTAATGACACGTAATCTTCTTACAGGATTCCCCTTTCAGTTCTGAATTTCTCACTCTCAGGATGTAATCTAATGTAAGTTGCATCGTTCATATATTTTCTCGTCACTGTACTAACATAGGTTAAATCTGCTACTAACGGACTGTTGGTGCCCATTTTGTTGTAACTTTTGATAAAATGGTAATTCAGTTGTCCATTCATTAACATTGTTAAATTAAGGGAAAAATAATCTTCTGCTTTCCAAGTCACCTGCTTAGCATATTGTTCCGTGCTCGAATTAATGTATTCTGTGATTTTCATAGGCACGGAAACAGTGCAGAAACGCGAATATCTGAGCTCTATTCTGGCTGCAGGATTCTGCAACTTGTAACATATTCTCAAATATTTTTACTGCAATGTAAATACCGTAAAGTTTCTTCCTCTAATTGTTGGTCACACTGGTGAATGATCCTAGCAGTTATCACTCTAAACCTGTCACATCACTTTCATAAGATGTTTCCCAATCCTAAGGCTACTTGTGTCTCTCTTCGTACGTCTCCAGCGCCTTAATTCAGTGTTTGTTTCCATATCGATACTCTACTTCCACGGACACAAAGAGCGATTATAAACACTCTCGTTCGGATGTAATGACTTTTCTCACCTACATCTGTAAAATGCAACTGCAAATACAGTTACCTGCTTTTACGTTGGTTGGAATGCTTTGCGCACACACAATGATTCACAAATAGTGCAACATCATAACTCCATCTTATCTTGGCACGATCCATTACATTTCTTCTAAATAAATCTTCATTTTGACAGGGCATAGATAACGGTCAAAGATACAATGCAGAGCGATGTACGATGTATATCACTTTTATAAAGTATAAAGTGTTGCAAACATACACTGTGGGAACAAAAGTCGTGAGTTCGCTATATGCATACATACAGATGGCTGTAGTATGGCGTACACGAGATATAAAAGGGCAGTGCATTGGCGGAGGTGTCATTTGTACTCAGGTCATTATGTGAAAACATTTCCGACGTGATTATGGCCGCAAGACGGGAATTAACAGATTTTGAACACGGAATGGTGGTTACAGTTAGACACATGGAACATTCCATTTCGGATTCCGAAAAACACAGTGTCAAGAGTGCGCCGAGAATACCAGATTTTAGGCATTAACTTTCACCACAACAACGCCGTGTCCGACGGCCTTCACTTAACGACCGAGAGCAGCGGCGTTTCCGTAGAGATGTCAGTGCTAACAGAAAAGCAACACTGCATGATATAACCGCAGAAATCAATGTAGGACGTGCGACGAATATATCCGTTAGGATAGTGCGGCGAAATTAGACCTTAATGGGCTATGGCCGCAGATGACAGACACGAGTTGCTTTGCTAACAGCACATCGGCTGCAGCACCACTCCTGGAGTCGTGACCATATCGGTTGGACCCTAGACGACTGCAAAGCCGTGGCCTGGTCAGATGAGTCCTGATTTCGGTTGGTAAAAGCTGATAATACGGTTCGGGTATGGCGCAGACCCCTCGAATTCATAGACCCAAGTTCTCAACAAGCTACTGTGCAACCCTGTGGCGGCTGTGTAATGGTTTGGGCTATGTTTACATGGAGCAGACTGCGTCCTCTGTTCCGGCTGAGCCATTCATTGACTGTAAAAGGTTGTGTTCGGATACTTGGAGACCATTTGTAGCTATCCATGAACTTCGTGTTCCCAAACAACAATGGAATTTTTGTGAATGACTGTGCGCCAAGTCAGCGGGCCACAATTGTTCGCAATTGGTTTGAGCAACATTCTGGACAGTTAAAGCCAATGATTTGACCACCCATATCACCCGACATGAATCGCATCGAACATTTGTGGGACATATCGGCAGATCAATTTGTGCATCGCAATTATGGACGGCTCTAGAGGCAGTGTGGGTCAGTATTTCTGCAGGGGCTTGCAACGACCTGAGTCCATGCCACGTCGAGCTGTTGTATTACGGCAGGCAAATGGAGGTCTGACATGATATTAGGAGGTACCCCTTGACTTTTGTCATCTCAGTGCAGTAAGAGTGAAAGGAAGCAGGCACATGAAATTATTCACTGATTATCGCACCTCTCTCCGCCTGTTCCTGCAGATCTTTTAGTTTGTTTTTCATGTGCCTGAAGTTTTGAGAGAGGAGATATAAGTAATCGGCAAAATCAATGTCTTCTAGTTGGTCTGTGATGTTGCAGCTTATTCCCCTTCTTTGTCTTCATTTGCCTTTCTCATCAATCCGTCCAAAACATTTAAGAAGATAGACGGAGTGAAAACACATCCCAGTTTTACCCCTTTCTTCATGCTAATATGTGATAACAGTTTCCCTGCATGCATTACTGTGGAGGAGTATCCGTTACACATTTACCCATTATTTTGATGGTCTGACCAGGTATGCCGTAAATTGGCATGTTTTTCCACATGCTTCTTCTTGTCACTGAATGAAACGCCTTTTCAGATTCTATGAATACAGTATATAGACTAGCCATATATTCCATGTGCTATTCAAGGATGATCCACAAAGTTTTAATATGACCTACGCAGTATCAGTTCGTACTAATGTCACCGTTACCCCAAGGTTTCTTCTTAGGATGGTATGTGGCAGCACTTCGTTAGGCATAGACAGCAACGCGAACCATCTCCAGTTACTGCAACTTGTCAAGTCTCCCTTCTTTGGATGTTATACTTTTCTAGTTCGTCTTTCCCGCTCCAGGTCTTCTCGAACAGAGAATATAAGTTTACTGTCTTTAACAGTTCTTCTGTCAGCAGTTCCGATGGAATAATGTCTGGCCAAGGGCCATTACCACATCCAATTTGCCTTAGGAGTACTCTGATCTCCTCTCTGCCAAATGGTTCAAATGGCTCTGAGCACCATGGGACTTAACAGCTGAGGTCATCAGTCCCCTAGAACTTAGAACTACTTAAACCTAACTAACCAAAGGACATCACACACATCCATGCCCAAGGAAGGATTCGAACCTGCGACCGCAGCAGTCGCGCTGTTCCAGACTGAAGCGCCTAGAACCGCTCGGCCAATCCGGCTGGTTTCTCTGCCAGGTACTGCACTTTTGAGTCTTGCAGGTATCTCATATTCATCCACATTCTCATCTTCGACTACATTTTCCAGCTCTTCTACCACCTGCTGTTCTTACTCTATCTCTACCTCTCTATTCAACGCCATTTTTCCAATTTTTCAAACTCATTTGCGAGTTGGGTTCCCGCTTGTTGTCTTGTGGTCTGATAAAACTCCTTCACGTCTTCTTTTCTTGTGGCCCTTTCAGCTTGTGTTGCAAAAGTCTGTCCATTTTCTTCGGCTTCAACCTACGTCTACATCTGTATTTTTTCTTGTTCAGTTACTGTACGATGGGTGTGCTCGGACAAGGGTAGATAATGAATGTGACGGAAAACTGTCGCTACCACTCTGAATGAAGCAGAATTTCTGTAATTTTGGCATCGTGGTCATTATCCGAGACAATGTTGGAGGAAGCAATAAGACCGTTAGCTTCATCCATAGCCAACCATTTTATGGAGAAATTTTAAAACATCGCTTTGGACACAGCTCTACATAAGTTAAGCTGCTTTTACCAGTACGTTGAAGACACTTTTATCGCCGGCCGGAGTGGCCGAGCGGTTAAAGGCGCTGCAGTCTGGAACCGCACGACCGCTACGGTCGCAGGTTCGAATCCTGCCTCGGGAATGGATGTGTGTGATGTCCTTAGGTTAGTTAGGTTTAAGTAGTTCTAAGTTCTAGGGGACTTACGACCACAGCATAGTGCTCAGAGCCATTTGAACCATTTGAACACTTTTATCATCTGCCCCACAGACTTTGAAAACTGGCAGGTTTCTTGGGATACCTGAACAGTATTGACAACGACATTAGGTTTACTATGGAAGTAGAGATATATGTTGCATTGACATTCCTTGACGTCCTCTTTCACTGGAAAACCAATAGACACTTCAGCCACAATGTGTACATGAAACCTACACACATGGATCGTCATTTGCAAGCACTTAGCAACCACCTTCCAGCAGAAAAACGTGGCGTTCTGAACATCCTCTTCCACCGTGCTAAAGTCATCTCGTACGCTAAAAATCTGCCACTCGAAATATGCCACATCGACCAAACAGTACGCATTGTGGGGCAACGCTGGACGGAATACGAGAGGTGCTTATGTCTACGCTATCCTGAGAAATTAACCTTGACAGAACAAGCCTTAGAAAATCGACGTAAAATTCTGTTCGACGTAACATCTACCATTAAGAAGACGAAGTAATTTCGGGACAGCATCATAAAAGAAGCGGTGGAAATAAAAATATTCCATAGGACCAAACTGAGGAGCAAATCCCCAAGGTAAGGGATCGTATCAGTAGATGAAATTACATCATAAAAGTAATAACAGATAAAATATTTATGAACCCATAACACCATCAACAAAGACAGCGGTCTGCAGCTCAGCATAGCCTGGGATTCGCCCATGGCGAGGCTGAAATATTACCGCAATTGGCAAGGAAGAGCGCACCAGCGGCGTAGTAGCCAGCAGCACGGCCATATAGTGGCGAGACCACGGCGACAGGGCAGTCACTTAACACTTGATAACGGCATAGGAGAGCTCAGACGAAAGCTCGTGGGATTTCAACCACCTAATGTGGCTGGAAGCCCAAGAAGGTTTTCTTAACGCTCCGATGCTGGCGCTGTATGGCACAGATCCACTAGGTAGTGTTTCTGTGCCTATGTCTCAACGCCTGCGGTGTTATTTACCCCCTCTCGTCTATCCCCCTGACTCGGGCATTCACAACAGGCAATAGTGTGTTTACTTCCACAAGAACAACACCTTTGCTACAGAGGATCGACGGATCGCACAGATGCCACGCCAGCATCCCCGTAAGTATTCTTGGTCCATTGAATTTTCCTCAATGTAATGTCTCTTCGTGCTTTACATTCAAGCGTTCTGTATGTGAAGTGGAATTTATTATTGTGCACTTACATAATAGAAACTGGTACTGGATCTCTTCGATCCAGCACCAGCATTTACGTTCTCGTCTTCCTTGTTCCTTTACAGTGGTCTCAACTACTCTTTTTCTTTTTATTTTGTTTTGCAGCTATAGAATGTTAACATTGTTTACAGGACTGTTGTTTGTCTGAACATGGGTTCAAATGATATTCGGGGTACACACAATCCAGAAGTTACAGATTTTCAACAAACTTTGTTTGATGACAGAGATGACGAGGGCGAACATACTGCACACAGGGCTCCTATTCTCGATCTGGGAGACGAAGAGATAGATACTGAAGCCTCAGAAAGCATAGAAGTTCAGTTGAAGAGGATGGCGATGTGTATCGTTGTTACATGAAGGGAGGAAAATAAATAATCGAATCATTCGATTGGAAAAAAGTTAAAGGCGCTGCAGTCTGGAACCGCAAGACCGCTACGGTCGCAGGTTCGAATCCTGCCTCGGGCATGGATGTTTGTGATGTCCTTAGGTTAGTTAGGTTTAACTAGTTCTAAGCTCTAGGGGACTAATGACCTCAGCAGTTGAGTCCCATAGTGCTCAGAGCCATTTGATTGGAAAAAAGACACCATACACAAATCGCAGGAAAACCCAAAAACACAACATTCTCCGCATAAGGCTTCCTGGTGTCATTAGGAAAGCAAAAAATATTGAAGGAATTTCAAAAAAATGGGAATGTTTATTTGACCAGGAAATGATGGAAATGATTGTAAAGTACACGAACCAGTACATTGAAATTACCCGAAGCAATTGCCAGCGAGAACGAAACGCTCGCCCAACGGACATAGTCGAGATAATAAAAGCCTTCATAGGACTTCTATACATAGCTGGAATGCACAAGGCGGGAAGGAAAAGTCTTCAAAATTTGTGAGATAACACAAGGGGTTCGTAATCGAGATATTTCAGTTGACCATGAGTGAGTACAGGTTTCGTTTTCTGTTGCAAGCTCTGCGATTTGATGATAGGCAGTCACGTAGTGAACGTAGAGTAGTGGACCACCTGGCGCCAATTCGAGAATTATTTCAAAAGTTTGTGAAGAACTGCCAATCTTGTTACATTGTACGCCCAAACGTCACCACTGACGAGGAACCTGAGGCCTTCAGAGGACGTTGCTCTTTTATCCAATACAAACCGTCGAAGCCGGCAAAATCTGGTATAAAAATATTTGCTACAGTCGATTCCAAACTGTTTTACACATCCAACATGGAGGTCTATGCTGGCAGACAGCCAGATGCCATTTTTCAAATGGTTCAAATGGCTCTGAGTACTATTGGACTTAACATCGGAGGTCATCAGTCCCCTAGAGCTTAGAACTACTTAAACCAAACTAACTTAAGGACATCACACACATCCATGCCCGAGACAGGATTCGAACCTGCGACCGTAGCGGTCGCGCGGTTCCAGACTAAAGCGCCCAGAACCGCTCGGCCATACAGGCCGGCTGGCCCTTTTCAGTTTAGTAATAAAAGCAGAGACGTGATTGAACGTTTGGTGGACCCTGTGGCTAATTCAGAACGCAATGTCTCTGTTGACAACTGGTTCAGTGATGCAAATCTGCTCCGTGATTTGTCAGTGAAGCACTGGCTGTCATATGTTGGAACAATGAAAATAAATAAATAAATAAATGGTAGATAACGAAAGAAATGAAGGATGTGAAAATCAGGACTGCAAATTCTAGCATATTTGCTTACAAAAAAGAAGGTACGATCGTTTCTTACGTCCCACAAAATAAAAATAACAAAATAGTGTTTTATTTATCTCAAGTATGCATTATGACGCTGAAATTGACGAAAACACAGGAGATAATAGAAAACCTATTATGATAACTTATTATAAGACACACAAAATTGTAGCTGACGTGGTTGACAAATTGTGCTCTGCCTACAACGATCAGAGGAGTACACGACGATGGCCCATGGTCGTGTTTTATTCGATGCTGAATGTTGCTGGTATAAATTCCCAGATAATTTATATGGGAAATGGCAATTAAAGTCTCCGCCGACGGCTGTTTCTTCGTGAGCTAGAATGGGAACTCTTGGAAGGTCAGTTGGTAAAACGAAGCTTGCTTTCGAATCTACCTCGGACTCTTACTATGCGCATTATTGAAATTCTGCTGCAAAATCGCCGACCTTTAGGACTTGTTGGTGAGAGAGCCGACAAGGCCGACACCAATCAAGGAAGAAGGAAGCGTTGCAAACCCTGCCTCACAGCTAGCACAAGTCAACTCACGAAATACTCGTGTAAATCGTGCGGACAATATCTGTGTCTTCAACACTGTGATTTTGTTTGCCACGAAGGATGTGCATTGGGTGCTCCTCGAGAAGAAATATGAAAACGTCTCTCATTTCTTACATTTTTAGTTGTAAGTTGCTTTTCTGGACTTTGTACGTCGTACATACCATGTAAAACATTTCCTGAACATTATATTTTCCCAAGCATAGTTCCTTATTTCTATGTCGTATGTTTATGAAATAATTCTCTAACAAAAATTATGAGAAATATATATAGTACTTGACACGATCCTGGAGCTCATCTATACGAGATATTTTTAAAGTATTGATAATTTGAGTGAATGGAGATCACAGCATCCGTGTGAGTTTAGGGACGCCAGCATCGGAGTGTTAAGTCATTTGACTCGTTTTGTAACATGGTCTTTCTGAGCGGCAAGACAACTTTCTTGTAATGTCTCCCACTGTAGTTTATTAGACACTTCTGCGACACTCTCACGCTGCCTGAACATAGCTGTAAAGAATCAGGCAGTTTTTCTTTGATCATTTTTTCATGTTTTTCGTTCGTCCTTCTGGATTAGGATTCTCGTTTGACGATGTATTCTCATTAATTGGTTGAATGAGGGTTTCATAGAGAGATCTCTTCCGTTTTATTCAATCTTCCAGGAGATCTGAATGTGACATCTGCCTTACCCACGAATAGATTTTCGTAGTTATCTGGCCTTAAATCACTGCAGACAGAAACTCGTAAATTCTTGAAGGTTTGTACTTGTAGAAATGTAATGGGCAGTCTCCATAAAATTTGATTTTTGATCGTCAGGACGCCCAGCTGCGGGGATAAGGGCAAACACTTGTCGTCATCTACCTATCTCTACATCCATACTCTGGAAACCACTGTAAAGAGCATGGCAGCTGGTACGTCCGATTGTATCAGTTTTGTGCCTCCGTTTCCATTCACTTATGGAGCCTGGATAGGATAACTGTTCAGCACTTTTGTGCGCGTTGTAATTAACCTAATCTTGTCCTTGTAATCCCTACAGAAGCGATATGTAGGAGGGTGTGATATTTCCCTGAGTTATCATATAAAGCCGTTTCTTGAAACTTTCACAGTAGTCCTTCTCGGGATATTTTGCGTATCTCTTCAAGCATTTGCAGTTCAGGTCCTCCAGTACATCCGCTACGCTCTCACAAGGCTCAAACAAACCTGTGACGATTTTTGCTGTTCTTGGCACCGTGCACAATCCGTCTATTAAGCATGTAAGCAACTTGTAGGTCAAAGGTCAAATTTGATCCAGAACGTCAATTGCAATAATTATGGTTTTCCCCTTTGGTTTATTGTACCCATACGTAACGACAGAAGCGATTCAGTTATTGTCGCAAACGACACAAGTACCTGCTGATTCAGATGCGAAGTCTATATTTACCAATGGGTCGTTAAAACCTAACCTCTCTTTCCATATGTTTCTGTACTTTCCATTGTATCGACTTCGGCGTTAAAGGACACGATCAATCCCACAACCTCCCTTTCTCTGATGCATAAAATCAAGGAGGCTCAAGCAAGTTCTCTCAGTCTGCCGACAGAGGAAGCCATAAAACAAGAAACTGCACCTCCGCATAATGAGCATACAGTCATCAAAGAGAGATGCTAGGAATGTGTGTTGCACAAAACTGTAGGATATCGGGCAATGAAACATAAACGTTAGTAATTACATGTATGGAGACGTTGCAAATGAGCGTACACAACATGAAAAAATATTTAACTTCGATTGACGGACTGAGGATAACAACTGTTTACCGGCTACTACACTCATGCTCATAAATTAAGGATAATTGCAGAATGTGGTGCCATACAACATGGCACTACACGAAACTGGCGCTGATAGCACAGGCACATAGGGAACACACACGACACACATCTGTAAGTCCAAGGCATTGGTGACAAGTTACGAAAACCGTCCAGAAACACATGTGCTACAAAACGCAACTGTTTTCTGCGCATGTACCTCGACAAAAAAATGGGATATGATCACCATGCACACGTACACAGGCCGCACAACGGGTCGGCATACTCTGGATCAGGTGATCGAGCAGCTGTTGTTGTACAGCCTCCCAATGTTCACCAGTGCCAGTCGGAACTCCTGAAGTGTCCTAGGGGGTTTGAAGACGTGCAGCGATACATCGACCGAGAGCATCCCAGACATGCCCTTTTGGGTTTAGGTCTGGAGAACAGGCAGGTCACTCCATTCGCCTGGTATTTTGTGTTTCATGGTACTCCTCCACGATGGCAGCTCGGTGGGGCCGTGCGTTATCATCCATCAGGAGGAAGGTGGGACCCACAGCACCCCTGAAAAGGCGGACATACTGGTGCAAAATGACGTCCTGATACACTTGACCAGTTACAGTTCCTCTGTCAAAGACATGCAGGGGTGTACTTGCACCAATCATAATCCCACCACACACCATCAAACCAAGACCTCCAAACAGGTCCCTTTCAAGGACATTAAGGGGTTGGTATCTGGTTCCTGGTTCATGCCACTCGTCCGTGAATATAACCTGGAACCACTGTTCCAATGTCCATGTACTGTGTTCTTGACATCAGGCTTTACGGGCTATCCTGTGACCAGGAGTCAGTGGAATGCACCTTGCAGGTCTCCGGGCGAATAAAGCATGTCTGATCAGTCATCTGTAGACCGTGTGTGTGGAGGCAACTGTTCCAGTGGCTGCGGTAAGGTCCCGAGCAAGGCTACCTGCAGTACTCCGTGGCCGTCTGCGGGCACTGATGGTGAGATATCGGTCTTCTTGTGGTATTGTACCTTGTGGACGTCCCGTACTGTAGCGCCTGGACACGTTTCCTGTCTGCTGGAATCGTAGCCATATCTTGAGATCACACTTTGAGGCTCACGGAGGGCCCGTGCTACGACCTTCTGTGTTTGACCAGCCTTCAGTCGCCCTAATATTTACCCCTCATAACGTCATCAATACGTGTTGTTTGAGCCATTTTCAACACATAGTGATCATTAGCACGCCTGAGAACGTCTGCACAGTTACTCGCTGTACCGTACTCTGGCATGCACCAACACACCTCTGCGTATGTGGACTGCTGTCAGCGCCACCGGGCGACGACCGCAGGTCAAATGCTCCGCATTGTCATACCCCGAGGTGATTTAAACCCGCAAACCGCCGACCAGAGTGTTGCTTCACGATGTATCAACATTATCCTTAATTTATGAGCGTGAGTGTATTACAGGAAGATTATCAGAGGACGCTTTGCCTGGAATACACTAGTCACATGTTATATGGGATAACAAGTTCTTGTATGCTGCGAGACAAGGCTTAAGAGAAGGTCAAGGACTACCGCCTTCCGGGACTGGCCGATGGCGCCTTACAGGCACTGGCGAGCAGCAGGTGCGGCGGATCTCGTGATGATCAGGCCGGGAAGAGCCGCGCCGCTGCCAGCAGCTCAATGTCGACCGAGTGGCAGTGGCAGTTACTCGCAACGATTCACCCAAGGCTTCTGTCTCCGAGTGTTCTCCAATACTCAATCTAAATAGAACATTCTCCCAAAGTGTTTCCCTTCGGTTGCTCTTCTATTTTAATCTGTCACTCTAAATGGCTTGACCCTTGTGCTATTTCCTTCCAGTGGTACATGGCTTTAGAAACTCGTAGCTAGAATGAAGTCCTCTTTGTGCCACTTCGTTCATATGCCAAACAAATTTTCCCATAAACGCGTTACGAATCGAATTTCCATGTTTGGCAGCAATATGCTTCTCGTCATATGTGCGTTCCTTCTAAGACTACCACTTTTCCATAGGACTTCGTTTTCCAGGGACGTCTTTGATATAGTTGGTATTGTCGTTCTTCAGGGTCGGACATTTTCTAAGTCCAAGCGACTAGCCTAGGACTAACGAGATTATGCCGTGCCATCTGCAGACAGACTGATGGACGGAAGTTTGAATTTCTGTAGTGGGCTGAACCCTACACATTATCTAAAAAAAGTATACACCTTCCACCCAAAAATCTCCGAGACTGATTTTATTCCTGGCGTGTAAGCGATGTCAGTGCAGTAACTACTGTGGTAACTATTAGTTTGGTGCAAAATTTCGTAGACTTTGTGGTTCACTGTTGCTATTTGAGTTTACTTATTGTCATTTTGTCATTTGGAGATAGCGAGTCGAGCTGTGGACGCTAGAAACGAGAGTGCAAAATGGAATAAACAGAACTTTTCAGACGTATTCTTCTGTTTGAATTCAGTAGAGCAGCAGAGGCAGCCAGAAACATTTGCGCCGTGTATGGAGATAATACCATTAGACAGAGCACCGCTAGAAAACGGTTTACTCGTTCTAAGCAGGATCGTTTCGACGTTTGTCCACGTTCACGGAGACATTTGGGCTTCGATGAAGACAGTTTAAACATATTGATCCACAATAATCAACGGTGTACTCGAGAACTGGCAAATGTGATGAAATATGATCATTCTACCATCGTGCTACATTTGCAAGCCACGGGGGAGGTTCAAAAATCGGCTGTATTGGTACCGCATGCTCTAAGCTAAAATCACGAACATCAGCGTGTGGCCATACATGCTTCTCTGTTTGGTCGTCTCTTTGTCTCGTGGCAAACACCGATCATTCCTATTCTGTATCGTTGCTGCTGACGAGAAATGATGTCTTCATTCTAACATAAGGAAAATAAAGGATATGTTGAGCCCAAATAAGGCAGAAACTCCCCGTACAAAAACCTACGTGCATCCACAACAGATAATTTTCTACATCTGGTGGAAAAGTGACGGTGTGGTGTGCTACGAAGTGCTTCTACGAGGTGTAACCATTGCTGCTGACATTTATTATCAACAACCGAGATGTCTTGCTGACGCAACCCAAGATGGCTCGGTTCAAATGGTTCTTAGAACTACGCGACTTAACTTCTGAGGTCATCAGTCGCCTATAACTTAGAACTAATTAAACCTAACTAACCTAAGGACATCACACACATCCATGCCCGAGGCAGGATCTGAACCTGCGACCGTAGCGGTCACGCGGTTCCAGGCTGAAGCGCCTAGAACCGCACGGCCACACCTGCCGGCCGCAATCCAAGAACAACGCCCAGTGAAACTGGATGAAGTGATGCTAATCCACGATAACGCTCGCCCGCATTCTGCTAGACTGACAAAAATCACTATACGGGAGTTGGAAAGTCATTCCGTGCTCATCTTATTCACTTCATATTGCACCTTTTCCGTTCTCTGTCGAACAACCTTCAAGGAACTTCCTTCCCGGATGAAAATGCGCTTAGAACATGCTTTGACGAGTTCTTCAGCTCAAAACCACGTGATTTCTACAGTCGCGGAACCAAAAAGTTAACCAAGCGTTGACAGACTCTTGTAAATAATGATGATGAACTCCCTTACTCCATGACAGAGCGTACGGGACGATGCGGGAGACCTGCATCGCCTTACTAGGCAAGTTCCTAGCGGAAGTGATTTGCCATTGCCTTCCTCTGACCGTAATGGGGATGAATGATGATGATGAAGACGACACAACACCCAGTCATCGCGTTTCAGGTGAAAATCCCTGACCCCGCCGGGAACCGAACCCGGGACCCTGTGCTCGGGAAGCGAGAACGCTACCGCGAGACCACGAGCTGCGGACTGTAAATAATGAAGGCGAATATATTATTACAACCAAAGTCTCTTTTATGTGTATCTGTTGCGTTTGTTAAACTTATGGACAAACGCTACGAATTTTGCACCAGTCTAATAACAACTGAAAACAATTCCAAAAGCCAGTTGTGAACAGGCAGTGTTAAGTAGTGGGCGTGTAACCATAGCGTCATTGTTGTTGTGTCATGTATAGCAATGGAAGAAGTCTAAAATAGGTGTTCATGACATTCTTCACGAAGTTTTGAAGAACAGGAAAGTGTGTTCAAAGTTGTCGAACACGCCCTGACTTCCCAATAAAGTTGACGCGTGGACGCCTGCTACAACTTCACTGATATGCGCTGCGTGGTATGCGTGGACAGTTATTTTCTGGGAAAAATCAGTACCGATGATACGAATTGGTGTTATCAATAGGAAACTACTGCAAACCGACAGAGTGCAGAAATTCACATGAAGCTTAACGCTTTGACGACATAACCAACATTGAAGCCAATAAGGCGCGCGATTTGAACAACATCTCAAATAAGGACGTACCTGACAGTTTCACCTGGTTGTATGAACGTTCTGTGCGTTGTATTCGGGAGGGGAGGAGGGGGGGAGATTCTACACAGAATACCTGAAACATTAACTTTTCTCCTTTTTTTAGTAATTTAATCTCGAAACTTCTCGGATAGACGGGGTATGGAATAACATCACAGGCATGTATATCAAATCACTTTACTTCTACATTTACCACTACATACACGAATTTCTGTCTCAGAAGTACAAAATTACTACATCTTAAATTTGGAAGTGTAGGTATTAAATATTACTGTAGCTGAAATTATGATAACTGTTTCCCTGGATACTGTGTTATCATCTCAAGTAGTTAATCTCACTGAACATCACTACCAAATTATTTGAATCCTTAAATCTTTATTATTCCATGACGCAGATCACTGAATCTCTGAAGTCAGGGAAATGTTATTTCCTGGGCTTTGTGGTCAATAAGATTGAACAAACACTTTGTTTGTCACTGCCAGCCCAGTGTGGCAAACGTACCTCTTAATCATCAAATAAACCGCACTGCGTCAGCTGAGTAGGAATCCCCATGTAACTTTGCGTCCCCTGCGGTTAGACATGGAAGGAGTTAAGTCTTAGTAATTGAGAGGGAAAAGTATCAGAAAACTTGCTGCAAACGCTCCACTAGTACCCACATATATCGCAGGGAACTACCTTTAAGTACCTAAACAAGCTTACTCTCATTATTACTTGATATATGAAAGCAAAATCGATGCAGTTTGACTTCTTTTCTATACGAACTTGTATATCACATTTGACTGTACCGCTGTGCTCGTCATTGTTCACGGTAACCAGCCAATCCATTTACTATGAAGGAAAGTCAAACCATATTGTTTTGGACCACCTAATAAGGGGCAAGCCTTGAAAAGGCATTAATCAAAGCCTAAAATCGCAGTTTTTCATTTAGTTTCGTTCAAGTCTTCACAACATCAAGTCTGTGGTTTCAAATTTACTACTCAAATAATACTGATGTTCTGGTAGCAACTTCAAATTGTAGCTACTGGCTTACTATTCTCCCAGTAATGTACCTGATAAGCGTTGGACTCAGAGTTGGAAAACTACTGTAGGCTTCCGTAGATTACCATAAGTAAGCATAGAGCTCGGTAGTTTTTCTAGTAGCTTTAGTCAGTCATGGTCGTACGTGCATTACTTACATGTCGGGTGTGTTGCATACGTGTAGGGCGTTACCTCATAACAATCACTTTCTTTTCGTAAGCGATCAGTGACTTACTAGATTCCCCTAAAAACTGGGAGCAGCGTTTGTCTAGAAACTGAATGAGAATATATAAGGAGTTGGGTAACCCGCGAAAAACATTTTTGTTCTTCATAGTCATCCTTCTGTCTGTTACATAAGAAACAAAAAGTTGTTATACCGTAGCTAAATTGAAACTTTCAGTATTTAATTCAGGTTTTATTCGAAGCTTGTTGACTTGTTATGTGAAACAGAGGGCTGTTGTAATAAAAGTAAAGAAAACAATAGGCTAGAAATCGCAATTTCCTCAACAAAAACGGAAAATAAAGAGAACTGCAAGACAAAAATTTATCAGACATCGTTTAGACACTTCGTCGAACGTACGTAACACGAGTTTCTGTTATTCGTGGAGAACTTTCGTATTTGTCAGTAATAATTGCCTTTGATCATATTGAAGAACGTTTTATTGAGTAGAAAATAACAATAATAATTATATTTTTTTTGCCTGCCCTTGTAAACTGTACTTGCTTCTTGCCTGTCCATGTAAACTTTATATGCTTGAAAAATAATTGCTTCAGATACATAAAAAGGCAGAAGTTACGCGATAAACGAATGTTCATTACTTAAAATGCAATTTATATTCTGTAAGGATAAAAAATATGCAGTGTACTAAACCGGGCAAAACAAACAAAGAAACAAAGATAGGGAAGTCGTCGACTCCCATTTTCTCTCTCACACAATCATTTATATTTCTTTCCCTACTAATTCTACCAATACTACTGGAAATTCTGCCAACACTACTGGAAATTCTATCACTTAGCAGGTAATTTATGTATTGTAGCAAAACTATAGTCTCGCATTCGGGAGGACGACAGTTCAAACCCCCGTTCGGCAATTCTGACTTAGATTTTTCGTGATTTCCCTAAATCGGTTCAGGGAAATTCCTGGATGAATCCTTTGACAGGGCACGGCCGATTTCCTTCCCCACCTTTCCCTAATTCGAATTTCTGCTCCGTCCCTAATAACCTTGTTGTCGACGGAATGTTAAACACTAATCTCCTCCTCTCTCCTCAAAACTACTGGACTGTAATTTGGGTAGAGCGCAAGTCTGATTGGACTAGGTCACCAGTACGAAAGCATCTTACATTTCTTATATAGTTAGCAGACTCTAAAGAAGCCATTTTAATTAAAAGGAAACAACTTTACAATAGTTACTTTATAAGGTCTCGAAAAATTCATAAATCCTTCAGATTTACATGGTATTCAATAACACTCATGAATGACAAAAAAAGAAAAAAATCACAGGTGTAAAGCTTCATATCGATTCTCAGCTGGCACACGATTATCGGGAGCTCTGATGAAGTGACCGCCTCAAATGGAGTCCCTGATGGTCACTTCTCCCCTCCTTTGACTCCCTGCTACGTCCTCGGTTCGCGACCAGAGACATGTGCTGGAGACATGTCCACTTGTGCTCTGCCTGTCCCCGATGTCAGTTCGTAATGGTTTCAGGGTGCCTTCCTCCTCCTCTTAACCAAACAAAATGGGGGTTGGGAGTCGGTTGAAGTTGGGTTCGGATAGTGTATGGAGTGTGTGTGGTTATAGGGGCAGTGGGATGTGTTGATAAAGGCGCGATAGCATACCGGGATTAGTAATTAGTAGGAACTGTTGGAATGTGTAGTGTATATGGTGGTGATTAAAGTAGGAGGTGAGTGATGGGAACGTGATGAGGAGACAGAACATCCATGTGGGGAACGGTAAACAAATGAAGAAAGCAAGGCTGGTTGGATGACGCTCGAAGTACACTCGAATTTATGTTATTGGAGTAGCCTAACCGCTTGGCATTCTTTCACGTCACCTATCGTGGTCAGATAAACCATTTAGTGTTGCATTCGCATCTCATTGACAGTAGGTGTTTGTGCTTAATAAGAAATTGTTTGTCGATTTTACACTGTGAACTCCAATTCTTAAAGTGGAACTTAAATGTGTGAAATAACCCAAAGCTGGATATAATCAAATCTACGTCTAGTACATCACTATTAACACACATAAACCGATTATTAAGGCCAGCTACATTTGCCTAGTTTTGTGAATACTCACAAAAACAAAAGTAAAGATTTACACTGAAGTAGCGCAAGTCATAGGATAGCGATATTGCGGGCTTTCAAAAATATAATATGAAATGATGGTGATGGGGGCCTCAACTACGCACCCTCCGACTCAGAGTTGCAATATTAAAAGTTTTGGCTGGTTTCGTTGTGTAAGGGGTGGGATACGTAGTTGCCGCATTACAGGCCAAATACTGCTGAGTCTACCATATGAGATAAGAGTACACACTTGAATCGAATGCTCGAAGGTTTCTATCACTCGGCAGTTGGGAATTATGTATGTAACATATAAATTTATAAATGAAAGATTGCAATTACATAAAATCTGCAGGTACTATCTTAACGACTTTAAATGATGAGCACGATAGTAGAAGTACTTTTGAGAATGTGGTATATTTCTGCCAAGCACTTATCGGTGTCGATGGTCCAGCAATTAAATAAAATATAAGTTGAATAACAGGGAAACAATAAATTCCTACTTCACGTAACTACTTATGAACAACAACATTGCTCGCGGGATATTCACTACCAAACGTGTAATACGCCTTCACTGTAGAGACCACGGAAATCTCACAAGTTCACAAGTCGGCATTCCGAAGTATTTCTATATCTCGCAAACCGCTCCACTCTCCAAGCCTCTCTCTCGACCGTGCCTCCGCCGCGCCGTCGCGTCCCGCCTTCGTGTCCTGTGCTGTGCCATCCACAACTCCCCGTGTCCTGTGCGACTGCTCCTCGCGCCGTACTCTCCTCAACTACCCCCGTGTCCTCTCTCGAAGCGATCCTCCACCCCCATTTCCCTACAGTCTCACCATTAACGACCGCTGTGATTGGCTAGAGCGCTCCCTCCATGTCTCCAAACGAATGTACACCCACAAATATATTTAAGCACATACGAAATATTGAATTTACGGTTAAATACTTGAAATTAAACAAATATTCCTACGACTGGACCATAAACACGCTCTAACACACATTATTAAATACATAAACAAATTAAATAAACATATATCAAAGGAATAGCAACAAAAGGTAGGCCAGTAGCCTAATGTCTCTGTGCTTTCTAAAACACAGTAATTATTTAATCAAATGTATTGAAAATCTGATTACACCACCCGAATCGTCGTGCAAATAATGGTAATGTACATGTTTCTTTTTGAGGTATCATGATTCATCTGGCCACTATTAATTTCTATACGAACTGTGAAATGTCTGCTGTTATTGGTTTCACAAAGTCTGCCATCTTTGGCACTCCCGGTATAGAAAACTCCTTCATCGGCACAAAGCACCGTCCTCGTCACAGCGGAATTCCCAGCCACGCGGCTGGACCATGCGTTGGAGCTACCCCGCTCGTCCGGCTAATGATCACCACCACGTGTTAGCTGCCGGGCCCCGACTGGCCGAGCGGTCACACCACCTTAGAATATTTTCAAAAAATGGTTCAAATGGCTCTGAGCACTATGGGACTTAACTTCTGAGGTCATCAGTCCCCTAGAACGTAGAACTACTTAAACCTAACTAATCTAAGGACATCACACACATCCATGCCTGAGGCAGGATTCGAACCTGCGACCGTAGCGGTCGCGCGGTTCCAGACTGAAGCGCCTAGAACCGCTCGGCCACAGAATATTTTCAGGGTGCCACAATTCGCCCGTTACCTCACAATATGCACAGATACTGACGGAAGTAGCATCGCGTGCACAATATAGAAAAGGCAGTGCATTGGCGGAGCTGTCATTTGTACTCAGGCGATTCATGTGAAAGTGTTTCCGATGTGATTATGGCCGCATGGCGGAAACTAACAGACTTTGAATGGGGAATAGTACGCCAGACGTACGGGACATTCCATTTCGGAAATCGTTAGGGAATCTATTACTCCGAGATCCACAGTGTCAAGAGTGTGCTGAGAATACCAAATTTCAGATATTACCTCTCACCATGGACAGCGCAGTGGCCGATGGCCTTCACTTAACGACCGAGAGCAGCCGCTTTTGCATAGAGTTTATAGGGAAGCACCCTATTCACGCTGTATAAAATTCACATCAGTCTTTCCCTTGTGTGCCAGCCTAGTCCGCTGTAACCAGCTCTGACGTCATAAATGTTGCGCAGTACTTTAAAAAGCAAGTAAATAACCTGAAACGGTTCTAACATGTCAGGAGTAATACTAAATCAATATGTGTTGAATATCAGTTCATTAACTTTAACCATTTTCGAAATTTGGACGTTTTTCTGTAAAAATCATTGGTGCAACAGAAAAGAGCTAGAGACTTAAAAATTTATATTTAGATTCCTTTTTCATAATAATTTAATAGAAACAGTACTTTGGATCTCACAAATTAAAAATGTTGTTGAAATTCATGATTTTCTGGTTTTTGTCTTAAAAATTAAGGAAGCAAGATAGATTAAGTAGGCGAATAAATAAGGCTAGGATGTTTAAATTTAAGTAGAATGGAGATCCACTATAATCATAAAGATGTGAGAAGTTGCAACTGAATAACTATGTAACTATAGCGATAGCGTATCTCCAAAGGGCAAGTTCAGAGCTCGTCTACTGCGTGTAGTGTAATTAAATTAATTCTCTCGCCCAAAATAATTGACTTAGCCACGTCAGACTTTTATTATGATTACTTACCTGTGTGCTGAATGCACATTTAAATTGAGAGCTTCATCGGCCATCAGCAAAGGAAACAATGATTTATTCAATAACTTAATGTGGTGCATTACTAGCCCAACGGCTAGTCGGGAGTGCCGATTTGATCAGGCGTTCCCTTAGCCGTCCGCACCGCGGCTTTATACAGGGCTATTACAAATGATTGAAGCGATTTCATAAATTCACTGTAGTTCCATTCATTGACATACGGTCACGACACACTACAGATACGTAGAAAAACTCATAAAGTTTTGTTTGGCTGAAGCCGCACTCCGGGTTTCTGCCACCAGAGCGCTCGAGAGCGCAGTGAGACAAAATGGCGACAGGAGCCGAGAAAGCGTATGTCGTGCTTGAAATGCAACGACACTTCAGGACGAAGTTCAACAAAGATCCACCAACTGCTAACTCCATTCGGCGATGGTATGCGCAGTTTAAAGCTTCTGGATGCCTCTGTAAGGGGAAATCAACGGGTCGGCCTGCAGTGAGCGAAGAAACGGTTGAACGCGTGCGGGCAAGTTTCACGCATAGTGATGTGAAAGATTCAGTGTTTAAACCTCCTCTACCAAGAAACGTGTCAGAACTGCGAACTCGCATCAACAATGCTTTCGAACTCATTGATGGGGACACGCTGCGCCGAGTGTGGGAGGAACTTGATTACCGGCTTGATGTCTGCCGAATCACTAAAGGGGCACATATCGAACATTTGTGAATGCCTAAAAAAACTTTTTGAGTTTTTGTATGTGTGTGCAAAGCATTGTGAAAATATCTCAAATAATAAAGTTATTGTACAGCTGTGAAATCGCTTCAATCATTTGTAATACCCCTGTATGTAAGAACGCTGCGCGAGGAAGCAAGGCCCCAGTTCTCTCCAGACGCTGAATAGCACACCACCTGTGTCGGGAGTCGCGTCGCGTCGGTATCATTGCTATAAACAGCCTCGGATGCCGTATTAAGTTAATCAAGATACGCGTAACCATGAAATCATTTTCGAGTGAAGTGTTAATTCTCGGATGACTTTAATGATATATCTTCAGTTTGCGTATGTCGTATTTTCACGTGCCGTCGCGGGACAAACATTCTACCATTATTTAGCGTGGCGTTTGATGAACATTATCATCAAATTATGGCGAGCATTCACTTAAACCTTTAATTTGAACAGTTATAGTTGCATCAGCGCATTAGACTCTAAACTGCTCTGGTAGTTGGATTGGGTGGATTCTTTTTTTTCATCTGTGACTTTCAGAATATAGCGAACGTTTTTTCACGATCGTTTTTGATTATGAATCCCAGACAATCTCCTAATTCCTCAGAGCTATAAGCTGTAGCTATAAGTGTATTTCTCAGATGAAGTGGGCACTAGGAATTCTAATTACAGGCTTCACGTTTTGCTAATCACTTTCTGGTTGCCAATATTGTGGTTAGAGAGCCAGTGTTGAGAACGGCAAAAGAC
Source organism: Schistocerca serialis cubense (assembly GCF_023864345.2). Taxonomy (NCBI): domain Eukaryota; kingdom Metazoa; phylum Arthropoda; class Insecta; order Orthoptera; family Acrididae; genus Schistocerca; species Schistocerca serialis. Next base: position 1,031,233,627 of record NC_064638.1, read on the forward strand.
AGCATAAATAATAGGAACATTTATGTAACAATTAATTCCACCCGCCGCCCCACATATGGTAAAACGGCAGGGAAATGCATTCTTTTCTACATTACATTACAAACCAAACATTAAATAACAGCAACCTAAATGTCCACCAGCCGCCCCACAAGTTGTCAGCGCTAACAGATAGGCAACACTGCGTGAAATAATCGCAGAAATCAATGTGGGAGGTATGACGAAAGTATCCATTAGCACAGTGCAGGAAAATATGGTGTTAATGGGCTATGGAAGCAAACGACAGACGCTAGTGCCTTTGCTATTAGTACATCGACAAAGTTCCGATTTCAGTTGGTAAGAGCTGATGGTAGGGTTTGAGTGTGTCGCAAATCCCACGAAGCCATGGACGCACGTTGTCAAAAAGGTACTGTGCAAGCTGGTGGTGGCTCCATAATAGTGGGGGTTGTGTTTACATGGAACGGACTAGATCCTTCTGATATTTGGCTATTCGGAGACTATCTGCAGCCATTCATGGACTTCATACTCCCAAAAGATGTAACTTTGATGGGTGACATTGCGCGTCGGGCCACAATCGTTCGCGATTGGTTTGAAAATCATTGCCGGCCGGTGTGGCCGTACGGTTCTAGGAGCTTCAGTTTGGAACCGCGCGACCACTACGGTCGCAGGTTCCAATCCTGCCTCGGGCATGGATCTTGTGATATCCTTAGGTTAGTTAGGTTTAAGTAGTTCTAAGTTCTAGGGGACTGATGATCAAGATGTTGAGTCTCATAGTGCTCAGAGCCATTTGAACCATTTTCAGAATCATTCTGGACCGTTCTAGTGAATGATTTCGCCACCCAGATCACCCGGAAGGAATCCAGTCAAACACCTATTGGATATCATCAAAAGGTCAATTTGTGTACAAAACACCATACCGGAAACACTTTCGTGCTTATGGACGGCTGTAGAGGCAGTGTGGTTCAAATGGCTCTGAGCACTATGGGACTTAACATCTGTGGTCATCAGTACCCTAGAACTTAGAACTACTTAAACCTAACTAACCTAAGGACATCACACACATCCATGCCCGAGGCAGGATTCGAACCTGCGACCGTAGCAGTCGAGCAAAGGCAGTATGGCTCACTGTTTCCGCAGGGGACTTCCAACGACTTGTTGAGTCCATGTCACGTCGACTTGCTGCACTACACCTGGCTAAAGGAAGTCCGACACGACATCAGGAGGTATCCCTTGACTTTTGTCATCTCGGTGTATTTGGAGGGAACAAAAGAACTCGAGTGGATATCCGATCAACACTGGCATTGAAGATGATGGGGCGGATTTACGTTTTGTTAAAGATATAAGATGAACATCAACAAAAGCAAAACGAAGATAATGGAATGTAGTCGAATTAAATCGGGTGATGCTGAGGGAATTAGATTAGGAAATGAGACACTTAAAGTAGTAAATGAGTTTTGCTATTTCGGGAGCAAAATAACTGATGATGGTCGAAGTAGAGAGGACATAAAATGTAGACTGGCATTGTCAACGAAAGCGTTTCTGAAGAAGAGGAATTTGTTAACATAAAGTATAGATTTAAGTGTCAGGAAGTCGTTTCTGAAGGTATTTGAATGGACTGTAGCCATGTATGGAAGTGAAACATGGACGATAAATAGTTTAGACAAGAAGAGAAGAGAAGCTTTCGAAATGTGGTGCTACAGAAGAATGCTGAAGATTAGATGGGTAGATCACATAACTAATGAGGAGGTATTGAATAGAATTAGGGGAAGAGAAATTTGTGGCACACCTTGACTAGAGGAAGGTATCGGTTGGTAGGACATGTTCTGAAGCATCAAGGGATCACCAATTTAGTATTGGAGGGCAGCGTGGAGGGTAAAAATTGTAGAGGGAGACCAAGAGATGAATACACTAAACAGATTCAGAAGGATGTAGGTTGCAGTGGGTACTGGGAGGTGAAGAAGCTTGCACAGGATAGAGTAGCATGGAGAGCTGCATCAAACCAGTCTCTGGACTGAAGACCACAACAACAAACAACAGGTGTGTTGTACAGTGGAGTGCTGCCATCCATTGTTCTGTCAGTTAGTAGTTTCAATCAATTGTAGAGATTACTGTCAGATGTTTAATTGGTGATGTTTCCGTGTTAATTGTCGCTCGAGCATTAGTGCAAGATATTTTAGTGTAGACTGCACTGCAAAATGTAAAAACGAAAGTAACTTTTGCATAATGGGTCACTGGCAAGTAATATAGTTCGATGAAACTTAGACCATACATCGATGTGACTGCTACAGTTTAGTAAGCAAGGCAACAAAGAAGTCGACGAACAAAACATGAAAGTTTTATTCAAAAATCAATAAATACACTGACGTCACCGCGTCTCATGATGGTCCCCTGGACGTTACAAACGGCGGGACGTAGTGCTTAACAGCGTGTGTGATCACCATGAATAGTAATCTATGTTCTACAACTTGCTCCTATGCTGGCCACAAGTTTGGTAAGTTCCTATGGTAGGGCGTTCTATTCTTCCACCACCGTGGTTAACAGCTGCTGGAGGGTTGTTGGCGCATGTGAACGTACTGCAATGTGCCACAATGTGCACCACGCAAGCTCGATAGCATTCCAGTTGGGGGAGCAGGCGGGCTAGTCGATTCGCAGAATATCCTCTCGTTTCAAGAGCTATTCCACCTGCGTTGTTCGATGTGGTCGTGCACTGTCAGCCATAGAAATGTAATCGGGGCGGTATGCACCTCAGAAAAGAAGCACATGGGAAGGAGCACAGCGTTACACTACGGTTGACCGGCCAGTTAACGTGTTCAAAGATTTGGAAATCAGTACGCCCATGAACATTTTCTCCTATCAACCCAAAATTAGTATTACCACAACTTCCCTATCTCAAAGATATGTCTTATGACTTGTTTACGATATAATTTTTGTTTTCATAAAAAATGCTAATGTCTCAATACTGTCTTAAACTCGCGCTCTTCTGTCGTAGGCGTCTTAGTAAACGGATGTAATAAAATGTTGGGTCTTAAATATGTAAATTACGGAACTTCCTGGCAGATTAAAACTGTGTGCCCGACCGAGACTCGAACTCGGGACCTTTGCCTTTCGCGGGCAAGTGCTCTACCAGGAGAGCTTCTGTAAAGTTTGGAAGGTAGGAGACGAGATACTGGCAGAAGTAAAGCTGTGAGTACCGGGCGTGAGTCGTGCTTCGGTAGAGATGATATTTGCAAAATACTGTTCCGCATCAGGTGCGAGGGTAAATGAAAATAAAAGTAAATTTCTAAATATAAAGCGGCTTGCTAGCTTACGCATTGAGTGGGCGAACCATGTTAATGAACACAAAGCCCTTGGAATGGCATTGACAACGTCCCTTTTAAAAATGATAGCAATAAATTGGCGGGAGGTGGCAAGAAAAATCAAGGGAGCTTTGATTCAAAACTGTCAACGTAGCATAGACCAGTTCCAGAGAATACTGTTTATCAACACGTATATTTTATCCAAGGCCTACTACATAGCACAGGTTCTCCCCATTCCATCAATGGTGGCGAAGACGATCATGTCCACCTTAGCAAAGTTCTTGTGGAAAGGGGAATTGTTTCGAGTGCCGGCGAAGACAGCAGTTTTGGATCCAAGCAATGGAGGAATGGGTCTAACCGACATCAAGTCTAAAGCGATGGAATTGTATGTCAAACGAACATGGAGCATAATGTGTAATGATCCAGGGTGCATTACAGCAAAACTATACGATATTGTGAGGCCAGAAAGTGTAGAGCCGCCGATAAATATACAAAAAATAAGTTTTAAGCTGAAACACATTAGGGAGTATTATCTTGAACTAAGTTATCTCAGCAAAAAGATTTTAAACTCCAAAAACGTTACAGCAAAGGCGATTTTAGCTGAAAGGCGGAAACATGAAAGGAAAAATAACATAGAAACCAAATATGCTGGAATAGCATGGAATGTGGTCTGGAAAAACATCAGTAGTGATGTTCTTTCGTCTGACGTGAGAACAGCGTGGTACAAGGTAGTCAATAACATCATCAGCACTAATGAGCGCCTCTTTGCCGTCGGTTTAAGTGACACAAACCTCTGCAGCAAATGCAACCTCGTTGATAGTGTGCCTCATCGTTACACTTGTGGAGATCGGATTATCAACTGGAGGTGGACCAGGGAGAAAATTGCTCAAATAACAAGAACTTCAGCAAACAATGTACCGACTAACATTTTCTTCAGACCAGAGGAAAGTTACTACCCTCAGGCAAGAAATAACGCAGTGATTTGGTTAATGGGCAAATATACAAGTTATGTTTTTAACAATATTGGGAGCAATGAACATATTGAATACAAGATGTATATGGAAAATGAATTCGAGAAAATACTCAAATATCAGAATCACAATAAGAAATATGGTAACATGCTCCGAATTGTCTTCAACCGAATGGGTATAGGTTAGGAACTGGATTCCTAGTAGAGAGGGAATGGCCTGGGCCACGTTCCCGACCCTAACCTCACCTGCAAGTCACACATGAAAAATAAATCAGCAGTACAGCAGATACAAGAATATGGCGAGAAACATTTGGTGTCTGATATAAAGGAAGATCTTGAAATCCCTATAGATGCGTTTAGAAGGCTGGAACTGACAAAAATAACAAGGCAGTGAAATATTTTGCGATGTCGCTGTTCGGGACTTCTCTTCTGTCCATGTAATTTACCCTGGAAGGAACACATATCAAGGATTTACTGAATGATTAATTTGGGTCTGGGAAATGATGATGAGGAACCGGCTGCAGAAGAAGAAAATGTGCGAGCTGAACTGCCACCAGTTGAAGGTGACAGTGAAGGTGCTAAATTGTGCTACTACTAAAGACTCATTTTTTGGATGCTGTAATTTATGACTGCAAGTATCTGTCACCTTATTTATGTCATTTCATTGTAACCATTTTTGTTACTGTTCATGTGAATAAAAAAAAAAAAAAAAAAAAAGTGGTAGAGCGCTTGCCCGCGAAAGGCAAAGGTCCCGAGTTCGAGTCTCGGTCGGGCACACAGTTTTAATCTGCCAGGAAGTTTCATATCAGCGCACACACCGCTGCAGAGTGAAAATCTCATTATGTAAATTACGACTGGCTGAATTACAATAACATGTAGATTTACTGTATATATTTATATTATTTAATTTACTCATTGTCCACATACCATAATTTTTAATGTTTTTCAGCAAATTTCATTTAATTACATGATAACGAAGTCCGATCCGATTTATAAGACTCATTTTATTGAGAAGTTCATTCTGATGCACAAAACTGATTAATCGTCTTTCCACGGTCACCCGTCATCGTATTAATTATAGGTCTACAACACAAGCTTTCCGATTTTCATCATTCATCTCATCATTATGCTCGCCATTTTCTCTTCTGATTTCTGTATCCGCTGCAAAAAACACTATTAATTTACTAAATGGAATGAGCGATTATACTCCCCACGCCGCAGAATCAAAACGACCATGTTCGCAATGTTCCTGGGTGCATTACGTGATCCCCCCCTCGGGTCACGCACAGCGCCACATGTGGCCAAGCCTGCTGCTTAAAATTAAAAGTAAACAGAACACCCGCGAGATGGAGACCATACGAAATTCTACAGCGCCATTTTTCATGTCAAGAATTTTATGCGATTGATAAGTATTTTAATAATCAAATAACTTTGTTTCATATTCTCATTTTACAAAAAGAAAATAGGGGTTGCAATAGAACTGTATGTACTTCACAGTGACCATACCCTTAAATTTTCTCAGAATGAGCACTTTTCCTCCCATCTGACCATTTCACAGCAGTTGTTTTGCTGTTAGTTTTAGCTTTCTGAAAACCTTTGAATTTCTTGACTTGAGTAAGGTTTCTTCAATCTGTATTTCTTCTAATTCCATTGTCCACTTTTCATTCTTATAGATTATTATTTTATGGAATGACTGTAGGCTTAATTTTTAGACGATAATTTGAATTTTAACATGGCAAATGAAATTGCATTTAAAGCCACCTAATGGCCACATATTGTTGACTAGGGTAGGCTGCAACATTAACCAGCACTAGTATATAGCACAAGTGTACATGTGAAGTGTCAACACACAGCGTCACGAGATTTTTAATGTGGTACGTTTTCGTTTTGTTCTATAGACGTATTACAATAATGTTTGTAGAAATATTACATCTCATTTCTTCTGTTTACCTGACAGATCCGATGGTGGTACTGACCGAAACGCGTTAAGGTGTATAATTTTAAAAAATAAAAGCAGAAATAGCGGTGAAAATAGACAGTTATACGGTATTGGGTAAAGACAGAAAATTATGCGAAATTCTGTTTCCACTGCAATGAACAAACTATCTCAAACAGGTTTAAAAACTTGGTGGACGTCTTATTTAGGTACTTCCGTTTCCAGGATCGAGTTTGTAATCGTAGTAAACGTTGTGAAGTTGACTGTAAATACATAAACTTGGACGTCAAGTTGAATATGGAAAATAACATGTTATAATTGTTTCACTATGGTTTAATGAACAACCTACCGGTAGGGTCACTAGAGTGTTCTGCGAGGAAAACTAGTGACATGGAGTAATGCTGTATGTATGAGGCTGTAAAACGATATTCCACCATAAGAAACAAAAAATCTAGGCACAAAACATCCTTAGAACCCACTACTGATTTTTGCCGTATGTACCTAAAGTATATCCAGCTATCTGAAAAGGAAGGACGTCGAGGATGACATCATTAGATATGGTGTTCAAGCTGTACCATCACTATCGATCCAGTAACTAAAGGTCGCTAAGAAATTATTTCTTCATTATTTTACTGAACCACCGCATTTTTCCAGTATCCGAGGATCTGGCGAAATGTACCGCACAGTCGTATTCCTGGGCAGGCTAGTGTGATTACCACGAAACTAGAATTAAGGAATTGTTGCTCATGCAGTAGTGTACCCACAATCCTTCATCCCACGTACTATCCACGAATGGGACAGCAAATGCAAAATAGTACTATTTCACTATGCATCGTCGACCACACACCAGACGGCGGTTTGCGACTTAGAAGATCTACATCTATACTCTATCAACCACCTTGTGGTGTGCGCCGGAGGGTACTTCGTGTGCCACTGTGACTTGTCCCTTACCTGTTCCAGTCGCAAATAGTTCACGTGAAGAACGATTGTGGGTAAGCCTCCGTTGGGCGGGAATCCCTCTAATTTTAATTTCATGGCTTTTTACCAAGATATACTTAGGAATAAGCAACATACTCATGGGAAAAAAATCACATCTAGGAATTGTGCGACATAAACGAAAAGTACAAGTATTTCTATATGTGAACGATGAAGTCTATTAAGATTTCGTGCTAGTCGCATAAGAGAGGTGCCAGTAGCACCACTAGAGGATACAAAACAAGTTTGCTTCAAATATATTTTGTAACGGTCGTGAGATTTAGTTATCTTTGGGGTCAAACGAGGTGGGTTGCAGTTAGTCAAGAACGCCTTTAAGACGGCAAAGAAGTCTGCATTTGCCAGCACCTCACTTTGTTTGAACGAGGTCGTGTAAAAGGGCTACGAGAAGCTGGATTTTATTTTATTTTATTTATTTATTTTTTTTTTTGCAATATTGTAGAAACACTTGGAAGGAATGTAACCACTGTACATGAGTCCTGTAAGTACTGTACACGACAATGTACGGTCGCAAAAAGACCGGACTCCGGAAGTCCATGTGGCACTTCCAAGGGGGAAGAGCATCGTGTTCGACATATGGCTCTGGCGTATCACATTGCATCTGCAGCATCAACATGAGCAGCAGTTGGCACCGCAGTGACACAAATAACTGTTACAAATCGGTTACTTCAAGGACAGCTCCGAGTAAGACGCCCTGTAGCGTGCATTCCAACGACCCCAAACCAACGCCACTTGCAACATCAGTGGCGTCAAGCGAGAGCTCATTGGAGGGCAGGATCGAGGTCTGATGTGTTTTGTGATAAAAGCTGGTTCTGCCTCCTCGGTGCTAGTGATGGCCGTGTGTTGGTTAGGAGGCCAGTGGAGTGCCTGCGATCAACCTATCTGCGTGCTATACGTTTGACTGCCATTCACCCTGACTGCAAATTTGTGCAGCAGTCTGTTGATTCGGCCTGTTATGCTGCCATTCATGAACAGCTTTCCGGGGGGTGTTTTTCAACAGGATAACGCTTGCTCGTATAACGCTGTTCTATTCCAACATGCTCTACATTTTGTCGGCAGTCTACAGCCATTACATGTTATACAATTGCGATACTAAACTATTTAGAATGTAAAACATGTGATCATACATGGCCAGAAAAAAATGTGGGGCATACAACGAACGTACTGACCCTACGACGTATCTTAGAAGCTAGATTAAGGAAAGGCAAACCTACGTTTCTAGCATTTGTAGACTTAGAGAAAGCTTTTGACAATGTTGACTGGGATTCTTTCAAATTCTGAAGGTGGCAGGGGTAAAATACAGGGAGCGAAAGGCTATTTACAATTTGTACAGAAACCAGATGGCAGTTATAAGAGTCGAGGGACATGAAAGGGAAGCAGTGGTTGGGAAGGGAGTGAGACAGGGTTGTAGCCTCTCCCCGATGTTATTCAGTCTGTATATTGAGCAAGCAGTGAAGGAAACTAAAGACAACTTCGGAGTAGGTATTAAAATGCATGGAGAAGAAATAAAAACTTTGAGGTTCGCCGATGACATTGTAATTCTGTCAGAGACAGCAAAGGTCTTCGAAGAGCAGTTGAACGGAATGGACAGTGTCTTGAAAGGAGGATATAAGATGAACATCAACAAAAGCAAAACGAGGACAATGGAATGTAGTCGAATGAAGTCGGATGATGCTGAGGGAATTAGATTAGGAAATGAGACACTTAAAGTAGTAAAGGAGTTTTGCTATTTGGTGAGCAAAGTAACTGATGATGGTCGAAGTAGAAAGGATATAAAATGTAGACTGGCAATGGCAAGGAAAGCGTTTGTGAAGAAGAGAAATTTGTTAACATCGAGTATAGATTTAAGTGTCGGGAAGTCGTTTCTGAAAGTATTTGTATGGAGTGTAGCCATGTATGGAAGTGAAACATGGACGATAAATAGTTTAGACAAGAAGAGAAGAGAAGCTTTCGAAATGTGGTGCTACAGAAGAATGCTGAAGATTAGATGGGTAGATCACATAACTAATGAGGAGGTATTGAATAGAATCGGGGAGAAGAGGAGTTTGTGGCACAACTTGACGAGAAGAAGGGATCGGTTGGTAGGACATGTCCTGAGGCATCAAGGGAGGGCAGCGTGGAGGGGAAAAATCGTAGTGGGAGACCAAGTGATGAATACACTAAGCAGATTCAGAGGGATGTAGGTTGCAGTAGGTACTGGGTGATGAAGAAGCTTGCATAGGATAGAGTAGCATGGAGAGTTGCATCAAACCAGTCTCAGGACTGAAGACAACAACAACAACAACAACGAACGTATTTGTTAGGACAGTGAGGCTAGATTTGTCGTTAATGGGCTATGGCAGCAGACGGCCGACGCGAATGCCTCTGCTAACAGCACAACATCGCCAGCAGCGCCTCTTCTGGGCTCGTGGCCATACCAGTTGGACCCTAGACAATAGAAAACCGTTGCTAGGTCAGATGAGTCGCGATTTCAGTTGGTACGAGCTGGTGGTAGGGTTCGAGTGTGGCGCAGACACCCCGAGCCATTGATCCAAGCGGTCAACCAGGCATTATGGAAGCTGGTGGTGGCTGGTGTGGGCTGTGTTACATGGACTAGACTGAGTCCTCTGATCCATCTGACACCATCATAGACTGGAACTGTTAGTGTTCGTCTACTTGCAGACCAATTTCAGCATTTCATTGACTTCATGTTCCCATACAACGATTGAATTTTTATAGATGACAATGCGCCATGTCATCGGGGAAAAACTGTTCCAGCGAATGATCTGGGCACCAAGATCATCCAACAAGAATCCCACCGAACATTTATGGGACATAATCGAGAGGCTAGTTCGTGCACAAAATGCTACACCCCAACATTTTCGCCATTATGGACGGCTGTGGAGGCAGCATGGCTCAATATTTCTGCCAACGACTCATTGAGTCTATACTACATCGAGTTGCTTGCGCTACGCCGGGCAAAAGGAAGTCCGACACGATATTAGGAGGTATCCCATGACTTTTGTCACCTCATTATAAAGACATAGACTCGACACGCCAAATAATACTGTCTACTAGTAGACGTCAGGATACTTCTGGTCAGGTAGTGTCTGTGACAGGTTGGATGTGTGTGTGTTAGGATATGAGTCGGTACCAGGTAAGGAAAGAGTGGCTCAGAGCTATCATTTGGAATACGCTGAAAATGTTATATATTTGGCTTGGAAGGAAATGTAGATTTCAGGGATGGAATCACGGTCAGTGAAGAGAAATGACGTAGCGTGTTTGAAGATGCAGAGATGGTGGGATGTGCTGATAGAAATGCGGCAGAAGCTGATGGTTGTCAAGGATTACAGATGTAGACGTGAGTAGTTCGTAAGGATGAAGAGACACGCTGAGTGTCGTAGTGAGAGTCGTTTCGTGAAACTAAAATAAATGGAACTGTATCGCAGAACTTTCCCACTGCCATTTTCACTTGTAAAGGATTAACAGTAATGGTAGCAGAGTCATTCTGCGCTCACCGACAGCAAAAAGCGCAGGAAATCTGCGGTGTCGCCTACACGCGGGAGCGCCTCTGGACGGGTCACCTGGCGGCAAACGCTGGTGGCGACCTTGGCGGTAGTGTTGCCTATAAAAGCCGCTGATGCAGCCGCGCCACACGTCTCCAGGACATCGCGATGCAACAGGCAGCGGCCGCCGGCCTTCTCGCAGGTCAGTTCACAAATATATACTGTCACTTGTCAAGTCCGGGTTTAAGGGACATATACAGTGTGATTAGATGCACAGTTCTGCACAAATGCAATGTTTCTACTGACAATCTATCAAACTTTGCTATGAGAATGTGATCGCATCTATTGTGGATTGTTTCGGCACCTTAGTAACTGGAAAAATAACGTATATGATTCTTGAGGTACATATTCGCAAATAATCCTGTCAATGGTAGTAGTCTACGACTTATTGAACTTTCCTAAACTAATATCGGTTTGCCGCTGGTCTGGAGCCGAAGTAGAAATTTTGTAGTTGAGTGGAAACAGGCCCAGAGGTCTTCATCCGTTGCCAGTTAACTATTTGGTCAGCCTGTTGATACTGAGTGTGTACTTAGGCGGTGTGGACCAAAACAAGAACAAAAGTCCAGTAAACATTGCCTCTAAAATGCATATCTTAAGAGCTATGAGTACTTTTTATCTTCGCTGCAGTGAAACACATCTCTTCCAGTGAAAAAGTGCTCATAGCTTTTAGTCCTTTATAGTCCAAATTTCCTGGGTTTATTTTCTCGTTTTGATGCATACTAGCAAACTCCTCCCAGAATATGGAAAGGAAAGAGCTTGCAGCAGAAGAAATGTGTTTCACAGTGTCAAAGAGAACAAGTGCTCATAGCTCTTAGGCAATCCATTTTAGAGTCCATGTTCAATATATTTTTTTGCTTGGTTCGGCGGATGCTGCGTGTCTCCAAAGTTTGCATATGTATTTTTGAAACACCCTGCATAGCTCAATTCTTCAAGTGATCATCATTTCCACAAAAAGAGAAACGGTAACACACTTCGTTTTTAATAGTACATTTTTTTTTAGTTCACGTAATGCATTTCGGATTCTGTATATGTTCAGGTAGTACAAAATATATAAAAAACGTATAAGTGCTTAGGCTTCTCCAGCGAATGTGAGTTTGAAGGAAATTTCTTTGGCATTAGGATACATCATTCTGCAAAGCTCAATATGAATCATAAAAGAAAACAAAAGAATCATATTTGACTTTTAGCGGTAGTTTCTTCGTCCGGGAGAGGACTCCAGCAAATTGATCAAAAAATGGTTGAAATGGCTCTGAGCACTATGGGACTTAACTTCTTAGGTCATCAGCCCCCTAGAACTTAGAACTACTTAAACCTAGCTAACCTAAGGACATCACACACATCCGTGCCCGAGGCAGGATCCGAACCTGCGACAGTAGCGGTCGCGCGGTTCCAGACTGAAGCGCCTAGAACCGCTCGGCCACCTAGTCTGGCCAAACTGATCGAATGATCGTTTTCTGTTTTACGCTTTACAGAGTAAAGTGCTCTAAGGCCCAAAAGATTTCAATTCATGTAACTATATAAGCTCCTTAAGTGACTTATCTAGCAAACAGATGCGCATAACAATAGTGTGTACTACGTATAGCTCATATGCATAAAATTAGACGCTACAGACGACCGGTGTGGCCGTGCGGTTCTAGGCGCTTCAGTCTGGAATCGCGTGACCGCTACGGTCGCAGGTTCGAATCCTGCCTCGGGCATCGATGTTTGTGATGTCCTTAGGTTAGTTAGGTTTAAGTAGTTCTGAGTTCTAGGGGACTGATGACCACAGATGTTAAGTCCCATAGTGCTCAGAGCCATTTGAACCATTTAGACGCTACAATGCTTCACAGAAGGCGACAGTTCTCCACACGTAATAAATACAGATAGTAGCAACACAGTATTTCTCAGTTCAGTATTTGGTCAGATGGAAAAAAGTGACATATGTGACTAATAGCTACACATCTTACATAATCGTCGATGTTCTACAGATCCCAGTTAACGTACTGAAAATATCTATTCTTCGTACTTCAAATAACTTTTCACGTAGAAAGTAGAGAAACGTAAAACACATTGAACTGCTCTTCACAATCCGTACGTATTGCTAACGGTACCCCACTTGAAAATGCAAAATCGTCTTAATCAAATTTGCGTTGTATAAATCCATCAACTGACACATGTAGCGAAAAACGTTACGCATCTGAGGCCATTAACGTCGGACGTAGTACTAAATAAGTACAGGGAGCCAATAGACGTTGGACGGTTTTTATCGTATTACCTCAACCGTTCATAACTACAGTGCCAAGTTAACTTAGCTCTGTTCGTTGCATTTTTCTAGAGATGCTCTTGCCACATACGGAGTCACATTATGACAGCAATAAAACTTAAATCACTATAGTCGGATATGAAGATATCTTCAGAACCTCGCATATCATTCGACATCTTACACGAGTTGTATCCAGTCGTTCATACTCAACACAAGAAACTAACACAATACCTGAAAACTCCCCTAAAAACAATGCCTTGATTTCGTAAGAAGACTGCAAATATGATTTGTCAAAGCGCTATCTTCTACGTCCTTCGAGAACTGTGAACGTACGTGTCCGTGGAAACTTCGGGTCTCCCAACTATTGGCTATCCTCTGTGATATGAAAATCACGTAATTTCGCAGAACGAAACTCTTTGGATATTAATTTTCAGATGTAAATCTTTGCACAGGACCTTTTTCGAAATACTTTCACTACCGTTCTATCAACTCAGCTGAGATAGTGGCAGTTATTTATACTGAACTCATAAAACGAGCAGAGCAACAATTTCTTTGTTAAATCAAGACACGAAAATAGAGTCTTAGCATTCAATGTTTCAACGTGTAAGGAGAATATGATCCCCGTTAACAAATATGTCGTATTTCAAAGAAAGTTATTTAAACTGTAAATTAGTATGACAGACAAGTTTATCGTTTGTGGGATGCGTTTTGGTATCTAATTTTCCAAGGAAGCTACTGATGGCATTGACTTGCTACTTGATATGATATAATGACAGCTGAAGATTTCATAATCAAATTTTCAACAACTGATACAAGCAATATTTAAAAAGATCATGCTAATATTGGCCATTTCATTACCGTTACACGGATATTCGCTTACTATCCGCTTTTACCTGCATATGACGTCATCTGAAAATATAATTCCTACCAACATGCAGAAGAGTTCACGTGCGCCTCGATTTCCGAGGAAAGGATGAGATCACCTCTTTGATCAGAGAGACTAGTTGCCAGTTACTCGATGATTTGCCTATAAACAGCTCCAGCCCCTTTCGCCCACCTGACTTCAGCACTCCGTGAAACCAGCCTTAGTAGTTATATCTCGTAAGTACCAAATTCGGCACGATAAAATGATACTCTCATGAGATATCAGTAAGTAGAAATGTATGGAAATGCGTGTATTCTTCATTTCCCATATGTTCATAGGCAACAAAACCGAGAAACCTGTTTATTAAAAAGAGTATACATGGGATTGTATGTGTTGGTGACATGTAACATGTATTGTAGGCATCGTACGCAAACGGCAGACGTTTAGTAAAAGAGAGTAATTCTACATTACTCTTACCTGAATTTATTTTATGTACGAAATTTGATATCAGGCGATTATTTTAAAAACAATTCTCAGAACTTCTGTAATAATAATTTTCTGAGAAATATAGCACTGCCGCAGACTTCTGAATCTCTTTCGGCTGAAGTAAAGGATTATTTTAAATTATTGGACTGTTTCAAAAGGCTATATTTTCATCTACACCGGACATAAACACACAGTCTATATGAAATAGAAAAATCTAAAGTTGTCACACGAACCTTGACATGCGTCCCACTTATAATACAATGTACATCCAGGACATACTTCCATTCTCGACAAATTCTCTCCTTTACGTTTAATGTGTAGTTCTCAGTGACTGTCATAATTTATTTACGTCGGTGTCATTGGAGTAATGTAAATGTTGACAAAACGCAAAGAAAACGTCCTCGGAGTGCTGTCGGGAGAGAGGTTGCAATATTGGAAGTATTGCCCACGGGCAACGGCGACCAAGTCGATGTTATAGCTAGTGAATAAGGTATTGCAGCCAGTATGGTTAGGTATCCATCTTGACAAATAAACTCCTGTTCTCCTTATTTCATCCTGAGTTGCGACACTCGTCAATGCCCTGATATCTCAAGATACACGTGTTCTATTATTGGTCGATAGAAGAGGAAAAAGGTGTCCAACACACACACGCAAGAGAATATTTCCTTTTCATCCCGTTACATTCGACCGCCACAATAAAAACTATGCTGTGGATCAATGACACGTATTTGCGAAGCTAAGATGTTATGGCATTAATGAAATGCCTGTTATACCAATGGGGTCCTACTTTTATAACTGAAAACATATCAAGATAATTACAAGCCGAACCACAAAAAGTTCACAGAAGAAAACATAAAATGTCGAACCGCACTGGGCCCATTCCTGGTTCTAGCACACAACAATGACCTTCTAATGACTTTAATGGAATGTTCAAAAGCATTAGCGTTTGCTGATGACAGAAGAATAATAATCAAGAGCACAAACTCAGTTCATATCAGGTTCAGTCTTGATGACTGGTGATCAGGACTGCAGATAGACCGCAATAAAAGAATTAGGTATTAATCTCGCAGAGCTCAAATTATTCAATTTTTAACACATAATATAAACCTTCTGGTTCAGGAAATGGATGTTAATGATACCATACTAAATGAAACTCTGTGAAAACTACCTAGATTAACTAGTTAAAAAGAAGTCAACAAACATAAATGTCATAAATTTAAAATAATCTATCATCGTGTTGCTTGAAGATCAGGGAGCTGAGTTATATAACACACTGTCACTTGGTAGCGAAACAAGCCGGGATAATTTTACTTTTCCTCTTGTTTTGCCATCTGCCTCCTTAGAATTAATTTATTTTTTACTTTTAGCTAATTACCATTAACATATGTGAATATAACCTGCATTTTCTAGAAAAAAGAAAAAGAAAAAAAAGATAGGTTGGCCCTCAGTTTTAAAGAATATAACACCAGACCTAGTTTGTGATTAGTTTTATGTATGAAATTGATTTTCTAATTTATTTTGACTATGCCTAGTTAGTATCTTTTGTTATAGGGCGAAATCTGTAATTGTTTCGTAACTTAAATTCTATTGTTGACATATAAACATTTGGAAGACGAATCTTAAAGTATATATTTGGCTCCATTCGGAAATCCAGCCCTTAATTAATTCCAAAGTAATTAATAGTTTTGTTAAAAGTAACTACATACGTTAATTTCACGATTTAAAAAATTATTCGCCCAAACTCTTGTAACAGAAGAAACAAAAAAGACGAAATTTTTCGATGTATTCAGTTAATTTAAAGAGTTAAGTTTTAATTGTAATTTCTGTAAATTTAACTGCGAACAATGTTTAAGTTCAGTACCTATTATTGTGAGCATATATATGGGCCCAGTTTTTGGTCACGAGGCAGTCAGTCCATTGCTGAGTTTCAGACGAGTAATCTGTGTTGGTTAGAACGACAACAATGGATCAACTTAACAATTTAATAAGTGTTACACAATTAGGCCGTGTGTTAAAACAGTGACAGTGTCTGCTCCACACCTACCTTTCTATTTTCAAGAACTGTGAACTTTTTGACTAGGCTTTTACTGCTCGTAGATGTTCAACAGTAAACTATTGTAGCAGTATGTGGATTTTCGTCTGATAACTATTAATGAGGCTTATGGGAAGTTAGAACAATAGTACACTGGCCATATACAACTGTTTAACATTGGGAGTTTGTGAAAAGTGAAAGTAAAAGACTGTGAATCGCAGCTGTGCATCTGTCGGCTACATAATTTACAGTAGACAGTACTGCACGTCCACCCCTTATTTTTTTTCAGCCAGTATGTCGACACAGAGGACAATAAACGAAGAAACAAAGTAGGCAAACAGTACAACTTCATATTAGCTTCTGGAATATTTTTGTAGAGTAGTGAAGATAAAGCAAAGCAACTGTTTCGTCGGTAATGGAAATGAGCGTTTGGCGTCATTGGGCGGGAGGCTCCTTGCGGGGCAAGTCTGGCCGTCTTGGTGCAGGTCTTATTACATTGGACGCCACATTGAACGACCTGCGCGCCGGATGGGGATGAAATGAAGACAGCACAACACCCAGTCCTGGGCGGAGAAAATCCCCTACCCAGCCGGGAATACAACCCGGACTCGTAGGTCGGCAATCCGTCACGCTGGCCAGTGAGCTATCGGGGCGGACTGTTTCGTCTGTGAAAGTAAGACACAAAAAGAAAGTGCAATGTAAATAGCCACACACTCACCAGAGGCTTCTTCAATCGTATTAAGCATTCCATTTAATAGTTAACTGTATTTGCTGCTAATAATAAAAGAACACTGTTTCAGTTGAATTGTGATTTAGAAAACTGTAATACAAGATACCTTGGCTACTTTCGGAACTGGGTTCTATACTCTGGTGTGAAGGTCATCATCTGCCCCAAATCAAAGGACTAAGAAAAACCTGTTAATTCAACCTGTTAATTCAAAAGAAAGTAATACGTTCTTTAGTAGACACTTCTTCTTCAATCTACCGCGTTATCTGCGTTCAACAACAGACTTTTCCCATTGGATGCGTCGCAAGTGGCAGTTCTCTTCATAAACCTGGTTTTCTTACACTGTGCACGCAACTAGTCTCCCGTTCTAAATGTTATTGTACTCACCTAAATTGACTACATTTAATATAACTGTGAAATAAGTGGATTTTCTGTTAGATTTTCTGTGTTTAGTTTTGCGTCTGTAAACAGGAATACTTTGTAGCACTTTAGTTGTTTACGACGAAGACCTGTTTACAACGGAATAGATGCACTTCTCCTCTGTTATTATTGTAGCAGCACCCTCAGAGTGTCACAGTTAATGTTTCCAGAATAGTGTCTTCCTCAGGTCTCCATTGCCTTCACGTAAGAGGAATATGACAAGCTTGCAACATTACTGATATACTGTACATTAGGCTGCAAACTGCTCAGTATCATGCTACTGAAATTAGAATTGACCTTTATTACGTCTTCGACAAAATTGTCGTATTTGTCTTCAGGTATTGTGCACCGTTACTACAATCATACATATTCATATTAATACAAAAGTTGTAATTTAGAGCAGTTGCAGAGAGATCTGTGGTTCTTTCTTGTGATAACATTTTCTTTGCTTTATTTTTCTTAGTAGATGCTCTCGAATGAATAAAGTCGGGACGTATGTTGGGTGATATCCTGGTCTGTACGCCTCACTACTGGAAAGCTATTGACCTACTGATGGACGTCCACACTACTCTGGAAAATAACGAAGCGAAGCTAAACAGAATATATTATCGTATCATGTAGAATAATAAAACAAATTAAATTGAAACGTACGGCACGGTATTACGTATTTGCTTTGTGCACCCTCTCTGTTCTTCATTTAATCACAAAATTATTTCATAATGATAAGTATATTCGTCTGTGGCGGTCAATATCAATTTCGCAGTGACACTATGTTGTTAAAAAGCTGTCATTGTTCCATCCATTTATGTCACGCATAATTTAGAACCAGTGTATCTTGTTGATAATCTCATTGTTACATATTTTAATAGATTTTTCATTTTACACACCACTATGTTTACGCAGTAGAATCAGCGTAATATAAACACCAATGAGTTCATTAACCATCATGCGACAGAATCTACACACAATATAATAACAATTGCATAGATATCACAATTTACAGTGTAATATGCATAAAACTTCTTTCCATTCTAATTCGTCGTGTGTGCTTTCGAGCTGCTGAGTTGGACGTAGCGAAACTTATTCGAACACAGACAACGTTAAAGAATAATCTCAAAAAATCTCAATGTAGCCAATGCATTTGTTCAAGAATTTGGAGTACTCTTCATATCCATTTCTTTTCCGAGACGGTTGCGGGACTCGGCTGTTCGATACAGGATGTCAAATCAAGCACCTTTCAGCCGTCTGGATTCCAAATTTATTTAATTTGGCTACCAGTTTCGGCGATTTACTACGCCATCTTCAGGCCCCTAACCGACGTGTCGGAAGATTCTGCCTCGGTTCTGGTGAAAACAGGAGCCAGCAATACTGGTATTAGCAGATGTTTGCTTGCTATAGCTATCACTTCAACCATCGTCTGCCGACTTAGTCATGGGAGGTATGGTGTTACAAACCTTTCGGTATTCTACCTTTTTGTACCCCTAATGACGCTGTTTATAGTATTAACGGTAACAAGACTAACGTACAGTTACGGTGTAAAATTTACGATATTTTCGATTTGGACTCTTTCGTAATTCACTTACTTCCTTCACTTTTTTAATATATACTTTCTATTGACCCACATCGGTGGAGATTCTCCTTCATAATGAGACCTGCATGTGACACTGAGTAATTAACTGATTTCAAAAATGTACCCGATGCATGCGAAAATATGAAAACTGTAACAGAGGACAAACGGTATTCCTAAAAAAAGAATAAGAACCTACAGACTATTGAGGATGTTAGGTAGGTATGTTTTCAAAGATGGAGAGTCTGCATAGGATACGAGAGAGCGGTACTGCGTAAAACTAGTCGAAAGACTAATGCCCTAAAAGGAGACGTCCACTAAAAGTAGCAAATTAAGAGACCTGCATCCTGTTTCAATGAGTGACGGGCGGAATACGTCTCGCGTGACGTGGCGAACACGGGCACCGCTTCGTCACGGTCAAGGCTGCGTGGGGGAAGTGAAGGCGGGCAATCCCAGCAGCAGATTCTTCTCACGTCACTTGCTCTCATACGTCACTCATGCAGTGTATCTCGTCACCGTTAAATAGACCTCACAGGTCCTTATTTTTGTCGTTTTCAGTTCAGAAACCAACACCGAAGACACTAGGCAGGTGAAATAAGGTAGAGTTTCCGTCATGCACACTACTCCAAGTAGCGCTGACAGTTGTAGTTTTTCTCATTTACAGATGAAGCCAAGCAATGATTTAGGCACTTTTTATATGATCATTAAATATGCATTACTGCAACTAATGCATTGTTAGCGACATTCCCAATACTGAAATGGATTCGCAGTTACGATTGTGTACAACGATCAACTGTATAATGGAACGACGACAACGAGAATTTGTGCCGAACCTGGACTCGAATATCCCGTTTAATTCGAGTGGTCGCCTTACCATTAGGCTAACCGAGCACCGCTGAGATCTTGACCCAAACTTGCACACGTCGCCAGCCACGAGTCACCAAACTGTACTCTTATGTCCGTTACGTACACTCCTGGAAATTGAAATAAGAACACCGTGAATTCATTGTCCCAGGAAGGGGAAACTTTATTGACACATTCCTGGGGTCAGATACATCACATGATCACACTGACAGAACCACAGGCACGTAGACACCGGCAACAGAGCATGCACAATGTCGGCACTAGTACAGTGTATATCCACCTTTCACAGCAATGCAGGCTGCTATTCTCCCATGGAGACGATCGTAGAGATGCTGGATGTAGTCCTGTGGAACGGCTTGCCATGCCATTTCCACCTGGCGCCTCAGTTGGACCAGCGTTCGTGCTGGACGTGCAGACCGCGTGAGACGACGCTTCATCCAGTCCCAAACATGCTCAATGGGGGACAGATCCGGGGATCTTGCTGGCCAGGGTAGTTGACTTACACCTTCTAGAGCACGTTGGGTGGCACGGGATACATGCGGACGTGCATTGTCCTGTTGGAACAGCAAGTTCCCTTGCCGGTCTAGGAATGGTAGAACGATGGGTTCGATGACGGTTTGGATGTACCGTGCACTATTCAGTGTCCCCTCGACGATCACCAGTGGTGTACGGCCAGTGTAGGAGATCGCTCCCCACACCATGATGCCGGGTGTTGGCCCTGTGTGCCTCGGTCGTATGCGGTCCTGATTGTGGCGCTCACCTGCACGGCGCCAAACACGCATACGACCATCATTGGCACCAAGGCAGAAGCGACTCTCATCGCTGAAGACGACACGTCTCCATTCGTCCCTCCATTCACGCCTGTCGCGACACCACTGGAGGCGGGCTGCACGATGTTGGCGCGTGAGCGGAAGACGGCCTAACGGTGTGCGGGACCGTAGCCCAGCTGCATGGAGACGGCTGCGAATGGTCCTCGCCGATACCCCAGGAGCAACAGTGTCCCTACTTTGCTGGGAAGTGGCGGTGCGGTCCCCTACGGCACTGCGTAGGATCCTACGGTCTTGGCGTGCATCCGTGCGTCGCTGCGGTCCGGTCCCAGGTCGACGGGCACGTGCACCTTCCGCCGACCACTGGCGACAACATCGATGTACTGTGGAGACCTCACGCCCCACGTGTTGAGCAATTCGGCGGTACGTCCACCCGGCCTCCCGCATGCCCACTATAAGCCCTCGCTCAAAGTCCGTCAACTGCACATACGGTTCACGTCCACGCTGTCGCGGCATGCTACCAGTGTTAAAGACTGCGATGGAGCTCCGTATGCCACGGCAAACTGGCTGACACTGACGGCGGCGGTGCACAAATGCTGCGCAGCTAGCGCCATTCGACGGCCAACACCGCGGTTCCTGGTGTGTCCGCTGTGCCGTGCGTGTGATCATTGCTTGTACAGCCCTCTCGCAGTGTCCGGAGCAAGTATGGTGGGTCTGACACACCGGTGTCAATGTGTTCTTTTTTCCATTTCCAGGAGTGTATATTCCCGTACAGGAGAGAAATTTTTTTTCGAAGGCCTCTTCCTCGATGACGGTGAAGGAACACTGCATCGCACTTCTGAGCAACACAGGCACTGCAATATCGTAATCCAAATTCTAATGCGATGGTTATACTTTTGATATCCGACCGAGTGAAAGCGTCAGAAACTACACTATTGCCCATTAAAATTGCTACACCAAGAAGAAATGAAGATGATAAACGGGTATTCATTGGACAAATATACTAGAACTGACATGTTATTACATTTTCACGCAATTTGGGTGCATAGATCCTGAGAAATCAGTACCCAGAACAACCACCTCTGGCCGTAATAACAGCCTTGATACGCCTGGGCATTGAGTCAAACACAGCTAGGATAGCCTGTACAGGTACAGATGCCCATGCAGCTTCAACACGATACCACCGTTCATCAAGAGTAGTGACCGACGTATTGTGACGAGCCAGTTGCCCGGCCACCATTGACCAGACGTTTTCCATTGGTGAGAGATCTGGATAATGTGCTGGCCAGGGCAGCAGTCGCACATTTTCTGTATCCACAAAGGCAACACGCGGTCGTGCATTATCCTGCCGAAATGTAGGTTTTCCCAGGGATCGAATGAAAGGTAGAGCCAGGGTCGTAACACATCTGAAATGCAACGTCCACTGTTCAAAGTGCCGTCAAAGCGAACAAGAGGTGACCGAGACGTGTAAGCAATGGCACCCCATATCATCACGCCAGGTAATACGCCAGTATGGCGATGACGAATACACGCTTCCAATGTGAGTTCACCACGCTGACGCCAAACACGGATGCGACCATCATGATGCTGTAAACAGAACCTGGATTCATCCGAAAAAATGACGTTTCGCCATTCGTGCTCCCAGGTCCGTCGTTGAGTACACCATCATAGGCTCTCCTGTCTGTGACGCAGCGTCAGGGGTAATCGTAGCCATGGTCTCCGAGCTGATAGTCCCTGCTGCTGCAAACGTCGTCGAACTGTTCGTGCAGATGGTTGTTGTCTTGCAAACTTCCCCATCTGTTAACTCAGGGATCGAGACGTGGCTGCACGATCCGTTACAGCCATGCGGATAAGATGCCTGTCATCTCGACTGCTAGTGATACGAGGCCGTTGGGATCCAGCACAGCGTTCCGGAATACCCTCCTGAACCCACCGATTCAATACTCTGCCAACAGTCATTGGATCTCGACCAACGCGAGGAGCAATGACGCAATACGATAAACCGCAATCGCGATAGACTACAATCCGACCCTTATCAAAGTCGGAAACGTGATGGTACGCATTTCTCCTCCTTACACGAGGCATCAAAGCGACGTTTCACCAGACAACGCCGGTCAACTGCAGTTTGTGTATGAGAAATCGGTTGGAAACTTTCCTCATGTCAGCACGTTGTAGGTGTCGCCACCGGCGCCAACCTTGTGTGAATGCTCTGAAAAGCTAACGATTTTCATATCACAGCATCTTCTTCCTGTTGGTTAAATTTCACTTCTGTAGCACGTCATCTTCGTGGTGTAGCAATTTTAGTGACCAGTAGTGTATTCGCAGTTTGAATATGTACAACCATCAGCTGTATAATGGAACGACGAGAACGAAAATTTGTGCCGAACCTGGACTCGAATATCCTGCTTAAATCGAGCGGTCACCTTACCATTAGGCTAACCGAGCACGACTGAGATCCTGAGCCAGACTTGCACATGTCGCCAGCCACGTGTCGCAAATTGTACTCGTATGTCCATTATGTACGTATGTATGTATGTATGTATGTATGTATGTACAGGCGAGAAATTTTTTTTGAAGGTCGCTTCCACGGTGACGGTGAAGGAACATCGTCCTTCTGAACAACACAGGCTCTGCAATATCGCAATCCCAATACTAATGCGATGGTTATCTTTTTAACATTCGACCAAGTGAAAGTGTCAGAAACAACTCAGTTTACAATTCTTTCTGGGAATACTCCTTGCAAGCGCCAATACTATATGCTCTTCAGGAAATTCACTCGCTCTTCTAGACTGTAACTTAGTTCACCACCTCTGCAGGACTGCAAGACAAAATAACGTTATGGCGCAATCATTTATTCTTCTGACGAGTCCTCCAAAACATGTGTGAAATGTTATGTATATTTACAACAAATGACATCTCATTTTACACACCACGTACGGTTTTTACATACAATAAACATTTACGCCTTATGACGTTCACTAAACTAGAAAAGATATCTACATTTACATCGATACTCCGCAATCCACCTTACGCGGCATGGCGGAGGGAACCCTGTACTGCTACTAGTTATTTCCGTTCCTGTTCCACTCGCAAACAGAAAGAAGGAAGAACGACAGTCTATATGCCTCCGTATGATCCCTAATTTCTCGTGTCTTATCTGTGTGATCCTTACGCTCAATGTAAGTTGGAGGTAACAGATCATCCTGCAGTCAGTTTCAAATACAGATTCCCTAAATTTCCTCAATAGTGTTCCCCGAAAAGAAAGTCGCCTTCTATCCAGAGATTCCTATTTGAGTTTCCGAAGCATTTAGGTAACACTTGTGTGTTGTTTAAAACTGCCAGTAACAAATCTAGCAGCCCGCCTCTGAACTGCTTCGGTGTCTTCCTTTAACCCGACCTGGTACCGATGCCAAAAACTCTAGCAACACTCAAGAATAAGTCGCACTAGCGTCCTATATGCGGTTTCCTTTGCAGATGAACCACACTCTCCTAGAAATCTCCCAATAAACCGAAGTCGACCACTCGCCTTTCCTACCACAATCCTCACATGCTCTTTCCATTTCACATCGCTTTGAAACATCATCCTAGGTATTTAAACGACGTGACTGTGTCAAATAGGACACTACTAATGCTGTATCAGAACATTACGCGTTCGTTTTTCCTACTCATCTGCCTTAACTTGGAGTTAACTGTCATTCACCACACAAACTAGAAATTTTTTCTAAGTCATCTTGTATCCTCCTACAACTCAACTTCGACACCTCGTACATCACAGCATCGTGAGCAAACACCCGCAGATAGCTGCCCGTCCTGTCCGCTAAATCATTTATGTATACAGAGAACAACAGCGGTCCTATCACACTTTTCTGCAACACTCCTGACGATACCCTTGTCACTGAAGAACACTCGCCGTCGAGGACAACGTACTGATTTTTATAACTTAAGAAGTCTTCGAGTCACGCACATATCTGAGAACCTAATCCTTGGGTGAAAGAAGAAATATTGAATCTTAATTGATGAAAGGAGAAAACATAAAAAAGCAGCAAATGAAGCAGGCAACAAGAAATACGAACGTCTCAAAAATGAGTTCGACAGGAAGTACAAACTGGCTGAGCAGGCATGTTTAGAGTACAAACGTAAGGATGTAGAGGCTTATCTCACTAGGGGTAAGATAGATACTGCCTACAGGAAAATTAAAGAGACCTTTGGAGAAAAGAGTTCCACTTGTATGAATATCAAGAGCTCAGATGGCAACCCAGTTCTAAGCTAAGAAGGGAAAGCAGAAAGGTGGAAGGAGTGTATAGAGGGTCTATACAAGGGCGATGTACTTGAGGACAATATTATGGAAATGGAAGAGGATGTAGATGAAGATGAAATGGGAGATATGATTCTGCGTGAAGAGTTCGACAGAGCACTGAAAGACCTGAGTCGAAACAAGGCCCCAGGAGTAGACAACATTCCATTAGAACTACTGACGGCCTTGGGAGAGCCTGTCCTGACAAAACTCTACCATCTGGTGAGCAGGATATATGAGACAGGCGAAATACCCTCAGACTTCAAGAAGAATATGATAATCCCAATCCCAAAGAAAGCAGGTGTTGACAGATGTGAAAATTACCGAACTATCAGTTTAATAAGTCACGGCTGCAAAATACTAACGCGAATTCTTTACAGACGAATGCAAATGCTAGTAGAAGCCGACCTTGGGGAAGATCAGTTTGGATTCCGTAGAAATATTGGAACACGTGAGGCAATACTGACCCTACGGCTTATCTTAGAAGAAAGATTAAGGAAAGGCAAACCTACGTTTCTAGCATTTGTAGACTTAGACAAAGCTTTTGACAATGTTGACTGGAATACTCTCTTTCAAATTCTGAAGGTGGCAGGGGTAAAATACAGGGAGCGAAAGGCTATTTACAATTTGTATAAATCCAACTGTCAGTTATAAGAGTTGAGGGGCATGAAAGGGAAGCAGTGGTTGGGAAGGGAGTGAGACAGGGTTGTAGCCTCTCCCCGATGTTATACAATCTGTATATTGAACAAGCTATAAAGGAAACAAAAGAAAAATTCGGAGTAGGTATTAAAATCTATGGAGAAGAAATACAAACTTTGAGGTTCGCCGATGACATTGTAATTCTGTCAGAGACAGCAAAGGACTTGGAAGAGCAGTTGAACGGAATGGACAGTGTCTTGAAAGGAGGATATAAGAAGAACGTCAACGAAAGCAAAACGAGGATAATGGAATGTAGTCGAGTTAACTGCTGAGGGAATTAGATTAAGGGATGAGATACTTAGAGTAGTAAAGGAGTTTTGCTATTTGGGGAGCAAAATAACTGGTGATGGTCGAAGTAGAGAGGATATAAAATATAGAATGGCAATGGCAAGGAAAGCGTTTCTGAAGAAGAGAAATTTGTTAACATCGAGTATAGATGTAAGTGTCAGGAAGTCGTTTCTGAGAGTATTTTTATGGATTGTAGCCATGTATGGAAGCGAAACATGGACGATAAATAGTTCGGACAAGAAGAGATTAGAAGCTCTCGAAATGTAGTGCTACAGAAGAATGCTGAAGATTAGATGGGTAGATCACATAACTAATGAGGAGGTATTGAATGGAATTGGGGAGAAGAGAAGTTTGTAGCACAACTTGACTAGAAGAAGGGATCTGTTGGTAGGACATGTTCTGAGGCATCATGGGATCACCGATTTAGTATTGGAGGGCAGCGTGGAGGGTAAAAATCGTAGAGGGAGGCCAAGAGATGAATACACTAAGCAGATTCAGAAGGATTTATGCTGCAGTACTTACTGGGAAATGAAGCAGCTTGCACAGGATAGAGTAGCATGGAGAGCTGCATCAAACCAGTCTCAGGACTGAAGACCACAACAACAACAGCATTCCATATGCTCGTACCTTCTTTAACAGTCTGCAATGGGGTGTCGTGTCAAACGCTTTCCTGAAATCTAGAAATAAGAAATCCGTCCATTCATAGTTAGCAGTAATCATGTGAAAAAGGGCAAGCTGAGTTTAGCACTAGCATATCGAGATAATGTCAATTTATTATGCAGAATATATTTGCAAATGTTTATTGTTGAGAGCCTTGTTGTAGCAAATTACGTAACATTAACATTCAGCAAGCTTATAATGTTGACAATTTATCGTATTTTTTATTTGAGACCGAACTTAAATACCGATTTTCAGCTCATATAACACATGAAAATTTCTGTGCTAAGGTTTTGAAAGAGGGCCTCTGTCATAATGGAGACTTTTTTGTCTGGAAATTTTGCAAGGCTTTCAGTAAGAAATCTCTAAATATTTGAGCGGTTCATTAGTTTTGTACCCAGTCCAAACCACAAAATTTGACCTGCAAAACTAACACACACCTATGCCTCATTTCACCTCTACTGTCTACATCTACATCTACATCTACATCTACATGATTACTCTGCAATTCACATTTAAGTGTTGGCAGAGGGTTCATCGAACCACAATCATAGTATCTCCCTACCATTCCACACCCGAACAGCGCGCGGGAAAAACGAACACCTAAACCTTTCTGTTCGAGCTCTGAGATCTCTTATTTTATTTTGATGATCATTCCTACCTATGTAGGTTGGGCTCGACAAAATATTTTCGCATTCGGAAGAGAAAGTTGATGACTGAAATTTCGTAAATACACTCCTGGAAATTGAAATAAGAACACCGTGAATTCATTGTCCCAGGAAGGGGAAACTTTATTGACACATTCCTGGGGTCAGATACATCACATGATCACACTGACAGAACCACAGGCACATAAAAACAGGCAACAGAGCATGCACAATGTCGGCACCAGTACAGTGTATATCCACCTTTCGCAGCAATGCAGGCTGCTATTCTCCCATGGAGACGATCGCAGAGATGCTGGATGTAGTCCTGTGGAACGGTTAGCTATGCCATTTCCACCTAGCGCCTCAGTTGGACCAGCGTTCGTGCTGGACGTGCAGACCGCGTGAGACGACGCTTCATCCAGTCCCAAACATGCTCAATGGGGGACAGATCCGGAGATCTTGCTGGCCAGGGTAGTTGACTTACACCTTCTAGAGCACGTTGGGTGGCACGGGATACATGCGGACGCGCATTGTCCTGTTGGAACAGCAAGTTCCCTTGCCGGTCTAGGAATGGTAGAACGATGGGTTCGATGACGGTTTGGATGTACCGTGCACTATTCAGTGTCCCCTCGACGATCACCAGTGGTGTACGGCCAGTGTAGGAGATCGCTCCCCACACCATGATGCCGGGTGTTGGCCCTGTGTGCCTCGGTCGTATGCAGTCCTGATTGTGGCGCTCACCTGCACGGCGCCAAACACGCATACGACCATCATTGGCACCAAGGCAGAAGCGACTCCCATCGCTGAAGACGACACGTCTCCATTCGTCCCTCCATTCACGCCTGTCGCGACACCACTGGAGGCGGGCTGCACGATGTTGGGGCGTGAGCGGAAGACGGCCTAACGGTGTGCGAGACCGTAGCCCAGCTTCATGGAGACGGTTGCGAATGGTCCTCGCCGATACCCCAGGAGCAACAGTGTCCCTAATTTGCTGGGAAGTGGCGGTGCGGTCCCCTACGGCACTGCGTAGGATCCTACGGTCTTGGCGTGCATCCGTGCGTCGCTGCGGTCCGGTCCCAGGTCGACGGGCACGTGCACCTTCCGCCGACCACTGGCGACAACATCGATGTACTGTGGAGACCTCACGCCCCACGTGTTGAGCAATTCGGCGGTACGTCCACCCGGCCTCCTGCATGCCCACTATACGCCCTCGCTCAAAGTCCGTCAACTGCACATACGGTTCACGTCCACGCTGTCGTGGCATGCTACCAGTGTTAAAGACTGCGATGGAGCTCCGTATGCCACGGCAAACTGGCTGACACTGACGGCGGCGGTGCACAAATGCTGCGCAGCTAGCGCCATTCGACGGCTAACACGCGGTTCCTGGTGTGTCCGCTGTGCCGTGCGTGTGATCATTGCTTGTACAGCCCTCTTGCAGTGTCCGGAGCAAGTATGGTGGGTCTGACACACCGGTGTCAATGTGTTCTTTTTTCCATTTCCAGGAGTGTAGATCTCGCCGCGACGAAAAACGTCGCGTATCAACTCGCGTATCATATCTGCCACTCTCTCTCCCCTATTGCGTGATAACACAAACCGAGCTGCCCTTTTTTGCACCCTTTCGATGTCCTCCGTCAATCCCACCTGGTAAGGATCCCACACCGCGCAGCAATATTCTAACAGAGGACGAACGAGTGTAGTGTAAGCCGTCTCTTTAGTGGACCTGTTGCATCTTCTAAGTGTCCTGCCAATGAAACGCAACCTTTGGCTCGCCTTCCCCACAATATTATCTATGTGGTCTTTCCAACTGAAGTTGTTCGTAATTTTTACACCCAGGTATTTAGTTGAATTGACAGCCTTGAGAATTGTACTATTTATCGAGTAATCGAATTCCAACGGACTTCTTTTGGAACTCATGTGGATCACCTCACACTTATCGTTATTTAGCGTCAACTGCCACCTGCCACACCATACAGCAATCTTTTCTAAATCGCTTTGCAACTGATACTGGTCTTCGGATGACCTTACTAGATGGTAAATTACAGCATCATCTGCGAACAACCTAAGATTGTCACCCAGGTCATTTATATAGATCAGGAACAGCAGAGGTCCCAGGACGCTTCCCTGGGGAACACCTGATATCACTTCAGTTTTACTCGATGATTTGCCCTCCATTACTACGAACTGCGACCTTCCTGACAGCAAATGACGAAGCCAGTCGCACAACTGAGACGATACCCCATAGGCCCGCAGCTTGATTAGAAGTCGCTTGTGAGGAACGGTGTCAAAAGCTTTCCGGAAATCTAGAAATACGGAATCAACTTGAGATCCCCAGTCGGTAGTGGCCATTACTTCGTGCGAATAAAAAGCTAGCTACGTTGCACAAGAACGATGTTTCCTGAAACCATGCTGATTACGTATCAATATATCGTTCCCCTCGAGGTGATTCCTAATGTTTGAATACAATATATGCTCCAAAACCCTACTGCAAACCGACGTCAATGATATAGGTCTGTAGTTCGATGGATTACTCCTACTACCCTTCTTAAACACTGGTGCGACCTGCGCAATTTTCCAATCTGTAGGTACAGATCTATCGGTGAGCGAGCGGTTGTATATGATTGCTAAGTAGGGAGCTATTGTATCAGCGTAATCTGAAAGGAACCTAATCGGTATACAATCTGGACCTGAAGACTTGCCCATATCAAGCGATTTGAGTTGCTTCGCAACCCCTAAGGTATCTACTTCTAAGAAACTGATGCTAGCAGCTGTTCGTGTTTCAAATTCTGGAATATTCCATTCGTCTTCCCTGGTGAAGGAATTTCGGAAAACTGCGTTCAATAACTCCGCTTTAGCGGCACAATCGTCGATAACAGTACCATCGGCACTGCGCAGCGAAGGTATTGACTGCGTCTTGCCGCTTGTGTACTTTACATACGACCAGAATTTCTTCGGATTTTCTACCAAATTTCGAGACAATGTTTCGTTGTGGAACCTATTAAAGGCATCTCGCATTGAAGTCCGAACCAAATTTCGGGCGTCTGTTATTTTTAGCCAATCTTCGGGATTTCGCGTTCTTCTGAACTTCGCATGCTTTTTCCGTTGCCTCTGCAACAGCGTTCGGACCTGTTTTGTGTACCATGGGGGATCA
Organism: Schistocerca serialis cubense; assembly: GCF_023864345.2. Classification (NCBI taxonomy): domain Eukaryota; kingdom Metazoa; phylum Arthropoda; class Insecta; order Orthoptera; family Acrididae; genus Schistocerca; species Schistocerca serialis. Next base: position 1,031,264,067 of record NC_064638.1, read on the forward strand.
GTTCCATCTCTTACCAATTTATGTGCTATGAATCTCTGAATTGCTGTTGCTACTATATTTTTGAATTTGAGCCACATCTCGTCTACATTTGCATAGTCAGTTCGGAAGGAATGGAGATTCTCTCTTAAGAAAGCTTCTAGTGACACTTTATCCGCTTTTTTAAATAAAATTATTTTGCGTTTGTTTCTGGTGGATTTGGAAGAGACGGTATTGAGCCTAGCTACAACGACCTTGTGAACGCTAATACCTGTATCAGTCATGATGCTTTCTATTAGCTCTGGATTGTTTGTGGCTAAGAAGTCAAGTGTGTTTTCGCAACCATTTACAATTCGCGTGGGTTCGTGGACCAACTGCTCGAAATAATTTTCGGAAAAAGCGTTTAGGACAATCTCGGAAGATGTTTTCTGCCTACCACCGGTTTTGAACAAGTATTTTTGCCAACATATCGAGGGAAGGTTGAAGTCCCCACCAACTATAACCGTATGAGTGGGGTATTTATTTGTTACGAGACTCAAATTTTCTCTGAACTGTTCACCAACTATATCATCGGAGTCTGGGGGTCGGTAGAAGGAGCCAATTATTAACTTAGTTCGGCTGTTAAGTATAACCTCCACCCATACCAACTCGCATGGAGTTTCTATTTCGACTTCACTACAAGATAAACCACTACTGACACGTAGAGCAGCGCATTCCTGTTTATCCTGAACACTGTCTGTATAACCTGATATCACTGCAGTGACGACTTGTCTTCATATCACTGTATGTTTCTTCTAAACGAATGAGTTGGTCGCAGGAGTACACACATCACATTCTTGTGGAATAGTTAGTTAAACAATCTCTGTTGAATAGGATCGTGTTCAGTTCTACAGAACTGCTTTAACTTGATTAGTATCTACAAAAAGCTACGCAATATGTGTTTGAGGAAACAGACAGTGATCTTTTCAGGTAAATTACTAATGAGAGGTGCATTTCTGGCGCCTGAGAAATATGACTTAAAGAACTGAAGTCAAGACGTTTATCGTATTCATTAGGTTAATGGAAATTACAAGAAAAATCGATAAAAAGATCTTGATTGTGACAAATAAAAGACTCCTTTATCAATGTCTGTGACTCAAAGAAACCAGCAGGTATGTTATGCTGTGTTAATCTAATTTCTTACAGGCCTTTTGAACACAAATTAACATTTTACTACTAATATGTGTAAGTTTATAAAACACTTTCTGTTATGTAAGTTTTGAACTTGGTACCTAAACTATTAATGATTGATTTGCTAATGGCAGTTCTTATACAACACTTACCTTGGCGCTTTCTGAAGATGTTTATACAAACTAAATTTCACTTAACTACAGTTTAAGACAGGATGAAAGTAGGCGAGCACAGTACTCATTGTATAAAATATGACTATGAGCTCCCCTTCACCTCTCCTACCTGCTCCTCTTGCTCTTCAGCTCTCTCCCCTCTCCCAGCAACCTCCTCCTCCACCCCACCATCCCTCTCTACTCCCCCTCCCCTCTCACATTCCTCCCAATCGAATCACCTTCCCCTCTTCTCCCCACCCCTCCTCTCTCCAGAGCCACACCCTTTTCTTGGAAATAGGCTAATGAGTGAGCGTCTAACTCGAGACACATATTTAGCTTCCCCAATAGCAGCTCAGTATTGTCAAATCACTTTTCTTAGTCCCTTCTTAAGCCACACCACTTTTCTGGAAACATGTCAGACTGATTCTAAGCCAATGCACATATTTAGCTCTCACAAAAAAATTCAGTATTTTACTGCCACATCAGTTCACCAAGTCATATTTTACAGCTCCTTCTTAAACCACACCTCTTTCATGGAAACATTCTATTACAGAGCTTTTCAACTAGTTGTGTTAAGCATATTTAGCTCTCCCAATAACATTTCAGTATTTTACTGCCAAAAGAATGATATAGCACTCTCAATTTTCAATCCTTCTTAGCCACACCGCTTTCTTTGAAACAGCCCACTTAGAGAGCTTCTAAGCCAATTGTGTCACATATATTTAGGTCTCCCAGTAACACGTCAGTATTTTATTGCCCTTAAAATGAAACAGACAGTCAGAAAGCTTCCTGCAGTAAGGACAGAAGAGGGAACATGCCTTCGTTCCCATACGGTGGTGATGACAATTGCGTAATTGTCCACTTTGCAAACTGAAACTGACACATATATACATTGCTTGTCTGTCTGCTACGTAGGTTCAAACATGCCTGATAACCATACATCCCTAGAAAACGATGAGACTTGTAGCTCGTAACAAAGTATGGAAGTTTTTCGTAAAATTTTCAAAACACATCAATTGCATCTGCTACATTTGAATAATCCATTTACAACCACTGTGATAGATTTTCATCATCATAATACATCTATAACATCTAGGCTACAATTACTTTTTGTAACTGTTCTGTTTACACCTCTGGGGTGTGAATGTGAACAGGTCTTAAAAGTTTCATTTGTATCTGTGTTGTACCGTGAATCTGAAAATGAAAATGGTGTACTTAAGTAAATCTATCTGATAAAAACAGCTACCAAATCCATCTGAAACTGTATTGCAATTAACTTTTACCAAAAATAATTAAAAAACGTCAATGAACACGGCTACAATGTGTGAAGTCACAGTATGTGACTTGCAATTCCAACACACGGAACTAAATGAATAAAAATTCTACTTAAAATTACAGACCGAACTTAGAATGAATAACTATGTAAATTACTTCTTTGAAAATATCTTGCAAATCTGTGTACGCAAAGTGGGTAAACTACTGTAAATGATGAACACATGAACGTAACTCTGCACTGTAAGATCTCTGAACTGAACTTCACTTGAACTGACACTGATGATAATTTTAAAATGGAGTGGTTAGCTGTGAGTAATGTTACTGTGTTCTGACTACGCTGACGTGACAAAAGTGCTGGACTAGCGATACAAAAAATATAGATGTCGGCGGTATTGCCAGTACTAGGCATAAAAGGACAGTGCGTTGGCGGAGATGTCATTTGCACTCAGGCAATTCATATGAAAAGGTTTCCGACGTGATTAAGGCCGCATGACGGGAATTAATAGACTTTTAACGGGGATTGATAGTTGGAGCTAGACTCAAGGGAACTTTCCATTTCGGAAATCGATAGGAGGTTCAGTTTTCCGAGACCCACAGCGTCAAGAGTGTGCCGAGAATGTCAAACTTCAGGCATTACCTCTCACCGCAGACAACGCAATCCCCGACGATCTTCACTTAACGACTCAGGGCAGCAGCGATTGCGTAGAGATGTCAGTACAGCAGACAGGTAACAGTGCGTGAAACAACCGCAGAAACCAATGTGGTATGTACGACGAACTTATCTGTTAGGACAGAGCGGGCAAATTTGCCTTTATGGGCTATGGTCGAAGCTAGTGCTTTGGCTAAAAGTACGACATTCATGAGACATATTCAGTTCATGCACAAAATCTTGCATCTGCGAATGTTTCACAATTATGGACGTCCATGAGGTAGTATGGCTCAATATGTCTGCAGAGGACTTCCAACGACTTTTTGAGTCCATGCCGACGAGATGCTACACTATGTCAGGCCAAAGAATGTCCGACGCTTTGTTATGAGGTATGCTGTGACTTTTGTCACCTCATTGTCATTTTAAAGTGGCCGTAAGAAGTTTTCTGACTTACCTTCTGGCAGTGGAAACTCGGTACTACTCGAATGTCGTGGACGTTAAAATACAATGTAGCAGCAAACCAGCTAAAGAAAATAAAACCTTGTCAGTTGCAGTACAAGGAAAAGCAACTATGTTAAGCACATCATGATTTATGTTTTGAGAAATTATGTCCGGCTAAGTGCAGTGTGGCTACACGTGAGGAGACGGTGGATGAAATTAAACTTTATGAGTAACTGAAAAAAGACTAGCATTAAAAAACTGAAATGTGAATTATGATGCTCATTCTTTAACAATTACCACTGTCTTCAGAAAATTCACTTCTTAAAGAAATAGACTTTGCTGACACGGTAAAGCATTGGAGAAATCATGACTCTGAGTGGAAACTATTTGAGGAGGTAACGTTGCATAATCGCGTCTGAACGTTGCTGACATGGTAAAGTAGTGGAGAAACCATGACTCTGAGTGGAAGCTATGTGAGGAGATAAGCTTGCCTAATCGCGTCTGGACTAACTGACTCACATCAATAATGAAAAACCATGCTAAAAAAAGTTCTTTCTCAACTTCATCATAATTTACGTGCGAGCAGTAACAACATTACCTGGATATCTTCACACTTTTCAAATCAATCTTTACACAATCACATCTCCAAATACAACATCCTCTGCTTTTGCGTCTCTGTGTGTTCTGTTACTTATTTTCAGACTGCTCTTTCAATTACTTCTCACTGATTGCTACACACGCAACAGCAGTGCTAATGACTACCAAAGATCACACTGCTTGTGCACAGAACCTCCGTGACGTAACGTACCAACTGTTGAAAATTTCTGTTTGAAAAATATTCATTGTACAGATATGAAGTATGTCACATAGAATAAAAAGAGACCTCACATCACGGTCACTGAATACCAAAAATACAATTTTCACAATAGATCCACATCCTGGGTGTTACGTTTTCAGGGTGGGAGCCGTGACAAATTTCTCGTCCAGTAGTGATGACAACTGCACAATTCAAGAAGGCAATGTCTGTATTTTACAGTGTCTGTAGGCTATAGTTCGATGCAATGTTTCTTTGGACATGCATGCATGCCTAAAGAACCGACACTGCTAAACACTGACAGACGTATTAAATTATGAAATGCATCCGCTTATTGCAAATACGATTGTATATCTGTCACACGATTTACTAGTAACATATGAAAATTTGCGCCAGACCGGTACTCGGACCCGGATATCCCACTTTATGCGAGTGGCCGCTTTAGCAACCTCGGCCATCCAGGCACGCCTGCAGGATCGAGCCAAACTTCCATATGTTCTGGTGTCTACGTCCGATAGTGCTCACATGCAAATGTATGATTCCAGCACAGGGAGAAAGTTTGTTTTGCTCGTCAGACTGCGTTGCTCAGGCATGAAATACAGGGGGGCAGTGTCTGTATTTTACAGTGTCTGTATAGCTCGATGCAATATTCCTTCCGACATAGTATAGCTGTTCAGTGCTACGCACGTCGAAGCAGGCACGCCGACATGCAGCTCAGCTGACAGGTGTTGGTCAGACACACACATGAAGACATTCCTGTATTCATCTTCTGTGATTAGTTTGTATTACCGGCTCTAGATCTCTGCGTACATCTTCACAAGCCCAGGAGCTTGTATATGCAAAATCAAACAGAATGATATCACCTTTTCAATGTGTGAATAGCACTTTCTCTGGTTGTTTTCCTACTAATAGGAAGTTTTTCATATTCTGCAATTCAATCTTTTACTTCATTTTCTGCAACCATTTTAAACTTCAAGCAATAAGCGAAGCTTTACGAATTCCGTCTCTAACAAATATTATGTCATTATCATGTTCATTTAGATGCTAGCAAGAGAAGTTATCACTCTACCAATTAATTTGGGTTATTGCAGTGGCAATAGCCGATATGTGCTAACGGTTCGTTGGAAGCTTGGCTCAGATGGCTCTGAGCACTATGGGGCTTAACATCTGAGGTCATCAGTCCCCTAGATTTAGAACTACTTAAGCCTAACTAGCCTAAAGACATGACACCCATCCATGCCCGAGGCAGGATTCGAACCTGCGACCGTAGTAGCAGCGCGGTTCCGGACTGAAGCGCCTAGAATCGTTCGGCCACAACGGCCGGCGTTGGAGGCTTCTTCCAATCTTTAACGTCAATTTAAATTTCGTTCTCACCATGTCTGTAAATTCCAATACCAATATGTATTTCTTCATCTCTCAGTGATGATCCTACACCTATTTCAGGCTGAGAAGTAGTGGCATACATGCAGCCTCTGTTGGAATTTGCTGGTCTGCAGGAGAGATAGTTTTGTCTATAAGCATTGGTAGCCCTCAACATCCTTTTTTGCGTTGATAGCTTCATATGGACATTTCACAGGGCAGTAGGGGTCTAAATATATGTGTATAGGCGTCGCAAACAGGTGCTAAAATAACAATGTAGTTGGCTGAACTTCACGTTTTAAAATTAGCATTTTGCAAGAAAAAAGATTTGAAGGTATAACCGCTTCCACAGCTAATCCAATAACATATTATTGTTATGATATATTTGAAAGTGTCTGTGAGCAAAATGTTAAACAGTTCATTTACCGGTACTTAGTACAGACTACAGTATTGCACTATTCCAGATAAATCCTGATGAATTTTGAGAGCAAAATGTTAAACAGTTCATTTACCAGTACTTAGTACAGACTACAGTATTGTACTGTTCCAGATAAATCGTGATGAATTTTGATGATAGTGTTGTCTGCGTTGTGGCGAGAGTCCACATGTTATCGCAAATAATGTTCAAGGAACAATGGGTATAAAAATGGAACTTTAATCGCCTGATGTTTTTTGGAATTTTTCCAACAAGGCTTCATTTTCCAAACAACAACTGTAGATGCCACTGAGTTCTGCTTCATATAGAAGTTTATCCCACTTTCACAAACACAGAGTGTGTAGCATGTATGTGACAGAACCTGATGGCTTCATAACAAGTACATCAATATATTGTCTACAGCGTCCTCATGAAAAATTAGAAGTACGTTAATAATCTATTCACCAAACACAGATTTTCAGTAACTAAAAATACTACTGTATATCATTTATTATTTATAATATTGCACACATTATTGGTTGCACCAGTGGTCAGCGCTCTGTCTCAAAATCTATTCAAGATAATCAAACTCTCATCATCACCTCCATCTTTAGTGAGGCTTAGTACTGTTAAAGAAAAGAAAAAAACTGAGATAATGTATTTAAAAAGACCATATTAGTTCGATTGATAATAAAAACAAAACCGTGAATACTTAAATTTTAATAGAAAAGATGTACTATGAAGTTAAATCACTTTCCTCATATCTTAATTGAGATCTATTAATGTTAAAGATAAGAACAAAATGTGAGATACTGTACTTAAGACCATATTCTGAAGCCCCTAAATGAGAACACCCTTAATGTGATTGACAACACGCTGTTAGGAAAGACCTCGATAAGAGGTTAGGCAAAGGTAAACATTTCGTTTAATAAAGTGGGTGTATTTGCCGCACCTGTTATATGTAGAAAACCCCAACGTAATAGGTGCTAGGTAGGCATGATTTTTTTATTTGACATAAGGCAGTACGATTCTCGCAAGAGTGTGACTGGCATTTTCCTACAGAAATCCAGTTTAATCCCTTTATGACCACCGAATGAAACCTTATTACATCAATTTTATGCAGTCAAATGGCTGTAATACATATGAAAGAAATAAAAAGTGATCAAAACGCATTGTTCAGCTACAACAAAATCTTAATATAATGTTTCCGTTCATGGGCTGTATTTTGAAAATCAGAAAAGTGTTGTTTCAACTTACCAGATACGTAATTTAAAGGAGATACAGCTGGGTGAATATATTAGTTCACTAAAAAGACGTGTGCTGCACAAAAGTAAACTGTTGCGACCCTACCACAGCCACACAACGAAGACATCACAGCTATCTCTAACATAAGCTAAAATATCGAAACATCGATTGTAAGAAATGAAGATCGATGCTTTAGTTTTTATTCATGGAGGAATATTGTACATCCATAGTATTACTAGAATTACAGATCAATTGCAAGCAAATAACAATTGATGTAACTCAGTTACCAAAGTAATAACATTATAAATTGTTGACGATAATAGATCAAAACAAAACTCAAAATATCTTAATTTCCAAAACTAAACAATGCAGACATTAGTAGAAATTGTAAAAATGTATGTGGACGCTAAATTAAAGTCCAAAATGGGGACGTGTCCACATAAATGTGGATTTATGGTAATCCTGTACATATGCACATATTGAATGCTTACTGGAACCAAGTGTTAGTGACGAAATCGATACACATAAACCATACAGTATTGCTTTCTGCATGTATTGTTGCTACAGTGAAGAGTTTTCAGAATTTCAGCTTTACCAAATTGCTAACTGTACAGAATGGTTTAGCAGATAGCTGTATCTGATAGTTGAGTGCTTAAAAAATTACTTATTCTGAACCAAGCTTTTGAATATTAGTTTTGATGAGGAAAATGCGTTTTGAACAGCAGGAATTTATTACATATGCAAGGAACGATTCAAGAAAATTCATTTATTAAATACAGGGATCATTGCCATTTTACTGGCAGATTCCTAGAGGCTGCCCATGCAAGCTATAGTTTAAATTATATACCTAATATTACAGTGGCAGTAGGATTTCACAGTTGAATTATGATGCTCATTTCATAATTATGAAACCTTGCAAACAGTTGCAAGAAACTGAAAACATATCGTGGCCATCTTTCTGTGATTGCAACAAACATTGAAAATTATGAAACATTTACTAGAACTATCGCAGTGAAAATAAATGCGATATAAAATATATTTTTGTACATTATTTAAATTTTGTGCCGAGCTCACTTGAAAGTTTGTTTCATATTAAGTGCTTGAGGAACTGAAAATAACAAGAAAGTATTTCGCCGACGGAGAACAAATTTATCTCATTAATGATAAAGTCATGTTTCCATACAAGTGTGTATTTGGTGAATCCATTTTCTTGGGTGAACAAATGACATCAATTGAAGCCTTCAAAAGCTTTCCGATTAGTAAAACAACCATCAAAGAATATGAATATAAATAGCATGCAAGGTGTGGTATTTATTTAAATGCACGGCATTAGAAAATTACTCCAACTTATATTTGAAAACTGAAGTAGCGCTATTGACCGATGTCTTTCCAGATTTCTGTGTAATGTGTCTCAAAATGTACGAGCTGTACCCAGCCAATTGAGAGACTTCGCCTGGTTTAGTGTGCTTTGCTGAAAACTACTAACGTAAGCTTGAAACTTGTCATGGACACAGAACAATTACAGTTAGTTGGGCTTAGCTTCAGAGCACAGACGTACTGTTGCAAACAATAGTTACATTGGTGACGATAATGACAATAATAATAAATCTAATATTATAATCGCGATGTCAATAATAGTCTCTACAGATGGGCAATGGTGTAATACCTACCACTCTCTGATTTTGCATGGCTATGACTATCTGTAGACAGTTTCATAGTAATGAGCATACAAGATGATTCAGACATAGGTCATATTTTAGAATTACATCTTGAGTATCCGTAATATAGCCATGAACTTCATTCCGATATACCGTTATGCTGAGAGAAATTAGTACCACCGCCATCAACAAGCCAGGAATTCCAAACAAGCTGATTTCCACATGATACGATAGAAAAATTAAGTCACCACAAAAACTGAAAGTAGTGCCTGAATAATAATCTTGTTCGAAGTGAAGTTCACTAGATAGCACCATTTCCTCAAGCTCCCTCGATGAGGCCGTATGTCGATATCAATACTCAGCAACGTATGAGTGTAAAAAAGTAATTAGAAAATAATTTTCTTTGAAATTACTAAAAACAGTATTTTTGGCAAAATTGTGCTGAGTGTACGAAAAATGACTGATGTGAAGCTAGTAACAAGCACAGTGTTGTTTTTAAGGAGAAATTGCTGATATTGAATCGAGTAAATTGAAGACTGGTTCTGATAAACTAATATCTGTGGGAAGGGCTGATTAAGATACTTCTAAGACGGTTCTTGTATATTACCCTTATGCTATACGTTAAAGAAATTTGAGGCAGCAGATGTTAAATCTGTTACACTGCGACAGATTGCTGCATATATCACGCAACTACCTCAAATATTCTTGATGATATTACAAGGGGAGAGCATAGGTGTTCTGACACTTCATGTTATCCCAATAATATTTATAAAATCCCATGTGCTAGTAAAAAGAATGTGGGTTTCATGAAATATGAGTTATAAGGGGCACTAGTATAAAATTCAAAAGAATGAGAACAAAAATTTACTCTTGAAACTGAAACACAATGCGTAATACTTACAACGAAATTTGTGAAGCGCTCATCGGATATGGAACTAAGTATTGATGATTACAGAGAATGTGTATTCCCGAATGACAGTGATAACTCGACCGTTCAGTATGAAATTCGATTCAACCTCATTACAGTTTCCGATGTAAAGCAATGTAAATTAGCGTTAGCAAAGAAAATATGGTAAACGATTCCATGCTGGATTATAAAGTGAGCACTGTTGCAGGGGTCATTTTCGGGAAGGCAAATCAACAGCTGAGTGCACAACAGAAGATGACTTAAAATTGATTTAGTAGTAAAACTTGCTGAGTGTGAATTGCAGCCTGCATGTTATAGGCCTAAAAAGATGTGAATTGAAAATGTAACCTGTGTGTTGTAGACGTCCGGTTTTTGATTTAATATAGCAATTTAATGTTCCATAATATACTGACGGAAAATATAGGAACACCAATGTTCAAATGTGTGTGAAATCTTATGGGACCTAACCGCTAAGGTCATCAGTCCCTAAGCTTGCACACTACTTAACCTAAATTATCCTAAGGACAAACACACACACCCATGCCCGAGGGAGGACTCGAACCTCCGCCGAGACCAGCCTCACAGTCCATGACGGCAGCGCCCAGACCGCTCGGCTAATCCCGCGCGGCACTAGGAACACCAATAAATAATTAATTTAGAGTAATGAAATTTTGGGGATACATTTGTCTGGGTAACATATTTAACAGATTAACACTGCAAAATCACAGGTTAATATTAAGTGCGAGGTAAGCCACTACAAATGTGAAATGCTAGTACATTAACAACCGGTGTAACCGCCAGAGTGTTGAATGCAAACGTGAAACCATGCATGCATTGTGTTTGCCGGAAGTCAGTTTATGCGATGCCTGTTGTAGTTGGTCAGTCAAAAATCGACGGTTAATGTGTTTGTGGATGACACTGGAGTTGTCGTCCGATGATGCCCCATATATGCTCAACTGGAGACAGATCTTATAATCTAGCAAGAAAAGTAAACATGTCGACGTTCTGTTGTGCACTCAGCTGTTGATTTGCCTTCCCGAAAATGACCCCTGCAACAGCGTATTGGGCTACAACAGCGGTATGTGGCTGAGCGTTATCCTGATGGAAAACACCCCCTGGAATGTTGTTCATGAACGGCAGCACAACAGTTTGGGTCAACAGACTGACCTACAAATTTGCAGTCGGTGTGCGTAGGATAACCACGAGAGTACTCCTGCAGTCATACGAAGTCGCACCCCAGACCATAACTCCAGGCATGGGTCAAGTCCGTATAGGCGGAAGACAGGCTGGGTACAGGCCCTCGCCTGGCCTCCTAACCAACACACGCCCATCAGTGAATCCGCTGCAGAACCAGCTTCCACCAGAAAACACAACAGACCTCATATTGCGCCCCAGTGAGCTCTCGTTCGACACCACTGACGTCGCAAATGGCGATCGTTTGGAGTCAGTGGAATACACGCTACAGGACGTCTGGCTCGGAGCTGTCCTTGAAGCAACAGATTTGTAACAGTTCGTTGTGTCACTGTAGTGCCAACTGCTTCTCAGAATGTTCCAAATGCAGTATGATGCGCCATAGCCATACTCCGAACACGATCGTCTTCCATCTCGGTAGTGCTATGTAGCCCTCTAGAGCTCGGTCTTCTTGCGACTGTACATTCTCGTGATCACCGCTACCAACAGTCATTTATAGTGGTTACATTCCTGCCAAGTCTTTCTGCAATATCACAGAAGAAACATTCAGCTTCTCATAGGCCTAGTACCGAGCTCGCTGAAACTCAGTGGGGTGTTCATCATTACGTCTTTGTCACCTTAAAGACGTTCTTGAATAACATCAGCTCACCACGTCCAATCTCAAAGGCAACTAACGATCACCATCGTTACAGCGTGTATTTAAAGCAAACCTGATTTGCTTCGCTCATAGTGGCACTACTAGAGCCACTCTAATGCGAGTGGCGCGAAATGTGAATAGACATCATCTTTCAGATGTATAAACATGCCTACTAACTTTCGTTTAAGTCGCACAGCTCCTTCTTCGTGTTGCAATTTTTTTCTGTCAGTGTTTATTAGGGACTACATGTCTCAGTGCTTTTACTGTGTCTATCATATCTGAACCTGCAGGGCAGACTGAATATTCCATCTCCTTCATACATGTGTAAGACTGCATAGATTATATCACATGACAGCTTCCCAACAATGGCTCACGCTCAGTTTGTAAGACACTGCATTTGTAACGACTTAGCTATGTGCAAACAAGCGAAGTGTATGTCTGTTCCGCCCTCCATGAAATGCAATCACGCAATTGTCAACACCACTGGATGAGAATGATGAAGCCCTCTGATTTGGCCTGTTCCAAATAAAGGTGTGTGGCTTAGGAAGGAGATGAAAAATGTGATTGGACATTAAAATACTGCGATTGAGAAAGGTAACTGCGTGTATTGGCTTGGAAGTTCTTTGATTGGCCTAATTCCAATATAGGGGCGTGGCTTAAAAAGGAGTTGAGAAATGTGATTGAGCTGTAAAACACTAAGCTGTTTATTGGGGGAACTGAATAAAAGTACTGGCTTTAGACGACTCTCAGTCAGGGGCGTGGGGGGGGGGGGGGGCTGTTATGGCATAGGAATAGGGGAAGGGAAGGGGAGGGGAGAGTGGAAACAGGCACTTCTTAGAAATGTGGGGAGGTGGCGAAGGATGGAGAAGGGAAGGAGGGGGGGGGAGGGGGGGAAGGCGAGAGGATGGGATTTCAAGGTCGTATACTGTACTACACATGTAAGTGATTGAATCTTATCCAAAACAATTTTCTTTACAGTAATGTCTACAGAAAACAAATGAAATGCGTCTTGCACTCCGTTTTCCCATTCAGACAACAATTTTTACGTATTCTTCTGAACTGACGGCGTACTCCTCTTCCTTTAAGTGCCAGCTAGTGTAGGTGAAATCAGGAATTGGTAACAGGCCATCTGGCTTCAGTTTTCTTCCAACACCAGGTCTCAGTGTCAACGCATTCGGCCGAAAAAAGTTTGCTGTATAATTTCGTGAACTCATTTACCCTACAATTCTTCTTTTTCGAGGCAATGGTTCGAACATTCCTTCGTGTTTCATGAGTGAAAGATTACATAAAAAGCTGGAAAATTCCGACGTGCAGTTTATTTCCACGACTGTTCCAAAGATTAAAGGAATTGGTGCAAGTGATATCACAACAAAACTACCAAGTTAGTAATAATTTTGTTCAGATCAGTGGCCGTGTGCTGGTCTTTCGATTGGATGCCAATTTGATGACTTTTGTGACCCTAATCTAACCCAATTATCCAACGGGGGAAAGGGGATCGACAGTTTAATATGGAATCCGAACCACGTGACATTCCTGGCGATTTCTCACATTGTGGAGAGGTGAAGGTCAGAATAAAGGGAGACTGAATATTTCCATGGCTCGACCGGAATTCGATCCAGACCACCTTTCGGGTTCCAGGCTTCACGAATAGATCATCAGACTCGACTTAATAATGTTGCATGGCCCAATGGCCTGGCGCAAATCTTTCACTTGGACACTATTTCTGCGACTTCTGTGTGTGTTACCCAGCGGCACTCACAAGGGGAGGCCGCCAATTGTGAAATTCAGATTCGATTCATACTGCGCATAATAAAAGCTCATGGCCAGAGGTGTAATGTGGCAAAGCACCAAGATGCACTTCTCAGCCGTTGTCGAGAAAATCGACAGTTAAAAGAAACCGTTACGGTGATATACTCTCTACGATTAATAATTTTCTACAGCGTCGTGGCGCAGCGGTAAGCGCTCGGGTTCGTAATTCGAAGGTCGCCGGATCGACAATCAGTTGCAACAATTATGCATATAATAAGTTGTTGAAAGTCGTTTGTCGTGGAAAAACTGGCGACTTCAAACATCATTATGTTTTCCGCAAACAAAGTTGTATTTCACAAATGTTATTAATTGTCTTCATAATGTTAACCATGTATAGTTAAAGGAAGACGTAGAAACGATATTCCTAAACGAATAAGTATAGCGTAAGTCAAACGTTCGAATTAGAGAGCCCACGAACACAAATTTGCTGTAGCAGGTATGAAATATAAACTCCGTTACTCGCTCGTTACACTTGAAGGACAGATGTTGAATGGGCCGAAACGAGCCGCCGTATAACAGCGTAGTTGCCTGCTAACCTCGAAAGAAGGTAGATGCGGCCCCTAGTGCAACTTATAACATCGTCAAAAATCAGTGCGGATGTGAGAGCTTTGGTACACCCTGTTAAACAAACGAAAAAATGGAGGCGGTACAATTGGAGAGCGACCGGGTATTTCACGGCTACGGTTTCTTTTAACTGTCGATTTTCTCGACAACGGTTGAGAAGTGCATCTTGGTGCTTTGCCACATTACACCTCTGGCCATGAGCTTTTATTATGCGCAGTATGAATCGAATCTGAATTTCACAATTGGCGGCCTCCCCTTGTCAGTGTTCTAAGGCGGTCACCCATCCAAGTTCTAACTAGGCCCAACGTTGCTAACTTCCGTTAACTGGCGATGGCAGTTGTATCCAAGATGCCAACGTCCTTAAGAACCAATTTGAATAACCTGTACGGACCTATGATTTGTAAAACTTAGTGCCGGTCCCAGTGGATAGAAACAATTCAATCTGCACTAGAGCAATTGAACGTGCAGCGGCTGTGCTTGCGGAAAGTAATACAGTAACAGAAGTTACGTCCTAAAGATTCACAGGACGTGCAAGGTTTAACTCCTGCTGACCTAAAAATCGAATCACGTTGACCCGATATTTGCCGGAGCTCATTAGGTTGATCTTCCCTTTCCTATCTATGAACTTTCCTCAGATGAAGCCGGTTTCAAAAGAGGCGGAATGCTCAATAATCGCATTAGTCATTTTTGGGTCGATGAGACTCCGCACGTTGTAGGTGGGAAGGGTCATCGACACAGAATTGAAGTGAACTTGTGAACAATCATAGTTAGAGATTGGTTAATACTCTCGTATCCAATTCTTGCTTCGTGCCTTTGTGCATACTGTGTTTCCGAGAGATATACGACTAATTGCCACGTTGTTGGTGATATTCCACTTGACCTTCGCGCACGTACTTGATTCCAAAACGATGGAATCACAGATCACCATTAGTGCCGACAGCTAACATCATCTGACCACACCTGGTATCTACTTATAGGAATCTGAAAAGCGTTGCATATAAGACACTTATTGAGACTGTAAAGGATCTCCTGCCAAGCTTACGCTAAGCCTGTGACATCGTTACAATAACACCTCAGTTTTTTCAATAAATTCTTAACTTCTTTGTAGAATGACATCATGCCTGCGTAGAATCTGACGCCACACCATCAGTACACCAAAGACAAATTTGAAATTTTCTGCTGCGACTCATTCGTTTGCGCATCGATTTTCCCTGCCCTAAATTGATACACTTACGCTACTCAATCTTTCCTGGCAGTTTATGTTATTACGGAAACACCGAGTATTATTACAAACATACCATAATTGAAATTGTCTATTCTGTAAACATCAATGACATGCGACTCCGCGGCCGTGTCACACATTGGTTACGAGCGAGGCAACATGTGTACTACAGCCCATCCTTCGCCTTGTGTGTTCAAGTGTGAAATTAATGCGATACCTGTTTCAGCGGCGCTGTTACTGCCTCTGGTGTCACCATACCCGCAGCTGGGCAGAGAATCAGATACCACATCGGACACAGACGATGACGATATCGGCCCCAGGTAAGTTCATGCTAGTCTTCAGATTGAGTGCTGACATGGTGTTCCTAATCTTATTGCAGAATGAGACCAGAATCAACTTTCTATAGCTTCCTTCTATCTGGAAGTGAAAACACGAGTCTGCATTTCTGTAATTTTATTATGTATTTGTCCGGCTAAAATGGAGATACACAGAACTGGTATACATATGAATGGATTGGCAGCCTGAAATGAGTGAAAACATCAGTTTAACATAGAGTCTACCGCCCAGTTAAAATTACGTAAATTGACTGAAATGATGAAAGCAGGCAGATGTTGGATGCCAAGTACATTATGTACAAGAATCTGTTACAAGAAAGGTGAGAGAGGATGATACAATGAGAGAGGATGATACACTGTAGTACCCAAAGAGGGCGAGCTTACCATTACATCGTCTCAGGTCTGGAAAGAGATTGCAAACTTGGTATCATCTGTCTGTCGTGTTGGTAATTTCTCCAGTTACCTTTACTAGAAAAGGCTGGTCCTTGGAAAAAATAACATAGACAAAAACTGTCGCCATATTTCTATTGACGTCACAGAGATTTAAGTGACAGCTGTATCCAATTTCAAAGCCCAAAAAGAACAACAGCTTAACCAATCAGCGAACTTCTTTGGTGCTAAAATTTCATTCACACTTTTGTCTATGTAACTTCCCCATATCAAACGTGAACTTCACTCCGTCGAAAGTAAAATTCCGCCACTCTTTGCCAGCTTCTAGCTTTCTCCGGTGACTCTTTCCTCACCAACTATATTTCAACAGTAGGTACAGCACCACATCAAAGTCAGTTTAGTTCCAAGGATTTCGCCGGCACTCTTATGACAGAGATAAATTCACAACTGATATCCATTCACTAATTATGGTTTTGATGGTATGTACCTATATGACGTAATTAGATTGTTCTTCCATACTCTGTTTCATTTAACAATTGATACAGCAATAAATATAGTTCACTAACAAAAAGTAATAAACAGGACTGAACGTTCTAAGTTCTTGGGTGTCTATATTGATGAAAACTTAAATTAGAAAAGCCATACAATAAGCTTGCAAAGTCCGCCTCCGGTAGCTGAGTCGTCAGCCCGACAAAATCTCAATGCTTAGGGCCCGGGTTAGATTTCCGCCTGGGTCGGAGATTTTCTTCGCTCAGGGACTGGTTGTTGTATTGTCCTCAACATCATCATTTCATCCCCATCGAGGAGCAAGTCGCCGAAGTGGCGTCATATCGAAAGACTTGCACCCGGCGAACGGTCTAGACGACGGGAGGCCCTAGTCACACGACATTTATTTGACTTGCAAACTTGAGGTTCAGCTACTTTTATCATAAGAATAAATAGCAACCTTGGGTACATAGAAATCAATAAGCCAAGTTTAACATATGTTTCATTCATTAATGTCCTATGTGATAATATTTTGGTGTAACTCCTCACTTAGTCAAAAAGTATTCATTACAGAAAAGAAAGTAATTATAATTGTATGTAAAGTTCACACTGTTGAAACAACTGGGAGCGTTAGACGCAGGCTCTAAGTACTTTTATTCACTCATGAAATTTGTGGTAAACAGTCTACTGCACATGCGACTCAATGTTTTCCCGTCGTATTTCTAACTTGCAAAATACTCGGGTGTTAGCCTGGGTCACGTCATAAGTTCTTCATGATATTTCGATAGAAAGACTCGATGCCATCTTCAGCTTTTTTTTATGACTGCTGTTCTGCTCTGTTCGGAGTTCTACATACGTTGGCTGTTAGCTCCTCCACTACTTTATTGCTGTCAATATTCGAATCGTGGCCGCTGTGATTGGTAGCAATGGTGTGGGTGGCGACGCCCAGCTGTGAACTGCCGTCTCCAGTTTCTCTCTTATTGTCATCGAGTGTGGACCTCATTGTATAGGAACGCTTTGCTATCTGGTCAGTGTAGGTTCCATCCCTGATTGGTTGTAGGCTGCTGTATATGTTAATCAGACCATTTGAACCCCAATTTCAGTGCCTTCTCTAATCACACAAACGCAGAAGGAGAATGATTGGCTATTTACTAGGTGTTCAGCAACTAATGCAACTCATTTTTTTCTGAGAACAGGTTGGTTTTATTCATGATTCCAATACACCATATTATTATCCACTGTTTTGGCTACATAAACCTATTTTTCGAGATAATCTTCGTTAATGCAACGGCCTTACACCACCTCACTGAAAGGACCCGCATGGTACCATACCGCTGATCGACGTCAAAGCCGAAGTCACGCTGCATCAGTAACCTCCCATTGCCCACGTACTGCTGCCCGCGCAGTACATCCTTCATTGGGCCAACCAGATGAAGGTCGGAAGGTGCGAGATTCGGGCTGTAGGGCGGATGAGGAAGAGTAGTAAAATGACGCTTTGTTAGTTTCTCTCTGGATGCGCCGACTTATGTGAGGCATTGCGTTGGCATGGAGGAAGAGAAGTTCGTTTGTATTGTTTTGGCGACGAATACGCTGAAGTCGTTTCTTCAATTTCGTGAGGATAGCACATTACACTCAGATCGGACTTGTTTGCGCGACCTTGTTGCGAAGATGACAGACGCTTCGCCTGAAGACTCATCGTGATCTGGTTCATTGCCAGGTCTCCATAGACATTCTGCAAGCGCCTACAAATATCTGTGATGCTCTGGTTTTCCGCCAAAGGAAATTTAATGACTGCTCTCTGCTTGGAACGCATCTCAATCACCGACGCCATTTTGAAGGCCATGTATAGCGCCGCCACCTGTCGGTACGTCATGAAACTTTATGGGCTGAAGCGGGAATACTCCAGGATGTCCCACAACAAATTTCGCATTTTTTTCAACCGAAACTGGTCCAGAAAAACAATATGTTGCATTATTTATTGAATGCTCTTCGTATTTTGGTTTTGTTGTAAACTATGCTATGGCCAGTTTTTATACTATGGTGGGCCACTGGTGATTTGGTGGTCTGGTGTGATTCAGTGCGGCGTCTATGTACAGTACATCGCACGCCTCTTCTAACGCGTTCACAGAGTTCGCAACATATACCATGTCACACTGGGATTGTACTTGGTATCTGTGAATTGTGAACGCCGTGTTCATTGTTTACTGAACCTAACAGTGTTGAGCTCTTAGGGAATGGGCGAAACACACATTTGAGATTGTGAAACTCCAAGATTTTGCTGACATTTCTGGAAGTAATGCCGGCAAAGGGATGCACGCTACTGATTTGTGCTCTTCTTTTTCTTCCTGCTGTTTCCTAGGTAGAACCCGCCTAAACGAAGCCCTATCTGCTTTCCGAGACTAATAGAGATATTCACGAATACAATATTAGAAGGAAAAAAATTGTCTGTACTTCCCTCTAGCGCACAATTAACTTTGGCATAAAAAGAAACACAATACTCAGCTATAAAACTCTTTGACAATTTGCCACTGAAATGCAGTGTCTGAAGCAACAGTAGTGTTCGACATTAAGATTAAAGCTGTTTCTCCTTAGCAACTCATTCTATTTGATGTGGAAAACTTCAGTTTGACAAAAGATAAGCAAGACAATATATAAACAGGGGATGAACGAAAATATGGAACCATCACAAACACAGTACATTACCATGCCTAATAAGTGTACGAAAACCGTAGTGTTCAAAGCATCTTCCAGACGTCTCGGAATGGATAAATACGCCTCCTCTATGGTTTCCAGGTAATCTCATACCATTCTTCCTGCAAAATAGCGGCAAGTGCAGGTAACGATGATGGAAGTGGATAGCGATGACACACCCTTTTCTTCAAACTAGACCACAAGGATCAACACTATTGAAATATGGCGACTGTCGTGCCCAAGGGAGATGCGATAATTCGTCCTCGTCTCCACAAAGTCAGTTTTGGACGACGCGAGCCGTGTGAACATCAGCCCAGTCGTCTTGATCACTACATCACCATTAGGAAACTAAAATTATGTCACGGGATGGACTTGATGAGACAAAATGGTCACCTAATCCTTGGTGGACATGCCGCCTTGCAGAGTAACCGTGAGGCCTAATCCCCGCCTGTTTCACTCTTGGGACTTTAATTTAATCATTACTTGAAACAGTGTGAAGCAAGACTTATCCGACCAAATTAGATTCTTCCGCTGCTCTACATTCCAGGTTTTATAGCTTGGTACCACGTTTTCCTGTTACGGGCACTTGCATGACTGATGTGCAGTTTTGGAATTCCAGCTCTTCAGCAATTCCCAGCTCTCTCCAGGTTGTTCTGGTACTGACAGGGTTCTTGAGTGCGACGTTCAGTTGTGCAGCGAGTTTTCCAGCTTTCGTCCTATTTTTCGTCAAAATCCTTCACGATTGCTATTCAGCCATTTTCGGCTGCGTGGTGATTATGCTTTCCCCGCATGTGGTATAAATCATCGATAGGGTGCCTCTTGAAACACCAAACACTTCGGCTCCCTTGGATACGGAATCACCCACCAAACGAGCACCGGCAACTTGCCCACGTTCATCTTCACTTATCTCCGACATAATCCGCTTCCAAGTACGCAGAACACTGTTATGACCGCAACTGATGCAACGTATTGAGTACATTGCAGAACTGCCGTTCGTGGTCAAATAGGTACCTGTAGGCATCGGTTGCATCTACATTTATATTAATGCATTGATTTCCTGTGTTATTTCCATAGTTTTGTCCAACCGTCCGACCGCTGTACCGTGATGTGGAACATTTTAAAGAAAGATTGGTGACTCTACTCTTTGTCTCTCTCTCTCTCTCTCTCTCTCTTATATATAAATTAGGGGAGTCACATAAGATGTAACACCCGTTTTATTTTCTGAACGGTTCTAGATATTGAAATGAGGTTTTCAACAATTGCTATTACGCTGAGGGAGCACGTAATGTTTTGTTTGGATAATGCTGTGACCTGTGGTATCAACTGAGATATTGAAACAACTATGCTTCCTTTCTTTTATGAACCTTATATCCTTTTCATAACTGCGTTCAACAGCTCTTGAAAAGACGGTTACAGTGATATAGCGCTTGTTAGTATTGGCGTTGAAACCTTTCGTAAGAGATTCCGGGAAATGCATTAACATTGAAAACCAATGCGGCCAAAGTCGGCTATTGCACCAAGCAGATTCCTCATCTCAGGCTCCATAGTTATATGCAGCAAGACAGACTTACTCTAGTAACAAAGGAATGCCCCATCGAACCCTCCTCAGTTTTAATGGTAAGATGGGCCAGTCGATAGCCCGTCAAAAATTGAACACAAGTCAAGCATGAAAACAGAAAGAAGATGTAATGAACTGTGAAAAAAAGAAACAAAAGAGAAACTGTGAACCATCCAAGCTCAAGATTCGCAACATCGAGCGAGCTGGAAGAGCAGTGTTGGACTGCGAAGGGGAAGATCTGTAAGCGAATCTCCATCGTATCTCTCTTTTTTCTCGCAAAATTATGAGCTGTCCTTCCGGTCACTGGCTACGTGTTCACTCCATTCAAATTTGTGTCTGTGTCGTGGTGTAAAGCCCGTTTGCAACAGCTAGGGTTAAGGAAGGTAGCTCCAGACGTACACTATGTGATCAAAAGGATCTGGACACCTGGCAGAAAATTACTTACAAGTTCTAGGCGCCCTCCACCAGCAATGCTGGAATTCAATATAGTGTTGGCTCACCCTTAGTCTTGATGAAGGCTTCCACTGTCGCAGGCATACGTTCAATCAGGTGCTGGAAGGTTTCTTGGGGAATAGCAGCCCATTCATCACGGAGTGCTGCTCTAGGGAGAGGTATCGATGTCGGCCAGTGAGGCCTTGCACGAAGTCAGCGTTCAAAACATCCCACATATGTTCTATAGGATTCAGGTCAGGAGTGTGTGCAGGCCAGGCAATTACAACGATGTTATTGTCACGTAACCACTTCGCTAAAGGCCGTGAATTATGAACATGTGCTCTATTATGAACCTGATGCCATGGAACGTGTGTAGTTTGTAATGTACTATTGTGAAATATTGCAGTGGACAGTAAAATACGTTTGCAATGCCAACCTTTTTCGTCTTTTTTCTTGTGCTATATCTTTATGGCTGTATGTGCGTTCATCCCTCTCAGTACATGTATTGTTTGCATATGAAATAAGCTTCCATTGTCCGCCCTGGTAGCTGAGTGGTCAGCGTGACAGACTGTCAATACTAAGGGCCCGGGTTCGATTCCCGGCTGGGTCGGAGATTTTCTCCGCTCAGGGACTGGGTGTTGTGTTGTCATAATCATCGTCATTTCATCCCCATCGACGCGCAGGTCGCCGAAGTGGCGTCAAATCGAAAGACCTGCACCAGGCGAACGGTCTACCCGACGGGAGGCCCTAGCCACGCGACATTTCCATTTTTTTACCTTTCATTTGCATATTTCAAATTTTTTCGGTTCATCACCATTTTTGAAGCAAAAAATATTTGCCATGACTTGTGCAACGATCCTCGTGTTTCTCGAATTCTTTGCCGGAGGGGTTCTTCCTAAAAATTAACAAGCATTATGTCATTTTACTTGTCTTTTCAAGTGCTTTCGGGTGCCGTTGGAAAGGTGTATCATCCTATTTGAAAGAATCATGTTTGCTTCAATATCTCCGTCGATACAAAAATTGTTACATACCAAAGTATGTAGTCTAAACCGTACTACCATTTGCCGAACACCTCGTTTCGATATCTGGAACCTTTAATGAAATAAATGAGCTTTTAAATCTTACGTGACTGACTATATATATATATATATATATATATATATATATATATATATATATATATATATATATAGAGAGAGAGAGAGAGAGAGAGAGAGAGAGAGAGAGAGAGAGAGAGAGAGAGAGAGAGTGAGATGGCAATATTTTGTTAAACTGAAACGTTCCACCAACTGCGACATAATCGCGTACACAAACAGTGATCCAATACTGTCGAATGTCTTTTTCCAGTCTCTGATCACAATATCAATTCTTTAGAGGATGATCGGTTTCAGTCCGTAATGACCATCCTCAGATCTAAAATATATAAATATATACATCTAGTGAGCAGTGCGTCTTTCAACATAAAACAGCAATATGTATCACAATATACTGTCATACAACCAGGGAAATGTACAGGTAAAATATGGTATAACGTACCTTTCTTACACCATGTCCTAAAGTGATAGGGCCATAATGGGATCGTCAAAACATATAAATATAATCAGCACAGCATCGTCACATAGATCTAAAATAAGGTGTAGAATAGGCCACATCGTCCACATTGCGAGTATTGCAACTGGCTATTGAAGTACAGTAGCAACCAGAAACCTGTTTGCCTACATCCTCCCTAGATGTCGCTTCTGTGGGCTTACTTAGACGTAGTCATCATTTACGCAAAAAACGTAATCTGATGCACGTAGCAGACTTATTAAAATTGATAACTATCATAGGAAACAATTGTGATACGTTAAGAGATGAATGCAGTTACCCACATAAAATTAAATAAAGGTTTCTGGTTGCTACAGTACTTCAGTAGCCAGTTGCAATAATCACTCTGTGGACGATGTGCCCTATTCTACACCTTATTTTAGATCTATGTGACGATGCTGTGCTGATTATATTTATATGTTTTGACGATGCCATTATGGCCTTATCACTTTAGGACATGGTGTAAAAAAGGTACGTTATACCATATTTTATCTGTACATTTCCCTGGTTGTACGACAGTATATTGTGATACATATTGCTGTTTTATGTTGAAAGACACACTGCTCACTAGATGTCTATATTTATATATTTTAGATCTGAGGATGGTCATTAAGGACTGAAACCGGTCATCGTCTAAAGAATTGATATTGTGATCAGAGACTGGAATAAAAAACATCTGAAATGTTCCACACCACAATGTTTGTCGGGAATATGATCTATAGGACGTAGACATGACTAACTAATTAGCAATTTGCCTCCAGACACATGTTCGGAGGCGGCTGGCGAGGAAACGAGCTGTGGCGCGACAGGTGGCACCCCAGGGAGTGGGGGCGTCCACCGTTCTTCCGCCCCTCACGTTGGCCGCCGCGTCCGCCTCCGCCGCTGCCGCCGCCCCCGCCACTAGACGCGGATAGCCCCTTCGTACCTTTCGACGATGCTGAGCCCTCCAGCAGCCCTTCCACCACAACGACGACGACCGCTGGTGGGACGACGCGCCGAGGGTGTGACTGCCCAGTCACCAGCGAGTTCAACCCAGTCTGTGGCACCGACTTGGTTTCCTACCCCAACCCGGGTCGCCTGCACTGCGCCAGAGACTGCGGAAAGCGTAAGTCTGCCACCACCACTTCTAGACCCACATTCTCTCCACAAAATGAATTAATAATACGTGAGACTTCATTTAGGCAGCCCTTACCACTCCATCCTCTGTCGATGCATTCTGACCTTATGCCCTAGGCTTATGGTAATGTTACAATAGTGCTAACAGAGTGATGCCATATTATTTAGGTACTGCGAGAAGACAAGGTCTTTTAACGGTAGGTAAGCTGAATATCAGCGCTACACCCGCGTTTTATTCTCTGTAGATAGAAAGTAGCAGAACATTGTGTCGAAACTAGTTATTACATAAAAGTCGACGGCGTCAAGAGTTTTTCATCTATTTCATCTTTTACGGGATCCGTTGTTAAGAAGTGGCGGAAATTAGTCCAGAAAAGGACTAAATGAAGCGGAATAGTGACTTCAACCAGTATAATTCTGTGAATCCAGAATCTATTTTGTTCAGCTCTGAAGAGAACGCGAAGACGTCTTTCTTCGACGATTCTGGATCTCTGAGGGGGCTGTGTGTTTGATCAGTTAGAGGTATTAACCTCTTTGCACCCAGTTAAAGTCTTGAGCTATTTGCACCTGATACTCCATGCATCGTGAACGGATCCACTGGTTTAAAGGCAATGGTCAGTGAGACTGTCTCAGTTTGTTAACTGATTCGGAGAGGACCGAACTACGCAAGCTACCTAATGATGTTTGGCGGAAGGTACTTTTTGTACCACTATCTGAGCCCTCCAACCCTGTTCCATTCGCGAATAGCGTATGGGAATAATGATTGTCGGTAATCCTTTGTACTGGCTCTAATTTCTTGAATTTTCTCCTGATGGTCATTACGCGAGAGGTATGTGGGGGGAGGAGGGGGGGAGAGTAATATGTTGTCCGACTCTTCCCGGAAAGTGCTCTCTCTAAATTTCAATAATAAATCTCTCCGTGATGCACAACGCCTCTCTTGCAGCGTCTGCCAATAGAGTTTGTTGAGCATCTCCGTAACGCCCTCGTGCCGACTAAACCATCCCGTGACGAAACGTGCCGTTCTTTGTTGGATCTTATCTCCTCTATCACTCCTGTCTTGTAGGGATTCCAGACAGATGAACAATACTCAAGAAGTGGTCGAACAAATGCCTTATAAGCCACTTCCTCAGTGCATGAGTAACATTTCCTTAAGATTCTTCCTATGGATCTGAGTCTGGCATCTCATTTTCCCACTATTTGTTTTATGTGGTCTCCCTTAATAGTTATTCCTAGATATTTTTTGAGATACTGTTTTCAGCGGTTTGTCATCAATAGCGTAGCTGTACAGTAGTGGATGCGCAATATGTCACATTGATTTACGTTCAAGGTCAGCTGCCAGAGACTGCAACATTCATCAGTTCTGTGGAGGCCATTATACAAATCGTTACTATCTTCTTGGTGTTGCTACTTTGTTACTGACAGCTGCATAATCTGCGAACAGCCTTAGAGAGCATCCGACGCTTTCTATTAGATCATTTACACATATTGCAAACAGTAACGGCCCTATCAGACTTCCTTGGGGTACTCCGGAAACTACCTTTACAGCTGTTTGAGAGTGACGTGTTGAGTTCTGTCTGCATGAACAGTCGCAAATGTGTTCAGATATTCGATAGCTTGTATTTTTCCCACTAAATGAGAGTGCGGGACGGTGTCAAATGCCTTGCTGAAGTCAAGGAACACGACATCAACCTGGGCGCTATTGTCTACGGCGCTATGGATCTCATGAAGGAACAGAGCGAGCTGAATTTCGCAGGATTTCTGCTTGCGAAATCAGTGTTGATTATTATAGAGGAGATTTTTCTTCTCCAAGAACGTCGTAATTCTACAACAGATTGACGTCAACGATACTGGTCTATAACTGTGTGCATCTGGTTCAGAACCGTTCTTAAAAACGGGAATAACATGCGCTTTCTTCCAGTCGCAAGGCACCCTTCGTTGCTCAAGCGATATACGATAGATTACTGCTGGAACAGGTGCAAGTTCTTTTGCCTAATCTTTGTAGAATCTTATAGATATCTCATCTGGTACTGGCCGGAGGAGAAAGAATTTCTACTGTTGAACGCCCGGAAAACAAGAGATCATTTTCAGATAGGTGTTTTTACTTGACAGAATACTATTACGAGTACGATCACACTTATTTAACCGCCAAACCACTGTACTGTTCTACATATTTATTGTGACGGTAAGTGGGAGCACCAGTGCGAGGTTGAGAGGCGTGCACAACAACTACATTCCAAGGAAAGCAGTTTCTTATTAAATACAGAAATGTACGTATTTAGAACAAAACACATTCAAGGAAGGAAACCGTAGTTTTCCTTAAAATTTTATTACCATAATGCATGATGACTCCAACGGACAGTCATTAAAAAAAACACAAGAGAGCTCCACTTACGTCGGTGGTGAAAGAATTTACAAAAATTTAAATTCTCTGGGACTGCAGCGTTTAAATATCCTGTGAGGACATTGGATGTACAATAAGCCAAAACGCTGCTGTATTCAAAGACTTTTTATTAACATATTATTTTCTGGCGCTATAAGCTTATTTCGGCACCATGGCCATTGTCAAGCTGTCTGCAAGAACATGGAGTTGTTAGTGCATACATGTATGTCTGTTTATAACCAATAGCAATTTTGCATATATCTGTTGCAGTAGTTACCTATATAACACATTGTTAACGCCGTCGGTGTGTGATATACTGCTGCGTATCGTAGAAGTAGCGCAGACGAAATTTTTATTCTCTAGATAATAATGTCTCAGCAGTGGAGTTTGTTGATAAGCAATATTCGCTAATACCTATTTGACATATTCCGTAAATTTGACAGCTTCAATTGACAGCATAGTCAACGATGTTATGTGGTTACATAGTTGGCTTATTCGTCTATGGAGCTGTGTGCGGTATTAGTAAATTCTGTCTGATGTTCGCTGGTGTTGTCTTTGCCTGTAAATTTGTTTTACTCGTTATCGTTTACTACAATTCCAATAAAGCTGTCAATATAATTTATTAAAATTATAGAATATGATAACAGACAAAACAAATTACCTTCTTACGCTTCGATGTACTTCATAGTTCATGGCCGATGAAGAGCATAAGCATCCAGATTTTATGAAGTTACATTTAAAATTACATTATAATGAATTTTACTCACCATAAAACTCTGTAACTGAAGAATTAACAATATATTTCAAATAGCTTTATTATATTGTACAGCACTTAAATACTTATTACTCATAATATTTACAAACGCTGCGCAAAACAGAACCTCACGTCTCACAGCTACAAAAACAGTAGAGAATGGCGGAAATTGCTTATAGTGGTTTCTAGTGCACATTCCTTCATATGATGCTAAAATCGATCACTAGATTGAAACACTCAGCGGGAAAATCTTACATTCTTACGTACATTACCCTCTAGGCACAACGCTCTACCTTCCCAGTATTTGTGTCACCAAAAACCATATGAAGGTTCACCTGGAGATGATGAGTAGGAAACTCTTAGAAACGTTGCGAAACGGCGACACCACGACTGAGTTGGAAACTCGTCGAAACGTTGTGACAAGATGACACAACGACTTCAGGTGAACCTGAAGACGATCCCTGGGAAACTCGTAGGAACGTTGCGACAATACGGCACTACAACTGAGTGGGAAAATGGTCGAAAAACTGCGAAAAGACGACACCACGATTTCAGGCGAAACTGAAGACAATAAATAGGAAAATCTTCGAAACGTTGAAACAAGACGACGTCAAAACTTCAGGGGAAACTGATCATGACGAGCAGAAAACCCATCTAAATGTTGTGACAGTTCAGTGCTACTACTTAAGGCGAACCTGAAGATGACGACAAGGAAACTCGTAGAAACACTGCGACAAGAAGATGCCTAAATTTGAGGCGAACCTGAAGATGAGGCGGAGGAAACTCATCGAAACGTTGCGACAAAATGACGCCACTACTTCAGGCGTAGCGGAAGGTAAGGAGTAGGAAACTCGTCGAAATGTTGCGACGGGACGATGCCACGACTTCAGGGGAATCTGAATATGACGTGTAGAAAATTAATTGAAACGTTGCGAAGAGGTGACGCCACGAACGGGCTGATAACCAGAGAAGATTTGATCGCTTAAATTTGTCGAGAAAACCTGCATTCCCACGTAGTGTCACAATTACTCGCATTATGTGATGGCTGTTGCCGATGCAAATTATTGGTAAGTAGGAGATTACAGAGATGACTGAAAGGTTTTGTTTGTTTTCAGGTGTGGAGATCTACCACATGGGTAACTGCGTGACGACGTCCACAGCACAGCCGAGAGGCGCCAGCGGGTAGCCGTACGTACCATGCGTCGTAGGCGCTGCGGAGGCGCCAAGTCGCGCAGCGCGACCCACACCAGAGGCTGCAAGACCTGGTCGCAGCAAAAATTTGCCTGCTCTGTATTTATAATAGAAAATACAATGTAATAATTCACTGTGTGCTTCTTATTTGCACCCTACAAAAAAAATCTTCCTTTTCATTTGTATTTAAATTTCTTTAAACATGATTTATAACTAATCTTAGCAAACAATGGAATGTTGAAAGGTGCAAAGAATCTACGAGGGTTATGTAAGCGAAACGAACTTAAAGGCAATATTACAGAAAGGAAAGGGGAAGTGAATGAAGTTGAAATGGGTGATATGACACTTATACATGTCTTTGACAGGCCAGTGAAAGACCTAAGTCGAAATAAGACTCTTGCAGTAGACGACATTCCATCAGAATTACGAAGATCCTTGGGAGAATACGCAATAACAAAACTGTTGCATCTGATATGCAAGGTATATGAGATCGGCGAAATGCAGCCAGACTTCAAGATGAATGCAGTAATTCTTCTTCAAAGAATACAGGTGCTGACAGGTGCGATTATTACCGAACCGTCAGTTTAATAAGTCATAGATGAAGAATATTGATATGAATTATTTGCAGAAGAATGGAAAAAGCTGGTAGGAGCCGATCTCATGTAAGAGCAGTTCAGATTCTGGAGAACATAGGAACTCGCGAGCCAATATTGACCCTATGACTAACCCCAGAAGTCAATGCAGGCTTGCAGATCGGTTTTTGCATTATTGCTGATATTTTTCATGGACATTAGGCCGTAGTCCAAAGCATAGTTCTCTGTCTAACGTTTCGTCTTCCTTGGCTAGATATATGATCAAGGGTTTTAACGGCTCAGATAGCGGTTGCAGACTCAAACAATCTCTGCAAGCAGAGAATTATGCCTTGCACTACGCCCTAGTGCCCATAAAACAAATAACTGCAACAACTTAGTAGGTAAGTTGTAAAGTATGTATGAAGAACTGCAAACGGATCCTAGCCAAGACTCGACATACGTTACTTACCAAGAATAATGGAGATGTAGCCCTTGTGCGCAATTTCTGGGTAAGCCACCTCACAAGGACAACTATAAATTTAAAAATAACAGGGTCGCCACCAGCCCAAGCCCGTCCTAACAATTAAGAAAAGACCGAAGTGGAAATTATCAGTTTAATTAAATTAAGAATTTAATAATAAGAATGCAGTTTTTATTTTAAACAAACTAATAAGATGAACAGCGTTGTATGTCGTATATCAACGAGCTTAATTAATGTGATAATTCTTCATTTTGAGACAGTACACCGTTCATTTTTACTTTTTTCCCATTTTTGTTCATCACAAGGAAGCAGATTAACTTCAAAAATCAGGGAATAGAGAATTAATTTGAAAACTGGCATCAATGAGAAAGATAAAGGACGCTGAGTTTATCTTTTATGTAGCACATTTATTTCATTACTGAATTTGATCCGCATCCTATGAATACACGTGAATGGTGCCTGAATAAAAAAGTTTAGCTAAATAATTCGCAAAAAATTTGTAAAATCGCGCAATTAAAAAGGAAAAACACGCAAAAAGGAAGTGTAACAGAATAATTCAATCATTCCATTTACAATCCCACGCCGATCATCGCCGATTTTAACAAAATAATTATGCCACATTCCAAAAATACATAACTACACACGCTTCAGTTAAGCTGAAGTACTTAAATATGCCATGAATTTAACATAGGGAAGTTCTAATTCGACCTACTTCCTATCAGCAGAAACCCTCTCTAGGAGCTACGAACTGTACTCACCAACCGCTAGCTGCAGAGTGTCGTTTCATCACCGAACTTCGCCTAACTACCGGTGCAACGGAAGCTACCAGAGGAGTAGGCTTCCGCCACCAACCTTACAGACAAACCAACCTCAGAGTAAAAGGGGTAAACCTCTCTGTCCAGGTACTGGGATCCTAAGTTGGTCATCCTGTGCTACCCTCCAAACGAGAAGCAAACATCACCGGCTCCTAGCAGACGACAACCAACTCAGCGTTCCCCACAATAGAAACCCGAAACCACTCGTAAAAACACTCATTCAGTCACATTGACGCACACATAGGGTAGGGTGAAGGGAAATACGTAATAAATACAGGACATGATTTCCTATGGAACACAAAGAAATCAAACATAACATCATTTAATAAGCATTTCTTTGATTGCTCAGTCTTTCTGGAAGAGTTAATAAATTAAAACGCAATAAGGCGGTGGACAGAATAGGATGCACAGAATCCAGTGAGACGAGCGTCTATGAAACGACTCCACAGAGACGTTTCAGTCAAAGAAAGACCAATATGTGATTACACACTAACGGAAAAAAGATCGCGACGCCAAAGGAGTTGTGCGACATAAACTAAATTTTGTAGGCGTGTTTCTACATATGAAAGATGTTGTCGATTCAGTTTTCGCGCCAGTCGCGAAAGAATAGCGCTAGTCGCAACACTATGAGGATGCAAATCAGGTTTGCTCTAAATACACGCAGTAACGATCATGAACGTTAGTTACATTTGAGATTGGACGTGGTGAGTTGATGTTAGTCAAGAATGACGTTAAGCCATAAAGACTCCATTATCAACACCTCACTGAGTTTGAACAAAGTCGTGTAATAGGGCTACGAGAAGCTGGATGTTCCTTCCGCGATACTGTAGAAAGACTTGGCAGGAATGTTGCCACTGTGTATGACTGCTGGCAGCGTTGGTCACGGGAATGTACGGTCGCAAGAAGATCGAGCTTTGGACGGCCACGATGCACTATCGAGAGGGAAGACCAACTAGCTATTACAACAGCACCGAGTCAGACGCCCTGTAACCTGTATTCCACTGACTCCAAACCACCGCCATTTGCCACTTCAGCGGTGGCAAACGAGAGCTCATCGGAGGGTCGGTATGCAAGCTGGTTCTCTCTCGGTGCCAGTGATAATCGTGTATTGGTTAGAAGTAGGCCAGTTGAGGGCCTGGAACCAACCAGTCTGCGTGCTAGACACACTAAAATACACCTGTAGTTATGGTCTGGGATGCGATTTCACGTGACATCAGGAGTACTCTCGTGGTTATCCCACGCTTTCTGACTGCAAATCTGTACGTCAGTCTGGTTTTACGACCTGTTGTGCTGCCTTTCATGAAAGCACTCGTGAGGTGTTTTCCAACAGGATAACTCTCGCCCACATACCACTGTTGTAACTCAACGTGCTCTACAGAGCGTCGACATATTGTCTTGGCTTGCCTGTGTCTGGAGTTAAGGGAAGGGGTACGATTTCATATGACTGCAGGAACACTCTCGTGGTTATTCTACGCCCCATGACGGCAAAATTGTACGCCAGTCTGTTTACTCGACCTGTTGTGCTGCTGTCCATAATCAGCATTACAGGGGGCGTCTTCCATCGGAATAACGCTCACCCACATACCGATGTTACAACCCAAGATAACGTCGAGATGTTGACTTTTCCTACTAGTTTATCAGATTTGCCTCCAGTCGAGAGCATATGGGACATCATCGGACAAGAGCTCTTGCGTCATCCTCAAACATCATTAATCGTCCTTGTATTGACCGACCAAGTGCAACAAGCATGAATAGCCATCCCACAAAGTGAAATCCGGCACCTGTACAACACAATGCGTGCATGGTTTCACGCTTGTATTCAATATTCTTGCGGTTACACGGGTTATAAATGTACCACCATTTCACATTTGCAATAGCTTATCTCGCGCTTATATTAACCTGTGAGCCTGCAATGTTTATCACTTAAATATCTTACCTAGAGAAACGAATTCCAGAAATTTAATTACTGTAGATACTGCGACTTTTTCCGCCAGTGTAGTATTCGTAGAGACTAAGCTTTTGACTATGTTAACGTGTATACACTCTTTGAAATTCTGAAGGTAGCAAGGATACAATATAGGGAGCAGAATGTTGTCTACAATTTGTATGGAAACCTGACTATAGATGATCAGAAGTCCACTATGTTATTCAATCTATGCATTGTGCAGTAGCAAAAGAAACCAAGGAAAAATTCTGAGAGGACCTAAAAACTTTCAGACATAAGAAATGGAACTTTGAGGCTTGCAGACGATATTGTAATTCTGTAAGAGACGGTAAACGACTCGGTAGAACAGTTGAACGCAATGGTCAGTGTCTTGAAAAGAATTCATAAGATTAATACCGACAAAAGCAAAGCAAGGTAATGGAGAGCAGTCGAATTAAGTCAGGCGATACTGAGGGAGCTGGACTAGGAAATGATACACTAAAAGCCGTAGATTTCTGCTGTTTGGGAAACAAAATAGCTGATGATGGTTGAAGAAGAGAGAATATAAAATGCAGACTCGCAGTAACAAGAAATGCATTTCTGAAAAAGAAAATTTTCTTAACATCGTCCATATCTTAAACATCGCTGCGGTTCGGCAACTGTATAAACCTGAAGAGGTTGAAAAAAATCAGCCAAACAGTTGCAAACCAAAGGTTTATTTAGCACTTGACCTAGGTTTAGATACTTCTAAAAATATCTTCGTCATAAGGAGTGGGTATATCACGTGGTGGAGAAATACATTAGCTGAACTCGAATGGCTCTTGTCATATATGTTTTGTTTTTATGTCAGTTTGATATATGGCAAGAGCCGCTCGGCTGCAAAAAAATTTTCAGATGAGTGTGAAATCTTATTGGATTTAACTGCTAAGGTCATCAGTCCCTAAGCTAAATTATCCTAAGGACAAACACACACACTCATGCCCGAGGGAGGACTTGAACCTCCGTCGGTACCAGCCGCACAGTCCATGAGGCTCAGCTGCAGCTAACGTATTTTATCACAACGTACTGTAACAAGGCCCGCTCCTTCTGAAGAAGATGTTTTTAGAAATATCGAAATCTAGGTCAAGGGCTGAATAAACCTTTGGTTTGCAACTGGTAGGCTGATTTTTTCAACCTTTTTTTTTCCTCCACACGCGTTACAGTAAGCCATCTTCAAAAGATTTAATCCGAAATTATACAACTTTTGTGTGATATTGCAAGCCATCGGTTACTTTAATCATAAATATATGTCTGAGTGATGCTAAATGTTATTATCTTTACATGAAGAAAATCGGAACTATACCCTTAATTTTTATGTACGAATTACGGAATTTATTCGTGACACTAGCTGATAGATCTTACATAAAAATGACAGACACAAATCATAAAAGGAATAGTCTTTGAGTGACAATGTAAACATTGCTATAGAAATTCTACCCTGAATTAATCTAAACCCAATCTGACTTTGTTTACATGAATCCACTGTGAGGCCCAACTCTGTTCAAATGGAGTCAACTACGACCGCGTATACCACAAGCTATGGTTCACTTGAGAACAGGAAGCTTTGAATATCATTTAACAACCCTATGACGGTGCAGCAATACTTTACCCTTTCATCTTGATCCAGGCGGCAGCAAAAAACGGCGCACGTGGGTGAGGAGTGGTGCGCTGCGGCAGCTGTAATGTTCTGACGCATTCACGAAAATTTGCAAATTGCGCAGTCTGGCGTTCTGATTATTAGAACGCTGGAATCTTCCCTATCAGAGCTCTGAAATCCCGGAATATTTAGTGTGAGGTGCACCCGTTCGCTGGTCTGGCCAAGGTAATTTGATCACAAGCACGACGGTGCGTGTTGGAATTGTCAAACGTCAGACGGCCGACTGGGGAAGAATAAGATCACCCTTGTGACACGCGATTTGTCCGAGATGATACGTCCTTCCATTCTCAGTACAGCTGACTCTCAGTAAACATGCTCTTAGTCCACCGCAGGACACAGACCACAAGTCTCACGCACCTGGGCAAGATCTGAAGTCCGCCACCAGAGGAGGACCAGAAGACGAAGAAACAAAGAATTACAACCATTTTCCACCAGGCCTCGGTACAGGAGCCGAATTACATTCATGCTCATAAATTAAGGATAACTGCAGAATGTGGTGCCACACAACGTGGCACTTCTCAAAACTGGCGCTAATGTCATAGGCACGTAGGGAACACGCATGACACAGATCTGTAAGTCCACGGTATTGGTGATAAGTTGAGAAAACCGTCCCGAAACACATGTGCTACAAAACGCCACTGTTTCCTGCGCATGTACCCCAACGTCAATATTGGATATGATCATCATGCACACGTACACATGCCGCACAACGGGTTGGAATATTCTGGGTCTGGTAGCTGAGCAGCTGCCGGGGTATAGCCTCCCATTCTTGCACCAGTGCCTGTCGGAGCTTCTGAAGTGTCTTAGGGGTTTGTAGACGTGTAGCGATACGTCGACCGAGAGCATCCCAGGCGTGCTCGATGGGATTTAGGTCTGGAGAACAGGCAGGCCACTCCATTCACCTGATATCTTCTGTTTCAAGGTACTACTTCACGATGGCAGCAGGGTGGGGCCCTGTATTATCATCCATCAGGAGGAAGGTAGGACCCAATGCACCCCTGAAAAGGCGTACATACTGGTGCAAAATGACGCCCCGATACACCTGAGTTGTTACAGTTACTCTGTCAAAGGCATGCAAGGGTGTACGTGCACCAATCATAATCTCACCCCACACCTTCAAACCACGACTTCCATACAGGTCCCTTTCAAGGACATTAAGGGGTTTGTATCTGGTTCCTGGTTCACACCAGATGAAAACCCGGCGAGAATAACTGTTCAGACTATACCTGGACTCGTCCGTGAACACAACCTTGGACCACTGTTCCAATGACCATGTAATGTGTTCTTGACACCAGGCTTTACGGGGTCTCCTGTGACCAGGGGTCAGTGGAATGCACCATGCAGGTCTCCAGGTGAATAAACCATGTCTGTTCAGTCGTCTGTAGACTGTGTGTCTGAAGACAACTGTTCCAGTGGCTACGGTACTGATGGTGAGATATCGGTCTTCTTGTGGTGTTGTACACTGTGGACGTCCCGTACTGTAGCGCATGGACACGTTTCCTGTCTGCTGGAATCGTTGCCATAATCTTGAGATCACACTTTGTGGCACACGGAGGGCCCGTTCTACGACCTGCTGTGTTTGACCAGCCTCCAGTCCCCCTAGTATTCTACCCTTCATAATATCATCAGTACGTATGCTTTGAGCCATTTTCAACACACAGACACTTTCAGCACGTCTGAAAACGTCTGCACACTTACTCACTGCACCGTACTCTGAAATGCACTAACACACCTCTGCGTATGTGGACTGCTGCCAGCGCCACCGTGCGACGATCGCAGGTCAAATGCACCGCACGGTCATACCCCGAGGTGATTTAAACCTGCAAACCGCCCACCAGATGGTTGTTTCACCATGTAATTATCATTAATTTATGAGCATGAGTGTAGCAAAAACTAAACCGCTCCCACATTGCACAAACCACTCAAACTATCCTCTAGTCATTGAATCTCCCCTCTTGACTATTTTGTTGGCCTGGTAGCCAATGTAGACACAGCAAGGGGTTTCCCACGCTGGGGGAGCAAGCCTCCACTTTGCATATCCTGAGAGAAGCCAATCAGCTGTTCCAAATTTATCTTGTCTGAAAAAACAAGATTTTAGACTAGGGATGCGTCGTTCTCACGGTAAGCATAGCCAAGCTTTGACAAAAAAAGACATCCAACTAGACAGGACCACAGTACGTCATTTATGGAGAGATCTAATCTCTCCAGGCTGACCATTTTCAATTTCTGAAAGAAGAATTTTAAGCTTATAGACATTCGTGCCCATGAAATAAATACTTTGCCGCTCACTAAAAGAACCTGGCCACTTCCTGGCGTGCACCAGCCGCTCTGTCGGTATCGTGCCAGCTTCTAACATGAGAATGCACGGAGCTTTGTGACCTTCCCACCGTGTGCACAAAGGCTCATTTTACAGCACTCTCTCTTAAATGGTTTCCTCCACCCACTTTCCGCCAACTGGCCTCCTTTGCGACAGACAACCACTTGGCCCAGGTAAAATATTTTGCGAGACCTTCTGGCTGACCTTAAGTGGAAGGAGGTGAATGCTTCGGCCACTGAGTGCTGCTTCGCAGAATCACCCACACAGCCAGGTCACTCCACTAAGCATTTATGGCCCCCATTCATCTCTCTCCCAGTTCTCCATCGTCTTCACTACAGCCCCTCACATACAAGTTTCACACGAGAGAGATTAGAAGTCACTGTTTGGCTCCTCTTAGGATATTCAATGTGGTGGCTTGCTCCCCCTGTGTGGGAAACCCTGTGCTGTGTCTGGATTGGCTATCAGGTCTGCATATTACACATGCAGCTATAAGAACATTCTGCCCACAATTTCCCCATGTAAAAAAGTCATAAATCAGACATACCAAATGTATTACTGGGGAACACGGAAATCATGACCGAAAATGTGAACTTTAATCTGACTGACAAGTAGAGCGTGGTGTGTCACTTCTCAGAACATGTAAATTGACATGTAATTTTTTCTAATCTACATATTCACACATAAAAACAAGATTTTGTCAATCCAGATTAAATTCACTGGAGATACCTTTGTGTAAAAGGCGAAACCCGTCTGGAGCAAATAAAAATACACTGCAGAAAGATATTTCTCTGGATTGTAGCCTTATATGGAAGTGAAACATGGATGGTAAAGAGAATAGAAGACAAGAATAGAAGTTTTTGAAATGTTGTGCGGTACATTAATGATGAAGATCAGATGGGTAGATCGAATAACAAATGAGGAGGTACTGGAACGAAATTGAGAAAGAAATTTATGTTACATATTGCCTAAATTAAAGGATCGGTTGACAGAACACGTTCTTAGGCGTCGAAGAGTCATTAATTTGGTAGAGGGAAGTGTGGAGGGTAACTGTTGAAGATGTGGCCGAAACTTGCCTAGCTTAAGCAGGTTGAAATCTAACTAGTTGTAGCAGTTGTTCAGGGATGGAGAGGCTTGTACATGAAAACCAAGCGTTGAGAGCTGCATCGAACTAATTTTCGGAGTGAAAACTACAAGAACAACAACATCTAACTAATTGTACGATCTTGTTCGCTACTAGATCGGCGAGGGGATCAGCTGTTTGTCTGAGTAATTTGCGTAGTTTTCGAAGATGGGCTTTTTTCGCTCGAACCACGATAGGACAGAAAGTCGTAAGAAGAAATTTGGAAGTTTGAAATTAAAACTCAGAGAACGAGAGTTTTAAGAAGAGTACATCAATATGTCATTTCTTCTGCCATATATCCTATGAAATCTCTGATGGAAAAATCGGAAAAATTCGAGATCATATGTTGTCTCAGCGATAGTGTTTCGACCCGATCACTACTCACGAATGGGAATGGAAAGGCAGGCAATTGTACTGATATCCGAAGAATTTTTCTCCAGAAATTGTAAACTCGCCTTCCGAGTGCATAAATGTAAGTACAGATGTTCAGCGTATTTTAGATTACTGTCATTTCATCATCGTTATAAGTGAGCACTGAACATAAAGTTGTATAATGTCTTAAGAAGACGTCGGAGAACACGGGAGGGCTCAGAATTATGAAAACTGGAGCCAGAATATTGCCCCTTCCTCTCAAATTTCAGACGTCGATTTTACCACACCCTCAAGCGACCACACGTCCCTATTGGCCCGGTACAGTTCCCATTTTTTGGAGTCCGGTCCCCTCTGTCCCCACTGGATTCCGCCGGTGAGTCCTAAATGTTCCGACTTTCAGAAATCAAATAAAATTATCGGTCATGTGGGGTATCAACAAATATATTTTTATATTTCTG
Source organism: Schistocerca serialis cubense (assembly GCF_023864345.2). NCBI lineage: Eukaryota > Metazoa > Arthropoda > Insecta > Orthoptera > Acrididae > Schistocerca > Schistocerca serialis. The sequence continues at coordinate 1,031,302,223 of NC_064638.1, forward strand.
GCGTTGTTAAAAGTATCTGTGGTTTATTTCAATATCGCATCCCTAATCTAAGACGGCATGTCGCGCCGCATTATGAAATGCTTTTACACAGCCTGCTTGATGATATGTTCGAGATAGAGACTTCAGTAATACTTGCGCTGAATTTGGTATTACTGTGCTGGATTTGCTTAGCGGTAACCCCGATGCTTTCGTATGTATTTCGCTGGCGTGACTATTGTAAGATGTACATTACAACTAATAGGTTATTATTTCACTTTATTTAGACTGTAACCAACTCCGTAATGCCCAAACGACACTGCATTCTCAAATCGGAACTTCAGGGTGGTAACTTAAGTTTCATAATTGAATGTGATAAACAATCTAATATAAATCTGTTTTTAATCGAATTAAATTTAAACAAACAGACTCTCACACATTATTATTTATTTATTTTTAAAACTTCAAATTTAATGATAATTACTTGTACCAAGGAAGTGTTAATGTGCAGCAATTTGTCACACTTCAGCAAACAGAGAAATGGCAACCTAGAATAAAAAACTGTCATTCATAAGTGTTAGTTACAAATGTTCCAGCACTTCACATTTAAACACATATCTTCTAAAAATATTTCTAAGATTGTGGAATTTCCATAATATCTTCCCGGTACAAATGCAGCAGTTGAACGTGTCTTTTCTTTGATGATTAAGAGATGGACGTCTGAGAAAACTCAAACGTAAGTGGAGAAAACATAATTGATGGTGAAAGCTAATCTGCAATACAGCTGTTTCGAATTTTATGACTTTTTAAGGAAAGCAAACATCTACGGAATCAAACTGATTCGTCACAGAAGTATGGGGGCATGAACAATGAGTGCTGAACGGTGTGTGTAGTTACCTAAGCTAATACTATTTTCTAACTTTTAAGATTTACGAGTATTATTATTATGCGGCAACTATGAGTGTGCCTATGTTTTACAATTATGTTTGTTATATTATCATTCGGCCGCTTTTCATTTCGTTGCAAGCTTTAATGATGTATAACAATTACAGAGCATTGTTGCATTCCGAGCAATGAGCGGTATAAAATCAGGGCAATTTCCAAGAATGATTGTCTCTCGAAGTCTTGGGGTCCAAACGATACTTATCGAACGTACGATCCTAAATCGATCACGCGACTCTGGTGGCGGGAGTTATCATTACTTATTTGTGATCGTCATTTTTATGTGTTTTCCGTCGTTCCCTTCGTTGCTACAAGTTACACACCTCCGCGAATTAAAGGCAAAAAGGGAATTGTCCCCGTATCGTACACATCACATGGACTTTCACATGACGACAACACCGACAACGTGTAAGGTAAGTCGTCTCCTTTATAATTACAAGTATTTTCGTTACGCTCTGCTTTCGTCGTTGCTGTAGTGACTACCATAAACATACTCATATCGCCTGCCACCAGAGTCGCGTGATCGTTTAGGATCGCACGTTCGATATGTATCGTTTGGACGCCGCGACTTCGAGAGACAATCATTCTTGGAAATTACCAAAATTAGTCCCAGCTTCGATTCCCACTTTACTCAAGATGGACTCTCGCAGTCCGTGGAACAGTGGAGAGATTTGAAGATCAACATCTTTTTGGTGCTCTCTGTGATGATTTGGAGATGACGTCCAAATTCTGACAATACCAGTTTTTCATGGCTCTAAAAGAGAATTATGCTTGAATCTGTATCTGCTGTAGCTAATTCAATAAACACTGTCGATGGGGCAGACGTAATAGAATTTAATGGACAATACTGCATTTAATCTACATTAATTATAAATACTGTCTAGCAAACAGGAGTAGCACTTATGCTTAACTTAAATGCAGATAAATTAATTTACTTGCAGTAATCGTACAGCCACACTTTTTTTGACTTGCAATCGGGACTGTACCGAGGCCATGGCGAGATGTGCGCCTGCCAAGGGTGCAGGCACACGGGCTTAAACACTGACCAGTTTAAAAAAAAAAAAAATGAGGAAAACGACTTACGAATCAACTGGCAGAGGCACGCAAATTCTCCTGCTCCACCGACGAGAAGAAGCGTCGGCCCGAGATTATAAACGCACGCTGTTGTCCAAGGAGCACAGAAAGGAATAGCTACTACCGAACATGCGTCACTTGGGTTGTGTGTCAACAAAGCTGTTTTTGCTGCTCCTTCCGCTACAGTATTGTATTATATTGGTGCATAAATTCGTAGAGTTTTTCCATGAATTTAATAAACACAACAGAGACACATGACGGAGACTTCAGTGATCAATAATACAGGGTGTTCCTCATACACAAATAAAGAAAAGATGTTATGTGGACATGTGTCCGGAAACGCTAAATTTCCATGTTAGAGCTCATTTTAGTTTCGTCAGTATGTACTGTACTTCCTCGATTCACCGCCAGTTGGCCCAATTGAAGGAAGGTAATGTTGACTTCTGTGCTTGTGTTGAAATGCGACTCATTGCTCTACAGTACTAGCATCAAGCACATCAGTACGTAGCATCAATCACGAACGTGGTTTTGCAGTCAGTGCAATGTTTATAAATGCGGAGTTGGCAGATGCCCATTTATGTACGGATTAGCACAGGGCAATGGCCTTGGCGCGGTACGTTTGTATCGAGACAATTTTCCAGAACGAAGGTGTCCCGACAGGAAGACGTTCGAAGCAATTGTTCGACGTCTTAGGGAGCGCGGAACATTCCAGCCTATGACTCGCGACTGGGGAAGACCTAGAACGACGAGGACACCTGCAATGGACGAGGGAATTCTTCGTGCAGTTGACGATAACCGTAATGTCAGCGTCAGAGAAGTTGTTGCTGTACAAGGTAACGTTGACCACATCACTGTATGGAGAGTGCTACGGGAGAACCAGTTGTTTCCGTACCATGTACAGCGTGTGCAGGCACATATCAGCAGCTGATTGGCCTCCACAGGTACACTTCTGCGAATGGTTCAGCCAACAATGTGTCAATCCTCATTTCAGTGCAAATGTTCTCTTTAGGGATGAGGCTTCATTCCAACGTGATCAAATTGTAAATCTTCACAATCAACATGTGTGGGCAAAAAATGGCTCTGAGCACTATGGGACTTAACATCCGAGGTCATCAGTCCCCTAGAACTTAGAACTACTTAAACCTAACTAACCTAAGGACATCAGACACATCCATGCCCGCGGCAGGATTCGAACCTGCGACCGTAGCGGTCGAGCGGTTCCAGACTGAAGCGCCTACAACCGCTCGGCCACACCGGCCGCCCATGTGTGGGCAGACGAGAATCCGCACGCAATTGTGCAATCACGTCATCAACACAGATTTTCTGTGAACATTTGGGCAGGCATTGTTGGTGATGTCTTGATTGGGCCCCATGTTCTTCCACCTATGCTCAATGGAGCACGTTATCATGATTTCATACGGGATACTCTACCTGTGCTCCTAGAACATGTGCCTTTACTAGTACGACACAACATGTGGTTCATGTACGATGGAGCTCCTGCACATTTCAGTCGAAGTGTTCGTACGCTTCTCAACAACAGATTCGGTGACCGATGAATTGGTAGAGCGGTCCAATTCCATGGCCTCCACGCTCTCCTGACCTCAACGCTCTTGACTTTCATTTATGGGGGCGTTTGGAAGCTCTTGTCTACCCAACCCCGGTACCAAATGTAGAGACTCTTCGTGCTCGTATTGTGGACGGCTGTGATACAATACGTCATTCTCCAGGGCTGCATCAGCGCATCAGGGATTCCATGCGACGGAGGGTGGATGCATATATCCTCGCTAACGGAGGACATTTGAACATTTCCTGTAACAAAGTGTTTGAAGTCACGCTGGTACGTTCCGTTGCTGTGTGTTTCCATTCCATGATTAATGTGGTTTGAGGAGAAGTAATAAAATGAGCTCTAACATGGAAACTAAGCGTTTCTGGACACGTGTCCACATAACATTTTTTTTTTCTTTGTGTGTGAGGAATGTTTCCTGAAACTTTGGCCGTACCTTTTTGTAGCACCCTGTATATTCTCCATCACTATATAAATGTCTGCCACGCTGGGGTAACTTTTCGGTGACTGTAGAAATCACGTGGTTTTGAAGAGTTGAACTCGTCGAGCCATGTTCGGAGAGTACTTTTATTCGGAAAGGAAATTCCTTGAATATTGTTCGACAGAGAGCGGAAAAGGTGAAAATCTGAGAGCGCAGCGTTACGTTAATTAGGTGTATGCTGGATGATTTCCTAACCCAACTCCTGTACAGTATTTTTTTTTTTTTTTTGTCACTCAAGCAGAATGCTGGCGAGTATTAGTGTGAAGTAGCATCACTTCACGCAGCCTTCCTGAGCGTCTTTCTTGGACTGCGCCTGCAAGACGTCTCAGTTGTTGACAATTAATGTCACGAATGATGGTTACACCTCTGGTAAGCAATTCGTAATACACCAAAACGTCGCTGTTCCGCCAGATGCAAAACATTATTTTTAGTGGATGCGCACAGGTCTTTGTAAGAGGAGTCGCTGCTTTGTTTGGGCTTTCCTTTCCTTATGTTCGCATAAAGACACCATTTCTCGTCACCAATAACGATACCGGGTGTTGTGGCGTAACAAGCTAGCTACGCCACACTGAGAAGGGAGCCGAAAGGCACGCGTACACACACGCCGACTGGCGTCAAGTCTGGAACAGGATAAGTAGTGAATTCTAATAAGAAAAGTATGCAGCTCCTCAAATACTTAACTTTATTCCATGTTGTGGTACATCGCTGTTGATAATACAAATAAGACTCTCTTCAGATACGGTTAATGGCGCCTTGCTAGGTCGTAGCCATGGACTTAGCTGAAGGCTATTCTAACTGTCTCTCGGCAAATGAGAGAAAGGCTTCGTCAGTGTAGTCGCTAGCAAAGTCGTCGTACAACTGGGGCGAGTGCTATCCCGTATCTCGAGACCTGCCTTGTGGTGGCGCTCGGTCTGCGATCACACAGTGGCGACACGCGGGTCCGACATGTACTAAATGGACCGCGGCCGATTTAAGCTACCACCTAGCTAGTGTGGTGTCTGGCGGTGACACCACACCGGGTGTGAACTATCGGTTTTGTTTACGACTCAACTTATGACGAGCAAGCAGAGATGCACATATGGCCACCCAATGATTTTTTGATTTCGGCTTAGCTTTAAGTACCCGTACACTCGATTTTTGAAACTTCCCCATTGCATGTAAATGTCGTATGACGTAACAACGACAAAAATTCATCACATTTGCCAGCTCTAGAGTGCACTGATGTGGATCATTGTGTACTAATGCGTTCAAAACAATCCTTCCTGAACGTAGAGACCCACCAATACCAAAACGATTCTTCTTAAAACGAGAAAACCATTTTCTTGTAGCGCATTGTCCAATGGCATTATCTCCATACTTGGCACAAATGTTTCTGTCTTTGCTGCTATTACCCCTCTACGGAACTTAAACAGAAGAATATGATGGAAATGTTCCATTTTCTGCACTTAGCACTCGATTTTCTAGCGTCCGCAGCTCCACCCACTATCCCAAATGACAAAATGACAACATGAAACCTCAGATGGAAACAGTGAACTACAAATAAAAAACGACAATCGATAAACAGACCCATAGCAACTGGAATACCAACATGCAAGACAAAAACTCTACGAACTTATGCACCAACATAATGGGATCTCCAAGGTTAGTCACCGGGTCTAGAAGCAAATAATACGCTGTTTAACAGAAAGATTCCTATTTTTGCCCATTTCCGCCTACTAGGAATGCAGTGAAACTGTTTAAGCCAGACTGCTTCAAAATATTTAATGTAATAATAAGTGAATGGGAAACAGGTTTTACGTATAACACAACATTTCACCTCACTTTAATTTCCTGGAAAGAGTTAAATGGGAGCTCAGTATCTTAGTCTGAATTATGTGCAACAGATTTTAGTACCAAATATAACAGAGACATCGATACAGCTGAGCTAGTTATGATATAGCTGATCAAGAACACTGACACAGATTCCCATTTGAATATTTTGATTTTTTCTTTGAAATATGGGATATGCGATGCTTATCGAAACATTGAAATAGCTTTGAGGATATTTATATCAATTTCAGTGCAGTTTCAGCAACTTAAATATCGAGTATAGGTGAAGCAGACTGTCAAATTCAATCTCGTCGAAACAGTACGACACAGCTCCTAAATTTGACTTCAGTGACATTATCAACGATTTTGATGCGCTCAAAACAAGCAGCTAGAAAGTCAAATAATAATAACACAATTCTTGGAAAGAAATGTGTTCCCAACACTTAATTGTAGGTCTTTCGCTTTCATTTCCTATTAATGATTCATGCACTATTAATAATTTAATAGGGGCAAATAAGATCTGTTCTTTATTATACATCATGATAAAATCAATTGACCGTAGCTGATGCAAAACAATAAGACATAGATTTTGTTGTAATTTAAATTGTTTTAGAAAGCTTGTACTATTTGTAATTTATTTACTTCAAAGGATGAAATATTTAATTTGCTATGTGTAATATTTTTAGTCTACATAGCTCATTTATGTAATATTTTTCAGTAACGGTCATTTGCATCAAACCTACGTTACAGAAAAATTGCAGAAAGGTAGTTTATCTGGAAAAGGCTTGCAATAGTGAATAAAAATGAAAATCTCATTTCTCAATGTTGGCATTTGCCGTATGTTTCAGTCAGTTGAATTGGAACAGTGAAAGAGGCAAAAATAATATCAGAAAACCCCAACAGTTATGCAAAGATGTAAATAGCTGGTTAATGCTATGAGAAAAGTACTCGCATGAAAATACAACCTAGAAAACAAACGAAGGAACCGCGGAACTAACTAAACGTTGCGTACATCGTATAATAACACATCGGCTACTTTAACTTGAATAATGTCTGCTGAGAAAACAACGAAAATGAAATTACGCCGCAGATAACGAATACTATATCATTCTTTGAGAAAGTTACTTTCCAGCTTACCATGAAAGTGAATAGATGTTCGTCACAAACAAATATTCAAGTACTAAACTCCGCAAGCAAGGAAAACCAAAATAAAAATATGTAGAATGCCAATACATCGTGACGGAAAACTCGAAGAATATTCACTTTAAAATCCCTCAGTTTCCAACTTCGCCTGTTTCCCAAGTGTAATACCCCACACAGAGTCCCATAAAGCTGTGATTACGTATTTTTGCTTTAGTCAGCTCTTCTCGTAATCTTAAGAAACATCTGAACCGATGATCTAATCTCGATTCCAGCGTCTCAAGTGTTGCGCGTAGCAGCGTTTGTGGCACTCAGCTGTGTGTAAACGCTGTGGTCGGCAGTGCCATCTGAGAGCCGATTGTATCAACTACGGCTACATGTCGCCTGCAGTTGGTAATGAAGACAGCCGCAGGAGCGCGCTGGCGGTATTACATACGCGAAACTTGCGTCTACGTCAGTTAACGTTCAGACAACTACCTATCATCTCCTCTAGACGCGATTTACTGCAAGTTTTTACGTACCTTCAGTTTCTGCCCTGTACTTCAATGCTTTTTGCTTAATGACCATCACTTTGTGCCAAACCAGTAACTGCTGTGTCCATTCCATGTTTTTCAATAGCTAACTTAATTTGTAAGCAGTATCGCTGCTGCCCCATCCTCGTCGTATGAGGGAGTAAATTAATAACAACGAAAAAAAGTATAATAGCTGGTCACAAAATACTTTGGCGTTATCGTCTTTCTGTTTATTTGGCTTTCTAGTTGTTTCTCTCATTGTGCTTGACCCGTTCGGCCCTGTACGCCCAGAGGGTCGGAGTAGCTTCACTAGTTACATTATCAACACCTTGTTCTTAGCACTTCTTTGTATAAAATTAGTATTTTTGCCTAAAAATGTTCACAGACGCATTTCAATTTTTTGACTGAAACTGTATTCAGAAAATGTGAATGTCAATTGTGACATCTTGAATTACATTTTTGCACTTCGATGGTGAATTTAGGAATAAGTGATATACAATAAAAATCAACAAACTCTAGCTATGTTAGTAATTTATAGTATTATTATAGTAATGTTAGTATTACAGACACATGTTATTGACCAAAAGATTAATATGAAATACCTTTTAAACAGAACATTCGAGAGGACGACGGCTCAAATACCCCCCCGACCAGTCACGTTTAGGTTTTCGGTGATTTCCCTAAGTTAGATTTAAAAAAATGCCGAGTGGTTTCGTTTGAATAGGGTCAGGCCGATTTGCTTTCCAATCCTTCCTGAATCAGACTTTATGCTCCGTCTCTAAAGACCTCGATATCGACGGGACGTTGAGCTATATTCCTTCCTTCATTTTAAGTAGAATCATCTGTGGAACGTATCTTTTATGAGGCGAGTACAAACAAAAGCTGCCATGATGTCTTACACTATATATATACTACACAGTGACTCTGCATTATGATTGCACGATACGGAACAGCTCTGTATGTCAACCTAAATTGTTGAGCTGATGACGGTAGCGTTAGTACACAGTTGGTGAAGTGATCATTGTTAATTAATCGTCTATTAGTGACACCCTTTATTTGTCAGAGAGGATGTAGGCATGAGAGTTGTTCACTGCAGTCTTGGGTTATTGTAGTCTTCATACGCCAACGAGAAGGTGGAGACCAAGAGCCCTGTCAGACCATCGTTAAAACGATTCAGGAAAAAAGGATTAGTCTTTCGCAAAGATCCCGACTGATTTGCTATCTCATACTGTGTACGAAATCAAATGACTTTACGACGTGGGAGGGACGTTAAACTCTAACCTTCCAACTTTCGCCTGCTGTTTGTGCAAGCCTCAAATAGACGGGCATTTTAGCGCCGTCTTCCTGACAGACGTCCCAATATATCACTACTATTTCTATGTGTAGTCTCAAAGCTACGTGCATCTCCAGAAATAGCTTATATGAAAAGAAATTCTTCCTTGAGCCCTATCGCACTGTCCGCATGTGTCCCTATTCCTCAAAGAGTCATCCATCACGCTGTGGTCATAAGCAAAGTCGCCAAAGAATACCTGAAAACCATCCTAAAATATAACTTCTCATCACCTTCTGTCATCCCTTTAGCCGTCATTTGTAACACTATGTACTGCCTCACCTCTATGCGCCATAATTCTCAACTTACAATATTGTCGCAGAAGAAGATCTTGTCTCGTAGTGGTAACGCTAATTTCGCCCACTGACTCGGCATTGGAGGTTTCCATGACGCTTAGCTGTTCGGCAATTAACGGCTCATCGTTTGCTACGCACAAGCGTCTTGGAAGGAATTGCGGTTCTCGGCGACAATTAACTGTCCACAATTAACCGAATCCGTTCTTAAACGAGACGACAGAGGCTGGGATGACCAAGTTATTCTTCAGGGGTATGCTTCTCTTACATTCCACTACAAAATCCATGGGTTGATACAGTTACCTTTCTAGCGCTGACTGCAGGAATGACCACATCATCCAGCACACATAGTCTCCACACACTCGGATGCACATCTTCCTGTCCACATTACCTCATCTCGTCTAGTATAATCTTCGAGCGACCACAATCTGTAATTGCCTAAAAAACTTTCAAAAAGTCCCATCCTTGAATGACGTCATGACTACACGCTTGTAAGACGATGAATTCTAAGGGCTTTGTATGTCCACATATACCCACACGAATCATACATCTTCCTGTAGGTTTTACATATTTCCCATTTTGCTGTCGACGAATCGATTTTCTGCAACTGGCGAAATGACTGAATATGATGCTCCAGATTCCACAAGAGCTTGGGTTTGTTGGCCGTCCATGAGGATATCGGCGTAGTTTTCTATCATTTCTATTGTGATGGACGGCGGAGGATTTTTCTCTTCGGCGGCCACACCTCCAAGGAAGGTCGCACCCTTTAGTTTTCCAGGTTGCGGCGGCTAGATGATCTGCTGGAGCTTCTAAACTGCGATGGAGACCTTGATCGGCTTGTTGGTGAGCGTCCTCTCCAGCGGCTAGCTTGCGGCGATGGTGACCTACGTCGTCCTGCACCCACATCTTCTTGTTCAGCTTCGTCGTCCCGGAGTTGGCGTCGGCTAAGATCGGTCTGCTGTCTTCTGGAGCGGTCATCATCAAAAATCCTCCGCCTTTCTATACAATAGTGCATCACATGTCCCAGTCGTCCACAGTGGAAACATACTGGTTGGTTATCCTGGGTCCTCCAGACATCAGTCTTCCTTCTTGCCCAGACAGGTTCCTCACGTGGCATTGTAGGAACGTAACTGCGCCTGGGTCTCGACTTTTTCACCGTTTTAAAGGGAAATGAAGGACGAGAGATTGGGTTCAATGTCTGTTCCACTTCCTCCCTTATGACCTCTTGAAGCGTCTCGGTTTTTTGCTCGCCGTGCTATCCAAGTGCCGTCTGAACTTCCTCTCTCACTATCTGACGAAGGACACTTATGAAATCAGTCACTTCCCCCATCACAGACATCGATACGACGTTTGGAAGCCGTTCAAACTTCTTGCGTGTGATTCTTTTTTGATGCATTGTCTCGATATTCTGGCACCATTTTATGAAGTCGTCTACTGTCGAAACCTCCTTCAGGAGTAGGGCTTGATACATGTCCTCAGCAACAACCTTTATGAGATGTGCAACCTTATCTTCCTACTTCATTCTAGGATCCACTATTTTAAACAACTCCAAGACGTCTTGAATGTAGGATGCTGTAGTTTCTTCTGGACGCTGTGGCCTGCACTTTAGTTTAACTTCAACCTTGCACTTCTGTCGTTGTGTGTCGCCGAAATACTTGCGCAGTTCCGCCTGGAATACTTCCGAGCTTGTGAACTTCTACTCTTTGTTCTTATACCATTGCTTGGCAGTGCCCTCCAAGTGGAAAATCCGTTAGTCGAACACACGGTGTAATCCCATTTGTTAAATTTGGCTATGCGCTCATATACCTTCAGCCACTTGTTTGGATCTTGGCCATCGTCACCAGAGAACCCGGAAGGATGTCTCATGTGGTGGCATACAGTTGCTGTCATCGTAACGTCCTCTTCTTTTTCTGTCTCCATTAGATTGCGATCTTTTGAATATGTTTCGAACTCGGGTTTCTCGCCACGTAAACGGCGGCTCTGTCGTGGCCTGATGGGAGCCACTGTGTCGTCGATAATGTGAGCTATCACAACTCCAATACCCAGCGCCTCCCCCAGAATAATGTCACGTAGAAGAAGGTGTAATTAGATGAATGACGAACACTAACTTAACTTAAAGAAGGTTTATTCAGCACTTGCACATAAAGAGCACAGAGCGAAATGCCTTCGGCCAGATCACATACAGTATATATGCAGCTACAGAACATTCCAGTACAATCACCATCATCATCAGTGTTCTGCAAAAAGGCAGGTTTTCGCATGGTAGTTCTCCAGGCTGTCCGGTCTTCTGCCATCCTCTTCAGGTCTGCATAATTTCCTCTTCCCTTTATGTCGTCTATCATCTTATATCTCCTACTTCCTCTCAGTCTTTTCCCACAAACCAATCCTTTCAAAGCGTCTGCTAGCAAGCACTCCCTTCTCAATGAAGGTCCCAAACAGTTCTTTTTCTTTCCTCTTACAACCTTCAGCAGACATCTTCTCTCACCAACCCTTTCCAATACTCTTTCATTACTGACTCTTTCTATCCAGCTTATTCTCTCCATTCTCCTCCACATCCACATCTCAAATGCTTCTAACCTTTTTTCATCCTCTCGTCTCAGCGTCCATGTTTCTGCCCCATATAGTGCCACACTCCAGACAAAACATTTGCCAAGCCTTTTCCTTTGTCCTTTACCTGATTTGCCACATAAGAGTCTCCTCTTTCTGTTGAATGCTTCCTTCGCTATGACAGTTCGAGCTTTCACCACCTGGTGACATCTCAAAGTCTTCAATTATTGTGCTTCCAAGATATTTAAATGCACTTACTTGGCTAATGGTAGATTGTCCTATTTTAATATTGGACAGCCTGCGTCTTGTACTGATGACCATACTCTTTGTTTTTGCTGTGTTTATTTGCATCCCATATTCCACACAAGCTTCATTCAGATCTTTCAGCATGTTATTCACTGTCCGCTCACTTTCTGCCACTAATACCATGTCATCAGCAAATCATATACATTGTGTTATCTTTCCACTAATACATATTCCTCTTTTCCCATCTAAGCTTTTCGTAATAATCTCTTCAAGGTATATGTTAAACAACAGCGGGAAAAGGCAACAACCTTGTCTAACACCTCGTCCAACGCGGCTTCATTTCCAATCCTTATCATTACTTTCTGATCTAAATATAGATTCTGTATCAGTCGTCTCTCTTTCCAATCTACTCCTTTCCTCTTCAAAATATCCATCAGCTTGTTCCACTGAACTCTGTCAAAAGCCTTTTCTAAATCTATAAAAACAGCAAAGATTTCTCTACCTTTTTCCATATATCTTTCCCTTATAGTTCTTAACAGGCCAATAGCATCTCTTGTTCCTTTTCCTCTTCTAAATCCGAACTGCTCCTCTGCAATCCCTCTATCCAGCTTCTCATAAAGCCTTCTGTTCAACACTCACAGCAAGACTTTAGCTGCATGAGAAATTAGCTGATGGTCCGGTGCTCTTCACATTTTTTAGTGTTTCTCTTTTTCTCTATTGGTATCATAACTGTTGCAAGGAAGTCCTCAGGCCATTCCGCTTTGTCATATATCTCGTTATAGAGGTAGACTACTTCTTTTCTTGCCTTGTTTCTCAGACTCTTCAACAGTTCTGCTGGCAAATCATCAGTTCCACATGCCTTCCTATCCTTCATCTCCTTCAGCGCCTTTTCTACTTCTGCTTTCAAGCCGGCCGCGGTGGTCTCGCGGTTCTAGGAGCGCAGTCCGGAACCGCGCGACTGCGACTGCCTCGGGCATGGATGTGTGTGATGTCCTTAGGTTAGTTAGGTTTAAGTAGTTCTAAGTTCTAGGGGACTGATGACCACAGCTGTTAAGTCCCATAGTGCTCAGAGCCATTTGAACCATTTTTTTCTGCTTCCAGGATGGTAAATCCCTTTCCATCTTCCGGCACATATTGCTCCTCTTCAACCTTAATTTCACTTTGCATTTCATCCCCCTTATACAGACATTCAGTATATTCTTGCCATCTGTTCAAAACCTTCTGTGGGTCTTCTACTAGATAACAATCCGCCCTTTCTGTTTCCATGTTATTCCTCTTTCTTTTACGTTCAAAAACTATCTCACTAGCCAGTCTATACATCATTTCATACTTTCCCTATTTCTCCATTTTCTCTATTTTGTCGCATTTCTGTTTCATCCATTTTTCGCTTGCTTCTTCAGTTTCTCTTCTTAATTCATTATTCAGTTTCCTGTACCTCTTTTTGCCTTCTTCAGTTTCTACACTTTTCCACTTTCTCCGCTCTCCCATCTTTTTCAACATGTTTTCTGTTGTCCATTATTTCCTGGTGCCTTGGGATACTCTAATTACTAGTACTTCTTTGGCAGAGTCCATGAGTCCTTCCCTCATTTTTATCCATTTCTCATTAACCTCTTTGCCATTTTTCCATAAATCTGTTCTCCAAACCTGATGCCTTTCCTACCTCTTTGAGTCTTTCTATGTTTAGTCTTTCCTTTGCTTTACCTCTCCAGACTTTTTTCAACTTCACTTCACTATTTCCCATTACTAGGTTGTGGTCTGAATTTGTATCCGCTCCTGGATAAGCTTTAGCATTCTTCAAACAGTTCCTACACCTTTTTTGTATCAGGATGTAGTCCGCCTAATATATTTCCCTATTCAAATTTGATATCCATGTGTAACGTCTCCTTTTGTGGTGTTCAAATAATGTGTTACCCACTGCTAATGAATTTTCTTTACAGGAATTAATTAGTCATTCACCTCTCTCATTTCTTATTCCTATTCCAAATTTTCCTATTGCATCTTCATCTCTTCCTTCACCCACCACTGCATTCTAGTCCCCCATGATGATAACGCAGGCATTTCTATTTTCTTTCTCGATGAGTTCTTGTATTTTCTCATAATATTCTTCCACTTCCTCATCTCTAAGTTGGCTAGTTGGCATATATACCTGTATTAATACCAAATCTTTTGAACTACCCTTCAGTCGTAACATCATCAGTCTTCCATCAATATATTGTACCTTCATTACCTTATTTTTCAACTTTTGCCCTATCAATATTCCTACTCCGTTTTCACCAGTCTTGATTTCCCCTGAGTAAAAGAGCTTATAATCTCCACATTCTATCTCCTCATTCTCTCCCCACCTCATTTCACACAAACTGAGGTCATCTAATCTGTTCCTTTTGATCTCCTGTTTTGCATTCTCTAGCTTTCCTGCTTGCGGTAGTGTCCTCACATTCCATGTTCCAATCCTTATCTTTCCTCCCTTCACTGTCCCTTTCTTCCTTTCAAATACGTATACTCTCAATGTGTTCCCCTCCCGGAGATCGGAATGAGGGGAAGTTTTAACTCCGGAATCTTTCACATGGAGAGACATACCATGTACTGCTTGGGAATGTAGTGTGGTAGTTTCCCGTTACTTTCCACATGGTCAGTAGGATGCCCAGCCTAAAGTCAGTCGCTCACCATGAGTCAGACGCTGTCTGTAGCCGCCCCTCTGGGGTTCAGTCGCTACTTGTACTCTTCTTGTACCCAAAGAGAAAAGGTGCCTCTTCCGCCAGCTCCGCCGTACCGAAGTCCATCTTCTCCGCCTTCGCTGCTGTTGAGGTCTTCACCGTATCCCTGGCAAGGGGCCCTCACGAGGTACTATCACCCGGGCGAGGTGAACCAAGGTTTTTTAACGAGGTGTTACTCCTCCCCCTCCTCCTTTGACAACCGGGCTGATACTTAACATTTGTGGATACTTCTAGAATGTACTCAAACCGAATATAGAAATTAAAATTGTACAGTCCAGGTGAGTTTTGAACTCACGACCCTCCATGCAACAGGTTTTTTTTCTTTCTTTTTTTTTTAAAAAAATCTCATTTTGTCCGTTTTCGTTCGTTGCATCTGCTCGTAGCGGACGTCGCAAGACACCCATTTCAGTTCGTCGTTGATCCATTAACTCATTTTTTTGTTACAGAGGGCAGCTAACCCTCTGACCGAACGCGCTGAGTTACAGTGCCGGCAATTTTAGTATTATAACCATTACACCACGGTGCTACGCAGCTTCTACTGCGGCATTAGACGTTGGGTGTCGATCCCAGTACCTCTTCAAGAGGTCATAAGGGAGGAAGTGGAACTGACATTGAAACCAATCTCTCGTCCTTCCCTTTAAAATGGTGAAAAAGTTGAGACCCAGGCGGAGTTACGTTCCTACAATGCCTTATGAGGAACCTGTTTGGGCACCAAGGAAGATTGACGCCTGGAGCACCCAGGATAACCAACCAGTATGTTTCCACTGCGGACGACAGGGACATGTGGTGCGCTATTGTCGAGAAACTAAGGCTGATATTTGATGACGCCCGCGCCAGAAGACTTGCAGGACCGATGACTCGTTCCCGGACTAGGACGACGTAACACCGAGACGCTGTTCTCTCACAGAGTGAGCAATGTCGCAGAAGAGGCTGAGTAGCACCGTGGTGTAGTGGTTATGATACTAAACTGGAAGGTCGTGAGTTCAGAAATCATCTGGACCGTACAATTTTAATTTCTGCATTCGATTCGAGTGCATTCTAGAAGTATCCACAAATGTCAGGAATCATTGTACTGGAATGTTCTGTAGCTGTATATAAACTGTATGTGTTATGGCCGGAGGCAATTCGCTCCGCGCTCTTGTATGTGCAGGTGCTGAATAAACCTTCGTTAAGCGAAGTTAAGTGTTCGTCATTCATCTAATTACACCTTCTTCTACGTGACATTATTCTCGACCCTCCATGCAAAAGTTTAATATCATAACCACTACACCACGGTGTTACCTAGCTTCTTCTGCGACAATATCGTCACTGACGTCATACCTGTAATCACTCCCACAACAACGTCATCATGTGGCAGCATCGTATCGTCTTCCTCTTAGGAGACTCAGCCTCTATTCCCTATCACATCCATCCTGCTACTCCACCGTTGGTGTAATAATATCACAAAGACATAGGTTCTTGAACTAATCAGAAATGGTCATAAAGCAACCAATTCCACACCAACAAATCTGACCCCTCACTATCTCCAATATTCTTCTAGACTACTCAAAGTTTACCATTACAACAACCAGGACGACTACTGGGAACGCATTCAACTAATCAGGAGATAGGTTGCCCCTTCACAAAAACCTGAAAGTGAATACTATACATAAAACCTTGTAAAAAGCAACTGTTACACACATACCTAACCGTTCCATCTCCTGAAGTTCCTGTTCCTCTCACAAGCTCATGAAATACAAAAACTCAGTGGATCTGCTGCATCTTTCTCCGCGCCCATCTCCAGGACTCACTAACACGCCGCCGGTAATCACTGAGTACGCCAGTAATTTACTGAATCGAAACATCGAAACAGTTTATGTGAATGTAGGTGGATTTTTTACTAATGTAATAAACTGGAAGGCTGTCCACCGATTTAGACTGAAATTACAAACGATTTTTTCCGACTGTTCAACATAAGTCTTTCCATTAAGCTACCGCAGTCATCTAATCTTACAACAATGTTAACCGAGCATGTCCTACTACCACCTGTTCAGGCTAGACACAAAAGCTGCTTGTGCGTGGACAGATGGTAATCAAACAGTAGGTTACTTGTTATCAGTGTGTCGCAAACTTAATACAGAGAGAGATGCCCTAAGGAAGGGTATTACAGAAAAGGGAGGGAGCTGCCCGGTCGATAAATCAATTTTAGTTAAGCTATACATGAATTTCAAAAATTTTACAATTGAATAAGATTTCCTAAGCTATAAATAATTACGTTATTGTACGTTAAAAATTGTTCTACCTGAAAACCTTACATGGATCATACAAAAGTATACTGTAGTGAATATAATTATTAGTGTATTTTTCGTCATATTCTACCTGACGTCCTTACATCGGTCATACAGAAGTTTCCTATTGTTAATACTGTTCGTCCATACTATTTAACTAGAGATCGACAAGTTTGCACTTTCTTTTACCTCTTTCCTGCAATCATTTTCCATGCTGCTGCCACTTTTGTGCTTTTGTGCCCCCCCCCCCCCTCCCCCTCCCCCCCCGTGTATCTATCGACTTCTTCGTATTTATCCTCTCAAGTTTCATATTTTTCTTATCAGATGTCCTTTTTTACTTCTTTATTCATTCTAACATGCAAGACTCATCATATTTGTCCCGTGTTCTCAACCAATTATTATAGAACATTTTTTTAGGTTCACTTTTTCTTCAAACCTTTGGGTACACCAATATGGGTGCTGCTTCTTTACTTCCTCTTGCTGCCCCAATGTTTCAAATGTTGCTTCATGTATGCATTTTTTATTTTCTTGGTACATATGCTTCCCCTTTTCTTCTTCCAAGTGACAACCGTAACTATAAAGAAATTGTACAGACTGTGGTTTCAATCCATCTAAGTTGCATTTCATAGTATCCACTGTCCTCGTGGGAATATTTGTCTCTTTAATTCGTCTTTGTCTCTTGGACGTTACTATCATTCTTTGCACCTAACATGAAGTGATCTGCACCACATTCTGCACCTGTATAGACTCTAGAATGATTTGTTCCAGTGTTCAAATTTTTATTTTGAATAATGTTGTCTATTACTGACCTGATACTTCTTAAAGGACTCTCGCATGCATACTTGTGGATCTGTTTGTGAGGAAAGAAACCATTTAAATTCTTCAAGGACAATATCTCACATGTAGCCACCAATCTTTCTTCATTGTCGTTTACAGTGTCATCTCAATGTATTTCCACTGCTCCACTATCAGTAACCAACATTATTTTTCCATTACAATCTCCCATTAAAATAATTTCTTTGTGGGCACTTATGCTCTCTAGCACTCTTTTTAATTTTTCATAAAACTTGACTTTGCTGTCAGCATCATTTTTAAGTGCATAAGCCTCGACAGTTATCAGTTTGCGGCGATATGTTGAGATTTCTGCGGTCATTATCCTCTCGTCAGTTTCCTCCCATCATTTAACATCTCTTATCTGCTTCTTATGGACAGCTGTTGAAATTCCTCTCTTGGCCATTTTATCCATATTAACGCCACTGTAAAAATAAATGTGATCTGCTGTATTTTCATTTCCCTTCCCCTTGACCTTTGTCTGACTGAGGACGCACTCATCTACCATTAGCCTCGTTAGTTCTTGGAATATTTCTCTTTCCCATGTAGTTACAAAGAGTCCTATTCCGTAGCGTTTTTCGTCTCCTTGGTGATTCAGACCCGTTATTTTTCCGAGGCTTTGACTAATATCTATAGCCGAGGAATATTTTTTTACAGCTACTGGGGAGTTGTTCCAATTTCTCTATCCCCACCACGGAGGACCGCACAGTATTTAAGGTTGCGTTTCCCTACTGCGACCGCCTTCCCAGGACTTCGAGCTCTGGTCGTCCATCAAATAAAACAAAGGAAAAACCAGAACTGGATGTAGGAAAGATGACCTTATGAGACACTCTTCGTCTGGTTCCTTCGCAGTTGCCTGGCCGGCTTGGAAGACCGTACTAGCAGCTACGCCGCCGCCAGTATACCCTCCACTTCATTGAAACACGCAATCCTACACGGACAGTTCTACAGTAAGGCGATGTCTCTTGACAGACAACGTTAAATCTGTACATTCAGTAAACTGTGAAGGAAACCAAGGAGAAATCTAAAGAGATAAAGTTCAGGAAGAAGAAAGAAAAGCTTTGAGGTTTGCTGATGACATTGCAATTGTGTCAGGGATTGCATAGTTTCTGGAACACAAGGTCAGTGGAATGGGAAGTGTCTTGACAAAAATATATAAGATGAACATCAACGAAAGTAAAGCAAGATTAGTGGAATGATGTGGAATTAAAGCAGTTGATGCCCAAGGAATTGCATTAGGAAATCAGGCACTGAAAATAGTAGATGAGTGTTGTTATTTTGGCAGCAGAATAACTGAATATGGAGGAAGCAGTGAGAATGTGAAATATAGACTTGTTATATTAAACATGTAACATAAATTTAATTGTTAGGACGTCTATTCTGAAGGTATTTGGCTAGAGTGCCGTGTACCAAAGTGAGACGTCGACCATAAGCAGTTCGGACAAGATGAGAATAACAGAAGCTTATAAAATGTGGCCCTGCAGAATATTAGATGGGCAAGTCGAGCAACTAATGAGGAGATACTGATCTCAATCGACAAAAAAAAAAAAATTTATAACACAATTTGATTAAAAGAAGGGGTCAGTCAATAGGACACATACTGAAGCATGGTGGAATTGTCACTTGGTAAAGTAGGGAAGTTTGGGTGACGGCGGAGCGGTGGGTAAAAATTGTGAGGGTGAAAAAGGAAGGTTCCGGTGATGTAGTCTGAAGCAGTTATTTGCAAATGAAGAGGCTTGCACAGAAGAATGGTGTGGTGTACAGAGCTGCCTCAAATCAGTCTGTCGACGGTAACCTTTTATCTCTCTATCTGTGTAATGTAGTATGTTGTATTGCTTCAAATGATGAAACTAAATGGTTCAAATGGCTCTAAGCACTATGAGACTTAATATCTGAGGTCATCAGTCCCCTAGACTCAGAGCTACTTAAACCTAACTAACCTAAAGACATCACACACATCCATGCTCGAAGTAGGATTCGAACCTGCCACCGTAGCAGCAGCGCGGTTCCGAACTGAAACGCCTAGAACCGCTTGACCACAGAGAATGATGAAACTCATTTCCTAAAAAACCAAGAGTAAATTCTTCTTCTTTTGGTAATTAAGACAGCTTTGATGCTGTTTCCATACTTCTCTAATAAGTTCATTGATGGAGAAGATAAATCTTACATGCTCAGGAGGTTGTTGGTGGAGTATAAACAGGGGGGCTTGAGAACGTACGTGCTAAGGAAGTTGTTGGAGGAGTACGAAAAGTGGTGTCTGAAAATTAATTTTGAGAAGAAAGACTATGTATGTTGCGGAGAAGAGGAAAATAACGTGGACATTGACAGACATTTTATTAAAGTATGTGAAATGTTTAAATACCTTGGTAGTGTCCTATCATGTGATGGAAGATGTGACAGAGATATGTAACAACGGATCAGGTAGGAAAGGGTGATTATCCAAAAATTAAAACCTGTATGGTCCTCAAAAATGAGTTTAAAGGTAAAATTTATGTGTACAAATTCGTCGTTGAACTAAAAACAGGCTATGGGAGTGAGTGCTGGGAACTCTCAGAAAAAAATAAAAAGGTCTGTTAAGAGAAGAAAGAATACTGTACAACGAAATAAAGTGGGAGATCTATGTTGTTAACCAACAACCCTTGAGAACATATACACGTAGGAAAGGCAAAATTAGAATCTTGTAACTGTATCAGCATTTTACAGGATGAATGCAAACTGACAAGGCAATTTTTTAAAAAGTAATATGATATCTAGGATGCAGGAGTGTTTTACTATCACAGACGGCGAACATTTTATTGTGAAAACTTCCCAGTTCCTTATGATTTATGAATGGTTTAGCTTGAATGGAGACTTTTTCAGCATTTGCAGTAATGTACGCCGGTAAGGTGTCCAGTTAGACTGTAATGTCCTTTATGTTACGATTCAGCTCTCAGTCCCTTCTATCTAATTGTTTGATGCAATTTATTCGAACATGCTGCTTATTAATGTTGCACTGAAGAACAGTGATGAAAGTTTGCGGAAAAATATTAAGATTTCTCAGTTGAATCATAACAACTGACTGTCTTTAAATTTCTGCATTGAAAGTAGACAAATATCTCCGAATAATTTGTTTACTACATTGGATTCATGTAATGTATTAACTCTCTTGAGGAACACATTTCACTTTGCATAAGTGGCTACGCCTTCAATATAAAAAATTACACAAGTAGAAATCTACCATCAGTGTCCCTCTAAGGAGCTCTCATTGTTACTTTCAATCGTAAACGATGCTCTGAATGATAAATTACCTTATAAACAAGGTCTAACATCAATTTTTTTTATAATTTCCCTCGTGTGTTAATGATGCAAGTTAACTGAGCCCTCTGATCTACATTCGGATCTAATGAACTAATTTCTGCCATTAAGGAACCACTCTTCTGCACAGACTTCTCGCAACTAGATTCGCACTCTACCAAAACTACAGCTTAATAATTTCGGTGTCGTACATAAACGACGTGGTAAATGGTAGGATTACTGGTAGTATTGGTAGCACTGCTAAGAAAATTTGTTTTTTTTGTTTGTTTGTTTTGCGTGTAATTAGAACCGCACATCATTCAGTGTTAGTCCATTGTGTATTTTCTATCGTTACAAAGTATAAATTCTATTTTATAAGTTACAAAAATTAGCTTCTCACGTAAATTCTTCACTTTTATGTAACTAAAGTAATTACTTGTGATGCAAGTACTGTTTACATGCACAAACAGAAAAACGTCTGTATTTATTGTTGTTATATCATACTCAGTAGAACGTTCTTCATCATAATCAAAGGCAAGAGTTTCCTGTTATCATTCATAACTGGAAAAGTTGTGTCACAATAACAGAAACATATTTTACATAAGCTCACAAAATATTGAAGCAATGTTATGTTCTTGTTTTTCGCGTTTTTTTATTTTTTTTATTCAGGAAACTGCGTTTTCTAGCGCCATACGACAGATGTATTTTTTATTGTTACTATAACATTCCTCTGTTTCACATTTCAAATCAACAAGTTTGCTATAAATACTGTTTATTTTTAAGTAACAGACTTCTGTAGGTTTAAGTGACCCTTCATATATCCTCGCTTAGTTTCTAGATGGTTCACCGTTTCCGGTTTCTAGGGGAATCTAGTAGGAGACTGACTCCATACGTAGACAAAGAGATCGAATGAGGTAACGCCTAGTAGGTATGCAACACACCTTACATACATGTAACGCGACTGCAATCGAAAATGACCAAATATATCAGGAAAATTACAGTCGTCTACTCTTACTTACAATGGTCTACGGTAGCCTACGGTAGTTTTAAAATTCTACTCGTAACTGACTCCTCATTAAAACAGGAGTATGCTCCTTGCAATATGTAACAAGAATTCGTCCTAGAGCGAGCCCTTATTTATTTATTTAGCGTATGGCAAGTACAAAAGACGTTTATAGAGAAATAAGCTGCTACAATAACTTTATAACTTTGGCACTAAAAACAAGACATACAGAATTAAATATAGTTATGTCATGAACAGCATATATATAATTACAAATTAACATTTAGGTTTTTAATATATTGAACTGCACTTCGAGTCGCATCCAGGAAGACCGTTGTTTGACCTGAGTAGGCTGTCAGAGGGCACTCTGCAATGATGTGCCGGATCGTCTGCTTTTCAGCGCCCCAGTCGCACTTTGGGGATGGTGCTCTTCCCCATTTGTGTAGAGAGTCCGCACATCGACCGTGGCCCGTCCTGATCCTGTTGAGGATGGTCCAGGTTTTACGTGGTAAGACAAAGCCTGGAGGTCTGTTCGACGGTTTCAGTAAGGTGTTTACCTGTGGTGGTGCTGATTCTTCCCATTCCACTTTCCAGCGTTCTTCAAGACTGAAACCATTTTCCTCCAGATCTTTGCCCCTTATAAGAGGTGGATGTCTAGAGCGCAATCTATCTCTGTCAATGCCATTGCTCAAAGCGTGAATCGGAACTTGCGGGTTGTATTTTTTTAAATTCTCTGAGAAGCGCATGTTCTCTTCGTAAGTGAGGTGGCGGTATGTGGCTCAGTACAGGTAGCCAGTGAATGGGGGTTGATTTTATTGTACCTGAAATAATCCTCATAGTTTGGTTCAGTACTGTGTCCACCATCTTGGTGTGAGCGCTCTTTAGCCAAACAGGGGAACAGTACTCTGCCGCAGGGTAGACAAGTCCCAAAGCAGAGCATCGCAAGGTAGAGGCGGAGGAGCCCTAGCTGGCACCACATAGTTTCTGAATGATATTGTTCCTAGTACGGATTTTTGCAGCAGTGTTGATGAGGTGTTGTTTGCAGCTCAGGGTTCTATCTAATGTCACTCCCAGGTATTTTGGATTTTTATTATAAGGCAGAATATTGTTATCAAAATATATCTTAAGGCGTCTGTTAGCCAATTTATTCTTCAGGTGGAAACACATAGCGTCAGTTTTAGTTGGACTAGGTTGTAGTCTCCATTCACGAAAGTACGTTCCCTGCAAGGACAAGTCGCTTGTCAGGACAGCCTCAGTATGCTCCATATCTCGATGTTGTGTAGCTAAGGCCCAGTCATCTGCATATCCAAACTTTTCAGATTTAGTATTAGGCATATCGGCTATATACATGCTGAAAAGTAGCGGTGCCACGACTGATCCTTGGGGCAAGCCATTATTGAGCTTCATTGTTTTGCTCCTATAATTTCCAAGTATCACCTGGAATGGTCTGTTTCAGAGCATCTCGTTGGTAAGGTTAGCCATTTTCAAACATGGCACGATGCGGAGTAGTTTGTAAATCAGGCCTTGCCTCCATACAGTATCATAAGCCACTGTCAGGTCTATAAGTACCACGGATGTTTTCTCTTGTCTTTGGAAGCCTGCCTCGATGTAGGAAGTTAGTGAGAGGACTTGATGTGTGCAGCTCCTGTTTGGTCGGAAGCCTGCTTGTTCCACAGGGATACACTTTAGGATATCTGGACTTATTCTGTTACATATAAGTCGCTCCAGTAGTTTGTAGATCATGCTAAAAAGGGCAATTGGGCGGTAGCTGTTTGGTTGGTCATTCGGTTTACCTGGTTTCAGTATCGCTATGATTTTTGCTTTCTTAAGGATATTTGGTATTCTTCCAGTTTCCATCATGCTGGAGAAGAACTGTGCAAGCCATAATTTTGCAAATTTACCGCAGTGAATCAGACACTCTGGATGAATTCCATCAAAACCTGGGGCTTTCCGTGGCTTGATGTCTCTCAGAGCCAGTGTTATCTCTTCGATTGAAAAGGGCTGCGAGTGTAGTGAATTGTTTCCTACTAAAGATTTCAACTTTTTAAGTTCCTTTTTAAGTTTTATGGTATGGTCTCGATGCCCTGGAGCTCTAGAGGTTTTACTGATGTGCGCCGCAACTGTGTTTGGAGAAATAGAGCTGGTTGGTCGTTGGTTCCTGCTACTGCCACCAAGCTTCCGAAGTAGCGACCACGCCTTTCTGCTTGATTTTATGAAGTCCATTTCCTCAACAGTCTCTATCCATTTAGTGCACCTGGCAGCTTCCAGACTGTGCAATAAGTCATCTGCAATCTCCCTATCCCCATGCTCTGGGAACTGTTTATAGAGGCCTTGTCCACCCACTATGCTTAACCAGCGCGAGACGGCCGACGCGGAACTGCTCACTGCCCCGCCTGATCAGCCCCAGGGTTAACAGGCATCGGCGGCGCGACGCGATGATCACTTAGCAGCCACAGCTCTCGGAATCCTGCGGCGGCAGTGGCAGCGGAGCGTGGAATCAGTTTTATTTCTGATGGCTGACGCTTCGGTTGATGCAATGGCACAGTTATTTCTCGAAGGAATTGACAGCGTCGAGACGTCGCGTTCCGGAGTTTCCCGCAATTGACAGTTGACACTGGGCGGGGTCAAGCGGCGCGCGAGACGCCCAGACATGCCTGTTGGGTCAACTACTTGTTGACACCGGCGCGGCGGCAGGGCCCCCTCCACAGGCGGCCCCACACCACCACGACCACCCTCCTCGCGTGTCACCTGCGCTTCCGTGGCGATGCATTACGATAATGTCTCAACGAGGACAAGCTGTCATACAGCGAATATTTACTCACCGCGCTACCTGTTTCAGAGGGATAGATTTAGTCATCAGTTTGGAAGTATACCGTCTTGATCCTCTCACAGGTCCCTTACTAACACTACCTGTAAAATTACTATACCCATAATAATCTAGACAGTTTCCGTAAAATCAAATTACTTAAGTTACAGTGAGCACACCATCGTGATTAATAGTGAGGCCCATAGTGGTTTAAACTGACAAGGGGACCCTCCATAGTGTAAATCACTGATTTTGATGCGCTTCAAATATGTTGTAGAGGCACTTACCGTGAGTACCTGGCTATCCGCTTTTTTAGCGACGGACCTCTTGGTTTTTGAGAAAATCGATTGTGAAGTCCATTGCGTGCTTTGTATATCCGTAACATGAGAGATACTTTGAGTAAGTCAGCGTAGCGCAGCGGTACAGGTTTATGGCTGGGGGAGGGACTGTGTTCGAATCCTGCTCATGTACTTTTTTTTTCAAAATCGGCCGAATTTTTCAATTTTATTTCAGAGAATGTCAACAAGCAGCGTAAGGTGTGCGAAATTATAAAGTCGTATTCAGTTATTAATTTTTCAAATATTCATTCCATTTGTGGTTCGTAGTTGGAGTTCCAAATGTTCGTGCAACGGTCGCTTCTTGTATTAACTGAAATCGATCTCCGCCCATTATCGCCCCCTCTCCCGTGAATACCGTTAGCTGTAACGGGAACCCCAGCTCCTAGGCCAACGAGGATGCGAGTTGCATTCCTTTACGTTCGCATCTGACTACAGCGTCAGTTGCTCGCAAAGCGTCTCTAGTGCCGTGTGTTAGAAAAATTCTGTGAAATGGAAGAACAAAGTGTTACTGCAGTAGTGCAGTTAGAAGAAGATCCATAATTAGAGGAGTTGAACGAAGAATGAAAAGGCGAAATCACGAATTCCATTAAATACGCCGAAAATCTACTCGGCGATTGGAATCTCGTAACGAATACACCGCCTAGTGTGATATCTGCCTATTCCGTTGCAATTGGCGATGAGATATGTGTCGCAATACAGGATCTCTTGGCCGAAAGATAGATCATTATTGATGATGAATTGATAGATTTCAACGAAGAAGATGAATTGGGAGAATATGATGAGAACCAAACGGGATGAATATTTGAAAAAATTAATAACTGAATACATCTTTATATCTTCGCACACCTTACACTGTTTGTTGATATTCTTTTAAAATAAAACTGAAAAATTGGTTCGCTTTTGAAAAAAAAAAATTACACGAGTAGGATTCGAACACGGTACCTCCAACACGGTTGCCATAAACCTCCACCGCTGCGCTACGCTGACATACTCGAAGTTGTTCTAAAGTTCTAAAGATATAGAAAGCTCGCAATGAACTTCAAAATCGATTTTCTCAAAAACCAACTCCCGTCGCTAAAAAACCGGATAGTCAGGTGCTCAGGGTAAGTGCCTCTACAACGTATTTGAAGGGCATCAAAATCCGTGATTTACAGTATGGAGGGTCCCCTTGTGAGACAAATATACAGGTATAATAAAACATGCAAACTGCTTCATTAACTTTAGGCGCAAAAGTTCCGCAACGAATTCATGTACGACTCAACTCTGCAGCAATTACCCCTGCTAACCTGCCAGAACAAATTCTTTGTTGCTGATTGACAAACAAATTTACATTGTCACATAATTCAATGGTAAATGTTTGATATTGAAATATAACTTGGATACCTTTCCGAAATGGACGAAGAGCACCTGCATCAGCCGAGATCTTCATAGGGGAGGAACACAGAAAATTGTATCAGACTCCAAGTACCTAGGGGTCCTAATACAAAAACTGCAAAATATTTCACAAAATTTGAAACAGAGAAAGAAATGTAAACAATAACGGCAGTCCGTGAAATAGAATACATTAGATCCTTCAGCCTAGAGACAGCAATGACAGTGTTCAGAGCCAAAATCTTCCCAGTACTGACGTACGGTAACAAATTTATCGGACCACATCTTACAGTGAAAAACCTAAAGACACTAAAACAGTAAAGGCGACCTATATAAAGAAAGCAACAGGAGTGACCAAAACAACATGATCCAGGTTGTATACTGGTGGCGAGGGAACTATCCCTCGTCGAAGACCTACGGACAAACCTGATGCTACCTAACACCAGCGCTTCGGAAATTATACTAAAAATATTGAAGCAAAAAAGGGAAGAGGTACCTCCAGAATTTTACAGCACAGGCGCCATGATTGACTGAACATGGACAAAGGAATACTTCGAAATGAGACATGTGATCACCAGAACAGCAGTCTATGGTTTTCATTACCTTATTTGCAACAACAAGCGATACCATGAACCAAACACAATATGTGAGTGTAAACTGTATCATCAGATATGTAAACGTTACCATATAGGACTCTGTACCAAAAAGAGACGCTCAATAAGCAACCATACAAATCACAACATGTAAAATTTCTAATTTCGTCTACTGTTATCATTCTACTTTGAAACTGTATGGCTATGTGGATGCAGTAAACTTATTATATCAAGATAAGTAAAAATATTTCCAACACATATGAAAATTTTTGGATCGTCCTCATTCAGTTGTTGTTCCTGATACTTTAGTCGTCGAAGGAATGATTGCTTGCTGCAAAATATTCAATGGATTTTAACGTGTTACCTTACTACCATAAATGAAATACTTCAGGCTCTCTCTTTAAATGTTCCCAAAATTTTATTCTTTCCAACAACATTCAGACATGCTAACATCGACAGTTTCACAAAAGTTCCTCCTTTTCAAAACAATTCCTGACGTAAGCATCTTGTCTGCACTGAGTCCAGACTTGAACTGATTTGAAAAAAATTCCGTATGGCGAGAGCTCCCAATGATGTGAGTGGTTTACATCATTTCAATTATTTTTACATAATTTTGTTTCATTCGTAATCATTCCAGTTATTTGATCCATACAGTCAACTTTTTGTTACGATCACGTAAATAAAATTAAACATGTAAGTAATAATTTTGACGTAGGTGATGCTAATACCAGTTTTGTTCCAAGCATTTTCCGAAAATATTAGAATTTTAATTACATTATGTCATTAACAGTGACCAGCTGTGTTTATTTCTATTATCAATAATAATGCTAGTGATAATGTTATGCTTTCTAATTTTTCCAAAATATTTCTCTTTAAACTTCACTTAAAATATGTAATAGAGAGCGCCGGCCGTGGTGGCCGTGCGGTTCTAAGCACTTCAGTCTGGAACCGCGTGACCGCTACGGTCGCAGGTTCGAATCCTGCCTGGGGCATGGATGTGTGTGATGTCCTTAGGTTAGTTAGGTTTAAGTAGTTCTAAGTTATAGGGGACTGATGACCTTAGATGTTAAGTCCCATAGTGCTCAGAGCCATTTGAACTATTTTTGTAATAGAGAGCCAGTTTTTATATGACATAAAACTCTAAAAACGGACTACTGGAACACATCAGGTTATGAAAAGCGTAATTGTTAATATATCAAATTTCAAAAGTCGTAGAAAATATATGTTTTGGATTTAATACTATTTTGAAAGTTCGAGAAAATTGAAATAACACACATTACAAACGGAAGTACTAATAGTTTGTGAACGAATAGTAGTACGAAATGTGAATAAAACGTGAAATTCTTGATGTTGGCGCTCCGCAGATTGTATTTGTTAAAATACATACTGCTGTACACCAAGAGCTGCATGTAAAATATTTAACAGACAGACCGGTATTCAGGCAGAGCGCCCATCATCAGTGGCGTGTGTTGTGCACGTCCATATCGAATCGTCAATTAGAGAATCTATAGGATGTCAGAACTGATGTGGCCCTATGCAGTACACAGGTCGTGGTGCGTACGTGGTACGGATGTGAAATGCTAAACGGCCACGCTTCTTGGTCACGCTGGACACAGCAGAGGCCCAGCTTTTCGATAATACGATACAAAACGGTAAGTGTCAGAGTATTATTATTTCTCTCTAAACTCTCTCTTTACGTACGGACTCTAAATCAAAATAAATGCAGACCATGTCCAACTTCACTATACTCTCTCTGCTGCAATATACAGGGTTATTCATATGTACTTCAACGGATCCAGCTGAGACTGTGCGAAAAATAACACAAACAGCGTCTCTATAAGTAGCAATTCATAATATGCGCTACAGAGTAGTTGCACAGGCGGCAGGCATGTCAGAACGTCCAGACATTCATCCGCTCCGTAATGTGACGCCCAATTAGTTCGCGCCTGAAGAAAGGCAACACAGTAAACAGATTTTTAAACTGGGCTACTGTCGCCCCCCCCCCCCCCCCCAAAGCAATGCGTATCAGCGACTTCAATGACTTGTATGCATGCATATATTTATATTTCCCGTGTCACAAGCGGTGCCAACATTGAGCATCTATAACACTGGTCAACAATATTTTTTTCCATTGCTATCAGAAATTTAAGGGTGCTGATTTCAGATCTAAGGTTGATATTTCTCTGAGAGCTACAGTTTTCTTTTTACAATAGCCAAATGCCAATACTTCTCGTTTTTATCGTTAAACCATAACGTAGGATGGTAAATGTTTGAGTTACGTCTCTTGAACTTATCTGAGTGATACAAATTAAAGTAAATTAAATAGAAACACAATCTAAATCTATTCAGTGACAGAAATTGAAAATATTCCATCATTATGAAGACTACAGTTAGATAAAAGTGACTCATAATTAACACATTCTATTGAGGCAGAAATTTTCGTTTCAAGCCCTTCCGCCTGTGGTCTACTTCAAGGAGATGTCGCTTCATATTCCAGCATTAGTCTCGTCATATGTTTGTCCCATCTCCCTTCATAGCGGTCTTCCATAGTCTCGATGTCATGACGGAATCGCTCGCCTTAGTCGTCACTGATGCCTTCTGAGTCGTCAGGGAAGTTATCATGATGACTATACAGCAAACATAGTTCAGCACACATATTACATCCGAGAACATAAAATGCTGATAACATATCAACTATGACACTTTCGTAGTTAGCAGCTTTTTTACTACCAACAAAGTTTTCCGTTACGGCTACGAATGACACCCCTGCAGCCCTTCCCTTGAAGTTCATTTTGTGACAATTTCCTTACCACGTACAAGTGTCTAAACCTGCGGTCCATTAAACACACCCGCCTTGATCTTCTCAAGGAAAAAGCAGGAAGAGCACTGACTATATGTTGGAGACATTCACCGTATCTATCTAATGCTTTAATAAACTGTTTATTCAAACCCTGTCTGATATGGAGTGGGGGGGGGGGGAATTACTTTTTCTCGACTGACAACTGGATCTTTGACAACATTTGATATACCGGCTTGGAGAGTTTCGCGTATGGGCCGTACCTTCTGGTTTCAGTACCTGTCTCGGATGTCCGTCATGCAACGAAAGCAGCGATTCTTTGTAAATCCCGTCTGTTGACCTAGCAGCAAATTAACCGTTTTTCATCCACGCATACGAGGGATGTTCAAAAAGTATGGTGACTTTTCAAATTGCGCGGGCAACGTACATTCGACTATAGATCTATTTTTTTGTTATGTTGGTACACATGTCCCGAACGAATGTTCACAGTTTCAAGTGTTAGATTTGTTTTAGTGTGCTCGGCGATTTTCGATTACTATAAAAAATGGAGCAAAAAGTTTGCACCGAAGATTGTGTGAAAAATGGAATCAAGTGCTCTAAAGCACCACAGTGGCATACGATGAGTTTGCTCTAAGTAAAAAAAAAAAAAATGTTTACAAGTGGTACAAGCTCTTTCAACATGGCTGAGAAGATGCCAATGACGAACCTCGTTGTGGACGCCCCAGCACATCAAGAACAGATGATAACGTCGAAGCTGTGAAGAAAATTGTGAAAATCGTCGAATTGGCGTAAGAGAAGTCGCTGAGGACGTTGGCATACCGGTCGGCTCGTGTCATGCATTTTTTTTTTTCAGATGTTTTGGGTATGAGGCGTGTGTCAGCGAAGTTTGTTCCAAAACTTCTCAATTTTGATCAGAAGAATCGTCGCACAAGCGTCGCTCAGAAGCTGTTAAATGACGTCAATGATGATCCTGATTTGCTCAAAAGGGCTATAACTGGTGACTAAACATGGGTTTATGACGTCGAAACCAGAGTCCAAACGTCCCTATGGAAGCATCCCGGAGAGGCAAGAACGAAAAAAGCACGAAAAGTTCGATCAAATGTCAAAGTTTAGCTGACTGTTTTTTTTCCAATTATCGTGGCGTAGTGCATCACGGATTTTTGCCTCAACGTCGTACGGTCAATAAGGAGTATTACCTTGATGTTATGCGCCGTTTGCGAGAAGCAATAAGCAAAAAACATCCGGATTTATGGAAAAACAATCCATGGCTTTTGCATCACGAAATGCGCCTGCTCATTCATCTTTGCTTGGGAGAGATTTTTGAAATTGATATATTCAGTTCTCTCACATACAGACGATTTTTATAATAGAAAACTTACAGTTGGAGGTTGTTTGATTTTGTCAGTGCCAGTGCTGCTCTTTTCGCTTAGTTACTTTTAAGCAGTGATTGTTCTGCAAATAAAAGTGTTTTCAGTGTGTACAAGCAGTGCCATGTTATGCTGATGCTGGCCGCAATTCTCACAATCGCAACGCTAAACGACCTGAAGTAGTATTTCATGCCCGCGATGCAAGTTTGCAAAAGGTTTGGCCGTCTTAAGGCTGCAGAACAGACGTTGAGAGTGTTGCAAATCCTAGAATATTTTCTCGTCACTGGAAAGAAACTGATTATGTTAGAAGCTTGCGGTCAGAAATGCTAATTTTACCTCGGAACCGAATACTTAACAGTGACGCATTTCCATCATGCAATTTTCCTCATAGTAATAGCGCCATTAATAGCACAACAGAGGGAAAGTTCCAACAAACTTGGGATTCGTAGAAGACTCACAGGAAATTTAGAAAAGCTTTCACAAGAGTGCTCATAAATGTACATTTACGGATGACGTTGTCTGTAATGATTCAATCATGTCAGTTTAAAAATTTTCGTAGCAGCATTACAGAGGAGAAATGCTCATGTGAAAACCATATACATGAAGCTAAGAGCAAGTAATAAATAACTTCGAATTCAGTTGTCATTAACGAAACGACGTTTGCACGATGAAGAAAGCGATGTAAATGGACTTGTGTCTCGTAAAATTAAACGAATACTAGACAAAATATTTTCACTTAATCAAAAAATGGCTCTGAGCACTATGGGACTTAACTGCTGTGGTCATCAGTCCCCTAGAACTCAGAACTACTTAAACCTAACTAACCTAAGGACATCACACGCATACATGCCCGATGTAGGATTCGAACCTTTGACCTTATCGGTCGCGCGGTTCCAGACTGTAGCGCCTAGAACCGCTTGGCAACTCCGGTCGGCCTCATCTAATCAAATCAGAACTTTGCTTCAAGGGTCAAAACGGGTTTTATGGGTTGAAGAAGACATCTTGAGGTCGGTTGCTTTGCGAGTCGTTTGAGAGAAAAAAAATTGGATATCGACTACCTGCCCTGTCAATCTTGCGTTCTCAGATAAACCGCTCTTCTAGTTGTCACTCAGGAAGCATTTTAGTTGGATTAGCTAATTCAAATGCTTTCCACAAATATTGCACTTCCATATTTGTTGTATGAAAAAGAAACTGACCACCTACTAACTGCAGTTTTTTTAAACTTCTGATGAATACAAAATTAAAATCAGCGTCATATAGATGTTGTTTACTCTTTAAAACATATTTCAGAGTCAGCTTAGAAAATTGCATGCTCGTTTGGAACCTTTACCTTTGACATTAAACTACAAGAAAAGACTATCTTTACGATTTCTGTCTCTCTCTCGCTCTTTTCATGTTTCGATTCTACAGATATTAGTTTTTTTTTTTTCAAATTAGCAGCGACTGCTTAAAAGCTCGACAACTTACAGAATGTAGCAATAGTATTCTAATAGTAGCATAGTGGCAATTTACATTTCATTATTGCAGTAGTAACTAAGACATGAAACAAATACATCGCGCCGTGTGGTGTAGCCGCGCGGTCTCAGGCGCCTTGCAACGGTTCGCGCGGCTATCCCCGTCGGAGGTTCGAGTCCTCCCTCGGGCATGGGTGTGTGTGTGTTGTCCCTAGCGTAAGTAGTTTAAGTAGTGTGTAAGCCTAGGGACCGATGACTCAGCAGTTTGGCCCCATAGGAACTTACCACAAATTTACAAAAAATACGTTGCATAAATGCTTGGCCCACATGCTTAAGCACTGTTCACGAGGCAGACGTCACAGCGGCTTGTAACGCTGCGCGTACGTCACGAAAATAGGTCCAAATGGCTCTGAGCACTATGGGACTTAACATCTGAGGTCGTCAGTCCCCTAGAACTTAGAACTACTTAAACCTATCCAACCTAAGGACATCACACACATCCATGCCCGAGGCAGGATTGGAACCTGCCACCGTAGCGGTCGCGCGGTTCCTGACTGTAGCGCCTATAACCGCTCAGCCACCCCGGCCGGCACGAAAATAGGCCAGAGCTCGTCCCCTCGCTCAACTCGGCAGACAAACTATGTTTCTACGCTGTTAACTAATAATTAGGTGTGTACGTACGAACGATAATTGCATCTTCTACTGGAATCCGCTATTATGGAGTCTTACTTTTGTTACTCCTACAATGATCGGTGGTACATAGGCCTACTTATAATTTCTTAAGTTTTTACTGGGCTACAACAAAATTAAAATCATGCGGAAATGATTATCAGTTGCACTAGGCACCAGTTCTTGTATGAAATGAAAACTGTTAATCAGTGAGACTAAATACTATAAATAAGCCGTTCTACAACTTACGTCGAGTGTTAATATTAAATTAAATTTTGTTGTAGTGCTTTTAATCACCAAGACTTCATAATAGCAGATTCCAGTGGAAGATGCAATTCTCGTTAGTACGTACACGCCCAGCTGCGGGTTAACAGGTTTAGAAACTCATTTTGTCTGCTGAGCTGAACGAGTGAGCGAGTTCAGGACCACCTTCGTGACGTACGCGGCGTGGCATGTCTTTCTCGTGGGCCTCGGGCATATAATAGCAGCACAGAACAGTTACTGGCCAACGGACCTTGTTTGGACCGACACGCCAATATGAAGGCAAACAAAGTGATATCTAAGGGTGACTCACCAATTAACTACGGCAACAACTATACTGTTTTTTCTGCCAGAACCTCGAAAGAAAACTACTCGTCAGAAACTGAAAGGGTTTGAAAAACATAGAACTGAGGTATAAAGATTGTTAAGTAACAGCGTCATAAGTGTGATGTCAACGCCTACATATATATATTCCCAAATTACATCACCAATAGCAACAAAAAGTGAATCACAAAAGAATGTGGTCACGAACACTTCCTTAAAATTCCATAAATTTATCGAAATGCCCACCGTCTACTGCAGTACACGTCTGCAATCGCTGGTACAACGACTTTCGAAAGAGATTCATTCGATATCAGTGCACATGATACAACAATGTGGTTTTAAATCTTGTCGGGTCGTCGAAAACTGTGATAGACTTCATCGTTGAGTTTACCCAGAGAAAAATAACCACTGGCGTCAAATCCGGCGAACGTGCAGGCCACCTGACGATACAAGTTCTCTCCAGCGACCAGGAGGGAGATTGGTGTGCGCTATCCAGCCACAGGCGAGTAATGAACCGGGCTCCCATCGGGGTGGTGTTACCACATTCATCTGCATATTTCAAGTTGTAGTTCGCCTAGCAGAGCTGGTAGCACTTCGCTACGGTACTGCTCTTAACTTTTACCCCTTAAGGTTTCTTCAATAATGTGAGGACGACCAGACGTTCCAATTGCACTGCCTCTGACGTTCAGTCTGCCTCAGCCATTGCAGATTCGCAACGAACCAATAATGCATGCAGCTTTCTATGATTTCTAAAGGTAGCTTCACTAGTAAAGATAATTCTTTGAAGACAGAACCTATTGCCTTGATGTTGCTTCAGATCCGAACGACAGAATTCCGTGAGTCTTCTGCAATTCAGCTGGTTAACCCGCCGGTGAAGTACCACATTAGAGGGATGGAAGCTGTTTGTGTTCAAAATCTGAACAATGCTGGGCTGACCTATTCCAGAGGCACTCACAGTTTCTCTGTAGCTAACATATGGATTATGAGCAACCGTTACCAGTACATCTGTTTCGTTTACTCCACACGCAGCAAACTTGTTGCTTACCCTCCGCGTAGTATCTCAATGGGCTACCACTGACAATTCTATGCTCATTCACTGACTTTTTATTCTCATTGGACACTGTTCGGATACGTTTGTGCGTTCTACTCAAATGTTGTCTTCGCGCTCCTTCAGGATTCTCCGCTAAGAAGTTGCTATAATAGTTTATCTTGGTTTGTGAATGGCGCGTTTCTTTTCAAACTATATAACATTCGACACTCGTGTTCGACACAAACAAAATGAGAGCTCAATCACCCTGACCATTAACTGCACGGCAGACAAGCGCAAATATTTTGTGATGATGAAAGGCTGTGTCTTATGCAGATACCTTTCAAGATATTTAAACATAAAAAGGAAACGCCTAGATAACTATGTGATGCTGGAGTAAAGCCCAGTTAAAATGTAAGTCAGTTACGGTAAAATGAAAAAGTATTCCCATAACTTCATAGCAACAGTAGGTCATCAGTGATAGTTTTTTTAATCTATCACAACAGACTTGTCTTCTAAACATCGAAGCTCACAAAATATCTTTTTTTGCTTAAAAGAAACTGCAGTTAAATTTCTTCGTTCACCAGTTTTCCTGAATATAAAAAAGAGCATTCATTAAAATAAAGTACGTAAATACACTATGTGATCAACAGTACCCGGACACCTCGCTGAAAATGACTTACTAGTTCGTGGCGCTCTCCATCGGTAATGCTGGAATTCAATATGGTGTTGGCCCACCCTTAACCATGATGACAGCTTCCACTTTCACAGGCATACGTTCAATCAGGTGCTGGAAGGTTTCTTGGGGAATGGCAGTCCGTTCTTCACGGAGTGCTGCACGGAGGAGAGGTATCGATATCGGTCGGTAAGGCCTGGAACGAAGTCGGCGTTCCAAGACATCCCAAACTGTGTTATAGGATTCAGGTCAGGACTCTGTGTAGGCCAGTCCATTACAGGGACGTTATTGTCGTGTAATCACTCCGCCACAGGTCGTGCATTATGAACAGGTGCTCGATCATGTTGGAAGATGCAATCGCCATCCCCACATTGCTCTTCAACAGTGGGAAGCAAGAAGGTGCTTAAAACATCAATGTAGGCCTATGCTGTGCTAGCGCCACGCAAAACAACAAGGGGTGCGAGCCCTCCCCCCTCCCTCATGAAAAACACGACCACACCACAACATCACCGACCGCCTCCGAATTTTACTGTTGGCACTACGCACGTTTGCAGATGACGTTCACCAGGAATTCGCCATACCTAAATCCCACCATCGGATCGCCACATTGTGTTCCGTGATTCGTCTTTCTAAACAACATTTTTCCGCTGTTCAATCGTCAAATGCTTATGCTCCTTACACCAAGCGAGGCGTCGTTTGGCGTTCACCGGCATGAAATGGAAATTTGTGGTAAGTTCTATGTGACCAAACTGCTGATGTCATCGGTCCCTAGGCTTACACACTACTTAATCTAACTTAAACTTACGCAAAGGACAACACACACACACACACACACACACACACACACACACACACACACACACTCACTCACTCACTCACACACACACACATACAAACACATGCCCATGGGAGGACTCGAACCACCGACGGGGGCAGCCGCGCGATTACTGGTGTGATGTGTGGCTTATCCGATCGACCATGAAATCCAAGTTGTTTCACCTCTCGCATGTCTGTCGTAGTACTTGCAGTGTACCCTAATGCAGTTTGTAATTCCTGTGTGATGGTCTGAATAGATGACTGCTTATTACACATTGCGACCCTCTTCAACTATCGGCGGTCTTTGTCAGTCAACAGACGAGATCGGCCTCTACGCTTTTGTGCTATACTTGTCCCTTCACGTTTCCACTCCACTTTCACATCGGAAACAGTGGACCTATGGACGTTTAGGAGTGCTGAGGTAGCTGATATGGAGTATCTGGCAGTAGGTGGCAGCACAATGCACGTAATATGAAAGACATATGTTTTTGAGGTTGTCCGGATACTTTTGATCACATAGTGTACATATCTCACATACAAAATATAAACAAATTCAATTCCTAAAAATGGTATAGGAGGATGTCAGTGCCAAACAATACGCTCAAAGGAGCATTTACCTACATCAGACAAAAATAGTGGGACCACCACTATGAACGAACGAAACCAAAAGCCGATGAACACACCGATTATATGAATACAGTTCCAGAATGTAAATGATTATAATAAAATAGTAATCTCTTCCATCCTATTCGGCGGCGTGACAAGACAGCAAAACATTAGCGGGCCGCGTAGGATTTGCCGCTGGGTCTGCCCCCTATTTTAAGTAACGTTCTAACGAATGGGGTCCGAGTTTTAAAGTTTTGTGTATTATCCAACATTTTCCCCCAGATTTTTGGGAAATAGTTTTAATGTGTTAACAGGGTGAATGGATCACCCAAGTTTCCCTCCTGCAGCGTAAGTGACAACATACCTATAGTGGGCATGTAGCAGACAGTCCTTTCCGAGGATGTGTCAAAGCTTTGCTGCTGTCATCCAAACCAGCGGTGGCGAGAAACTCGGCACGCAGGCGGCCCTTTGGCGCGTGGGCCACCCTCTCTCGTCTCAGTGCGCGTTTCCCCTACCACCACGCTATGCTATCAGCGGGAACAGCGGTGGAACTGCAGACGCACCGCTTAGATGGCTTAACAGTCGCATACTGAGCACAGACCGGCTTGCATGCGTCTCGGTTTCATATTTTGGCATATTAGGAAATTCGAAGAAATTAAGCTATGAATCGTGAAGAGCGGTATTGGCTTGGTTCAAATGGCTCTGAGCACTATGGGACTTAACATCTGTGGTCATCAGTCCCATAGAACTCAGAACTACTTAAAATTAACTAACCTAAGGACATCACACACATCCATGCCCGAGGCAGGATTCGAACCTGCGACCGTAGCGGTCGCTCGGTTCCAGACTGTAGCGCATAGAACCGCACGGCCACTCCGGCCGGCTAGAGCGGTATTACACAATCACTAACTGTTGGTACAAGCGCGTACAACTACAAAAATGAAAAAATTAAAATGAAGTTGAGTTTGCAACAGTATTACATCACTAACATTGTGTGAATCAATTAGTTCCACGTAAAATTCTTACAACATTTCAGCTTAGATACATAAAAAGATGCAAAAACAAATAGTCTTTATAGCATGTCCTTAGGGATGGAATAAATGACCATAACCGCATGTGAAAGAAAAAAAAATATTATATAGCACTTCTCTAGTGACAGTGGTATAGCTACAATTCTCAACGAAATATATCAGAAAAAAATTTTCATCATTAATTTTTTTTTGTTCAGTGAAGACGTAATAAAATTAATATCTGATATAAACCGTCGGCATACTGGCAGGCGCAGGCAGTTTATCAGATTGTCGTCATGTGACTGGATTATTTTAATTATTGAAAAATATCGTTCACCCACACACAAGTTGATCCAAACATAGATATCACTTTTGCAGTCTCATTATGGAGATGTGAAAACTCTTCCTGAGAAAAATCTTCGTAGAACTCCTGGACAGTTTTAATGTAATAGATTTTGTCTTTTTATTGGAAATTACATCACAGATCGATTAGTTCAATCTGAAAATGAATAGGGGCCCTTTCAATTGATACGGCAAATGGTCTTGAAAACTTTTTAAAAACGGTTGCGAGGTTGACGTGACCTGAAAAGGATTTGAAAACTGTTCCTGCATTTCTTCCAGCATCAAATTGAATTGTTCAAAATTCGCATTTCCTTTAACACCAGAGATCTAATGGAAATGGACGAAGTTCTTTCTCAGAAGTTGCCCCTTCCACAGCGCGACCTTCATTTTAAATGCATCTTCCCTTCCCAATGAATGAGGTACTAATTGCTTCTCATCTCGTAAGGTCTTATTGAGGGTACTCAAGTGTGCAGTCAAGTCAATGAAAAATGCGAAATCTGCAGGCCATTCGTGATTTCCTTTTTTCGTTATAAATCGAACAATAGCAGATCTAACTTGAAAATCTTTCCAATGTACGTCGGGGAAATAAATCACGTCACTGTTCTGTTCCTGCAGTTCCATCAAAATCAGGTTAAACTGACGATGTAATAACCCACGTGGCTTAGATAATTTACTATTCGAACCATCAGTTTCATGACATGCTCCATACTTGAAAATTTTGTACAAAGTGCTTCTTAATGTGCGAAACACTGACATCCGTACAAATCGTCTGTTGATAGTTGTAGTTTTTTGCGCAACAATGGTACGAGCCCATTTTGTGTCCTTCATAACGCTAACGCTCCATCGGCCGTAACTGAGACCAACACGTTCTACTAATTCGGCCAACGGCTGCAGTTGCCTCTTCAGCAAGTCGATCCCTCGCGTTGTGTAGTTCTTGACACCACGTCCGACGGTTCTTCGTCACATGCAAGCTGCTGTCGACTCCACGAACGTAAATCGCAAGTTGTGCCGTGTCCGAAATGTCGATCGACACATCTAAAGCAATCAATAATGCTGCGAACTTGCTGGGATTGTCACCTGTAGACACCCGCTATCTTGACAGCTATGCGGCGAGTTATTATTGGTTCGAAGGACTAATTTCGGAAAATTTCTGTAGCTCCAATAGGGTAACGAGTTCCCTGCCCCAACAGTGTGCTCTTAAATGAACTCGACATCCCTGAAAGGTTTAGTACATCTGTCAATTTTCAGCTTTATTTCGTATCTTGCTTTTGATACGAGGCCGCTACAGTTTCTTGCCGACTAAACATAAAGGAACAGTACAACGAACTGTAAACACATTAGATTTCTGCAAGTAAATACTTAGAAAATTGAAACAGCACAAACATGTTGATTTTCACATTGCGATTGGCTCACTGTGCAGCACTGCACCTCTTTAGGTCAGCTAACTTGTTTTCTCTTTCATTGTCAACAAAATCTTTAAATTCCTTCTGTATTGTGGTGTAATGCTGCTCTATAGAATATTTGCGGTGCCTGGCGATTATGCGACTGCATTATAGACACATCGAAAAATGTGCTATAGCTCTCACTCACATTTACATAGTCATAACAATACATCGCTAGACTGCCTCCTTTTGAGTATGCGTGCCATTGCAACAACCACTCTTCTCTTAGATTATCTTTAAAACACGAGGAACACACAGCGATGGCACTTCGAAAAATACCGCACCATATGCCAGAAGAAATCGCACCGCATCGCTGTACTACATGAGATGTCGCGCCGTACTGGGTACTTCCGTGAAGGACCGAACCGGCAGCGCGAAGTGGTCGCGTGGTTTGAGGCGCCATGTCACGGATTGCGCGGCCCCTCCCGCCGGAGGTTTGAGTCCT
Organism: Schistocerca serialis cubense; assembly: GCF_023864345.2. NCBI lineage: Eukaryota > Metazoa > Arthropoda > Insecta > Orthoptera > Acrididae > Schistocerca > Schistocerca serialis. Next base: position 1,031,342,569 of record NC_064638.1, read on the forward strand.
CCCTCGGGCATGGATGTGTGTGTTGTTCTTAGCATAGGTTAGTTTAAGTAGTGTGTAAGTCCAGGGGCCGATGGCCTCAGCAGTTTGGACCCTTAGGAACTCACACACATTTGGACCGAACCAAGCGGAGACAGACCGAGACTTGGCCCGCACGCGGCACGCACGTCGCGCACGCGTGCAGTTTGTCACGCCATGGCTGGCGCTGATCCAAACATTTACTTTCGTTAGGAACGCAGAGAAAACGTAATCAGTTACAGTTACAGAAAGATTAAATGCCGACCGCTGTGATCGAGCGGTTCTAGGCCCTTCAGTCCGGACCCACGCGGCTGCTACAGTCGCAGGTTCGAATCTTGCCAAGGGGATGAATGTGTGTGATGCCCTTAGATGAGTTAGGTTTAAGTAGTTTTAAGTCTAGGGGACTGATGACCTCTGATGTTAAGTCCCATAGTGCTTAAAGCAATTTTTTGGAAGATCAGATGAAATCAGCATTTACACAACTAAAGTCCAATAGTTGGAGATTCAACGCCTTGCACTAACTGATCACTAGGACACTTAGCTGCACAACCACAGAGTAATGAGTCCTTCGGAATCCAACCTTCTACAGCGTGGTCTTGTGTCTGTTGGCAATGGAGTTCAGGTTTTTGAAGCGTTACATGTTGTTCATTTTTCTGGACCATCGGGTGAGAGGTCTCATTTAATTCAAGACAGAGTAAAGCCTTGGCTAACACACGAAATACTTAAATTAACTGAAAACTTGTAAAAATACAGCAAATGGTGCAGGCAAAATGGAAAACAGACGACTAAAACTTGAGATTGACACATAGCGCAAAATGGCAAAGCAAGAATGGCTAGATGAGAAATGTATAGGTACAGAACCAAGCTTGACTTTAGGAGCGGTAGAGGTCTGTGGAAAGACTGGGGAAATGTTTTAAGAAAAGAGAAGCACCTCTATGAATACTGAGAGTGCGTACGACAAGCCAGTACTACACAAAGAAGGTCGAAAGAACATGTGGAAGGCTACACAAATGAAACGAACTTGAAGACAATATTACTGAAAGGGAACAGGAATCAGATGAAAAGTAGGTAGAAGATACGATAATGTGAAAACTATTTGACCTGCCAGTGAAAGACCTACGTCGAAATGAAGCAGCAGGAGTAGACGAGATTCCCACACAGTTATTGATACCCTTGGGATAATCAGCACTGAAAAAACTAGGTTTAGCGAAAGGTTTTGACAAAGTTGACCGGAATAGACTCTTTAAAATTTTGAAGGTAGAAGGAGTAAAATATAGGGAGCGAAAAGCTATCTGCATCTTATACAGAAAATAGACTGCAGTTATAAAGAGTCGAAGGACATGAAAGGAAAGCAGTAGTTGAGAAGGGAGTGAGACAGGTTTGTAGCCGATACAAGGTTATTTCATCTTCTACATAGAGAAAGTACTAAGGGAAACCAAGGAGAAATTCGCAAAGAGAATTTAAGTGTAGAGAGATGAAATAAAACCTCTTAGGTTTGCCGATAACAATGTAATTCTATCAGGAATGGGAAAGAATTTAGAAGATCATTTGAAGAGAATGGATAGCGTCCTGAGAATACGTTGTAAGATGAGTATCAATGAAACTAAGGCAAGGGCAACTGAGTAGTTGAATAAAATCAGACACTGCTGAGGGAATAAGATTATAAAATGACATGCGACAAGTAGTAGGTGAGTTCCGATGGCTGGCAACCAAATATCTGACGATGGTAGACGTAGTAAGGGTATAAAGTGCAGAGCAGTAATAGGGAGACAAGAATTTCTGAAAAAAGAGAAATTTGCTTCGTATCACTTCCTTGTCGCACTTGTGTCCTCTTCCTGTGGCTGTTGTATGCGTTGTAGCTGGCTGCCGGTATCTAGAGGGAGGGGGGGGGGGGGAGAAGGAGGCTTTCTCTAGCCTGGAGATGATGAGCCAGTCTTTCCCTAGTCCTAAATTTTTTGTGGTGGAGGCATGCTTTTGTAGTGAACATACGAAAAAATATTCTCCACTGAGCATTTGCACTTTCACGCCTGTGCGTAAAGTCTTTTGCCAGACAATGCTGTAACATTTCACGACATGACATGATGGAAGAAACGCTTAATGTACACATTTGTACAAGCACAGACAACGTCAATGTCACTTCACAATAAAAAAAACCGAAGTACATGGTGCAGTAACTGGAGCAATCAATGAGAACTATATACCGTAATTTCAAATGTAAGCTGGTAGGCAAAATGCAAAGTCATTTTGATTGACAAAGTTTTTTTAATTCTGTAACAAGAAAAATGGGTGCAAGTCCCCAGTAACTGTTTCTCTACGAGAACATTTCAAATACAGTGCGTGGGGGCTTAATTATATAGGGTGTTACAAAAAGGTACGGCCAAACTTTCAGGAAACATTCCTCACACACAAATAAAGAAAATATGTTATGTGGACATGTGTCCCGAAACGCTTAATTTCCATGTTAGAGCTCATTTTAGTTTCGTCAGTCACCTACGCTCACTGGAGCACGTTATCATGATTTCATACGGGATACTCTACCCGTGCTGCTAGAACATGTGCCTTTACAAATACGACACAACATGTGGTTCATGCACGATGGAGTTCCTGCACATTTCAGTCGAAGTGTTCGTACGCTTCTCAACAACAGATTCGGTGACCGATGGATTGGTAGAGGCGGACCAATTCCATGGCCTCCACGCTCTCCTGACCTCAACCCTCTTGAATTTCACTTATGGTGGCATTTGAAAGCTCTTGTCTACGCAACCCCGGTACCAAATGTAGAGACTCTTCGTGCTTGTATTGTGGACGGCTGTGATACAATACCCCATTCTCCAGGGCTGCATTAGCGCATCAGGGATTCCATGCGACGGAGGACATTTTGAACATTTCCTGTAACAAAGTATTTGAAGTCACGCTGGTACGTTCTGTTGTTCTGTTGCTGTGTGTTTCCATTCCATGATTAATGTGATTTGAAGAGAGGTAATAAAATGAGCTCTAACATGGAAAGTAAGCGTTTCCGGACACATGTCTACATAACATATTTTCTTTCTTTGTGTGTGAGGAATGTTTTCTGAAAGTTTGGCCGTACCTTTTTGTAACACCCTGTATAAATATGAAATGCAAATACTTTTAATTTTTAGTAGTTGTCTGTCCGATTACGAAGTCTCGTAAACGGTTGGCCCTGACTAGTTTTAGTACGCAATCTGACTGCATAGAATTACAACAAAGAATGAAAGAAAATTTCCGTTAACACAATTGATTAATTAAGTCCCCAGCAACTATAAAACGTACGAAACCAAAGCACAAGTGTAACTGTTCTGTGTGTGGAAGTGTGATTCAACGTACACGTCTGGCACGGTTCTTCTTCAATAAGACAAGAAATTTTAAATACCATTTATACTGCAGTAATTAAAAAAAATAGAAATACTATAATTGCGCAAGAAAACCAGAATTACACTCTAATACAAGAACACGAGCCAGATGCTTTGTTGACTGAACCTGTGACGAGGCACTGTTTAAGACATAATGAAAAAAAAAGGAATTTTTGTTACCTTCATATATATTGACGAAAGCACTCTGATCATTACAATATCTCCATTCGGACAACATCTGCTGTCTAGCCCATCAAACAACTGCATACAACATGGCCACAAATAGCGCAGCTATCTATATCCTCTCAGCAAGATCTGCACAAGCACTCACTACGACGACATCTCAACAACGACTTGACTCCTACCACTTCTCAACAAGCGCTGACTACTGCCACATCTCGACAAGCACTGCCAGTGGAGGCGGCGGAGTAAAACTCTTTGGCGCAATCTCTGGCGCTGTGGCTCAGTGTAGCCACCTTTCAACAGAAACGATAACGGTTAATGCACACTCGTTTTATACAAATTAATTCTGCGCTGAGCTACAAAGACAAGTTTGATTCAAATCACTAATATTCTAACAGTAAAAGTGTTCGAAGTGGTTACAGTACAATTTGACTATACCGTAATCGAGGCTGCAGTACTGTGGCAATACTGTACCGTAGCAGACATGCTGTGGCTGGTGCCGTCGCCTTTCAGTTCCCTATAAGAGCGAATACGTGCGCGCTCAGATATCTCGTATGTTTCGTAATGCTGCTATTGGCATCTTTCACTGTTGGTTACGCCAATTATTCATTACGACCAATATTTGCTATCACGTTTCAATATTCCATTAGTCACACTATTATCGGCCGGCCGAAGTGGCCGTGCGGTTAAAGGCGCTGCAGTCTGGAGCCGCAAGACTGCTACGGTCGCAGGTTCGAATCCTGCCTCGGGCATGGATGTTTGTGATGTCCTTAGGTTAGTTAGGTTTAACTAGTTCTAAGTTCTAGGGGACTAATGACCTCAGCAGTTGAGTCCCATAGTGCTCAGAGCCATTTGAACCATTTTGAACACTATTATCACCGTGGACTACGAATCGTTGACACCATCGGAAAGAATTAGCAATTTCAAACTACGACAGTGGCTGCACACCTTACGCCAATATATATGCTGTTCACAATATTTTTCATTCAGATATTACCTACATGATTCAACACTCTCATAATACAGTGTTATTACGTAGGAGGACAAAAATTAGAGTTTAAGTGCTTACAATTTATGTGTTTCACACATTTATAAGAACATCTAAAGATGGTTCTACAGAAAAGTGAAGAACTGTTTATGCATAGTAACATCGATTTCAGGCTAACTAAAGACGAAAAATATTATTTGTACACTCCTGGAAATGGAAAAAAGAACACATTGACACCGGTGTGTCAGACCCACCATACTTGCTGCGGACACTGCGAGAGGGCTGTACAAGCAATGATCACACGCACGGCACAGCGGACACACCAGGAACCGCGGTGTTGGCCGTCGAATGGCGCTAGCTGCGCAGCGTTTGTGCACCGCCGCCGTCAGTGTCAGCCAGTTTGCCGTGGCATACGGAGCTCCATCGCAGTCTTTAACACTGGTAGCATGCCGCGACAGCGTGGACGTGAACCGTATGAGCAGTTGACGGACTTTGAGCGAGGGCGTATAGTGGGCATGCGGGAGGCCGGGTGGACGTACCGCCGAATTGCTCAACACGTGGGGCGTGAGTTCTCCACAGTACATCGATGTTGTCGCCAGTGGTCGGCGGAAGGTGCACGTGCCCGTCGACCTGGGACCGGACCGCAGCGACGCACGGATGCACGCCAAGACCGTAGGATCCTACGCAGTGCCGTAGGGGACCGCACCGCCACTTCCCAGCAAATTAGGGACACTGTTGCTCCTGGGGTATCGGCGAGGACCATTCGCAACCGTCTCCATGAAGCTGGGCTACGGTCCCGCACACCGTTAGGCCGTCTTCCGCTCACGCCCCAACATCTTGCAGCCCGCCTCCAGTGGTGTCGCGACAGGCGTGAATGGAGGGACGAATGGAGACGTGTCGTCTTCAGCGATGAGAGTCGCTTCTGCCTTGGTGCCAATGATGGTCGTATGCGTGTTTGGCGCCGTGCAGGTGAGCGCCACAATCAGGACTGCATACGACCGAGACACACAGGGCCAACACCCGGCATCATGGTGTGGGGAGCGATCTCCTGCACTGGCCGTACACCACTGGTGATCGTCGAGGGGACACTGAATAGTGCACGGTACATCCAAACCGTCATCGAACCCATCGTTCTACCATTCCTAGACCGGCAAGGGAACTTGCTGTTCCAACAGGACAATGCACGTCCGCATGTATCCCGTGCCACCCAACGTGCTCTAGAAGGTGTAAGTCAACTACCCTGGCCAGCAAGATCTCCGGATCTGTCCCCCATTGAGCATGTTTGGGACTGGATGAAGCGTCGTCTCACGCTGTCTGCACGTCCAGCACGAACTCTGCTCCAACTGAGGCGCCAGGTGGAAATGGCATGGCAAGCCGTTCCACAGGACTACATCCAGCATCTCTACGATCGTCTCCATGGGAGAATAGCAGCCTGCATTGCTGCGAAAGGTGGATATACACTGTACTAGTGCCGACATTGTGCATGCTCTGTTGCCTGTGTCTATGTGCCTGTGGTTCTGTCAGTGTGATCATGTGATGTGTCTGACCGCAGGAATGTGTCAATAAAGTTTCCCCTTCCTGGGACAATGAATTCACGGTGTTCTTTTTTCCATTTCCAGGAGTGTAGAACCGTAGGATTAAAGAATGTAAGGAGTTTCTGTTGTGTCGTCTGAACAAGACGCAGCCAGGGCTGAAGCACCATAGCCGCAAAGACGCGAGCTGGTGCCAGTGCCATAGGGGCTCGCCACTTGTGCGAGTTCCACCTACGCCATGGGTGGCGCTGATATCGACTTCGCTTAGGCCGATTGCCGCAGAGTACAATCCGCCAATGACCGGACTACAACGGACAGAAGCCTACCTGAAAGATAGAGGAGCAGCTCTCGTCCACTTGGTAGTAGATCGTCGCCCAGGGCTATTTTAGACAGGGAACGTCGTTTAGTGAACTCTTAAAAGCGAACAGACAGTTGTTGGTAATTGTATTTGATGTGTACTGTAAAGTTGACCTACGATTATTTGCACATAGCCATTGAGGGCCTTTTTTGCGTTATATTACAAGCGGTGTTGCAGACTTCATTATTCAACAAGTCACACGGACAAGTAAGCCTTTTTTTAACTCATTTGTGTGACTTTGTTACTTATTTGTTGGAGTGTTGCACAACCTTCATTCTTCTGTTCTGTTACCTGACCCTGGGGCATAGCTGTGTAGCAGTGGCAGGAAGAAATTGTCTTAGCGATGTACTGCACTGCCGTTTCATGAACTCACGAACTTGGCCTACCGTAACATCAGTGGCAACTCGGCTTCCACAGTAGTAGCGACGAGTGGTGACGAGGGTTTAGAAAAGTTTCAAAAAGATTCATACGATTTCACAAGACAATATGTTCCTCACGAATGAATATAGAAGCTTGTAGTAAAATTTAGCATCGTAACATCGTAGTATAGTAACAAAATATTTACTTTAGCGGCAGTTCGTGCAGTAGCCAGTACTGTCCCCTGTTGCAGATAACTGTCTTTCTTGTTCATTAGCCAATGTACATCGAGTCGAGGTAGAGATAACACATAAACACAATGTATTGTGAGTTCTCTTCTTCAACGGATTATGGCTGTGCTGCATGATTTTCATCGAGAGTACAGTAGTGCACTTAATAAAGCTACTGTACAAGCATTCGAGAATGGCAGCAGCAGTTTTAAGCTACTGGTTGTTTACGTAAGGGAAATGCAAAGGTTTCTCCCGTGTGCTTGTTAGACGTGGAGTGCATTCGCCAGAGTTTGCTCGTATCCACTTAAGCCCCGCGAGGTAGCCGTGCGGTCTCAGGCGTCTTGACACGGTTCGCGCGGCTGTCATTGTTCGAGTCTTCCCTCGAGCATGGATGTGCGTGTTGTCCTTAGTGTAAGTTAGTTTAAGTTAGATTAAGTAGTGCATAAGCCTAGAGACCGATGACCTCAGCAGTAGCAGTTCAGTCCCATTGTATTGTATTGTATTGGATGTTAACCGGTGGCATAGAAACGACGGAGAGGCTCCGTCTCCGCCGCAGCTGCAGTGGTCCACAGCCCCACGACGACTACAGCAGTCCACTTCACCCCTCCGCCGCCCCACACCGAACTCAGGGTTATTGTGCGGTTCTGCCCCCGGTGGACCCCCCAGGGAACGTCTCACATCAGACGAGTGTAGCCCCTATGTTTGCGCGGTGTAATGGTGGTGTACGCGTACGTGGAGAACTTGTTTGCGCAGCAATCGCCGACATAATGTAGCTGAGGCGCAATAAGCGGAACGAGCGCGCATTCGCTGTGGCGGATGGACAACCGCCTAAAAACCATCCACAGACTGGCCGGCTCACCGGACCTCGATACAAGTCCGCCGGGCGGATTCGCGCCGGGGTCCAGGTGCTGCTTCCCGCCCGGAAAGCCGTGGGTTAGACAGCACGGCCAACCGGGCGTTCTTGGTCCCATAGTCCTTACCACCAATTTCCAAATTCTGTCCACTTAAGTCCACTTGACGTGCAAGCTAGGAGTTAGCCAGTCCTCAGGTACCTGTCTGGAGTGTTGCACGGCGTCGTTTTTGTTTCAAATCATATGGTACTCAATAAGCCCTCCGTTCTAGTGATAGCAGCGAGTGTAGCTGGTGGTAGATAACAATCTCCTTTCACATTTAGTGTGCAGTGATGAGGATACGGTTCATTAAAGTGGAAAAGTAAACCGCGATAGCTTAAGAATGTGGGGAACACTGCAGCCACATACCACCGTCGAGCAGGAGACTGACTCTGCAAAGCATCACGTGTTTTGCAGTGTTCCCCCAGAAGTATGAGTTCACGGAAAAGAGAGTTAGAGTAATCATACACCCGAATAACTATAACGAAGGAATTGTACTAATGGAAAGGGAAGTGTTACATGTGTCGTGCATGTACAGATTACAATTTCAGATAAAACGCTTTTTTCAAGTGAAGGAGCTGCACAAACTGAACAAATCATTAACGCGTTGGTCCACCTCTGGCCCTTATACAAGCAGTTATTCGGCTCGGAAACGCTCCGGACAGCGATGGTCTGGGGTGCAATTTCACTTTATAGCAGGACACCTCTGGTTTCCATCCACGGCATCCTTACAACACAGCGGGACGTCGACGCTATTCAACGCACTGTTTTGTTGCCCTCCATGGCAAGCAATCCTGGGACACAATTCCCACCCGCATACGGCGGGAGTTTCTACTGCTTGTCTTCGTGCTTGCCAAATCCTATCTTGACCAGCAAGGTCGCCGGATCTCTCCCCAATTTTGCATGGATACTCTGCAAATCACATTCAAGTACCTGGCAGAGAATTTTCACAATAATTCTCTATTATTCCAATCTCGTAAAGCGCGCAGAATTCCGTGCGAGCTCTGATTTCCCTTGTTTTATTATGTTGATAGTTTCTTCCTATATAGGTCGGCGTCGGTAAAATGTTTTCGGATTCGGAGGAAAAAACTGGTGATTGAATTTCGTGAGAAGATTCTCCTGCAACGAAAAACACCTTTGTTTTATTAATGTCCACCCCAAATCCTGTATCATTTCACTGACACTCTCTCCCTTATTTAGCGATAATAGAAAACGTGCTGCCCTTCTTTGAACTTTCTCGATGTTCTCCGTCAATCCTATCTGGTAAGGATCCCATGCCGCGCAGCAATATTCTAACAAAGGAAGGGCAACCGAAGTGTAGGCAGTCTCTTTAGTAGATCTGTTACATTTTCTAAGAGTCCTGTCAATAAAACGCAGCCTTTGATTAGCCGTCCCCACAACATATTCTGTGTGTTCCTTCCAATTTAAGTTGTTCTTAATTGTAATACCTAGGTATTTAGTTGAATTTACGGCCTTTAGATCTGACTGATTTATCGTGTAATCAAAGTTTAACGGATTCCTTTTAGCACTCATATGAATGACCTCACACTTTTCGTTATTGAGGGTCAATTGACAATTTGTGCACCATAGAGATATCTTTTCTAAATCGTTTTGAAATTTGATTTCGATCTTCTGATGACTTTATTAGTCGATAACCGACAGTGTCATCTGCAAACAACCTAAGACGGTTGCTCATATTCTCTCCTACATCATCAAAGAGCCTATAACACGCCAGAAACGCCAGAAATCACATCTGTTTTACTCGATGACTTTCCGTTAACTACTACCTTTCTGATAGGAAATCACGAATCCAGTCACATAACTGAGACGGTATTCCAGAAGCACGCAATTTCACTACAAGCCGCTGTGTCAAAAGCCTTCTGGAAATCTAGAAAAACGGAATCAATTTAAAATCCCTCGTCAATAGCACTCCTCACTTCAGGTGAGTAAAGAGCTAATTGTGTTTCACAAGAACGATGCTTCTAAATCCGTATTGACTGTGTGTCAGTAGACCGTTCTCTTCGAGGTAATTCATAATGTTTGAATACAATATACCGTATGTTCTCAAATCCTGCTGCATATCGACGTTAGTGATATGGGCCTGTAATTTACTGAACTGCTCCTACCACCTTTTTTGAATGTTAGTACTGTGACCTGTGCAACTCTTCAATCTTCAGGTACGGATCTTTCGTCGAGCGAAGAGCTGTATATGATTGTTAATTATAAAGCTATTGTATAAGCATACTTTGAAAGGAACCTAAGTGGTGTGCAGTCTGAACCGGAAGACTTGCTTCTATTAAGTGATTTAAGTTACTTCACTACTCCGAGGATATCTATTTTTGCGTTAGTCATATTGGCAACTGTTCTTGATTCGAATTCTAGAGGATTTACGTCGTCTTCTTTGGTGTAGGAATTTCGGAAGGCTGTGTTTGGAGCATTATGGGCAGGGCCCTCCACCTAGCTCGGGATCTTGACGATCTAACGCTCCATTTGGATAGAATTTGCCACGATATCCCTCCGGAGGGCAGGCAACAACTCTATCAATCAATGCTAAGCCAAATAAGGGCGAGAGGTGGAGCAACGCGTTATTGACTTGCTCGATTTGTAAAGCTCTTTCTCTTGAATCAAACATCTAATTTTACTGAAATTGTAATCATTTGTTCTTATGTATATTTTCATAGCATCTACAGATTTTCGTCCAGTTCGTATTATTCCTTCATGTTTTTTATCTTAGAGTGTATATGATAGGTATGCTTTTTTTTCCTCTGCTGTGAGAAAATTCCGAAAATTTCATTTTTCAATTGGTGGAGCCCACCTGGACTGGGGTCTGCTTGTAAGCACATTCCTTAACACTCAGCAGCCTCGACGGTCCATCATCTATGAGAGGGGTATGGCTCTCGAACTGCAGCAAGGCCATTTGACACGATGTTTTGTGGAAATCTATATGACACCCATACTAACAAATTTGAGTATACTGCGCTAGAGCATTACAACGGTAGTGAATGCAGTAACTACATTCAACTTCTTATCCAACTCATCCCATTCTCGGGGAGGCGCTAAACTCTAATGGCTAGTCTTCCCCTCGTCCTGCCTTAATAGGCAGATCATTTGTGACGTCAGATGTTCAGTGCCATTAAGTCTCTTAGGACGCGGCAGGTCTAGACACCAAAACTATCAAACAGTGTTGGAGACAGCAAAACATATTATTGCGGTACCTTGAGCTATCTTCATAAGACAGGATTGTTTACTGTGAACCGAAAAACTCGGTCACTAGTGAACTTCCACTGCCAACTGGGAAACATTTGAAATCGTTCGCTGTAAATATTATCCGTATGTTTACCACTACAGGACCAAGGCTATCATCTGTGAAATATTATTTCCCCTTGGAGGAGCTTACATACATGGACATGAGTCATGCTTGTGCTTATGTTTGTACGTGACATGTGTAATAAATCAGTTGAGCAATTCATTATAGCTAAGCAGTCTGCTGCGAGATATCTAAGAACAGAGGGCAGCAGTGGTCATCTTGATTCGTGAGCGCGTACTACGGAAGCCATCTGTGTGGACGCGTGGGAGTTTGCATTTACGTAAAAAGTAAGAAAAGTAAGTTTTAACGGATGGTGGCAATACTGCTTTTCCTATTGTGATATATAAGTCGCGCAGCCCTGTTCTGTTAACAAACGAGTACAGAATGCCCATGGAAATTTCAAAACCAAAAGTGGAAACATAATGCCGTGGAGGAAGAAGATGATTCACTATTGTTTTGTGTTCGGTTGTCGTAATTTGGATATCACACAATCAATCCGAGAGGATGCGACTATCTATGGAATGGTTCCACTTGTACTCACCTTGAAAAGAATCTCTTAAATTCAGACAACTAATTCTTAGCGCATGAAGAAGACTGTCACATACTCTTTTTTTCTCTCTTTAACATACACTGCCAAGGCTAATATCTCTCACATAAAAAGCTATGTGGACTTCATCGAAGTCTCTTTAATATGGCGTATCTGAAGAGCTTCCACAGCCCACATTAACTAATGGGCGGACATAGCGTTTAAGCTCAGGGTGATGCTATCTGGTAATACATGTAAGTCTGAATTTGTGACGTGCTATCGTACTAATGGTGTTAGTCGCACAAGTTTTTATTACAACCATGACGTTTGCACTCACGGTTACAGTGGCTAGGGACACATTTCAAACAACACGTTGCATTGTTCTAGAATCCTGCACTGCCCGCGAATTACATTCCAACAACCGCATTGTTTCCTCTCTGATCAACAATCCTGGCAAACAGACAAAACACCTTACCGTCTCTATAACTAAACCCAATCCGTACATTATCCCAACGTGACCGAGTGAGGTGGCGCAGTGGTTAGTACACTGAACTCGCATTCGGGAGGGCGACGGTTTAAACCTGCGTCGGCCATCCTGATTTTCCTAAATAGCTTCAGCCAAATGCCAGGATGATTCCTTTGAAAGGGCACGGCCGACTTCCTTCCCCATCCTTCCCTAATCCGATGCGACCGATGATCTCGCTGTTTGGCCGCCTCTTCCAAATCAACCAACCAACCAACCAGCTCAACGTAACTTTAACCTCTTCCCTCCCCCCCCCCCCCCTTTACCCAAGGCAATGAAATATGCTCCAGTACTTATCCGTCTTATCAGCTCATATAACACCCAACATCAGTGATTCACTCCTCTATCTCTTTCCCTCTTCCACTCCGTGTCCCATCCCACATCCCAGAGACGTTTGTATATCTGCCTATCTTCCACCCCCCAGCTCTACTACCCACTGTTTATACCCACATATACACTATCTGATAAAAAGTAATCGGACGCCTATTAGTGGACACTAACACGGGGTGTGTCCACGCTTCGTCTTTATGGCGGCTTGAACTCTGCTGGGGACACTTTCAATGCCCGCGTACCTGTGGAGGAATATTGGCACGCGCAGAAACGTTACTATGAGAATAAACGCATTGTGCCGTGTGCGCCTCTTACCGCGGTTTTGCAAGCGTGGCCCAATCTTGTACTGTCACGGCGGAGTCGGCTGTTGTACTCAGGGTCCACTTCATGGTTTAGGGGTTTCATGACGGATGGATTATATATCCCGTTACGTTGGTGCCCATTTTACATTATACGTAGTTTTATGACGGACGGGACACGTATCCAGCTACTTTCACATAATCTGATGATACAGGTGAAACGCGTAATTAACATTAAATAATTTCTCAACCGGTACTGCTTTTGTTCTGACACGATTAAAGAACGTATTTAAGACGAATACGAAGTGGTCGATATGTTACGAATGCAAAACACTCTAATGATCTGTCTCTTATTTTCTTGTTTTTTCGTCCATCGTGCACTCGAATCAGCCACAACTTATTTATCGGTTAACGAGCTATTAATATCAGAAGGGAATATAAGTGGAAGAGAAACTAAGTCTTTTCTGCAGGAGAAAATGCTGGTACCGAACTGTTAAAGGTTCAAGAGACGGGCGTCACATCACAAGCACTTATGTTGCAGTTGACGCATTTCACGATCGTACTTAGAAATTACAAACGCTTAATATCGGACTTTGTAGTTAATATCAATATTTCGCATAAGTCAGCATTTAATATTACTGTAAATACGTGAGTACTTCGTGAAGCAGCAGACTTTTCGTTACAGAGTAAGTTGTCAGATAGCTTGGTCAGTATCGCATAGTGGAAGACGTGGATCTAACGCAGCTAACGTATGCCACATGTCATTTTATGTTAATGGTTATTATTGAAAGTAATGTTCTGCACGTGTGCGTGATATATATATGCAATTTATACTCAATTTGAACAAACCTACCAACAAAAATAGTGACAATTATTTGGAGAAGAAGCTTGGAAATGAGTATTATGCTTTCGTATCGCCCAAATGATTGTACCTTCAATAACTAGGGTCTCGAAAACCTGTATACTTACAGTTTTCATTTAGTTTTTAAATCAGATACTATAATACAATAAGTTACTGTAAGTATACAGGTTTTCGAGACCCTATTTATTGAAGGTACAATCATCTGGGCGATAAGAAACCGTCATACTCATTGCCAAGCTTCTTCTCCAAATAATTGTCACTGTATTTTTGTTGGTTTCTTTGTTCAAATTGAGTGCACGTTGCAAAACACAAGCGCAACTTTGGAATCACTACTTCTGAACAGAGATTGAGCTTTCAATAGAAGAAAAATGCATAGAATACATATTCCTATTTTATGTGTTTCCTGATAGGCAGTAAGAGTTTAATGATATAAGTAAAACAGAAGCAAATATATCACCTCTTAATTACTTATTGTCTGTATGAGCTAATAAAAATCGCAGACCTAGGAAACAGGCTTTACAAGTCGATAATGTTCAGATGCATCACCTATGAGCGTTGTTGTGTTCTTCAGTCCAGAGACTAGTTTGATGCAGCTCTCCATGCTACTCTCTCCTGTGCAAGTTTCTTCATTTCAAAGTAACTACTGAACCCTACATCCTCCATAATCTACTTGGTGTATTCATCTCTTGGTCTCCCTCTATGATTTTTCCCTCCTCACTGTCCTCCAATACTAAATTGGCGATCCTTTGATGCCTTAGAACACGTCCTGCCAATCGATCCCTTCTTCTAGACAAGTTGTGCCACAAATTACTCTTCTCCCCAATACTGTTCAGTACCTCCTCATTAGTTATTCGATCTACCCATCTAATCTTCAGCATTCTTCTGTAGCACCACATTTCGAAAGTTTCTATTCTCTTCTTGTCTGAACTATTTATCGTCCACGTTTCACATCCTTATATAGCTACTTTCCATACAAATACTTTGAGAAAAAAATTCCTGACACTTAAATCTATACACAATGTTAACAAATTTCTCTTCTTCAGAAACACTTTTCTTGCCGGTCTACATTTTATATGCTCCCTAGTTCGACCATCATCAGTTATTTTGGTCCCCAAATAGCAAAACGTATCTACTACTTTAAGTGTCTCATTTCCTATTCTAATTCCCTCGGCATAACCTGATTTAATTAGACTACATTCCATTATCCTCGTTTTGCTTTTGTTGATGTTCATCTTATAGACTCCTTTCAAGACACTGGACATTCCGTTCAACTGCTCTTCCAGGTCCCTTGCTGCCTCTGACAGAATTACAATGTCGTCTGCAAACCTCAAAGTTTTTGTTTCCTTTCCTGCTTGCTCAATGTTTAGATTGAGTAACATCGGGCATAGTCTACAACCTTGTCTCACTCCCTTCTGAAACACTGCTTCCCTTTCACGCCCCTTGAGCGTAGACAATTATTAATTAACTTCTTGTAATAGGGGTCTATAGCTTCTATAAATTTTTTAAATGCCATCATTCTTGCTTTTAGCTATGACTCTTCTATTGGGCTATTGTGATTACGGCATTTGTGAATTTGCAAGCAACTAAAAGAACGTATAAATCATAAAGACTTGATGTCGTATTAAGACACAGAAATAGGCTGAAAATAACGTTCAAAATCCGCAAATATTAATTGGATGAATTCTTCTACCACTGTTTTTACCATCTACAGCTCCCTCTAGTACCATGTAAGCTCTTACTTGATGTATTGACACATGTCCTGTAAGTCGCGCGAATATAAAGGCTGTCGATTCGACTAAATATCTAGGGATTACAATTACAAACAACTTGAATTGGAACGACCACATATATCATGTTGCGGGTAAGGCGAGCCATATACTGCGTTTTATTGGCAGAACATTTACAAGATGCAACAAATCCACTAAAGAGATTGGCTACACTACGCCCTTTCGTCTTCTGGTAGAGTACTGCAGTGCGATGTGGGATCTTTATCAGGTGGGCATGACGGAGGGCATACTAAAAGTTCACGGAAGGACAGCTCGTTTTAGTATCACGAAACGGAGAGAGAGTGTTACTGATATAATACGCGAATTGGCGTTGCAGTCGTTAGAACAAAAGCGTTTTTCGTTGTGGCAACATCTTTTCATGAAATTTTAGTTACCAACTTTCTCTTCCGAATATGAAAATATTCTGTTGACGTCCACCTACGTAAGGAGAAATAATGATCGTAATAAAAAAAAGTGAAATCAGAGACGCACGGAAAAAATTATCACTTTTCCCCCGCCCTGTTTGAGAGTGGTATGGCGGAGAAATGGTGGTTCAATGAACCCTCAGCCAGGCACTTAAAGGTGAATTTCATAGTAGTCATGTAGGTGTGGAAGTAGATGTAGAGCCTGTCTTTTCTGCTTACCAATCTCTTTCACATATTTCTATCCTTGTCGGTTCTAGGGTGAACCTCGTTATTTATTATCAGTTCATGTAACTTACTATACTATTCTACAGCACCGTGCATCAGACGCAGTGGAGCCATTTAAATATTTTCACATTCCTTTGGATTTAAAATTGATCTGAAACAGCGCAGTTTCATAATTTAACTTTTCACTGGTTTTGCAATATTTGAAGGTGGTTTCCAGTGATCGAGTTTCAGTGCACATATATTAACTGTTTTGTGGGACTTGAGGCAGATGCTAACCTTAACTATTTTTCTGCAGTTAATATAGAAACTAGCGTACGATGGACTTGTGTGCTTGCTTTTGGAGTTGCTATTTAGGATAATGAATTTTAATTTCATGTTGCGATTAATAGTGAGAAACAGCGCTGACTTTGAGTGTTTGGTTTTGCGGACATCGTAATTAATGCCCTGTTAAAAGTGTTAAAAGAACTTTCTAGGTAAGTAGTCAATTTACGTTGCTCTTCTGTACGACAACAATTATTATCTACCTTTTTTGTCATTTGGTTCCGTAGCTCTGTAAGGCCACCAATCGCAAAAGTGTGAATTATTCGCAATAAGCATTTGTCGGATTGAATAGGTAATTATTTAAATTTGACGACGTCACTAACACCACGAGATTTATTTGTGCCATTTATGTAGACGCAAATTATTTCGCTAACCTGCCTAGTACATTTTACTGGTCTAAGGGTGCGGTCCTTAAGGGACGATTGGGCTTTTAAGCGCTGCCGCAAAATCGGCAGCTACGACACTGAAGCGATTTAACCTAATAGTGTAGATCGTATATCTCCCACAACAAGAGTCGTAATCGGATTTCATGAACACTTGACGCCTGTCTGCCTATTCGTCAAATTCTGTAAAACTCAAACAGGACAAACAGAAGTGTCTGGTTGTCAAGCCAGGTAGATCTAACGGAGACATTACTGTTTCCACTGATCTCATAATGTGGACCTGCTTTATAGAGCGTATGTTACTGAAGAACATGAGAACATTTGAGTGATAACACATTTATGCAGCTAACAACGGGACGTGACAGCGAACGCGCATTTGTGAAGGCTACTGACTATTTATAGAGATGACCTAATCTTATCTCAGTCTATTTGTCAGCACTCAATAAATCATACATCACTGTACGTTTTCACTGAACGCATTTCACAAACCGATAATTGCCCTCGGGTCACTGCAAATAACAGACTCGCGTTCTTAAGTGGGTATCTCTCAGCTGCCAGTGTTGACGCAAGGCGCTGCGGATAGCTCATGAAAACTCGGCTTCTTTATTTGCTATACGACAGCTGTCTCCTTCGGCTGTTCATGTGTTTTAAAGCAGGTCGCTCTACAAATACTTTATTTTGAGTCGTTTGACAAGAACAAAGAACACAAAGCAATTAACTGAAATCGTTAACGTAGGATGTACAAAAATATGTGTCAGAAACTTTAGGGATTTATTCATGACGTCAGAAGATTATGAAAAGTTGATATGAATATGGGTCCCTAAATCCGTCGTTAAGGAGGTGTAAAAGGATTTACCATTCCTACTTACTTACTTATTCACTCCATGGCAGTACAGTCCTCTGAGGACCTTGGCCTCCTAAATCACAGATTTCCAATCGTCTCGGTCTTCAGCACGCCTGCGCCAACTTCTCACTCCCATTACTCTTAGGTCGGCTTCCACATATTCCCGCCATCTCATACTCGGCCGTCCTCTCCTTCTTCTGCCACCAGGATGTCCCATCAACATCTTCTTCACAAGCCTTTCTTCTGTCATACGCTGGACGCGTCCTAAGGATTTACCATTCATGACACAAAAATGATAGATCTACCAAACACATTTACACGCATCAAAGGCTTTACTATTCATGGCACAAAAATGATACATCTACAAAACAAATTTACACGCTTGAAAGGATTTACTATTCATGGCAAAAAAATGGCACATTTAGGAAAAACATTTGCATTTACAGAAATTTCTCAGAGTCAGCACCTTCTCTTCCATGCATCCCCTGAGCCTGCGTCCCACACTTTGCTTTATGTTGTGGAGAGTTCCTGGTATGCTCCGTATTTGGTCAAATCCAATTTTGATAATCTCCCTCACGACATCGATGTTGGCCACAGGAGTTGAATACACCAAGAATTTTAAATGTTTCCGAAGGATAAATATAACAGATTCGAGTCTGACAATCGGGCAGGCCATACTATGAATTCCTCTCGGCCGAGCTGTTCTAGGCGCTTCAGCCCGGAACCGCGCTAATGCTACGGTAGCAGGTTCGAATTCTGCCTCGGGCATGGATGTGTGTGATGTCCTTAGGTTAGTTACGTTTAAGTAGTTCTAAGTCTAGGGGACTGATGGCCTCAGATGTTAAGTCCCATAGTGCTTAGAGCCATTTGAACCATTTGAATTCCTCTTGGCCAACCTACCTGTTTGGGAACTGGTTATCGACATACTGGCGATCTATCCGTGTAAAGTGAGGTACAACACCATCGTGTATGTAAACCACATTCGTTGGTTGACATCTAGAGGTACACCGCGAAGTAAATGAAGCATTTCACATCTGACAAGTAACCCCATGAGTGCGAAGTCGCAAAAGGCCATTGATGTTTGCCGTATTCGACGACCCACATATTGTATGGCATGCAACCACAATGTTGGCTGCTAATGGCAACAGGGGGCGGGGCTCGAGATATCCAATGGTGAGGCTTCGGAGCGTAGTTCAACTGCTTAGTCGACGAGTAACTCACGACATTGTTACAGTGCTAGTGGTACTGATACAAAGCATAGCAATGACAACGATAAACAAAGGAAACATTGCATTATGTCTAGAACAGTTGCCGAAGTTGACATTTCGTCAGAAACGAGCCCCAAGAATTTCGCAAAGTGAGAAAAAAGTGGCAGATGAAATATTGGCGCTTCTACGAGATGAGTCAGTGAAATGTTTGGTGTCGTATACGCTCTACTGTGAGGACAAGTGAAAATGATATTGGAACAGATGTCGTGCCATGTAATTCATCATCCTTGTCGGGCAGAGAGCCACAAATCCCGTCTCCAGTGAAAGGTAGTAAAGGACAATCGTTGTCCAATGAGTACATGGAAGATCCTTCACAGTGTATTAAGAAAAAGCGATTATGAACATATTTCGAGCAAGTCCGCAGCAATATGGCCGTGTAGTGCACCATAAAAACTACGGATATTCAAGGGAGGACAAGACACACCTGTTACAAAAACTAGTGTTTGCGCATTTCAAGAATGCTCGATACAAGTTCTAGGATGAGCATGGTAGTGATCTGCTACGTTATGCGCATCAAATTGCGCGCCACATACATTACAATTATTTCAAGGGAAGCAGTGGATTGTTGCATAACTTCAAACAGTGCCACAGAACTGGAAGACGTAAGGTAACAAAATGTTAAAGAAAGGGTCAATTTGATGATGCCCAGCAAACTGCTGAATCGGCAAGAAAATTTGTAGATGAGATACACAAACCTGTCCCATCGTTCAGTAAGGAATTTGTTTTTAACTCCGACCTATCGGAATCTGAAAAGGGAATGCATACAAACCAAGAGAGATGTATCAAGATCAACTAACATCAATGCCTTAACGCATTCGTATACAATTATGCCGACTATTAATCTGGATGGTAAATTGTCTGGAAAATTATCTATTGTGCTGTGAGAAGTTGGAAGTGCTCTGCCATCTACCATTCTTTCTCGCATTCGTGATCTTGCAACAGCAGTAGGGAATATTTACGTCACAGCAAGCAATCTGCAGCTCACTTCTCAAATGCGCCTGTCTCTCGCAAGCGTTAGAGGAGACCTGAAAACGTTCTCACATGAGATAAATGCCTCCCAGGGTATCGCTCGGCATAAAGTTGACATGCTGTGTCCGCATTCCCTTCCACTAGGCCGTACATGTAGTAAACATCTGTCATTTCAGACACTGAATAATCTTTGTGATGTGTTGTAGTGTAAGCTACCCTCATACAGAACAAACGACAATCAGACAAAACAAAACAAATACTTTGACCAACTGTAACATGAAAGTGAGTAAAAATTCACATTTGAGGTACATTACACAACCAGAAGTAACTATAGGAAATGCCTTTCGCAGCTTCCTAAAGAAAAATTTTTGACCCAAGTTCGTTTGAACTTTTGGTATTACAATGATGTCAAGAAAAATCCCTACCGCTTCTGGTATTTCTTTTTATACACCATGCATGTTACAGTTGATGGCCACAGCTCGAAAGTATTTGAAATGTCATCTTTGAGTATCCACAAGAGCTTATGATAAAATTATTGTTTATTAACTATCGGTTTCGATCATCTGATCTTCTGCAGATATAACAACAACAACTTATCTGGGATCATTCTTAGCGAGATGTCAAACAGAGTATCGCTGACAACCAACCCGGACAGTTTATATTTTGCATAGTGCCGCAACAAAAATGTTGCCATACTGGCTGTTGTTAATAATCTTGATACCTAAAGATGCTCAGATGATCAAAATCGGTAATTAATAAAGGTTTATCAGCAGCTCTTAGTAGAACTGAAGTAATGCTACATGAAATTAACAGAAAGGGAAAAAGTCATAGTCAGCATCATCATCAAGTAGCGATCACAAGCCTAGAATATTAAATGGTGCCTTAATAAGTAATTTTCTTCATTCCAGTCCACTTCTTCCTGCTGTATGTCACATTTAGTTTCACTCTGCTACTGCAGTTTTGGTTTTCAAGAGACTCACATGTTCCATGACATTCTGTCTTTTGCAGTTCTGGCATTGTTGCCACTTGACCAACCCAATGAAGCCACTTGCTTATCACAATGATTGTAATCTTATCTTACACTACAATCACCTCCTTCTCACGTTATAGAATTTGTTGAGTAAATAGTCTTTTTTAAAAAAATATAGAAAGGGCTAGCAATACTCTTAATGATAGGTTGGAAGAGATTGTTGTTTTCAAGAATATTTGGTTGTTTGGGTTCTGGAGTTTATATCATGCATTCTCTTAGTTATATGTGAAGAATAACTACATTTTAAGGGCTACATGATTTGCACATTAAATTTGTTAATATAATCATTTCTTTTAAACTCATATACTAGTTCTCAAAAATTTGTAAAATTTGTTTTTAATAACATGGTTGCATTATAACTAGCTTCTTGCTTTTAGCAGCATTTATATCACATCACGTCTTTTTAATTTATAGTTAATACTTTTCAGTGTAAAATGATCTGCTCCTACATTGTAACTGTCTTTGTTGTTATTCTTTACTTCCTCTGAAATTACTTTAATGATTTTGGAAGTAAATTCGTTTTGATTTATAACGAGGAGTTGCCCTATGTCTAGAAGAAGATTCCGTTTTTAACTGTAAGATTTTTATCACACTACTCTGTGGCTTCAAAGGTATATTGCATTTTAATTCTTTATTTAGAATATTATGTTCTTAAAATGCCTGGGCTAGCAGGACAGAGCGGATTAGGTTGTGGAAATGGGCCAAAATGAGTTCCTGTCAATTGCATCCAACATATAACTTTATTTGTCGACACACAATATTACACAAGAATGCAGAACGCTCAAAACTTTAATCGACCTCCTTGATTAACTTTAGATCGGCTGAAGGCCACACTCAAAATCCAAGACGTAAGGCCTAAGTAAGAATTTGACATAGAAGGTTCTTCTGGAGGTGTCACCCAAAAATATTTTCTAAATCTCAATCTAAGCAGGCTGAAGGCCTTAGCACTTTAATTTTAATGGAACTCGGCTGGAGGCCGCATGTTAAGCAATAAGAAGTCTTCCAATCCAGAAGGCCTTATCTTAAAAGAATTGAAGCAAATTCAACTGAAGGCCCCATACAAAACATCACAATCGTATGCCTTAAGGCAAACAGGATATATAAAAACTCGGCTGACGGCCATACATCAACCAAATAACTTAAACTCAAACGGGGAAGGTACTGTGTAACAGACACGGAACGGCGCTCAGAAGTTCCAAGGGTCGGCCCGGAATTGTAACACTAACGCCAATTTAGGCGAGACAGGCAGCCTGACCAACAATCTCTTAATCGGAAGATAACTCAACCGAGAGACAGCCGACTGACCAACCAACCAACTCAGTTCCGCTCCGCACAACCAGCAAAACGACCACAAGGTTTCAATACAACGACACACACAATATTGGCGCCCACAACGACCAACAACACCTTAGCTGTCGAACTACACGCCTTACTGGACAGCAACAACACGACGAGGAAAATACACTGCCTAAAATTGCGTCAACGACCAGGGCAGGTAACCGAAACGTCAAAGGCTACAAGGCAGAAGGTACCGGTGGTGAACTTCAATAACACGGAATAAATTAAATTAAATTCCACACGAAGATGGCTGGAATCTTAGCCAACTTACACACGTTGTTGCTCGCAGGAATGTACCAAAAACGACAACCAGGATCAGACTAAGAAATGTAAACAGTTGAGGCTCGATAGTAAGTTAAGTGAGGACTCAACTTTCATGTCCAAAATCGGTATGCGACGAACTTTGTAGCACTCGCAAGCAGCAAGTCACATTCCAACCCCACGTGCACGCCGCCAGCGGCTCCAGCCCGACTCCAAGAGAGAAGGCTTGCTTGCTGCTCCACGCCAATCGGCCGAAAAGACTGCTGGTCCGTCTGCGACTGCTGCTCCGTCGCAACTGCACTGCTGGTGCGTCTCCCACTCACTGACTTCCTTCGGACAGACGACGTCCTGGAGACACTGGCTCGGACCCAACCATGCATAGGGAACACAATCGACATCTCTGCACAGGAAGAAACTGCCCCAAATACACGTCGTCGATGAGACGACCGACCGAACGACCAATCAACGGTCGTCCCCACTGATACTGGCTGTGCGGACCTCACTGGGGCTCCGTGCCCGACTGCATTGTTGCTGCGCCCCGAACGCCGTGCTGGTCCTTCTCCTACTGACCGCCAGACACACGACGATCAGGAAATACTATCGGTCGCTCCAGAGATGGCACGACAGTGCACTTATCTTTACGCGCTGCTGCTGCCGCTCACGGGCAAGTAAGGCAGGAAGTTAGTGACGCCACTAAATGGAATAAGAAAACGAGGTGGCAGTACCGTAATAGAAGATGACAAACAATAAATGGCATGAACATGAGCTGTGCACGGCTCAATTCTGTTTTTGGGAACTGAATATCTGCCAGAGGTACAGAAGATGCAATTGCTAATGTGCATTCACAGCTAAATAATATGCATTGTCAAATCTAAATCACAAGTGAAGTCGAAGCAAGTAGCTGTATTAACATTTAGGTATTAAAATAAGCATTCAGTGCACAAATCTGTGATTTTTTGGGATACAAATAGTAAAACCACATCTACAGGGTCCTACTGAAACGTAATGCCTCCGATTTTTTTTATTGTTTTCAATATCAGTAATATACGTCATGCATCTTACTTGGTCGACTTCCCGCCATCTCTGATGCAAGTTAACAACCTGCTGTAGCTAGAGAGCTCCAAATCGTAGCGCGTAACATGGCAATGTGTAATATAACTATGTGTATGAGAAATAGCATTTCGCTCTCCTTCATGACAACTGTGCCAGAACACACGCGTACACTGCAACGTCTGCAACAATCCGACACCTTGCGTTCATTGTTGTCGATCACCCTACATAACGTCCCGACTTAGCCCTATACCATTTTCATCTGTTTCCAAAACTTAAAGAACACCTTCGAGGACTTCTCTTTGAGAGTGATGAAGCGGTGCAAACAGAGATGAGTTCGTGGCTCGCTCAGCAAAGGCAAACATTCTGCCATGATAGTATCAACAAACTGTTCTCTCGTTGGGAGAAATGTGTTCGTCGCCACGGTGACTATCTTGGGAAATAAATATGTCGATATGACGAATAATGATGTACACCTTATTGTTTGTGACGGAGGATACTTCCTTGTGTATCACCGATGAACTCCCGAACGGATCATGGGAAGAACGGTTGTTCTGGCTGTGCGTATTAATCGGTAACAGTATGTGCCACACAATAATACATAAAGGAGCATTCTTTCCCGCACAAAATTAGCCACCAACGAAACTCTCCAGGGAAAAAAACGGTAAATAAAAAGACTAATTTCGCAATTCTGCCCTATTACGTATTACGGTAACCATTCGAAAAACGTAGCCCAAATTTTTAAAGAGATGAAAATCAAAATTGGCTTACATTTAGAATACTGTAATAAGAGTATTACATGACAGACCGCCTGGAGAACGGAACCATAAAATGAATCAGTAACAGAGAAAACTAGATGTGATGATTGTGACTTGGTGTACATAGGACTAACCAGAGGCAACTTTCGTATTTATTTGAAAGAATACCCGAAATTTAACGACATTGCATGCGCTGTGTATCTCATAAACACAAACATACGTCCTGAAAAATTAACAATAATTTCTAAAGCCCTCATAATGCAAATAACGGGAAGGAAATCATAATCAAGAAGAGAATGAGATTTTTAATTATTTTAAAAATTAACCGAGGACACTAATCAACGAACAAACTGGACAACAAAGTGGAAGGTATTTCGATAATTTTACTCACATTCTGCTTACGGCTAATCAAAACGAAAACAGCAGTTCGATCAGTTCAAGGTTCAAGTGGCTCTGAGCACTATGGGACTTAACATCTGTGGTCATCAGTCCCCTAGAACTTAGAACTACTTAAACCTAACTAACCTAAGGACATCACACACATCCATGCCCAAGGCAGGATTCGAACCTGCGACCGTAGCGTTCACGCGGTTCCAGACTGTAGCGCCTAGAACCGCACGGCCACAACGTTCGATCAGTAGTTTCCACACTGACCGCTGGGATTATTTATACTGTCACTAAATGAACTTCTAAATTTTGGTTTCCATTGTTTTATATCATATCTTTTTAATTTTTTTATTTTTGCGAATTTCTTGGAATATACGCGTTAATACCCGTCCATAGATCTCTAAAATTTGTAGTCCATTCCCATTGTTATTCTTGTTCCCGCCTTATGTACACCGTCTCTTTGTCAGTCCGTCAAGAAAAGTACAACTTGTAAACAAGAACGAAGTATATTATGAGAATTCATTGCCATTTCTGTATGTATAGCACTTTTTCTAAGTAACTATCTTTTCGTTAATTTAAGTTCACGCCACTGCATTCCCGTTTTTGCAGCGGTAATGAAGACTTTTTGACTATCCATCCATCTATACTACGCAAGCAGCAAACGCAATATGGATTCAAAGAGTTGTTATTCGAATCGTATCAGTGATTATCTGACCATAAAAAAATTTGCATAACCATTGCAAATAGATTTAATCAGGCCATTGCTCCAATATCTAAACTAAAACCACTCTCCGAAACTTAACAGAACACCTCAGTATTACCATTTTCACAAAAGAAACAGGATATTATTTGTTGATTATGAAGAGGTTCAATTCACAGTTTGAAATTATACATTTATTTGCTTGAATTATTTTAAGAACTTATCCATAACTATAATTAATTAAAAATAATCTCTTTCATTCCAAGATCCTCCCTGTAGTGACAAACTCAATGCAAACTAATAATGCTAAATGTAGGAGTTATTGGATTCTCGCGGAAACCAAAAGTAATCGTGACCACGTGGGGTTTCAAATGGCATATTATAACTGAAACAAAGACAGTTAACTGGAAAAATAATTCAGAAAATGCATAACGTTAATGCAGAGTAAAGTAGGTGTAGCATAGCTGTAACTGACTTGGCTCATTATATACTGATACTCTTTGCCTATGGGACACGTGGTATCTCAGTTCTTGAAACCCATAAAATAATTCCATATTAAATTCAATAATTCAACTCCCTTAGCCGCGACATACCATATCTTTTGAAATGCAAACGAAGCCAGCGGTTTGTGGAGCGATGCAGTATTTACTTCAGCGGCAATCTTAGATGTTCAGATCTAATCATCTAGGTGGTGGTAGGAAGAGAGGCTTTGTACTCTACCGTACGAAGAACGAACTGTCCTCCACCTTCTTTTTAACCGTACCTCACAATGTCCAAGACGATAAATGAGTGAGTGTCAGCCGACGAAAATTTCGGCTGAAATGTTAGCTTTCTGAGGGTGGCAACTAAGAAAACGATTATATCACTGGCCTCAGATCACCAGACGTGAAACAGCCTCCAACGTCGCGAAATATTGCAAACTGCAGTGCGCAACTGTAATAGCCAGAAGTCTGGGGAAATTACTTTCAGAGAAAAACAGCTAAACACGATGAGGTGGCCACTCTATACGTGTCTTAAGCTGAGAAATTGACTGTGCCTTAAAAAGCAGAAAATAACTGTGGAACGAAGAAGAAATCTAAATAAATACAGCCTTCTCGAGAAAATGCTACATTATTTCTGCCCATATTCATCTTGGTCACAGGTCTCACATATCGCACCCTTTCCAGTCTGAATTCTCTTGATACTGCCATGTTTCTGCTCTGTTCATCCCTAGGTCTTCTTTCAGAGTCCAATAAATTCTTCAAATTTTTTCTATTGCCTTTCTGTACATATTCTACAACGCCATCGTAACCTGCGTTTACTTACTCTCTGCCTCCACCTTCCCCCACCTCTACCAGATAAGAGATTTCGCTTTATCTTTGTTTAGAAATCTGTATTTCTATCCGGCGAAGTTCTAGAATGTAATTGGTGGAATGATAATTGTATAGACGTTTATGTTTCTTAGTAAGTGTCATCTGAAGAACAGTAAAAGATGTCATGCTGTTGGTGGAATGATAATTGTATAGATGTTTATGTTTCTTAGTAAGTGTCATCTGAAGAACAGTAAAAGACATCATGCAGTTTCAACACGATTTTGAAAATTTTTAACAAATTTAACCGTGCAGTTTAGTATCTAGAAAATTTAGTTTTTATTCATTGTTTATTTATCTGAATAACTTTAGATATTACCGTGGGTTTGTTTGCAAATAGCTTTTCTGCTACGAGTCACGATTTTTATTTGTTTATGTTTTACACAGTGCGTTTCGGAAAATGAACCCTACTTTCAAGTACGTTTTTTCTGTTTGCTATGCCATTTTTTCGTGATGTTCTTGATGTGTGAGGTTCTACTTTGTACTGCTACACATAAGAAACGTTCAACTTTTAATTAACGTTTATGTTTAACATGGGTAACACTCTGCACGAATGGACCGTAAGAAACCTGTAAACACAAGTTCTTCCCAGTTTCGCCACAAACTATTTATAAAGGTCGACAATCAACTAAAAATTACGCGTTTTTATATACTGCAATAAAGTCTACAGAACAAAGCAGAACCTCAGACACCAAAAAACATTATTAAAAAAAATGACATAGTACACAGAAAATAAAGCGCACTTGAAAATGAGAATCATACCACGACACGTGTCGTGTAAATTGTAAATAAAAATAAATAAAACTAAAATAAAATCGTGATTGGCAGCAGAAAACTTACTTATAAACAAACCCACTATTTTCACAGTCGCAGGCTTTCGCAAACCATTTCCGATGGATCAAATCAGATAGCACTGTAAATTTTAGTATGTGAGATGTCTCAAGCGTCTGACTTTGTTGCTTGTGCACATTATCTTCAGTGTAGAGCCTGTCGTCAGATCTAGCCACAAGTTTTGAATTAGACAGTGTGTTCTCAATTTCTGTGAATGAAAACTTTGACAACTGAACATTAATCATTATTCTGACTCTTCGGACGATACGAATAAAGCTTAAAACAATTGGTTGATCTCAAGTAATCAGTATTTGTCAGCCCTTTCCCATATTTTTGAATCCAAAACCATTCATACGTTTCGCAGTATTCTGGTATACTGCTAACTAGCTGCTTTTTGCGCCCATCAACATAATTTAACCGCGAATTTGCTCGTCCGAGTAGGACGTAATGCGAAATTTCTCTCACTAAGAAGAGAAGAGAATGTGCCACGTACACGTAACAAATGAGCCGTGTATCCTCTGAAAAACGCAAAAGGAAGGGCACGCGTTCCGCTACTAGAAAGATAATTACGAGAAGCCCAATACATCATTATCTCTTCCAGCAATGACTCAGAGTACGCAAGACCCTACATCGAAAGTGGAAAATTCTGCAGTAAGAAAATCTTGTAGGCTTTTAACAAACGAAGCGTAGTCTCCAGATAAACATCCCAGTTCCTTGGCAAAAATTTTAAGAAGAGTTTTATGCAATGTATTTTCTTGTGGTAAATAAGCGTTAAACCGATAGCTGGCTTACGAGTGGGAAATTCCTGTGGCGTGCGGCGACTATTTGCTCACAATTACAGAAACGCAACGGGGCTAGATAATCAGTATTTCATATTTTAAATCTTTTTTCTTTTTAAAGCAGTGAATAGCTATCACCCACCAACAAAACAAACGAAGTTTTCACAGTAAACAAACAACATTTCACATAAAATACGCAATTCGTTTAGAGCAACAGTACTCAGTCTTTCACCCAACTGGTGGCCGGGGGGGATTTACTCGGACGTAGTGCAACAGAGTGTTGAACTAGACTATTAACTTCTAATCTTATAATCTTATGCTACACAGTCTCCAAGTGTAATAAATGGCACCTTGTACGACCGAGTTATGCAAGGACAAATATTTTTGAAGTCTGTTGCCTACAGTACCTAACAACCTCAAAATAGAGCGCTTGTGTGATGAAAGCAATAATTTACCGCCCTATACCTCGAAGAATAGCATCTCACCTGGATTATTGAAATTTCTTTTAAAAAGCACGGCACACATGTGCAGTGTAGACCCTGAGCAAAATACAGTTTAAGTAAAAGAAACCAGTATTAAATATTCATACAGGGGGCAAAGCACATGTGGTATAACTTGTGAACAAAGGAAAGGTGTGAGATAATGAATTCACGAAGCCAAAATGTATGAAAAATATCATTTAATCCATGAACAGGTGTGACAGATGTGATATAAAGTTTAACCGTTGTGACTGCGAACAAATCCGAAATCAGAACATCTAATGTCATTCCCAAAAATTGTGGTACAAAATGAGAAAAACATCGTAAAAACTTTTAGAAATATGCTTTCGAGTGAGAGATTCTGCTTGTAAATCTCTGAAATTTACTGATGCTTAATTCAGAGACGGATATTAGTGACCACGTGTTTTGAAGCAAACGGAAACGACAACAAAGACGCAGCATTAAGAACGGCAAACACACATGCGAAAGATAATGGGGAAATGACACGATTTTAAGCCGCTTCCTTCCTGTGTGGTTCCCACAGCTGTCACCACATACCACATTCCACATATTTGTTCCTACCCGTTTCTATCTTTCCATGATTCCTCTTGTTCTTTTGTTTCCCTGTTTTTCACGGTCTCCTTTGTCGCGTCTAACGAGGTAACCTTCGATCTTCCTGTACATCAAGGTCTTCTTCGGCAAGCACTCATCTATCATTCGCATTGTATGTTTATACCAGGCGAGCTGCCTCTCCTCTGTTCCATCTTTGATGATATCTTGAGTCTAGATTATCTCCCTAATCGTATTTCTTATGTGGCATCGACGAGATAATCTACGCGATCTTCTGAGATAGTCCATTAGCGCAACTCTCAGTTTTTTTTTTGTTTTTTCCCAATTACGCATTTTGTCTTCCGATTGAATGCTACCCAAATATTTATATTTTTGTTGGATATACGTTCCACTTTTTGTGCAAAACACTGTTTTCTTGTTTCCCAAACGCAACACGTTTCGGCACCTCTGAAATGAGGCCTAAGACAGTTTTTGTTCTTACCTTGATTTTACGTTATACGGACCATCTGTATGGTGTCCTGCACTGGCAGCTTGTCATCTGCAAACCAAACGATGTAAATGTGAATTTCATCAGCGAGTTAACACATCCCTTGATTTCTAAAACGTGATTTTGGTGTGGCAAAATATTTTGCGTATATGTTTGTTGTTACTCACTTTTGTTTTCTTTTGTAAATTTTGTGCGTTTGTTGATGTGCTGGCCATGTGCTGTTATGCTACCTACATTTTCCCACCGCACTTATTGAATTCTTCTAATAATTCTCTTAGCATAAAGCAGAATCATCCTCTTTATTGCCCACCACTATTTGATAATCTGCAAAGAACAAGATCCTTTGCTATCTGAATGCCCATTCCTACACTTTTCCTACACCACAGGTCTAAGGCTTTCTGAATGTACAGTTCGAACAATGTGGGAGACAAGGAGCATGGTTTATTCAATCCTTTTGTAATTTTGGAAGGCTGTGACGAAATTTTAGTACCCATTTTGATTGCACGCTCTGCAAACTTGTTTAGGTTGCATATACTTCTAACATATGCTAAAAAGGTTATGTTTCGGTAATTATATAATATTTAAATACTAATTAACAGTAGTTGTATCTATAAACATTTTATGATTGTCTGTTTGCGTAATATATATAACAATGTCTGACTCGTAATTCACACAGTGGTACATATTATGAAGTTTGTAGAACAGTTTCAGTTGCCTGATGCGCGAACACATATCATTCAGCTGACACATTGCTAGGCAAAATGGTCAGCATTCATTTGGGTGTTCATACTTTGATATTATGTCCCACTGTGTTAAACTGTTTCTGTTACTAAAAGTCTGAGTTATCCCCCCTCCCCCCCCCCCCCTCATCGAAAAAAAGATGAAAGAGGGTGAATTCATTAAATGTCATTGACTTATTTAAGTTAACAGTAAAATTGAGTGTCGTAACTGCTCCAGGTACGCACAATTTAAAAGCTTAAGGAAGGTGAAAGGTCATACTACAACCTTGAAGAATCAGTGGTTCTGAAAACTATAGTGATCACGAGTTGTCATTTTCACTAATCAAACACCTGGACCCCAACACGATTACGTAAAAAGTGCAGGAGTCCAATGCACTTATGACAGAAGACAATTTCCTCTACCATAAACAAACTTTATTTTCAAATCAGTAGGTCCAAATTTCTTCATTAATGATGCGTGCTATTTTCCAATAGGTCTTCCGCAGTGAATATTTGCTAGTTTAGAGGTGTTACAATGCACTTTTTTGTTGATTACAAATGGGTCTATGATCACGCTTGATAGCTTTGCCAATTGTCCCAAAGGCTTCCTGGGGCTGCATGCGATTTCTAACCAATACCTGGTCTCCCTCTTCAGAATTTCTTATCCTTAACTGACTGTTGTGTCTATTAATTTGGGCTGTTGCTCTAGTCCTTCTGTTTCTTAATGTCTTAGTTATCGTTTTGTCATGCTTTTGTCTTTTGATTTCCTTTGGAAACTCCATCTGTAATCTAATACGTTCTTCTGGGACTTCCCAAAATAACAACTGTCTTGGAATATACAGTGTTACCATGGTGTGCTTCACCAAGCATCATTTGCAGATCTTTAATGTGGTTAACCCATGTTCTTTACTTATTACCACAATATATTGGTAAATGTCAGGCAATTTTGCATATCACCTTTGCTTCTAAGTTCGCTTGTGGGTGGTATTTTGATGTAAAAATTGGTTTTATGTTACACCTTTGTAACATAGATTTCCTTGTGATAGAGTTGAATTGTCATCCATTATCAGTAGAAATGTTTAGGATATCCAGATAAACAGATCAAGGATAAAGCTTTTCTTCTTATGATGTGACCCCTATGTTGGTGGCTGTCCTCAGCAGAAACAGCAACACATATTTGGAAAACAGTTCTATGACTACTACTAGATGTGAAAAAATCCTTACTGGCCTTGGTGTAGGCCCAAAAATGGGTAGCCAAGTGAGACAATCAGCTACAAAATTGTTCTTTCTAGGAATGTGTTGGATTACAATTTCTAAGTATTGTAAAAGCAATGCCCAATGTGATAATCTCCCATGGGACAATTTAGCTGGCATTAGATACTGTAAGGCCTTGTGGTCTGAATAAACATATATCTTTCACACAAACATATTTACAGAATTTTTGAAATGCCCAAAGAGTTGCTAATGCCCCTTCTTCTGGTACAATTTACTTTCTCTCGTATGACGAAAGGATCCTACTTGTGAATACATTCATGTAATATTCCTGAATCCTGTCGACATTTTCTTACTGAAAAAGTTCGAAATCCAGACCGTAACACGAACTATCAGCTGAAATATAGACGTTTAACTGGAACATTTATTAATGATGTTTCGATTCTTTCAAAATTAATTTGAAATTTAAGAGACCAACTCCACATATATATATTTTTTAACTAATCTCCCCAGATTCTCTGACTGCAGTATGTCATTAGACATAAACTTTCTATAAAAACTTGTTAAACCAAAAAGTGATTTGGGCAGTTTTTTATTTATGATTACTGGGAATAATTGCAAAGCCATTACTTTCTCAGGATTAGGCCTTAATCCAGCACGGCTATGATATGACCCAGGAAATGAATTTCAACTTGACAGAAACTCGACTTTCTCAAATTAATAATCACACCCACTTTGGGAAAAATGGCCTACTATTAAACTAAGGCCTTATATGTAATGATACATCTGGAGCAGCTATCATTTATCATTGTAAATTATAAGAAAATTAAGCAGTTCTGCTCTCATAATTAGTCCTAGAACATAATTCAAGGTGCAAATAAATGCACTGTTACAATTTTTCACACCAAATGGTAGCCTCTTATACTGAGATGGTTTTCCCTCAATGAAAACTGCAGTATACTTCTGACACTGTGGATGTAACACTTTTTAGCAATAGGTTGCACTGAGATCAAGAGTTGTGAAGACTTCTTGCATTGTGAAAGCCAGCAATTAGGTCATCAGTTGCCAAAGGCTTTATCTCTTTCTGACATTATCAACTTATTTAACGCTCTTGCATCAAAAACCAGTCTAACCCTCCTGTGTTTCTTAACTATGGGATAGTTTGGGTTACTATAAGAACTAGAACTAGATTGAACAATGCGTTTATAGTTAGCCCTGATATGGCGTGGAAACCTAATTCAATCTCTAAATAGATCTGTTTATTAACGATACAATTTCTTCCAGTCAGAGCACATCCTGCTTTGAGGCCATGTACTGCGAAACCTTCCACTTTACATTGCGATTGTAACAACTGAGACAAGTTAACACACACTACTGACAGGTCGCTTCCCATGTCGGTAAGACATCATAGCAACTAACTCCTGACTGGATGGTGGAATATGCTCCTTAATTATATCGCAGCTGGTATCATCTTTAATTTTCAACCCTTCCGCCCATCAGACATTTTCCCAAGTTCTTGCAATATACTTCATTTCTTTCACCATCAAACATCATTTCTGGTCTCTACCTTTATTATGAGTCGTGCCTGTTGGTCAGGCACGGTAATTCGTTAGTTTTTTCTCTGGTGTTGGCGGGATGTCGACTCTTGGATCTGTCTATCCAATCCCTCTAGAATTTCTTGAAGTAACACTGATAGAGACGCATGACCATGCTGAGGGCAAGGCGGTAAGTGATCATCAGAAAGCCCATGGAAGGTTGCTGAAGTTCCATGGGGGACGACTGAGTTGGCTGTTGGATCTAAACTAGACCCAGATCCTAACTGTAACCCTGACACTTACATGAACAATAGTGGGATGGTGGATATTCTTTTTCACATCCAGCTTCGTTAGATTCTATCAAATGAATCTTTTGATAATGCAAATCATTATTAGTGGCACAAGTAATTCGTTTAAAATTTGGTCGTTAAATATACATGTTTTCATAATTTGTATTCACGGTAGTCCTCCCTCCTAGATGATCATGATATTTACCAATTTGTTTACTTTTACCTCTGATAACCACATTATGGCCTTTCTCACTACGATCTGAAGAAAGGGGACACTGAGTTTCGCTTACGTTCATAATTAATATTACTTGACTACCAACCTCGGTAATTCCAACAATTAACAATGACGTCTTGAGAGAAAACAAATTTAATTGAGAGTAAACTGTTAACACATGTGGTGTCTCTCACTAAAGTAGTGTAAGAAGACATAGCAGCTCTAAGGCATGAATACTCTAAGAAGAGATATATTGGTTCTTACCTTCAGAGCTGTAGGTATTTTCTTTCCCTAAAATTCAGAAAGTGAAATCAATAAAACACGAATGAAATCTTGTGTTTGTTTAGGAACTGGTATTCAAATGAAATTTATTCACTTTTATTCCCGAACTATTAGCAACAACTAATATTCCTTTCAAACCCGAATTAATGTCATATGGACATCACTTGGAAAAAGGACATCAGTATTTCCTTGTCTCTCACTGAGAGTGACAAACGAATTAAACATATAATTTAAGGCTCATTACCTAGAATAGTCGCATATGATCTCAGAGAAAATGTAATTAATGTTAACTCACTGCAATGGTTAACCATTCGTGAATTTTATCTTTACGGCTGTACGGACTTCAAATTCATCAGACACTTTAAATTTCACTTTTCTATATTACCAACGTCGCCAATACAGCACGACAGACTCAGTGCGAATCACAATAATACACTGAAGCGCCGAGGAAACTGGTATAGGCATGCGTATTCAAATATAGAGATGTGTAAACAGGCAGAAAACGGCGCTACGGTCGGCAACGCCTATATAGGACAACAAGTGTCTGGCACAATTGTTAGATCGGTTAATGCTGCTACAATGTCGGGTTATCAAGATTTAAGTGGCTTTGAACATGGTGTTATAGTCGGTGCACGACCGATGAAGTGGGGATTTTCCCGTACGACCATTCCACGAGTGTATCGTGAATATCAGGAATCCGATAAAACATCGAATATCCGTCATCGCTGCGGCCGGAAAAAGACACTGCAAGAACCTCATGAATCCAGAGTTCCTGCATCTCAGCAGCGGACTGTTCAAGCTGGTGGAGGCTCTGTTATGATGTGGTGCGTGTGTAGTTGGAGTGGTATGGGATCCCGCATACGTCTAGATACGACTCTGACAGGTGACACCTACGTAAGCATCCTATCTCGCATCCATGCATGTCCATTGTGCATTCCGACGGACTTGGGAAATTCCAGCAGGACAATGCGACACCCTACACGTCCTGAATTGCTACAGACTGGCTCCAGGAACACTTTTCAGAGTTTAAACACTTTCGCTGGCCACCAGACTCACCAGACATGTGTATCTGGGATACCTTGCAATGTGCTGTTCAGAAGAGATCTCCACCCTCTCTTACTTTTACGGATTTATGAGCAGCCCTGCAGGATTCATAGTGTCAGTTCCCTCCAGCACTACTTCAAACATTAGTTGAGTCCACGTGTTGTGGCACTTCTGCGTGCTCGTGGGGCCCTACACGGCTCTTCAGTTGGTTCTTCAGTGCGTATAGGCTTACATATATCCTTCCAACAGTTATCCGACAAATATAAGTTACGGTACATGGAGACTTCGGATACCACAGACTGTTCACAGAATTACGTGTTCTCTCATTTCAATTGTAACTTTGTGCCTGATGAATTACGCAGTAATAAGTAACAGCGATCACGTTTGCCAGCTGCGAAAGCTGCGAATTATATAATTATTCAAAGGGAAAAAAAATACTTTTCTGCTGCATCTACGTGTGACTCTTCTTCGACACTTTGCATCAAAGGAGTTACCGCAAAAGCCGCATGCAGCAGAAATATGCGGCGCTAAAAGGGACGTGCTACGTAACAGCCATGTAAGTGTGGGCGCTATCCTCAACGAGGATGAAGTGCTGTGCTTCCCCTTTACAGTGAACATGAAAGTCGATTAAAATCAACAATTAAAGAGCTAAACTAATACGGAACCTAACCCCGTTCCACAGTTCCGATGGACTGGCCAAGGCCCGGCCTTCCCGGCGGTACCCACAACAGCGCAACACTTACTTCATTTAGCACTGCGGAGCGGCCTTTTTCGGTCGGCACAGCTGTCTGAGTTCGACAGAATCGTGCTGCCGCTATTCGTTCGGGGTATGAACGATGTTCGCAGGTCCACTGGCTGTTTGCACAAAAAGACACATTCTAGCGATATATCGCCACAGTCCTTTGAAATGATTAGGAATGACAGAAGAGAGGGATGAGAATTCTCAATTCGTATAAGCGACAGGTACTGCTTATTTGTTACAAACGACATTATAGTACCAAGCAAAAACAATTTAATCTTTTAGAAGACAACGAAATAGCAAAAAATTTCAACAGATCGACAGACGGCATTCATTGTTCTGTAGATCAAGAACTACTTTGTGTTAAATTTTTAGGCATGGAGCTCTTGAAGAAATTGATGGTACGAATAGTAAAATTTCTGAAATCGCACTCATTATTCCGTTTTCAGTTGCAACAGTTTTCTTTGGAAATGAACTATGAATACGCAGACCTCGTATATTATTACAAAGTTGGTTAGTTAACTCAAGGGGGATATCTGGAACGATTTTCCGATCCAAATCCAGCTGCTGTTGAACTTACAAAGGAAAATGGGGTGCAGGAACGAAAATTAGAACATCCCGAATGGATTGCAGACGTCGCATTTTAAGTGGACTTGACCGAACACTATCTACAGCAAGACACTGCAACGTAACTTTTTCTGATTTGATGAAGATAAATTTAAAAAGAAAGTCTGACGAAGACAATCCCGTTCCATAAGTTCGCTGGCGTTAAAGAAAGCGCGATGTTTGAAGAATTCATTGCGGCCTTGCAAGGACTAGAATGATGGTTTTACAAAGGTTTTGAACACACTGTCAATCTTACATCTGTTTTCGAGGAGTTTTCAAGACCGTTTGCTGAGTCAGTTGAAAGCGCTCCTGTGCATGTGCAGATGTAACTGATTGACTTGCACGGTAATACAAGTTTTAATTACAAATTATTTTACGTTGAAACTGACAAGGACGTCTACGTTGATTTTCTCAGGTGGATTTCCAAGTCTTCATAATGAGGTTCCAAATGTGGTACAGTATTTCAATCGACGTATTTGTGTGAAAGATCTTTTTTCGGTTATGAAATTAAGTAAGTCACGATTACGTGGCAACTTGAGAGCGAAAGTCTGAAATTGTCTGCATCTGTCCGCATGCCGACAGTTAGTATCAGAAAAACTTGTCCTCATTGCACTAAAAAAATTAATTAATACTGAAAACTTATTTTGTTTTTGATCTGTGTAGTTGAGAAATGGGAGCTATAAAACAAGTCTTGTGCAGTACGACTGTACTGCCATTTAATTGGGGCGCGTTCGCTGTTTTCCCCTCTTCCCCCTCCTTGCGCTCAGACAGTTTGGCGTGGTGGGGGAAACATGAAGTGTGGCTGGCTGCTTTGGCACTCGGGCCCAGGCAGGTCTCGCGATCGAAATCTTGGTCGCACCTGGGCTACAACAATGGTTTTATAGACGTAAGATGCAACATTTTACGAAACAGTGTTAACCCTTTAATGCATAGTGTAGCTGATCAGCTACAGACTTCATTTATTCGATGTATCTTATACTGAGAAACATTTTGTAACACATTCGTTATGTAGTTAAGTGCAAACACTCTACTGCAGCTGCTAAGTTGCTAGTTGTTCCTAGCGATCGTAAATGGCAGGAGGAACTGAACCAGTTCGACAATCAGCTGTGTGGATGTACTGCCGCGCATGTGTTTTGGCAGAAAGTAGAGACGTTTTTCTGGTGTTTGTGCACTGATTTGTGGGTTTGAAAATTACTTTTTTATTTTGAAAACGTAGCTAGATATGGCGTAGACAGTTAACGCGAGTGTCTTTACGATAGATTTGAAATTAGGTCTGTTTTTGTGTTTGTAGCGATTGTCAACAATTGTTAATTTCATTTTAAAAAAATTTCAATATTTTTTTCGTGATGTAGGCGCTATAAACTAAGCGTGGTAATTTTTACAGCTTGAAATAAAAAAATCATGCATTTAAGGGTTAAAAATACTTACCAATGCCAGCCAAGTAGAGAAATAAAGGTGAAAAATTCGGTAAGGCCAGGCTAGCCTTTGTCAACGGCGTTCTTCGCCATTAAAATAGACCCTTTGATCACTGCCATGACCAAAACGTTAGAAAGATTGTATATAAATGTAGAAAATTTCCATGCAGGGTATATATGTGGACTATGTGGGCTTTATAGATACAAATAAAAGAAATCCTACGAATAATAAACTCCGTCCAAACAGGCCTGGGAAGGCCCAATGGTACCGACCGGCCACTGTATCATCCTCAGTCCAGAGGCGTTACTGGATGCGGATATGGAGGGACATGTGGTCAGCACACCGCTCTCCCGGCCGTATGTCAGTTCTCGAGACCGAACCCTCTACTTCTCAATCAAGTGGGTCCTCAGTTTGCCTCACAAGGGCTGAGTGCCACCAGCGCTCGGTAGACCGGATGGTCATCCATCCAAGTGGCAAGCCCAGCCCGACAGCGCTTAACTTCGGTTATCTGACGGGAACCGGTGCGACAAATAATAGCGAAATATTAATTCGAATACGGAGCAATCTCAACAAGCTAAAAACTGGCAAAAATGCGCATGTCACGTTGGTAAAAGAATACTTATTCAGAAAAACGAATACTAGCTGAAGGTTTCAATACTAACTCCAGTATCCGAACATGAAATGTCCTAGCATTGACTTCGGGCCTAGCACACTACACACCATCGCCACCAACTACGTAAGTTTTGTTGGAATGATACAGGCATGTGTCTGAGACCACAGTAAAAGAAATGTGAGTGAAATTCAGGAGACGAATTTAGCAGATACCTACATCATATTTAAGGTCAACTATATTTCCAGATTTTAGCAGTTCCGAAAGAAATAGTGAATACGATAAGATCAGCACTAGACGAGTTCGTTAATTAACGACGTACCAAAGTTCTGATCAAAAGTATCCGGACATCCACATATAATGGGGAACTGACCAGTTGTCACGACAGGTGGAGCCGCTAGTGTAAAAGAAGGTAGGTAGCATTGTGTTGTCAGTAGAGGAGCACTAATAGCAGAAAGGGAGGGGCTAGGGGATCTCAGTGACTTCGAACGTGGACTTGTCGTTAGACGTCACATGGGTAAGAAATTCATCAGAGACAAGTCGACTCTAGGTCACGTGAATGAAGTGCAAACACAAAGAACAACATATATGCCAACACTGGTTGTACTGCGTACGGGGACCTCGAGAATTGCGTACCATGGTTGTAAAACATCGCATAAAATCGGCGAAGGAGTCTTTCGTGCTACCGGCAACCCAGCTAGTACAATGGCCGTACGCAGGGTATTAAAAAGAATGGGAAATACTGGGCGAGCTGCTTCTTATTAGCCACACATTCCTGTAGTCAATGATAAGTGACGCTCGAGGTGGTTGAAGAGCGACGCTACTGGACAGTGGATGACTGGGAACGAGCGATTTGGGCGATGAATCACGCTGCACCTCTATTGGGCTTAAGAAAAGGAAGGATATGAACACATTTTACAGCACTGTGTATTGTCTACAGCAGAGGAACAGCTCAGAGAGGATGAGACTTTTAGTATGTCAATGTACCCCGTCATAAAACATTGGTTTTTGACAGTAACATTCCTGAAATGGACTGGCTTTCCTAGAATCCTCGGCCTGAAGCCAGTGGGGCACCTTTGGGATGAGTTGTATCGTCGACTTCGCACCAGACCCCTGCGTCCAACACCTCTCTCTGGCTCCGGCTCTTGAGGATCGATGGGCTGCGATTCCTCCACAGACATTCACACGCCTCACTGAAAGTGCCTCCAACATTCAAGTCCTCATAAAGGCGAAGGATAGTCATACTACCCGATGTCCCCGTCGACGAGCGACGGAACCTGGGATGCTCACCAAGCACTGGATATCTTCAGGGAATCAATAGTGCCATTCTGTGATGACATCTTCAATTTCCTTCAAAGAGCGAAGAAGGTTTCTGCTGCTCAAGCAAACGAATTAATCCAGAGAGGGTCCAAATTGGCCATGTCTCAGACCAACTGCTTAGTTACATTAGGAACTGCGGGAGGAGAAAGTAAAATTACTTCAATAGTTCTGTAAATCAAATTCTGGAGCACTGAAAATCGGTGTTGAGTTTCTACGATAGAAGAACTCTAAGCTGGCAGGAAAATCAACTGCGTCCATTCTTTCATTTGTCACTGTCGCAGCTTCGCAAAAACCAAAGGAAAGTATAACAGCCAACAAACAAGAAAAACAACACTCTTTATTAGACTCACACGGAACAAGGATGCCAAAGATGTTAAGAAGGCACTTACTGACGTAATAAACACAAGGAAATACAAGACTAGGATCAAATCGATTCGGACAGACAATAGTGATGACATAATTAAAACAATGATTCTGACTACAAGAACGTGCAAGTAAACATGCAAGAAAAGGCTACGGTAAGCAGACACACAATATTAAATGTGACCCGTCGAAGAGCAAGACACCTCTGAACAGTGTACAAAGTGCTGAAGGAAGTGGATGATAAAGAATGTCTCGAAGATTTATATTAGCTTAACCTGTCAGATTACATGCAAAAGAAGAAATCAGAAGATGACGTACGACTGAGGTTCCGAAACGGACTCAGAGAGAAAACCTACGTGATTCACATATAGCGCTCTAGGAACGAACGATTACCTGACAATGCAAACGTGGTACTAATGAAGCGCAAGAAACGAGTGTGCTCCCATTGTGTATCAGACAGCCATCAGAAAAGTGCATGCAAAAAAATTAAAGAAACTCCTGTCTGCATTACGTATCGCAAGAGGAACGAAGAATGTGACCCATTTGAGAATGACTGTGTAACTTACGCAATGCTGTTAGAACGTGGTATAGCTAGAACAGATTGTAGAACCATCTAAAATACAAGCAAATATAGAATGGTCAACTCCAAATCAGATAACTGTAAATTAAGTAATGGAAGGCAAATTGCACAGGAAACGGAAGTATAAGTCACTGTCGACACTAGCCAGGTAACGGCGTCGTGCCATAGCCTGGAGTCAGCAACTTGGTTTTATATCGCCAGGGAGAGGGGTGTCACACTTAGAGGACATTCCAGCTAATTACAACAGATCTTACGGAGAAGCAGCACTCGAACATCATGGAATCCATAGATGATACCTCTGACTACATGGAATTCAAAGATGATACCATACTACAGAAGGATTAGAGACATTAGTTGCAAAGTAAGTTAGGAGACACTTTTCTTAAAAGCGTAAAGATGAAGACTAATATTTGTCTGATAAACAAACTTGAGCTACAGGAATTTTGTGCAAATGAAGATGAACATTCAGGAAACTTGAACGTAGATGGTATGATTAACATCGACCTGCCCACAAGACAAGCAGGCAATTCCTCATCAAGTGCAGAATCACACCAGACGAAATTCGTGAACTTTATTCGACGAGAGAGCGTATGGGGAAGCCTGCATACACTCCTGAAGCAACAGGAGCTGCTGACAGAAGGGATGTTCCTAACGCAGCAACGCGTGCAAGGAGGTTTCCTAACACGTCAACTGTCCAACCCGATGCTTCATCTAGACGGTGTTCCTCCCACAGGGTAGGATGAAGATGGTGTAGTTTGTGTTCCAAAAATTAACAGCATAGAGACAGAAGTGATGACACTTTCTGCAGTATCTGACCATCGTTTTGCAGGACAATGCTCAAGCACGTACAGTGCAAGCTGTTACTGATTTGTTTGACTGATGGGGCTGCTAAGTTCTGTACTATTAAAGTTCCACACATGCTCTCTCGTCGAATAAAGTTCACGAGTTTCGTCTGGTGTAATTCTGCACGTGATGAGGAAATGCCTGCTTGTCTTGCGGGCAGGTCGATGTTAATCGTACCACCTATGTTCAAGCTTCTTGATACTATTAAAGTTCCAACCCTCGTATTTTTCCAAGCGAAGGAAGATTAAAAATAATGCAACAATAGGGTCCAGTTCTCAGTGTCAACAAGGATGAGGCTCTCCGAGCAAAAGAACTAACGATGGAGACAGAGACTGCACTCCCCTGACTTAAGCCCTCCTAAGTTCAACTCGATTTCTAAACTGATGGAAACACTTCACGCCATTCGCTTCAGAACTGCTACAAATTCGTCGGGCAATAGACCGCGCCGCTCGAACTGTCAACACAACTGATACTGCTAAGAGTATCCTATGATTTCCACATCGCTGGCAACGGGTTATATACAATGCTGGTGACTACTTTGAAGGTCAGTAAAACTTTGAAACACATATCTATTTTGTACGAACTGTAAATAAATAGTTGCCACTATTAAAGTTCCAACCCTAGTATTATTCCAAGCGAAGGAAGGTTAAAAATAATGCAGCGATAGAGTCAACAAGGATGAGGCTCTCCGAGCAAAAGAACGAATGATGGGGACAGATCCGCGACTAGCGGCGACTGCATAGCGTTGCGTAGCGAAAGGGCTCCAAGTGCGAGTGGGCTGTCTGGCTGTCGCTAGCCGTCCTACATTGCCGCAGCAGAGGGCGCTTGTAGTCCAGGGCTGCTGGCGGCGTCGCTCAGCGGGCGGGCACCATCAGCTCCGCCGGATCCCGCACGACCGCTATCGGCTTCTGACGGAAACTGGCAATTCTGCTGCCAACTTTAACGCTTGTGGGGTGGTGTCGACACCTAAAATCACACTGGCGAAATCAATCGGCTAAAGAGTGTCTTTCTATCCAAGATTAGTGGCCATGTTTGCTATTCAAAAGTCTTTTCAATTTACTAGGGACCATGGATTCATAGCTTGGTTTTTCTCTGCACACAACACATTCAGGTAATGGGCAGTTCTCAGGTCCAATCCGAAGTTTATGTAATTCTCTTGGTAATTGCGAAATGTTCCAGTAGGTTGCACTGCTTTCATAGCATTCACGTTTGCAAACGGTTCGTTC
The DNA here is from genome assembly GCF_023864345.2 of Schistocerca serialis cubense. Taxonomy (NCBI): domain Eukaryota; kingdom Metazoa; phylum Arthropoda; class Insecta; order Orthoptera; family Acrididae; genus Schistocerca; species Schistocerca serialis. The sequence continues at coordinate 1,031,385,559 of NC_064638.1, forward strand.
TCACTTTTCTTACTGTTCTTTCTTTTTCTCCCTGAGTCTTCAACTTTTGTTTCCTTTTAAAGAGATACTTATCCACAATGAAAAATTAACAGATTATCCGGACAATACATAGATGTGTGTACGAGGGGCGTTTGAAGAGTCAGTGCAAAGTCCGATAGATGGCACCACTGGCGCATATCGAGGTCATGTTTAGTTAGTAGCAACTTTGGAAAGAATGAACACCAAGTTTCAGCCATATTGGTCTATTTCTTTGTGTTTGGCATTCGTGTAAATCAAGGAAGTCGAATGATTGTTAAAAAAATGGGTGAAAAAGAATTTCGTGTGGTGATTAAATATTACTATATGAAAGGCAAAACGCCTCAGGAGACTAAAGAGAAGCTTGATAAACATTACGGTGACTCTGCACCTTCGATTAGAACAGTTTATAAGTGGTTTCAAAATTTTCGGAGTGGCCATATAGGCACAAGTGATGCTGAACTTTCTGGACACCCTGTGGAGGTTACGACTCCAGAAACCATTGATAAAATCCATGATATAGTGATGGATGACAGAAGCGTTAAGGTGCATTAGATTGATAGTGCTGTGGGCATGACGAATGAACTGGTACATAATATTTTACATAGACATTTGGACATGAGAAAGCTATCCATAAGATGGGTTTCGCGATTGCTCACGCTTGACCAAAAACGTAATCGTGTGAAGTGTTGCAAGGATGGTTTGCAGCTGTTCAGGAAGAATCCGCAGGACTTCAAGCGTCGTTTAGTCACTGTGGATGAAACATGGATACATTACTATACTCCTGAGACCAAACAACGATATGAACAAGGGGTTATCAAGGGAGAATCTGCACCAAAAAAGGCGAAGACCATTCCTTCAGTCGGAAAGGTTATGCCGTTATGGCAAGGTTGGGATTCGCAAGGGACAATCTTCATCGACTATCTGGGAAAGGGCAAAACTATTACAGGTGAATATTATTCATCGTGAATGGACCGTTTGAAAATCGGGCTGCAAGAAAAACGCCGGCGATTTGACCGTAAGAAAGTCCTTTTCCATCACGACAATGCACCAGCACACGACTCAGCAGTTGTGGTCGCAAAATTAATGGAAATAGATTTCCAACTCGTTTCACATCCGCGCTATTCTGCAGACTTGGCTCCCTCGGACTACTATTTGTTCCCCAATTTGATGAAATGGCTGGCAGGACAAAGATTTTATTCAAACGAGGAGGTGATTGCAGCAACTAATAGCTACTTTGCAGACTTGGACAATTCCTATTATTCGGAACGGATCAACAAATTAGAACAGCATTGGATGAAGTGTATAAGTCTAAAAGGAGACTGTGTCGAAAAATAAAAATGGTTTACCCCAAACACGGAAGTAGTTTTTATTTTTACACGGACTTTTCAAACGCCCCTCGTAACTAAAAATCAGTCTCAAAATATGTAAACGCGGCCGGTGTTAGCGCTGCGAGTCTACAAACACCTGCCAAGTGAAGACCAGTTCTGTGCGCTAGTCGGAGGTTCTCGTATTGCTGCTGACTAGTACTTTAGCCCCCTCTTACTGTTGCCGACTCGTACGTCAGTGCGTCGCAGGAACCTGCTACACTGTCACTCCCTTTACGTGGGGCTCCCAAAACCGGATTTCCTATACCGATTTCCCAATAACGCTTCAAAATCGATCCTGGAAATCCGCTTGTGGTTGCCGGTTTTCCAATTCGTCAATCGATTTTCGCTCCATGTAAACGCAACCGGTTTGGAAATGTGCTTGGGCGGTCAGGTTTCGTCTGTTTTTAAAAATTTTCGGCTAATATGGATGGGGTGACTTTTCGTCGCGTGAAGTAGAAACATTAGACGGAAGCTCTTTACATCTCGTCTAACTGAAGAGAAATAGTGACTGTACTGATTAAATCGTAAACTGTATCACCTATTTTCCTGGCACCATTTAACCGGGATAGCAAATCCGCTTCATACCTTAACACGTAAACACGACAGCAAAAGACGGTTTCCGAAATTCGGTTTTGAGAAGATGTGTCGCATGCAAAAATAGGGTGTATAGTGTGCGGTGAACAAAGTAAGCGTTGAGTACCATTGCGTTAGGCCGCCCCGAAAATACTAGGGAGAGGGCTAAGGCTCCCTAACTACCGAATGAGAAATCCAATTTAAAGTTCAGGGATGCCAACGGCTTTAAGCATATAGAATGTATCATCGGACAAAGCCATCGCCCGCTTACAACCGATACAATGAATGTGCCACTACAGATTCACATGTTATATTGTTCACAGTTCACAATGTTTAACCTCAAAACTTCATATACAGCATGCAGCGGAGCTGGGTTTGTCGTCGTCGTCGTCGTCTTTCGTTCGTACTGACTCACTTTAATTGTCCACCTGCCTCAGTACGGCTTTCTTACGACGTCCCTTCACTCTGCAGTAGGCGATACTCGCTACGCCCTGTAAAGCAGCGTTGATGAAACCACGACCTAATACCTACCACACAGAGGCCGCGTGGCTCAAGTTGAGAATCAGTTTCTGAAAGTTCATTCTAACAAATTTCGGTTGGTGGGAAAATACAGTTTACCTGCTGTAAGCCTTCGGAACTTTTAATAACTGGTTTTTGGTTCAAATGGCTCTGAGCACTATGGGACATAACATCTGAGGTCATCAGTCTCCTAGACTAACCTAAGGCCATCACACACATCCATGCCCGAGGCAAGATTCGAACCTGCGACCGTAGTGGTCTCGCGGTTCCAGACTGAAGCGCCTAGAGCCGCTCGGCCACAACGGCCGGCAACAGTGGTTTTTATTCTTAAGGAAGCACATAAATTTGCTATCAAGTCCGAATTTACTATTTTAACTGCTCTACTATTCCCATCTCACAGTCTGTACAAAATTTTCTCACACGAAAAACAAAGCTGCCAGAATATCTATCAGTCCAACCCGATTAATGCTCGATCTGATAGTTACTGACCCACTACTATAGCGAGTTGAAACTTCGGTCGTATCAGGTGTCTTCAAAGTTAGAAGAGCTCGCCCAAGTATTCCATAAAGTATACGGAAAATGCCACATGGAATTTTACTAAGACCGAAATATCACACGCTCATAACACATCAATTAATTAGTCAAATTGTCCTCAAAATGTTCGTAACTTAAACTACCTGAGTCATGGCACTTCCTAACAGCAAAGAACTCAACAAGTTATTTTCTCGGCGACATTTAGCATGATGTTACACATACGAAGGTTGGCTAGCCACTCTCTCGATAATCCTGCCCTCTCTGCATATCTAACTATCTGTGTGCGTGGGAACAGCTTAATTCTGATTGGCTAATGGTTTGAATGACCAATCAGAATGATCCTTCTAGATCATTCTCGCGGCAAAACTTGCCTGAGCCAATCACTAGTCAGATAATAATTTACGTCATTCCAATGCCAATTTCTAATATAATATTTAATAAAATAGACCGAAATGCAAAATAATCTTAAAATTAATTTAGAAACTTATTCCACTTCCGACTTCTATTCTGGCTGCTCTCTTACAAAATGAAGCACACATCGACATACGTCTTCAGCTTTGTGGTTGCACCACAATTTTCCCGCGATTCAGTTTCATAAGGTTTTAGATAAAATAGTATTAAGTTTTTACGTATGTCCCTTAGACACTCTCATTCATTCCCATGTATACAACAAAGTAATAAGCAGATAATAATTTTGAATGATTCGTTTACACTACGAAATGCAGAGCAATTAAAGTTTTGAAAAGACAATTCCATTTAAGTTATTTTATACACTGAGAACTCTGTTTATGACTTTAGATGGTAATAAAAGACAGACTGCTATTGTTCCTTACTGAGTTTTGAAACATAAATGTCGGTTTTTGGACATTTAAGTAATTTTCTCAATCTCCGGAACTGTACGAGATAAAAATCTGAAAATTTTACAGTATCCTTTAATTAATAACAAAAGATGGCGTACCACGTTTCAGCAAAATCGGTTGATAATTACTATGGTTTATTTAGATTCGTAAGGGGTATGAATTTACGTTCCTGCTAGATGGTACTGGAGGCTGTTCCCAAGGCTAGTAGCGTCAGTTGCGCTGTGGGTCAAAGCGAAGACACAATCCGGCAGCCACCGTGATACACGGCTGCGTGCTATACTGCAATAAACGTTATTCGGTAGTAACTTGGTACGTTACAAGCATATTAAAAAAAATTAGTGTTATGCCCAGACAATCTGCTCTGCACTGCGTGAAGAGTCACTGTCCATTAATATTTACGTTCTGGATGAGCAAATAAGACCTCATACCTGCACCATGGCATACACCGAATCGTGTAGTCGCTGCTAAGCGCGCGCTACCCCGTCCACGTCCCACACTACACTATCGCAACCCAAAACACTTCCTTCGGGTCTCACGGATTGCATGCCAAAGGCGCACGCAGTGCTTCGTCTACCTTGCACTGTTAAAGAATGTATGTAAAGGAATGAAATTTAAATGTTGTATATAATCTCTTACTATTGAAAATGTTTCAAATGGCTCTGAGCACTATGGGACTTAACATCTGAGGTCATCAGTTCCCCAGAAGTTAGAACTACTTAAACCTAACTCACCTAAGGACATCACACATATCCATGGCCGAGGTAGGATTCGAACCTGCAACCGTAATAGTCGTGCGGTTCCGGACTAAACCGCTCGGCCACCGCAGCCGGCTGTCACTATTGAGTATCAATCCTATGTTTGTCAATCAAATGAGAATTAAGACATAAAAGAATGTTAGTAAATGAAAGCTGTCTATATATCACTCCATCAGTTACGTCATATCAGCTAAAATTAGCCTTCCTAATTACCAAGTGAGTCATGGGAGTGAAACTTTTTGTCCCATAGTCAGTAACGTCACAGGTCCTACTAAACATCATATTCAGTTACGCACTTGCGAACTTTATATAGTTCAGAGCTGAAACGGCCAGGAACTTGGGAAGCGTAACGCTAGGTTATTTGTGATAAGGGTGGTAGGACTGACATTTTTCATCCTGTATTTAATTTTTTAAACTCAAAACCTCCAGATGCAAAGTCACGTTGGAACACCCCACGTCCTTGCAGTGAGGTGTACGCCAGATGTAGGAAACCGCACGGCGCCGGCACCAACGACGGCGCGCAACCCTTAACTGCTGAGAATACAGGATGAACAACGATAAACAGTAGCACTCTTACTCTCAAACAGAGATCTGAGTAAGAAACTCGATTTCACGTTGAGAAACAACACCACTGGCAGACGGCGCTTACAACCACACCAAAAAATTCAATTGAGCATTGTTCTAAGTGCACAGTGGTCCCAAAACTACGATTTACAATCAAGAACTTACTCAAGATTTTTCTACACTGTGCCGTCGCCTGAAAAAAAATTTGTCAAAGATTTGTCACATGAACAAAGTTTAGGAACGAAAGGAAGAGAGAAATTGTGTGTTTATCTAAAAACACCGGTTACCCACAGTTGTAAATAAATGTGAAACACAGAAAGAGAACTCTGTAATTTGATGTGTACTGAAAAGTAATGCAAACATATACACTACTGGCCATTAAAATTGCTACACTACGAACATGACGTGCTACAGACGCGAAATTTAACCGAAAGGAAGAAGATGTGATATGCTAATGATTAGCTTTTCAGAGCATTCACCCAAGGTTGGCGCCAGTGGCGACACCCACAAAGTGCTAACATGAGGAAAGTTTGCAACCGATTTCTCATATACAAACAGCAGTTGACCGGTGTTGCCTGGTGAAACGTTGTTGTGATGCCTCGTGTAAGGAGGAGAAATGCGTACCATCACGTTTCCGACTTTAATAAAGGTCGGATTGTAGCCTTTCGCGATTGCGGTGTATCGTATCGCGACATTGCTGTTCGTGTTTATCGAGATCCAATGACTGTTAGCAGAATGTGGAATCGCTGTGTTCAGGAGGGTAATACTGAACGCCGTGCTGGATCCCAACGGCCTCATATCACTAGCACTCGAGATGACAGGCATCTTATACGCATGTCTGTAACGGATCGTGCAGCCACGTCTCGATCCCTGAGTCAACAGATGGGGACGTTTGCAAGACAACAATCATCTGCACGAACAATTCGACGACGTTTGCAGCAGCATGGACTATCAGCCCGGAGACCATGGCTGCGGTTACGTTTGACGCTGCATCACAGGTAGGAGCGCCTGCGATGGTGTACTCAGCGACAAACGTAGGTGCACGAATGGCAAAACGTAATTTTTTCGGATGAATCCAGGTTCTGTTTACAGCATCATGACGGTGGCATCCGTGTTTGGCGACATCGCGGTGAATACACATTGGAAGCGTGTATTCGTCATCGACATCCTGGCGTATCACCCGGCGTGATGGAATGGGGTGCCGTTGGTTACACGTCTCTGTCACCTCTTGTTCGCATTGACGGCACTTTGAACAGTGGACGTTACATTTCAGATGTGTTACGACCCGTGGCTCTACCCTTCATCGATCCCTGCGAAACCCTACATTTCAGCAGGATAATGCACGACCGCTTGTTGCAGCTCCTGTATGGGCCTTTCTGGATACAGAAAATGTTCGACTGCTGCCCTGGCCAGCACATTCTCCAGATCTCTCACCAACTGAAAACTTCTGGTAAATGGTGGCCGAGCAACTGGCTCGTCACAATACGCCAGTCACTACTCTTGATGAACTGTGGTATCGTGTTGAAGCTGCATGGGCAGCTATACCTGTACACGCTATCCAAGCTCTGTTTGATTCAATGCCCAGGTGTATCAAGGCCGTTATTACGACCAGAGGTGGTTGTTCTGGGTACTGATTTCTCAGGATCTAAGCACCCAAATTGAGTGAAAATATAATCATATGTCAGTTCTAGTATAATATATTTGTCCAGTGTATACCCGTTTATCATCTGCATCTCTTAGCCGGCCGGGGTGGCCGAGCGGTTCTAGACGCTACAGTCTGGAACCGCGCGACTGCTACGATCGCAGGTACGATTTGATTGCACATGACCGAACTCACGACGTGAATGTTGCAACCACAATAACCGAAATCGAACACAGGATTTCAATCATATTTTGCGCATCTCAGATCTCAATGTACAACGCCAGTACAAAGCATCGGGATATACCTTTCGAGGGCTAAACCTCCACGCGTTTCGCACGAATGGCAAACTTAAGTATCCCATTAGGAATGGTACGTCACTCTGGAAACCTTTACAAGCGATCAAAACGATTTCACTAGACATTGTTCCAAAACCCACCGCCAACACACTCTCACTGGTGCAAAACTTTATACCGATACAAAATTATGAACTATTTCTACATGCAGTTCGCACAGCAAACACGTATTCCTAATGACTAATCACGAATACTGTACTGAACCATTCCCAATTGAACCAAGGCATTTCAGAACAGGTGGTTCACGTCCGATTAGGAACCAAACGCAAGCTATATTCACCGCAAACCACAGAGATGTCAGCTTGTTTATCCCTACAAGAAACAACTCTTACTATAGATAGCAAGAGGTACGAATTCAGTCAGGATCAAAAAATAGGACAAAATACTTTAAGCACTTTAGCTAGACGGAAGAATACGCTAAGTGATCAAAAGTATCCGGACACCTAGATGAAAATGACTTACAAGTTCGTGGCGCCCTCCATCGGTAATGCTGGAATTCAATACGCTATTGGCCCACCCTTAGCCCTGATGACAGCTTCCACTCTCGCAGGCATACGTTCGGTAAGATGCTGGGAGGTTTCTTGGAGAATGGCAGCCCATTTTTCACGGACTGCTGCATCGAGGAGAGGTATCGATGTCGACGTTCCAAAACACCCCAAAGGTGTTCTGTAGGTTTCAGGTCAGGACTCTGCCCAGGCCAGTCCATTACAGGGATGTTACTGTCGTCTAACCATCCGCCACAGGCTGTGCATTATGAACAGGTGCTCGATCGTATTGAAAGATGCAATCACCGTTCCGAAATTTCTCTTCAACAGTGAGAAGCAAGAATGTGCTTAAAACATCAATGTAGGCATGTGATATGATAGTTCCACGTAAAACAAAGACTGCAAGCCCCCTCCATGAAAAACACGGCCACGCCATAACATCACCGCCTCCGAATTTTACTGTTGGCGCTACACACGCTTGTAGATGACGCTCACCGGGCATTCGCCACATCCACACCCTGCCATCGGATCGTCACATTGTGTACCGTGATTAGTCACTCTACACAACGTTTTTCCACTGTTCAATCGCCCAATGTTTAAGCTCCTTACACCAAGTGAAGCGTCATTTTGGCATTTACCGGCGTGATGTGTGGCTTATGAGCAGCCGCTCGACCATGAAATCCAAGTTTTCTCACTTCCCGCCTAACTTTCGTAGTAGTTGCAGTGGCTCCTGATACAATTTGGAATTCCTGTGTGATGGTGTGGATAGATGTCTGCTTATTACACATTACGACCCACTTCAACTGTTGGCGGTCTCTATCAGTCAACAGACGAGGTCGACCTGTACGGTTTTGTGCTGTACGTGTCCCTTCAAGTTTCCACTTCACTATTACGTAGGAAACAGTGGACCTGTGGATGTTAAGTAGTGTGGAAATCTGGCGTACAGACGTATTACACAAGTGATACCGAATCACTTGACCACGTTCTAAATTCGTGAGTTCCGCAGAGGGCCCCATTCTGTTCTCTCACGATGTCTAATGACTACTGATGCCGCTGATATGGAGTACCTGGTGGTAGGTGGCAGCACAAAGCACCTAATTTGAAAAATCACGTAGTGTATTATAAGTGCACCAAGTCCACTGTACTGTCCATTACAGCATGACGCCCAGCCTGTCATAACCACCTCTAAATACATTACTTCTCGCCTCGGCAATACAACGAGGGAAAGCTATCACCACAACCGCCCTTGTCAATGTCACTCGAGAGAACATCGGCTCTCTGGCCGCTGCACGCCTCAGGTCGCGAAACAGCCACCAGAGAGCGCCACTTTGACAGCAGCGCCATACGCGACAGGTGGTTGTATTCCATGAACACCAGTGGGCAGAATCACACGCCACAAGTACTTATTGCCCATAAAAGGAAGCCGCCTGGTAGAATTTTGCACAGAGCACAACGTAATCATAGCGAACACTTGGTTCAAGAATCATAAAAGAAGGTTGTATACATGGAAGAAGCCTAGAGATACTGATAGGATTCAGATAGATTATATAATGGTAAGCCAGAGATTTAGGAACCAGGTTTTAAATTGTAAGACATTTCCAGGGGCAGATGTGGACTCTGACCACAATCTATTGGTTATGAACTGTAGATAAAAACTGAAGAAACTGCAAAAAGGTGGGAATTTAAGGAGATGGGACCTGGATAAACTGAAAGAACCAGAGGTTGTGCAGAGTTTCAAGGAGAGCGTAAGGGAACAATTGACAGGAATGGGGAAAGAAATACAGTAGAAGAAGAATGGGTAGCTTTGAGGGATGAAGTAGTGAAGGCAGCAGAGGATAATGTAGGTAAAAATACGAGGGCTGCTAGAAATCCTTGGGTAACAGAAGAAATATTGAACTTAACTGATGAAAGGAGAAAATATAAAAACGCAGTAAATGAAACAGGCAAAAAGGATTACAAACGTCTCAGAAATGAGATCGACAGGAAGTGCAAAATGGCTAAGCAGGGATGGCTACAGGACAACTGTAAGGATGTAGAGGCTTATCTCACTAGGGGTAAGATAGATACTGCCTACAGGAAAATTAAAGAGACCTTTGGAGAAAAGAGAACCACTTGTATGAATATCAAGAGCTCAGATGGAAACCCAGTTCTAAGCAAAGAATGGAAAGCAAAAAGGTGGAAAGAGTATATTGATGGTCTATACAAGGGGGTTGTAATTGAGGACAATATTATGTAAATGGAAGAGGATGTAGATGAAGATGAAATGTGAGATATGATACTGCGTGAAGAGTTTGACAGAGCACTGAAAGACCTGAGTCGAAACAAGGCCCCGGGAGTAGACAACATTCCATTAGAACTACTGACAGCCTTGGGAGAGCCAGTCCTGACAAAACTCTACCATCTGGTGAGCAAGATATATGAGACAGGCGAAATACCCTCAGACTTCAAGAAGAATATAATAATTCTACTCTCAAAGAAAGCAGGTGTTGACAGATGTGAAAATTACTGAACTATCAGTTTAATAAGTCACGGCTGCAAAATGCTAACGCGAATTCTTTATAGACGAATGGAAAAACTAGTAGAAGCCGACCTCGGGGAAGATCAGTTTGGATTCCGTAGAAATATTGGAACACGTGAGGCAATACTGACCTTACGACTTATCTTAGAAGATAGATTCAGGAAAGGCAAACCTACGTTTCTAGCATTTGTAGACTTAGAGAACGCTTTTGACAATGTTGTCTGGAATACTCTCTTTCAAATTCTGAAGGTGGCAGGGGTAAAATACAGGGAGCGAAAGGCTATTTACAATTTATACAGAAACCAGATGGCAGTTATAAGAGTCGAGGGGCACGAAAGGGAAGCAGTGGTTGGGGAGGGAGTGAGACAGGGTTGTAGCCTCTCCCCGATGTTGTTCAATCTGTATATTGAGCAAGCAGTGAAGGAAACAAGAGAAAAATTCAGAGTAGGAATTAAAATCCATGGAGAAGAAATAAAAACTTTGAGGTTTGCCGATGACATTGTAATTCTGTCAGAGACAGGAAACGACTTGGAAGAGCAGTTGAACGGAATGGAGAGTGTCTTGAAAGGAGGATATAAGATGAACATCAACAAAAGCAAAACGAGGATAATGGAATGTAGTCGAATTAAGTCGGGTGATGCTGAGGGAATTAGATTAGGAAATTAGACACTTAAAGTAGTAAAGGAGTTTTGCTATTTGGGGAGTAAAATAACTGATTATGGTCGAAGTAGAGAGGATATAAAATGTAGACTGGCAATGGCAAGGAAAGCATTTCTGAAGAAGAGAAATTTGTTAACATCGAGTATAGATTTAAGTATCAGGAAGTCGTTTCTGAAAGTATTTGTATGGAGTGTAGCCATGTATGGAAGTGAAACATGGACGATGAATAGTGTGGACAAGAAGAGAATAGAAGCTTTCGAAATGTTTTGCTACAGAAGAATGCTGAAGATTAGATGGGTAGATCACATAACTAATGAAGAGGTATTGAATAGGATTGGGGAGAAGAGGAGCTTTTGGTACAACTTGACTAGAAGAAGGGATCGGTTGGTAGGACATGTTCTGAGGCATCAAGGGATCACCAATTTAGTATTGGAGGGCAGCGTGGAGGGTAAAAATCGTAGAGGGAGACCAAGAGATGAATACACTAAGCAGATTCAGAAGGATGTAGGTTGCAGTAGTTACTGGGAGATGAAGAAGCTTGCACAGGATAGAGTTGCATGGAGAGCTGCATCAAACCAGTCTCAGGACTGAAGACCACAACAATGTGCAAACTGAAGGTGGAGGGTGATGTCAGCTGCATCGTGACATTACACGAAATCAGCAGCGACGAGTGAAAATGTGTGCCGGACAGGAATTCTAAACCGGGATATCCTACTTACTAGGTAGGTGCGTTCACCACTGTGCCACCCGGGACACGGTGTTACCGCAACTCTGCGGACATTCTCGTCACGTCTAGAGGCCGACCCACAGTCCCACCGAGCTCCATCTATTCGCAGTCCTTGTCCATTTCCTCTATGCTTGCTACTCTGAGAATCCCGCAGGAGGTCAGACGTATTTGTGCAACGACTTTAAGAAGATGGATCCATTGCCCATCGGGGCGAATCAACTGCCGTTCGCAGTACCAGCACAGCATTGCCGTCTGGTGCGTATTTAGGGCCCTTAAATAGATTGGAGGATGCCAGTGTACTGCAGGTTACCCTTAGACATCTTAAAGGGAAAAATGTCAGTTATTCAGTACCCAGTGTATCAGACAAGATTCTTTTGAGACTGAACTGATTCATATCAGAGTTTGAAGCATTGCGTTATCTCCTTCGGAAGCTGCTCACGAAAAGAAAGGAATAATTCGACATCGAGCAATTGTACAGGGAATTTGTGGAAGCATACGGACGTGTGTACTTTGACGCAAATCTTCCGTCTCCTAAGTTATTTGTTCGCACTCGATTCATATAAAAGGATGAAGAAACTACCGATTAATATTGAGCGAATTAAACTGGCCGTAGGCTAAGAACAAATTATGAAAGCGAATCGACGGGTTAGGCTACTACAAAAACAACAGGCTTCAACATTTACCTACTGATATGTTATCGATTACTGGCCATAATGATGCCTGCCACTGTCACTAAAATTAGGAAATTCACTGTGAATGAGGTGGAACAAATGTGTGTTGAACAGAAAGTAAACTGAAGAACGAGATCAGATACTAGAGGATGCAGTATAGGAATTGGACTCTGTTGTTTTAAATCTAGAGGACCAGCCGAGTACATTCGAGAAACCAGCAGATGTTGCTAACAATATATAAGAGGCGTCCAAAAAACATAGGGTGACTCCGATGCGGGTATATAAGCACCGACATGTAAGCAAGGAATTAGTGTGTCCCACGTGCGTGTGGTAAATACGGAAACGTGAACTATGGCAACATTGTTACCAAGTGCGTCCAAATAGGGTCAACGTTCTGTTATTCTTTCCTTGTGTGCCGAAGGACGAACACCGACAGACATCCACCAGGAATGAAAGATATGTAAGGGGGAAAACCACCGTTGTGGAATGGTGCGCCAAGGGATGCTATTACTTCATGATAACGCACATTCCAATGTTGGAAATGTAGTGACGCAGAAGCTACCTCAACTCATTTGTGATACACTCGAGAGCACCCGCCCTGTAGTCCTGATCCCTCTTCATCCTATTATCATGCCTTCGGTCCCTTAAAAAAGGCCTCAAAGGGTCGACGGTTCCTGCTTAACAAAGATGTGCAGCAGCGAGTCACGGTCTTCTTCACGCAGCAGGACACGGTATTTTACAAAACGGGTATCTTCCACTTAGCGTGTCGGTGAGATAATTGCTTCAATGCTCACGGCGACTTTGGCTGACTGGCATACCGATTCCAGACTTTACGGCCTTAGAACGGAAACTTTTCGATCGACCGTTGAAGATGTCACTTTAGCAAACCGGATGGCAGCAGATAAGAATAATAGATGGCAAGTGTTGCAACATCCAACTTCAAATGACCATAACGCAGTTGTCGTCGAAGGGGAAAGTGGCGACAATAGAGGGTGACAAGCAGAGGTAAGCATGATTGTGGAAGGTATCATAAAAAGAATCCGGGATTCCTCAATACCCTATACTGCAGAATTTACAACGGAATCACTTGCGGTACGTGTAGACGTGGTATGCAGCTACTAGCTGAACTCTTGCAAAGAGCACAGGATGTTTATATCCCTAACAAAAAGCTAAATAGTCAGGCTACAATCCCGTAAAGCCCAGAACTTCCCATCTTGAGGCGAAGGGGGAAATCAGGAAGAAGAGCTTATGAATGCGCTTTAGGCCTATCAGAGCACACTGCAGGAAGTGAATACAGTGCAATTTAGATGTGCAGCGAAAATTGCTTCAGGAAACTAAAGGCATACACTGGGACATATAGGGAAGACGGTATAATTTGTTGCTACTGTCATGTCCATTCATGCTCATAAATGAAGAATAATGCTGATACATGGTGAAACAACGCTCTGGTGGGCGGTTTGCGGGTTTAAATCACCTCGAGGTACGACCGTGCGGTGCATCTGACCTGCAGTCGTCGCACGGTGGCGATGGCAGCAGTCCACACACGAAGAGGTGTCTTGGTGCAGCGAGTAAGTGTACAGACGTTTTCAGACGTGCTAATGGTGACTGTGTGTTGAAAATGGCTCAAAGAACACATATTGATGACGTTATGAGGGGTAGAATGCTAGGGCGACTGGAGGCTGGTCAAACACAACAGGTCGTAGCACAGGCCCTCTGTGTGCCACAAAATGTGATCTCAAGATTATGGCAACGATTCCAGCAGACAGGAAACGTGTCCAGGCGCTACAGTACGGGACATCTACAGTGTACAACACCACAAGAAGACCGATATCTAACCATCAGTGCCCGCAGACGGCCACAGAGTACTGCAGGTAGCCTTGCATGGGACCTTACTGCAGCCACTGGAACAGTTGTCTCCAGACACACAGTCTACAGACGACTGAACAGACATGGTTTATTCGCCCAGAGACCCGCAAGGTGCATTCCACTGTACCCTGGTCACAGGAGAGCCCGTGAACTGGTGTCAAGAACACAGTACATGGTAATTGGAACAGTGGTCCCAGGTTATGTTCACGGACGAGTCCAGGTATAGTCTGTACAGTGATTCTCGCCGGGTTTTCATCTGGTGTGGACCAGGAACCAGATACCAACCCGTTAATGTCCTTGAAAGGGACATGTATGGAGGTCATGGTTTGATGGTGTGGCGTGGGATTATGATTGGTGCACGTACATCACTGCACGTCTTTGACAGTGGAACTGTAACAGGTCAGGTGTATCGGGACGTCATTTTACACCAGTATGTCCATCTTTTCAGGGGTGCAGTGGGTCCCACCTTCCTCCTGATGGATGATGACGCACGGCCGCGCCTGTCTGCCATCGTGGAGGAATACCGTGGAACAGAAGATATCGGGCGAATGAAGTGGCCTGCCTGTTCTCCAGACGTAAACCCCATCGAACACGTCTGGGATGCTCTCGGTCGACGAATCGCTGCACGTCTTCAAACCCCTAGGACACTTCAGGAGCCCCAACAGGCACTGGTGCAGGAATTGGAGGCTATACCCCAGCAGCTGCTCGACCACCTGATCCAGTGTATGGCAACCCGTTGTGCAGCCTGTGTAAGTGTGCATGGTGGTCATATCCCATACTGATGTCGGGGTACATGCGCAGGAAACAGTGGCGGTTTGTAGCTCATGTGTTTCGGGACGATTTTCTCAACTTATCACCAATACCGTGGACTTACAAATCTGTGTCGTGTGTGTTCCCTATGTGCCTATGCTACTAGCGACAGTTTTCTGTAGTGCCACGTTGTGTGGCGCCACATTCTGCAATTATCCTTAATTTATGAGTAGATAACAAATACGTCCCCCCATGAACCATGGACCTTGCCGTTGGTGGGGAGGCTTGCGTGCCTCAGCGATACAGATAGCCGTACCGTAGGTGCAACCACAACGGAGGGGTATCTGTTGAGAGGCCAGACAAACATGTGGTTCCTGAAGAGGGGCAGCAGCCTTTTCAGTAGTTGCAAGGGCAACAGTCTGGATGATTGACTGATCTGGCCTTGTAACAATAACCAAAACAGCCTTGCTGTGCTGGTACTGCGAACGGCTGAAAGCAAGGGGAAACTACAGCCGTAATTTTTCCCGAGGGCATGCAGCTTTACTGTATGATTACATGATGATGGCGTCCTCTTGGGTAAAATATTCCGGAGGTAAAATAGTCCCCCATTCGGATCTCCGGGCGGGGACTACTCAAGAGGATGTCGTTATCAGGAGAAAGAAAACTGGTGTTCTACGGATCGGAGCGTGGAATGTCAGATCCCTTAATCGGGCAGGTAGGTTAGAAAATTTAAAAAGGGAAATGGATAGGTTGAAGTTAGATATAGTGGGAATTAGTGAAGTTCGGTGGCAGGAGGAACAAGACCTCTGGTCAGGTGACTACAGGGTTATAAACACAAAATCAAATAGGGGTAATGCAGGAGTAGGTTTAATAATGAATAGGAAAATAGGAATGCGTGTAAGCTACTACAAACAGCATAGTGAACGCATTATTGTGGCCAAGATAGATACGAAGCCCACGCCTACTACAGTAGTACAAGTTTATATGCCAACTAGCTCTGCAGATGACGAAGAAATTGAAGAAATGTATGGTGAAATAAAAGAAATTATTCAGATTGTGAAGGGAGACGAAAATTTAATAGTCATGGGTGACTGGAATTCGAGTGTAGGAAAAGGGAGAGAAGGAAACATAGTAGGTGAATATGGATTGGGGGACAGAAATGAAAGAGGAAGCCGCCTGGTCGAATTTTGCACAGAGCACAACATAATCATAACTAACACTTGGTTTAAGAATCATGAAAGAAGGTTGTATACCTGGAAGAACCCTGGAGATACTAAAAGGTATCAGATAGATTATATAATGGTAAGACAGAGATTTAGGAACCAGGTTTTAAATTGTAAGACATTTCCAGGGGCAGATGTGGACTCTGACCACAATCTATTGGTTATGACCTGTAGATTAAAACTGAAGAAACTGCAAAAAGGTGGGAATTTAAGGAGATGGGACCTGGATAAACTAAAAGAACCAGAGGTTGTACAGAGATTCAGGGAGAGCATAAGGGAGCAATTGACAGGAATGGGGGAAATAAATACAGTAGAAGAAGAATGGGTAGCTTTGAGGGATGAAGTAGTGAAGGCAGCAGAGGATCAAGTAGGTAAAAAGACGAGGGCTAGTAGAAATCCTTGGGTAACAGAAGAAATATTGAATTTAATTGATGAAAGGAGAAAATATAAAAATGCAGTAAGCGAAACAGGCAAAAAGGAATACAAACGTCTCAAAAATGAGATTGACAGGAAGTGCAAAATGGCTAAGCAGGGATGGCTAGAGGACAAATGTAAGGATGTAGAGGCCTATCTCACTAGGGGTAAGATAGATACTGCCTACAGGAAAATTAAAGAGACCTTTGGAGATAAGAGAACGACTTGTATGAATATCAAGAGCTCAGATGGAAACCCAGTTCTAAGCAAAGAAGGGAAAGCAGAAAGGTGGAAGGAGTATATAGAGGGTCTATACAAGGGCGATGTACTTGAGGACAATATTATGGAAATGGAAGAGGATGTAGATGAAGATGAAATGGGAGATATGATACTGCGTGAAGAGTTTGACAGAGCACTGAAAGACCTGAGTCGAAACAAGGCCCCCGGAGTAGACAATATTCCATTGGAACTACTGACGGCCGTGGGAGAGCCAGTCCTGACAAAACTCTACCATCTGGTGAGCAAGATGTATGAAACAGGCGAAATACCCTCAGACTTCAAGAAGAATGTAATAATTCCAATCCCAAAGAAAGCAGGTGTTGACAGATGTGAAAATTACCGAACTATCAGCTTAATAAGTCACAGCTGCAAAATACTAACACGAATTCTTTACAGACGAATGGAAAAACTAGTAGAAGCCAACCTCGGGGAAGATCAGTTTGGATTCCGTAGAAACACTGGAACACGTGAGGCAATACTGACCTTACGACTTATCTTAGAAGAAAGATTAAGGAAAGGCAAACCTACGTTTCTAGCATTTGTAGACTTAGAGAAAGCTTTTGACAACGTTGACTGGAATACTCTCTTTCAAATTCTAAAGGTGGCAGGGGTAAAATACAGGGAACGAAAGGCTATTTACAATTTGTACAGAAACCAGATGGCAGTTATAAGAGTCGAGGGACATGAAAGGGAAGCAGTGGTTGGGAAGGGAGTAAGACAGGGTTGTAGCCTCTCCCCGATGTTGTTCAATCTGTATATTGAGCAAGCAGTAAAGGAAACAAAAGAAAAATTCGGAGTAGGTATTAAAATTCATGGAGAAGAAATAAAAACTTTGAGGTTCGCCGATGACATTGTAATTCTGTCAGAGACAGCAAAGGACTTGGAAGAGCAGTTGAATGGAATGGACAGTGTCTTGAAAGGAGGATATAAGATGAACATCAACAAAAGCAAAACAAGGATATTGGAATGTAGTCTAATTAAGTCAGGTGATGCTGAAGGAATTAGATTAGGAAATGAGGCACTTAAAGTAGTAAAGGAGTTTTGCTATTTGGGGAGCAAAATAACTGATGATGGTCGAAGTAGAGAGGATATAAAATGTAGGCTGGCAATGGCAAGGAAAGCGTTTCTGAAGAAGAGAAATTTGTTAACATCCAGTATTGATTTAAGTGTCAGGAAGTCATTTCTGAAAGTATTTGTATGGAGTGTAGCCATGTATGGAAGTGAAACATGGACGATAAATAGTTTGGACAAGAAGAGAATAGAAGCTTTCGAAATGTGGTGCTACAGAAGAATGCTGAAGATTAGATGGGTAGATCACATAACTAATGAGGAAGTATTGAATAGGATTGGGGAGAAGAGAAGTTTGTGGCACAACTTGACCAGAAGAAGGGATCGGTTGGTAGGACATGTTCTGTGGCATCAAGGGATCACCAATTTAGTATTGGAGGGCAGCATGGAGGGTAAAAATCGTAGAGGGAGACCAAGAGATGAATACACTAAGCAGATTCAGAAGGATGTAGGTTGCAGTAGGTACTGGGAGATGAAAAAGCTTGCACAGGATAGAGTAGCATGGAGAGCTGCATCAAACCAGTCTCAGGACTGAAGACCACAACAACAAACAACAACAAATACGTCAATTTGGAGAAGTGGGGCAGTAGTGATCGAAAAGAGAAAGGATAAAGAAACGATATCTCTACAGACCAATTTTCTTACTAAATCTCTTGGGGAAGGTCCAGAAGCGTCTCCTTTGTGATCTCTTGTAGGCGCACTGGGGGCTTTCGGGTCTGAACCGATTTTGCTTCAGAAAACAAGCACTTGAAGAGTATTTTTGAACCCTGGACACGTAGCCGAACTTTGGATGGACTGACGTAACGTGGGAGAGGGAAGCAGTAGTCATGCTGTGCGGTGCGTTGCTGCTGGACTGGGATGTTGCGCCACGGCCGAGGGCACGCCGTCCGCCGGCGGGTCAGGCGCCTGCGTCTCGCGTCTGCGTGGTGCGCAGTTTCCGAATCGCGTCGCCTCGCGACGCGCCGCATGGAGCGCAACTTGTAATGGGGCTTGGTTCCGGCGCTGTTGCATGCAGCGTCTGCACCCCCTGGCGCCCAAGCAGGGCAAAGCGACGCGCGCGCCCGGTACTCCGCAGTGCCAAATTTAGCCACCAGGCACTGATGGTTTCCCCTTTCTTGCAGAAAAGCAACGAGCCTCTCTGCTATGGAAATTACCAATTATTGTATTATGTACACCTCAGTCACCAGAAGCATTACTAATCTATCTGTAATAACAGTACAAAATGACTTTACTGCTGGCAAGCGAAAAGTACGCGCAACCAGAGACGGTTTGAAGTCGCGCGGTGCTCATAGCACTAATGAACTGTGGGCCGCCATTTCGCGGTACGTTTTCGCACACCGAGTAAAGTCGTGGGGTAGTGATATACACATATGTAGGTGACGGTAGCATCGCGTTCACAAGGTATAAAAGAGCAGTGCATAGGAGGAACTGTAATTTCTACTCAAGTGATTCATGTGAAAACGTTTCCGACGTGATTATGGCCGCACGACTGGAACTAACACACATTGAACACAGAATGGCAGTTGGAGCTGGACCCATGGGACATTTTATTTCGGAATCGTTAGGGAATTCAATATTCCGAATTCCGAAATTGACAGTGTTCTGAGTGACAATTCGCACTTTTTCACAAAAACAACTTTTATTTCTGTAAGTTTACAAGGTTGATGACTGAACAACAAAAGAAACGTAACAATAACGATGCCAGTAAAAGTGTCGCAATTGAGGCAAACAAAAGTTCACTTCTAACTTTCCACAAACGTTCGTCGTAACACACACACACTAGTAAAATTCCAATTCAGAGACGAAGACGTAATCTTCAGCGGTCTAAGTCCACGAGCTCGGCGTCCGGAGTGAGCTGAACTTCGGGGCTGGTTCTAGCCCCTAAATAGCTGTCTCCAGCCAGTGAGGTTTTGGCGTAATGATACTTCTTGCAGGCCGTTGCTTGAGCTCCCTCTGCAGGAAGTAGTGTTCGGAATGAGTATCCATTATCTTTTATGTAAATGGCCGGTGTTTACCATGGTGCTTTTGGTACGCCTTGGACATTGATAACCACATCCTCTGTGGTGTAGTATGGGTTGCCGGCCCTCAGGTGCTGCCCTGGCCCCGGCATAAAACACAGTGTCAAGAGTGTGCTGAGAATACCAAATTTCAGGCATTACCTCCCACCACGGACAAAGCAGTGGCCGACGGCCTTCACTTACAGACCGAGAGCAGCGGCATTTGCGTAGAGTTGCCAGTGGTAATACACAAGCAACACTGTGTAAAATAACCGCAGAAAACAGTGTGGGACGCACAATGAACGTATTCCTTAGGAAAGTGCGGCGAAATTTGGCGTTAATGGGCAGATAACCGACATGAGTGCCTTTACTAACAGCACGATATAGTCTGCAGCGCCTCTCCTGGCCACGTGACCATATCGATTGGACCCTAGACGATTGGGAAACCGTGGCCTGGTCGGGTGAGTCCCAATTTTAATTGGGACGAGCTGATGGTAGGGTTCGAGTGCACCGCAGATCTTACTGGTCTATGGACCCAAGTTATTAACAAGGCATTGTGCAAGCTGGAGGTGGATTCATAATGGTGTGGAATGTGTTTGCATGGAGTGGACTAGGTCATTAGGTTCAACTGACTAGAAATGTTTATGGTCGGCTACTTAGAGACCATTTGCTGCCAAACAACGATGGAATATTGGTAGATGACGATGCGGAATGCCGTCGGGCCACAATTGTTCGCTACTGGTTTGAAGAACATTCTGAATAATTCGAGCGAACAATTTGGCCACCCAACGAACATTTACGGGACGAAATCGAGAGGTCAGTTCGTGGACAAAATGCTGCGCTGCAACAGTTCAGTAATTTCGGCTGGCTATAAAGACAGCATTGCTCAGTATTTCTACAGATGACTCCCAACGACTTATTGAGTCCATTCCATGTCGAGCCGCTGCAGCCTCTTTCTTTCTCTCTCTCGCTCTCTCTCTCTCTTTTTCTTTTTTTCAAATCAGTCTTCTGACTGTTTTGACGCGCCCCGCCGCAAACTCGTCTCCTTCGACAACCTCTTCATCTCAGAGTAAAGCTTGCAACCTATTACCTGGATGTTTTCCAATCTCTGTTTTCCTCTACAGTATGCAGACACAATAGCGCCTTTCTTAACAATCATATACAACCGCTCACTTGACGCGAGGTCTCGTCCTAAAGAGTGGAAAGTAACACAGGTCACACCAATATTCAAGAAAGGAAATAGGAGTAACCCATTGAATTACAGACCCATATCACTGACCTCAATTTGCAGTAGAATTTTGGAGAGCTATGAATTATTTAGAACATTATGAATCACCTTGAAGAAAATGACTTATTGATACATAACCAACACAGATTCAGAAAATAGCTCCTCATTTCCATGAAGTAATGAGTCCTGTCGTCAAAGGATCTCAGATAGATTCCATATTCCTAGATTTCCAGAAGGCTTTCGATACCGTTCCTCACAAGCTACTATTAATCAAATTGCATGCATATGGAGTATCGTCTCAGTTGTGTGAGTGGATTCGTGATTACCTCTCAGAGGGCTCACAGTTCGTAGTGATAGACGATAAATCATAGAACAGAAGTGATATCTGGCGTACCGCAAGGTAGTGTCATAGGCCCTCTGCTTTTCCTGATTTACATAAACGATCTAGGTGATAATCAGAACAGCCCCCTTAGATTGTCTGCAGATGACGCGTAATTTACCGTCAAGTAAAATCATCAGAAGATCAATTCCCATTACAAAATGATTCAGAGAGAATTTCTGTATGGTGCTAAAAGTGGTAGGTGGCACTAAACAAAGAAAAGTGCGAGGTCATCCACATGGGTACTAAAAGAAAGCCGCGCGGGATTAGCCGAGTGGTCTGGGGCGCTGCAGTAATGGACTGTGCGGCTGGTCCCGGCGGAGGCTCGAGTCCTCCCTCGGGCATGGGTGTGTGTGTTTGTCCTTAGGATAATTTAGGTTAAGTAGTGTGTAAGCTTAGGGACTGATGACCTTAGCAGTTAAGTCCCATAAGATTTCACACACATTTGAACACATTTTTAACTAAAATAAATCCGATAAATTCTGGGTATACGATTAATCGCACAAATCTAAGGGCTGTCAATTCGACTAAATACCCAGGAATTACATTTACGAGCAACTTCAATTGGAAAGATCACATAGATAATATTGTGGGGAAGGCGAAACAAGGACTGCTCTTTGTTGGCAGAACACTTAGAAGATACGACAAACCCACTAAAGAGACAGCCTACATTACACTTATCCGTCCTCTGCTGGAATATTACTGCGTGGTGTGGGATCCTTACAAGGTAGGATTGACGGAGGACATCGAAAAAGTGCAAAGAAGGGCAGCTCGTTTCGTGTTATCGCGCAGTAGGGGTGAGAGTGTCACTGATATGATAACGCGAGTTGGGGTGGCAGTCACAGACACAAAGGCGGTTTTCGTTGCGGCGAGATCTATTTACGAAATTTCAGTCACCAACTTTCTCTTCCGAATGCGAAAATATTTTGTTGACACCCACCTACGTATGGAGAAATGATCATCATAATAAAATAAGAGAAATGATGGCTCCAACGGAAAGATTTAAGTGTTCCTTTTTCCCACGCGCCATTCGAGATTGGAATGGTAGAGAAGTAGTATGAAAATGGTTCGGGGAACCCTCTGCCAGGCACTAAGGTGTGAATTTCAGAGTAACCATGTAGATGTTGAAGTAGATGTACAGTTTTTGCCTTGTAAGCTCCCTCTAGTACCATGGAAGTTACTCGGAGATGTTCTAACACCCTCACCCTTCTTCTTGTCATTCCTTTCCTCACCGCTTCGCAGGAGAACTTCCATATTCCTTACCGTATCAGTCCACCCAATTTTCAGTATTCTTCTGTAGCACCACGTCTCAAATGCTGCGATTCTGTTCTTTTCTGATTTTCCCATAGTCCATATTTCACTATCATTTAATGCTGAGCTCCAAGCGTACATTCTCAGAAATCTCTACCCCAAATTACTGCTTATGTTTGATACTCGTACACTTCTCTTTCCCTATGCGGGGCAAAAGGAGGCTCGATACGATATTAGGAGGCATCCCATTACTTTTATCACCTCAGTGTATTTTAGTGGGTCACCGATTTCGCTCAGACTTCATATACTTGTAGTACATACTTACATGCAATAAACGTACACTTCCGTCAAACACTTTTACAAATATCACGAATTAGGTTGTTTTCACAAATGAATAGTAATAACCATATGCAGCTGTCGCAGTGATGTATAATCGAGATACAATAAGAAATTCTGATTCACTTTGCACGGTTGTAGAGGAGTTATACCACGCTATATCATCAGTTGCACAGTTCACTTTACCGCTTCTAACAGAACAATCTGTCATCTTCAGGAGTTCGATATAGGCCTAAATCATTGGTAAGCTAACGTCAAATAAGGACATCAGCACACCTATGATGTAACCCCATTGAGTTGCTCTTTCATTTGACATATTATTTGTAACTGTAAGTTTAATTTAATAAATATTATAAAGCGTTAAAACCCCGATATTCATTTATAAACACCCTGTATTTTAGCAACAATATCTGCATTTGCTGAAAGACAGTTGCCCAGGTATGGTAAGTATTCTATATATGGGCTACTTAATCCAAAATCTGTATAAAACTTTCGTTGTTGTTTTGAAATGTCATATAACTGCACTAAAAGTTCACTTCAGTATTTGTTTTGATGTAAGCGGCGAAAAAATATTTCCAATCAAAACGACACAAAGCAAGAAAATATTTTCTAAGGCTTACAATTCGGGATCTCAAGAAGAGTGTTGGATAATATGGATCATACAACAAAATATAGTTCTTTAAAAAAAGTTGTTTTTGTGGTTCAAAAAAATACATCTATTTATACATCAAAAGTACAAGATAATAAGAAAACATCGGGTAAAAGACAGTTCAACTTGTGGTCGATCTATACTGAAACAACACATTAAATTTGTGGACAGAGTTCTTCTTTAATACATTTATGGGTGATACTTCATTAAGTTTTGATAAAAATCCTTACTTGACAATTTATTTACTCTGTTAAATCCGTGAGGCAGTTTTAAATTTTCTGCCAAATTGTAATCCAGCTTCTGAAACTCAGTCTTAGCTAGCGACGTTAACCGGAATCTCCCATGTATGATAAAAGCAAGAAGGAAGATATTTTCTTCAAATGTTGATTCTAAAAACCCTTCTGAGGTGTCATAGATATGTGCTAACTCCCTACAATGATTTTAATTTCCTTTATAGTTTAATTCTGTAAGCATTAAAACGATCGGCAGAAGCCATTTCGGTCAATTCGCCTTCAAAAACACTTGAAACCGCTTGCATCAACGCAGACTTGGCCCACTCCCATCGATCCTCACCGGTACGCATTTTCATAAACCTTGACATCATACTCTAAAATAAAACAATTAAAAATAAAAAACTTACATCATCCATAACATACGACTTTGGTGTGGCCCATTTATGGTGAATAGATATCAGTGACGAGATTCGCTGATGACATTCCTATCATCAGTGAAATTGAAGACATCTTACAGGATGTGCTAAATGGAATGAAGTGTAATGAGTATAGAATACACACTGAAAGTAAATCGAAAGGAAATCAAAGTGCTGTGAGTAGCAGAAAGCAAGAATAGCAAGCATGTTGGTGACCACGAAGTAGTCGAAGTGAAGGAATTGTGCTACAAAGGATAATATATAACCGACGAAGCGAGGAGGACATGTAACGCAGACTAGCAGAGGTAAAGAGGCAAAAGAAGTCCACCAGTATCAATCATAGGTATTAACTCGAGGAAGAAATTTCTGAGAATGTACGTTTGGAGCAAAGCATTGTATGGTAATGAATCAAGAACAGTGGGAGTATCAGGAAAGAAGAAATCAAAGCGACCGACATGTAGTGCTACAGTGGCATGTTGAAGTCGACTGTAAAGAATGAGGAGGTTCTCCACAGAATCTACGACAACAGAACATACTTATTTATTACTTATTTATCCTGACCAGATTAGGGCATTAACGTCCTCTCTTACATCTCACTAGGTGCAACACAAACTAAAGATGTTACCAAATTTGCCAATAATAATGATAATAGTAGTAATTGTGAAGTTATGTAAAATCTTTTGTTATTATTATTATTATCATTATTATAAAGGGCATTTACAATGATACCGATTAGCTTAGGACATTCAGAGACAAGCTTAGTATTATCAGAAAGGGAATGGATAAGGAAGAGGAGGTATGAAGAAGAGATTCTGGGCAGCTCATTCTCGTCAGTAGGCTATTGTGATACAGGTTAGATCATTAGTCGCCTTTTGAAGTTTGGAAGACATTTAATTTCAGATTTTTGAGGAAGACTTGAAACTTAGTAAAATTTATAAATGACAGTGCTGGAAAACCTCTACGTTATTTGATTTTCAAACAGCTGAGCAAAACTGAACGTACTCAGACACTTCCCTCTTTACTTATTCTGATCAACACTAAACTGACACACAATATTATTTTTAGCACAACGCAATCTAACTTCCAATAATCCCCACAAAAGAATGGCCGTGACTAACAATAACCTATACCTTTCATGAATCACTTACCTCACAAACATCTTCGTTACTCGAGCTACTGCAATACAGCGAGCGCCAATACTGCCAGCTAAATAAACGATTCTAACTACTGAAGACCCTAACTACTGATAGGCATAGTTAGCAAATGAAAGATTTTGATAGAGAACAAACAATGTATTTATCTTAATAATGTTCGAAAGTCGTCATATATATATCTGTTCATGATATCCAGTCATACAAATTTCCTTTTTCTGCCGGACACCCCTCCAGATCGTCCGCTCTGAAAACTCTGGCATCTCTCTCTCCACATCCACCACTGCTGGCGGCTCACCTTCAACTGCCCAACGCTACGTGTTGTTCATATCGAACTGCCCAACACCACACAAGCGAATATTCCAACAATGAGTCCAACCAGCCACAGACTGCACACGGCGCAGTCAGCGATTTTCATACAGAGCACTACGTGACGTTACCAACATAAAAACCTAAACAGCCTACTACAGTCTACGTACAGATTGCTCCAAAGTGAGATTCTCGACACAGAAGATGACAGTGCTATGTGATGGTACGAAAAGAATTTTACCTTTTTGGGAACGATTATTAATTTCTGCTGTGTTGTTCAAATAGCACGCATATCGGAAGGAGCATCGTGTAGCACTTCTGAACAACACAGGCACTACAATATCGTATTTATCTGCCCACACTGGGCAAGCGACTTTCAATTAAAAATGCCTCCCTTGTATGGGAACACACATAATGGATGTACAAGTACAGCTTGTAGACACATGGTGGTGACGTGTGGAAGTTTGAGTCTGGTCATGAAGTGTGTTCATATAGTCAAATGGTAAGGTGACCACTTGAGATACATAGGACATGTGGTTTCGTGTCCTGGTCCAGCATAAGTTTTCATTATTGGCACTCCATTATATAGGTGATGGTTGTCCATAGTCGCAACTACGAATACATTTCATGGATTTCATAACACTGTATTCGCCACAGTGCCTATTCCTGAACAACACGGGCACTGCCATATTGTATCCTTAAAAGGTATTATATGACTAACATGTACTATCAATGTTTCCATCGGTAACTGAAACTTGACATTGACTGGTGAAGTCATCTCCAGTAAACGATACGGTCCTTGCAACCTTGTCAAGAATTTCTTTGTTTTACTCTTTGGGATATAAGAATTGGCCAGGAGGACCCATTGTTCATCTCTGTACTGTGCTAACTTACTTGTACCCTGCCCACTGCGTTCTTGAGGCTTCAGTGCTCTTGTATTAGCACATTTTATCCTTTGCCATACTTCTTTTAACGTTCTTGCGATTTGCTTTACAAGTTCATCTTGTGTACCTCTCTTGGGCTAAATCCATCAAAAAGTGACAGCATTTTTGCCATACTCTACTTCATGTGTCAGAAGAACTGATCCTGTGTGAATTTCAGAGTTGTATGCACTCACCAGTTAATTTCATATCCCAGTCTAAGATTTTGCTATTCTTGTAGAGGAAAAACAGTAATATCACAAACTGAGTCCGCCTTGATGCAAAACACTGTGTTATTTGTTTATTTCTTTATTATCCCAAACTAGTTTCGGCGACAAATATCACCATCATCAGTGGAGTTTTTTGATCTAAAACATGCAGAAAATGGTATGGCTGTACAAACACAGTAAAACATTATTACATTTTTACAACTCGTCTTTTGAAATATAGTTTTATATTGATACTTTTATACTACCTTTTTTATTGTACGCTACTACGTGTTTTAAGCTATTATTGGCGCTGTTGGTGACATATTTTCTGTGCTCTTTGCCGTCTTTTTACTTAGCGAACATCATGTCATCTGCAGCCATGTGAGCGACTGTTAGTAAACAAATACTCAAAAGTGAACTTCGTATGTCAGCAGTATATACTTGGGGTTATGGTAGTGTTGTGGAAACCAGTTATTTTGGTGTGTATTTAGCTGTTGCTTAGCTATTCGTGTACTCACGTTCGTTGGATGGTGTGTGGCTGCTTTTTACCCAGAAAAACAAAACTTAAGCACTTTGTTTCTGTTCCAGAATATTACGCCATCTTGCTGTTCGCGTGTGTTGCGAGAGGCGTATCGTAAGCGGCGAGGAAGGCTATGAAAAACTGTAGCGCGAATTACGACGACTTCTGTTCATTATTTATGTCTCTGTGAATGATGGGGAAGTGGTTCGTTTGCGGTGTGTGCTTTTTGTTCTGTGTCCTTGGTCAGTTCTCTCAGAGCGGTAAAGAGTGTGTTGTTGCAGAGTGTTGTGTTTTCATTTATCACATTTTTCCCTTTGACTATAACCTTTTGTATGTGGTAATTTTCTTCTATCGTTAGTTGTTGCTGTTTCTCAGAATGCGTAGATCGTTTTCGATATTTGTGGGGTTATGGTTTTTGTTCATTAGATGTTCTGCAAAAGTTGAATATGTGCTGTCATTTCTTAGAACTCTCATGTGGTCTATGTAACTCGTTCGGAAATTTCTGCTTGTTTGTCCTATATAGTGGGCCTGACAAGAGTTGAAGGTGAGTTGATATATTCCAGCGTTGCTGAATTTGTCTGAGGTTTTTCTGACTGGTCTTAGTCTTTTCTGAACTGTATTGTTTGTGCTGAATGTTACTGGAATCCCTTGCTTTTTTAAGATGTTTCCTGTTCTATGTGTTATTTTGTTATTGTATGTTAGTGCGTACCATCTCTCTCTTTTTTCTGAAGTGGTGTGGTCTGCTGTGTTGTCTGTGTGTGTTGCATGTTTCCGTTTTACCTTGTTGTTGAGTTTGTTTATGATGTCTGTTTTGTAGTCGTTTTCAACAGCAATTTGTTTGATTATGTTTAGTTCCTGGCTGTATTTTCCTGGTTTAAGAGGTGTTCTGTTTATTCTGTGGAGCATGTGTGTGAAACTGGCATATTTATGCACTGTTGGGTGGTTGGATGAGCTGTGGATAACAGTGCTTGTGGATATGGGTTTTCTGTAGATGGAGAATTCATGTTGGTGGTTGTTTCTTGTGATTGTAAGTTCCAAGAAATTTAGTTTCTTGTTGTTTTCCATTTCCATTGTGAAGTGGGTTTGTGGGTGTACTGTGTTGATGTTACTGTGGAACTATTCTATCCTGCTATGTGTTTCAGCTACAAGACAGATTATGTCATCCACATATCGGTACCAGTAGATTATTTTGTAGCCTCCTTGTTTTACAATGTTATTGAATATTGTGTTCTCTGTATGGTCCAAGAAAATGTTGGCTAAGATTCCACTGATGGGGGACCCCATGGGAAGCCCCGCTTGTTCCAAGTAGAAGTTGTTGTTGGAAGTGAAGTAGTTTTGTTCCGTGATTAGCCTAAGGATGGATGAGATTTCATTTATATGTGCATTTGGGAATTTCTTGCATTTTATCTGTTGTTCAATAATTTTTATAGTTTCCTCTGTGGGTATGTTTGTGTACATGGATATTATGTCAAAAGATACCAGTTTTGCTGTTGGGGGGGGGATGTTGACATTCCTGATTTTCTCTATCATGTCTCCTGTGTTTTTGATGCTTCTGTTGTTTGTGTATGTGTATGTCTTCTGTAGGAATGTGTGCATGTGTCTCCCTAGTATGTAAGATGAGGCTTCTCTGAAGTCAACTACTGGCCTGACTGGAACGAGGGGTTTGTGGACCTTTAGCAGGCTTGTTAAGAGTGGAGCTCAGTTTGCGATATTACTGTTTTTCTATGCAAACACTGACCAAATGGAAGAGTTCCAAGATAATATTATTGATTCTTGTAGTGGCTTAACATTTTTGATATGGTGGGGTGGATCTACCCCGTTCAGTAATTTCCTTACGGGTGTAACAGACTAATATGCAATTTTTCACTTTCAATAGGTGATGTAACTGTTTCATCAGGTCAGGCATAAAATAAGTTCTTTAATCTGTGACTACAGTTTTCAGTACTTCAAATTTAAGTACCCTATTGTTAACCAAGCCTTGAGTTACAGCACTCGCTTTTTGATCTGGTATCCCAATCATTAAGCTAGGTATCTTAAAAAAGTATTGATCGTAGTCAGTACATACTTATTCCATGCTAAACTTCTATTAAACAGACCTAACACGTCACTTCCTACCATTTGAAAAGGTTTATCTGAGACTGGTAACGTCTGGAGTTGCACCTTTTGGTGATCCAAAACTGTTTGTTGAGCACAAACAATGCAGTATGTGATACATTAGTCCATATCACTATTACGTGTTGTCCACCAAAATCCCTCTGCAATCTGTCTGTCAGTATATCTAAGTCCCAACAGTATATTGTCATGTACTTGTCATAACATTGAGTGCTGCAGGAATGACGACGAGTGGTCTGCATTTTGTTTACCTACAGAGTAAACAGTTGTGCATAAGAAACTGTAATTGGTTGCTGTACAGTTGGCTTTTCTTGTCAGCCGCTTGTGCCTTCTTTAGCCTTCTTTATTTGTGTCAAACTTAACCCTGATACTTACAACATCACAATTTTCCTACCAAGTGTGTCCACTTGTGAAGTATTTCATACGGAAACTCAGTTTCAGTGTCGAATTTGTTAGTCGACTTGAAGGATCTTTTGGTATTTATGACCATGTAATAAACAATTGAAATATGAGTTAACATACACTCCTGGAAATGGAAAAAAGAACACATTGACACCGGTGTGTCAGACCCACCATACTTGCTCCGGACACTGCGAGAGGGCTGTACAAGCAATGATCACACGCACGGCCCAGCGGACACACCAGGAACCGCGGTGTTGGCAGTCAAATGGCGCTAGCTGCGCAGCATTTGTGCACCGCCGCCGTCAGTGTCAGCCAGTTTGCCGTGGCATACGGAGCTCCATCGCAGTCTTTAACACTGGTAGCATGCCGCGACAGCGTGGACGTGAACCGTATGTGCAGTTGGCGGACTTTGAGAGAGGGCGTATAGTGGGCATGCGGGAGGCCGGGTGGACGTACCGCCGAATTGCTCAACACGTGGGGCGTGAGGTCTCCACAGTACATCGATGTTGTCGCCAGTGGTCGGCGGAAGGTGCACGTGCCCGTCGACCTGGGACCGGACCGCAGCGACGCACGGATGCACGCCAAGACCGTAGGATCCTACGCAGTGCCGTAGGGGACCGCACCGCCACTTCCCAGCAAATTAGGGACACTGTTGCTCCTGGGGTATCGGCGAGGACCATTCGCAACCGTCTCCATGAAGCTGGGCTACGATCCCGCACACCGTTAGGCCGTCTTCCGCTCACGCCCCAACATCGTGCAGCCCGCCTCCAGTGGTGTCGCGACAGGCGTGAATGGAGGGACGAATGGAGACGTGTCGTCTTCAGCGATGAGAGTCGCTTCTGCCTTGGTGCCAATGATGGTCGTATGCGTGTTTGGCGCCGTGCAGGTGAGCGCCACAATCAGGACTGCATACGACCGAGGCACACAGGGCCAACACCTGGCATCATGGTGTGGGGAGCGATCTCCTACACTGGCCGTACACCACTGGTGATCGTCGAGGGGACACTGAATAGTGCACGGTACATCCAAACCGTCATCGAACCCATCGTTCTACCATTCCTAGACCGGCAAGGGAACTTGCTGTTCCAACAGGACAATGCACGTCCGCATGTATCCCGTGCCACCCAACGTGCTCTAGAAGGTGTAAGTCAACTACCCTGGCCAGCAAGATCTCCGGATCTGTCCCCCATTGAGCATGTTTGGGACTGGATGAAGCGTCGTCTCACGCGGTCTGCACGTCCAGCACGAACGCTGGTCCAACTGAGGCGCCAGGTGGAAATGGCACGGCAAGCCGTTCCACAGGACTACATCCAGCATCTCTACGATCGTCTCCATGGGAGACTAGCAGCCTGCATTGCTGCGAAAGGTGGATATACACTGTACTAGTGCCGACATTGTGCATGCTCTGTTGCCTGTGTCTATGTGCCTGTGGTTCTGTCAGTGTGATCATGTGATGTATCTGACCCCAGGAATGTGTCAATAAAGTTTCCCCTTCCTGGGACAATGAATTCACGATGTTCTTATTTCAATTTCCAGGAGTGTATATTAAAGCTAACATCCCTGTTTCCATAATCGAATAGTTGCACCCAGCCTTGTTCAGTCGATGAAACACATATGCTACTGGATGTTCCTGACTACAGTTTGACCTAAAATGGCACCTGAAGTAATGTTTCTTGCATCATGTGACAGCACAAATCCTTTATTAAATCAGAAAAAAACTAACTCTTTTAAACTTTATAATGATGTCTAATATTCTAATGTCTAATGAAATGTAACTCCTTTTTCTAGTAATCTAGTCGATGGTTGCACATTTATGTAACCCCTGTGATAAATTTTCTATTCTAATTCGTTAGTCCAAGGTATGAGTTTAATTGCTTTACTGTTTGCGGAACCAGAAGATCATGCACATCTGAAGTGAAATGGATTCTGCCTCACCCTGTGTTGGTTAATAATGTGTCAAAGGTAGTTAACTTGTGAATGTGGAAAATGACATTTGTCAAGTTTCAGCGTGAGACGATCTTTTCTTAATCTACCAAATACTTCTGTTACGTATTTCACATGTTCGTCTAAATTTTTAGCAGAAACTATGATGCATCCAAATAACAAATGCATTTTTTCGGTTTTAAACCGCGAAGGATTCCATCTAAAAAGCGCTAGAATGTTCCAGGCACATTCTTTAACCCAAGAGGCATTATGCAATATTGGCAGTGACTGGATGGTGCTGTAAACACTGTCTTTGGCCTCTCTTCCTCATATACTTTAATTTGCGTTAAATTTATTCACAGTTGCGAATAGGGACAAACCATCAGCTGTGTAATGGAATATGGACAATGAAAATTTGTGCCGGACCAGGACTCGAGACCGGATTTCCCACTTATCGCAAGTGGTCGCCTTACTATTTGGCTATCGAAGTACAACTCACGGCCAGATCCAAACTACATTACGTCGTCAACTATGTATATACAGCCTGTTCTCAGACATCCATTATGGATATTCCCATACAGAGAGTCTGCATGCACTCGTGTCCAAAGGAACTTTACACCGTATTTCTGAATAACACAGGCATTGCAATATCGTATACTTCAATTTGGTGAGAAACGCTCCTTAAATGCACTATGGAGAAGAATTTGGACAGCCCAAGATTATCCAAAGCTTCGGTTATATTAGGAACCATATATTTAGTGGTTACTGTACAATCATTTAAAAATCTTTAATCACAGCAGAATTGAAATGTTTTTGTTACTTCAGGTGACTATTTTGGTACAATTACTGTACTTGCTGACCAAGGACTATCGCTGTGTTCCATTATGCCTTCTTCGAACTGTTGCTCTGCGGACTATCAGTGGATGGAGGTGCTTCAGTAACCTCCATTGCTTATGGTACATGTGTATGATTGCCATTTGGAATCTGATGCTGTGTAATGGGTATAGCTAGCAATAATCCTTCTGGATTAAATAAATGTTTGCACGTAACTAACAATGACCCATGATTGATCAATCGTTATCATCTAAATGACTGACTTTAGGCTACTACGCAACACAGATGTGCTAATAGTCTGCTTGTCATTGTACTCTAACAGTGACCTATCGATGTATTTTTCAACGAGTGCTTCTAGTGTAGCTATTACCAACTCCTTTAACCATTCTGAAATTATCCAGGCTTACTGGCACCACAACCTGGCCATTCATGTCCCTATCATATATTATACTTCATCGTATAAGACAATGTGCTTCATCCAAAATGTAATTACTAGACAGTGGTTCTCTCAAACATAAAGCTTGCTGTCCTACATCAAGATCAGCCTTCCTGTACCAGCTGGTGCTCTGTCATACGAAACAACTTTTAATGTCCTTGTACACGGTTTATGTGGTACTATCTTAGCAATGGGTGTACCTTGTGACATACCATAGAGACATTTCCAGCAGTTGTACCCCTGTGAAATGAATTCCTGTTGAGTTCAACGGTTTGTTGCCAAAGGCCGATTTAAGCGTGATGCCTAACCAGAAAGTAACCCACGTATTTCAGTGAATCCCTGCCCCACAGTTGGCAACATTTCCATTTAATCACGAAAACATGTGTTTCCTATCTTAAACTTGAGTTGCATTGTCCCTAGTCAATCTATCTCCTGTCACACATGATCTGTATCTGAAGAGTTTTCAGTCTCCTCTTTTCCACGAGATCCAAACGCACAGTCAATACGTGTGCCCAAATATCGACTAGAAACTATTACTTCTTCTTATTCACTCAAGCTATCAAGCAACGATTCGTCTCTGCATACATTTTAACACTGCTGTACTTTACTGAGAATGCTTCATGACAAAAGGAACATTCGTGTTGGTGTTTGACGTTTTTCCCATTATATTCATCTGCTTTCTAGATTCGCAATCTCGAGCATTATGGCCAAAGTGATGGCAGTTACAGCGTTTTGGTTGGCAACATTGTGCCTTCAAATGCCCCTGCTGACCACAAATGTTACATTTCCTTATCAGACGTAAATTTGTTTCGCTCATTACGCATGTTTGTTGCAGCTGTGTACCAATGCAAAGTGCTGCAGCTAAATCCTCAGGGCTTTTCTTTCGCACCCGCCTTCAAATTTCTGGTGAAACTCCTCGCAGAAAAACGTCTGATGCGCTATTCTCTGCTTCTTTGAGGATGACCTTATCCGCATCTGCCTACTGTGTCAGCTCTTATGTTTTGCATTTACCTTGCATATTCTGTCACAAAAAGACTGAACTGTTTCATTTGCTTTCTGTGTTAAGCTGTTGAGTGTCTTCCTTTGTGATAAACCAAGAACTTCATTATACGAGATATGGGTCTTAGACTTGCCCGTGAACCGCAACTTGGCCATCAGAAAACGTATTTCTTCTGACCAACTACTAACACATCGATTATAAACACAGTAACGTTCTCTGAAGCTTTCTCGTAGAAGGGGGTTATGATATTCACAGCTTAAGGATCAGCAGATGAAGAGGGAACGCTCACTACAGTTTTTTAACTTCATTCAAAATTGATGTCCTTAGGTTAGTTAGGTTTAAGTAGTTCTAAGTTCTAGGGGACTGATGACCTCAGCAGTTAAGTCGCATAGTGCTCATAGCCATTTAAGCCTAATCTTTGTTCAATGACGCTAGGTAATTATCTGCTGTGTTCCCGCATATTTTAGATGTATTACATGTCACAAACATAAATTTATTACACAGTGCACAGTGACCTATCAAATTACAAATTTTACTACATGGCGGAACAGGTACTCTTGCCAACTGTTACCCTTAAATTGAGGTCCGAACATTATCAATAGGAAGACGGACTTAACATCTGAGGTCATCAATCCCCTAGACTTAGAACTACTTAAATCTAACTAACCTAAGGACATCACACACATCCATGCCCGAGTCAGGATTCGAACCTGCGACCGTAGCGGTCGCGCGGTTCCAGACTGTAGCGCCTAGAACCACTCGGCCACAGTTGCCGGCATGGTATCTGTTCTTTCGGACATGTCCGAAAGAACAGATACCATTGGTGATCTTGCAGCTCTCGAAGAATAAAATTACAATGAAGTCCAGACCATTAGCTGCTTATAGGCGTTGATAAATATCAAAGGGGACAGTTGAAAATGTGTGCCCCGACCGGGACTTTTTTTTCTTTCGAACCCGGGATCTCAAAATTACATGACAGACGCTCTATCCGACTGAGCCATCGAGGACACAGAGGACAGTGCGACTGCAGGGACCTACCTCTGGCACGCTAACCGTGAGACCCACATTTCCAACTCACTGTCCAGTAAGTATAATGGGCAGGATCACTACAGATGTAGTGTGTGGACGGCAAGTTGGAAATGTGGTCCTCACGGGGAGCGTGTCAGAGATAAGTCCTCTGTGTCCTCGACGGCTCATGTCGGCACGGTAGCTCAGCATGCTCGGTCAGAGAGATGGGTGGCCTTTGTAACAAAAAAACTGAGTGAAAGGATCAACAACGAACTTCAGTGGATGTCATGTGACTTCCGCTACGACCAAATACAACAAACAAAACGAACAAAATGAAAAAAGGTCGGATAGACCGTCTCCGATGTAAGCTGGAGATCCCGGGTTTGAGTCCCGGTCGGGGCACACCTTTTCATCTGCCCCACTGATATTTATGAACGCCTGTAAATAGCTAATCGTCTGGATTTCTTTGTAATTTCAGTTTCAATAGGGTTGCAGCCAGACGATATCCTTAGAGAAGAGTTTAATCGTCCAGGGTTAACGGTTGTCAAGTACGACGTCCTGTTGCACACTGCAGCGCGTACAGCCATTTTAGACAGTGAAATGTGTGGGAATCTACTCACCAAGGGAAGGAGTGGTATCATTGACGCCCTTTACTCCATATCCTCAGTCCACGTTGCTTCTGTGTGGCGGTGTGTCTGAAATACACTACTGGCCACTAAAATTGCTACACCAAGAAGAAATGCAGATGATAAACGGGTATTCATTGGACAAATATATTATACTAGAACTGACATGTGATTACATTTTCACGCAGTTGGGTGCATAGATCCTGAGAAATAGGTACCCAGAACAACCACCTCTGGCCGTAATAACGGCCTTGATACGCCTGGGCATTGAGTCAAACAGAGCTTGGATGACGTGTACAGGTACAGTTGTCCATGCAGCTTCAACACGATACCACAGTTCATCAAGAATAGTGACTGGCGTATTGTGACGAGCCAGTTGCTCGGCCACCATTTACCAGATGTTTTCAATTGGTGAGAGATCTGGAGAATGTGCTGGCCAGGGTAGCAGTCGAACATTTTCTGTATCCAGAAAGCCCCGTACAGGACCTTCAACATGCGGTCGTGCATTATCCTGCTGAAATGTAGGGTTTCGCAGGGATCGAAAGAAGGGTAGAGCCACGGGTCGTAACACATCTGAAATGTAACGTCCACTGTTCAAAGTGCCGTCAATGCGGACAAGAGGTGACCGAGACGTATAACCAATGGCACCCCATACCATCACGCCGGGTGATATGCCAGTATGTCGATGACGAATACACGCTTCCAATGTGCGTTCACCACGATGTCGCCAAACACGGATGTGATCATCATGATGCTGTAAATAAAACCTGAATTCATCTGAAAAAATGACGTTTTGCGATTCGTGCACCCAGGTTCGTCGTTGACTACACCATCGCAGGCGCTCCTGTCTGTGATGCAGCGTCAAGGGTAACCGCAGCCATGCTCTCCGAGCTGATAGTCCATGCTGCTGCCTACGTCGTCGAACTGTTCGTGCAGATGGTTGTTGTGTTGCAAACGTCCACATCTGTTGACTCAGGGATCGAGACGTGGCTGTACGATCCGTTACAGCCATGCGGATAAGATGCCTGTCATCTCGACTGCTAGTGATACGAGGCCGTTGGGATCCAGCACGGCGTTCCGTATTACCCTCCTGAACCCACCGGTTCCATATTCTACATCTACATCCATACACCGCAAGCCACCTGACAGTGTGTATTCTGCTAACAGTCATTGGATCTCGACCAACGCGAGGAGCAATGTCGCGGTACGATAAACCGCAATCGCCATAGGCTACAATCCAACCCTTTGTCAAAGTCGGAAAAATGATGGTACGCATTTCCCCTCCTTACGCGAGGCATCACAACAACGTTTCACCAGGCAACGCTGGTCAACTGCTGTTTGTGTATGAGAAATCGGTTGAAAACTTTCCTCATGTGAGCACGTTGTAGGTGTCGCCACCGGCGCCAACCTTGTGTGAATGCTCTGAAAAGCTAATCATTTGCATATCACTGCATCTTCTTCCTGTCGGTTAAATTTTGCGTCTGTAGCACGTGATCTTCGTGGTGTAGCAATTTTAATGGTCAGTAGCGTATTTTACTTGGCCGCCCATAAATAAAAACTGCGTCATTTCAACGCTGGGCGTTGCGGTTCTGACATCCACAGCAAAGACGTCAAGAGAAGGGGTGAAATGTGGGTAGCGACCTTCTCATCATGTGACACGTCCACGGAGGCGTTAAGTGCTCCGAATGGTTCTGAGCGCTATGGGACTTAACTGCTGAGGTCATCAGTCCCCTAGAACTTATAACCTAACCAACCTAATGACATCACACACATCCATGCCCGAGGCAGGATTCGAACCTGCGACCGTTGCGGTCGCGTGGTTCCAGACTGTAGTGCGAAGATCCGCTCAGCCACCCCGGCAGGCGGCGTTAAGTAGAATTAGGGCAAAATCTGGTGCCAATGTGACATCATTAACCTACGAACATCAGTGCTGGCCTTTTTATCGCGTGTGTTGACACCTCACTATTTCAAGCTTTGTCATGCCCGAGGGTGACGTCGCAGGTTGCCACGCCCTTGCACCGTTACAAAAGAACGTCGTCAGCTCTTTTGAACTAAATGTGAAACTTCTGCGTTGCAATGGGAGACAATTACGGGGTTTCGAAAAAGTGACCCTTTCGCTTGTTGCGTATGTACTTCTCAGTCAGTGCGACAAGTACTTTCGAGATTGTTAACCGTGTGCAGGAAAGTATCTTCGGTGAGCAACTGTAGGAGAATTCAGGCTTTGACAAGACATTCACTAGATATACTAGAAGCAACTTCCCTCAGATGCAGACAAATGACGAAAGCAGTTATTGCGCAGTTGGAAAAAATATGGTAATTTTGGAGCACAACCTTAGAAGTATGTCACTTGGATCAGTCCAGCGAAACTATGGAACAAACACTCAAAACTACATTATTAAGTGCGAAATTTTGTGAAAAAAGTCCAGAATTTCATGAGATGTCGAAGTTCAAAAAGCAAAAATATAGATACAGTTATTACAAAGATTTAAAAAGATTAAACAGACAAATTCTATATACAATGGTACTAACCCAGTTCAAGAGGTGCGTAGAAAGCTCGGCAATGCGGGCAGCGACACTCAAGTTCCAGTCTGAAAGAGGAAGAGTTCGCAAAGAAGTTAGATCATGAAACGGAGGTACATCCAAATCCGAATAAAAAGTTTACACTGCAAACTGTTTCATATTAATAGAAAAAACCTTACTACTACTAGGCTTACAAGTACTTGCAGCCGCTATTTAGAAGTAATTCAATCGAATTCAACTGCCTTGAGTGTCAATGTGCATGATTTAAGCGTAAATTAAAGGTATCACCAATAAAATCGCTTCACTCCTTCCATCTGAAAATCCCGATCGTGAGTCGAGGCAACGGTTTAACGTAACCTTTCGCGTCGGAATCAGCTCTCACTAAGACACATGTGATTTCCCGAACTATAATTCCACAGTAGTTAACACTGTTTTATTTGGAATTTTCCATGAATGAAGATACTTCTACGAAACTTCCTAGCTCCCATTTTTTCGGGGCTTTCGATTACACAGAAATTTCTCAGCTGTTCAAAGCCATCAATTTTGTGAAATTATCTATTTTAAGAGGGAGTATTTTTCATTACGTGATGTACACCTTGTAAAATTAGGCTTTATCTCTTGAGAGCTAGTACTTTCTTCTGAAAGAAAGAAGGCTGAAATTTTAGGATTTACTGTCCCATACCTGACGAGCTCAGTTAAATGGCTCTGAGCACCATGGGACTTAACTTCTGAGGTCATCAGTCCCCTAGAACCTAGAACTACTTAAACGTAACCAACCTAAGGACACCACACACATCCATGCCCGAGGCAGGATTCGAACCTGCGACCGTAGCGGTCGCGCGGTTCCAGACTGTAGCGCCTAGAACCGCTCGGCCACGCGGCCGGCAGCTCAGTTAAGCACAGCTCCTTGTTAGACAAGGATGCGAGAAAGAAATCGGCTTTGCACTTAGTGAATGAACAAATCAGCCATTCGTCCTTCACGACTTAGTGAAATCGCACTAAACCTAAGGCTTGGCAGTGGACGGGTATTGGATCAGGCTTCACTAGAATATAAATTCAGTACCTGTAGTGTAACGACGTAAGTTTTGTATAATTGATTTTCTTTGGACATATGACCATGTGCAGACTTCGTCACCTACGTCAGTTACAACAAACTTCAAAATTATTTAAACTCTTTTTAAATTGTCTCTGAATGGTTCTTGAACGAAACTGTAATTAAAACATCATCATTTGAGTCGTATGCGCAGAATTACGTCACTCAGTCCTATTGGTTTGCGCAAACTTTTTCTCAATTTAGATGTCGTTTTGTTTCTTCTCAGAAGTTATATTAATGCAAGTTATCTGATTTAACAAATATTAGAACCACCTTGAATAAACTTTCAAGACTCAAACTCGCGATGAATATTGTCAAAAATTAATATTCATGTCAAATAAATCAGTCATCCTTCTTCCTTAATATTATTCTTCATAAATAAATTCTCGGAACACGTATTTAAACTTTTGTAGTATACACTACTTTATTATCTTCATACATATAGACGTGAACCTGAGCCTTGACAAGATAGGACTGAACATTTACACATGATTAAACTTTCTATGACGTCATTGTTGTACAAAACATTAAAAAATCTCAATTTTTCAATTTTTAGAAGCACGACGCAACAACTCGGTTTCAGGATCTTCTGTTGCTCTTTGGCTGTCGACCCGCGACGTATAGTGGCCAGCAATTTTCTCTCTGGTCCCGGCAACGAAGATGCTGTCTCCGTTCGTTGCGCCGCCCTCTCCGTACATGAAACATAAAAAATAAACACAAACTTTAGACAATTCACAACCATGACAAATATTACAAAAATACAGAAACAAAAAACTAAATTAAACCTATATTCACCTGCAAACTGGGCTGACATGGTGGAGGGGTGACGCTTCAATTTCGCGTCCCACTACATACCTTAACCATTGCACTGACCCACACGACAATTCCCATCTAACCGATAGTGGTTAACATCATTGGTAACACATCGAAATTAGAGACATGTGATCGCAGCTAATTCATCGAGGACGCAATTTCCGAGTACACCTCCTCCAAATTACTGATTTCTTTTGAGGATTTAAATTATAGGTTGTTACAGCTACGTATCTCAGTGAAAGGCACGAAAAAATAGCAGACAACATTAAAGTAACTAAGCTTAATATAGCTGCTTAGGAAAGAAAACTTGAAAAATTTAATTATTTTGTAAGACAAATCATACATCAATGTCAAAGCAAGAAGAAAATGAGAAAGATATATTTTCAAGGAAATAAATCTTCTTTCAGACAGATAAGATTTGTAGTTGTCTAATATTCGCTTGAGTTAACGATTGGTGGTTTGCGGTTTTAAGTGACCGTTTCTCCACAAAGGGTCACGTAACATATGTAAATTCATAGTGAAAGAGCCATTTAATCAGAATACTTAATCAACACCAAGGAATACGATAAACCACAGTACTAGTGATTGTCAGCAGTCGACTATGTAACTTCACTCTTCGTTTCCTCTTGATTCAGAATTACATGCCTTACGTAAATGCGAGGATGTTGAAAGTACGCTGGACGGTGTAGAAACACACAAGCTGCCAGGGAAGCAAAAGTAGACCAACGCTCTCGGAGCCATTTTGCAAAAGGACGCCTGAGGAAGGTGCGGGTCGATAGCCCGAGGTCTGGACAGCTCTCTACATCTACATCTACATCTACATCCATACTTCGCAAGCCACCTGACGGTGTGTGGCGGAGGGTACCCTGAGTACCTCTATCGGTTCTCCCTTCTGTTCCAGTCTCGCATTGTTCGTGGAAAGAAGGATTGTCGGTATGCTTCTGTGTGGGCTCTAATCTCTCTGATTTTATCCTCATGGTCTCTTCGCGAGATATATGTAGGAGAGAGCAATATACTGCTTGACTCTTCGGTGAAGGCATATTCTCGAAACTTCAACAAAAGCCCGTACCGAACTACTGAGCGTCTCTCCTGCAAAGTCTTCCACTGGAGTTCATCTATCATTTCCGTAACGCTTTTGCGATTACTAAATGATCCTGTAACGAAGCGCGCTGCTCTCCGTATTTTTGTATTGCCACGCTCGGGTGCCCAAAGTATCGTGGATGAACACAGATGCCATCTTCTAAGGAGTAATAGGATCTCGTATGGTGCAACCCCTACTGCAAAACATTGTACATCCCCGAAGAGGTGAAGGAGGAGGATCGTTTTTAGCAGAAAGCATTATTGTGCACAAAAGTAGGAAGCTGAGGTTTTAGATTTTCTCTGTGAAGCACTGGATACCCCAGGGGACCCGCAGTTTTCGAGCCTTTGAAGGCATGAGATGCCAGTGGGTATTTCGATTTCACAAAAACCAAATGTTTACGCGTTAGAAGAATCACAGAGATTGGCTAACGTAAATAAACAAGAGGTCAGAAAGAGAAGCTTTGCTGGGTCGACAAGTTTGTTCACAGAGAGAGATGGAGGGAGAGTGAGGTGCTATTTTTCTATGGAAAATGGTAGAATGCACGTTACTGGTTAACTGAACAGAGAACAGCTCAGGGAAAGGGGTAGCATGTTATAAGGGTCAATTTTATCAGTTGGTGCTTGGAAGATCTGAAGCTCAGCCAAAAAGAATAAAGTGATAGAAATGAAATACAACAGTACAAGGTTTACCTGTAGAAAACATTCGGTCAGAAATCACTTTTCATTTTTCTTCTTCATCTCATACTTCATCTTGAATTGAGACTCCGCTGAGAGCCGCTGATATCCTGCCACCGCCAGAGCTGGTTTATCGAGAGATTTAAGACGAATTTCGGGTTGATTTGCACTTTGGCGTTGGTGAGGATCGTTGGTGCCGCCAGGGACTGATGCTGCACTCGCTTCCGCCTCCAGCTACGACACTATGATCAGGTCAAGCTACAAACATGAGATGACGCATAGGGAAATTACAGTCATTTCATAACATTTCCATTACTTCAACCTTCACTTTGAAGACCTCTATTTTGATTCAGTGAACAATCTCTTTTCAACTCTGACCGCAGGTGCGATGTCTTCCCTTCTGTGGTACTAGCTGCCCTTCATTTAACACCACGACAATCACTGTGCACTTCAAAGCTGCAATTAATTCATTTGGACAGTAATTAACATCCATTCCTTGACCCCTTTATCACATGTGCCAAAGTCTCGTTGGATTAAATATTAACATTGTTTGTCAAATAAATAAATGAAAGTAATTTTGGTTCTTGTCTCATTTAATAGTCATAGGATTCCTAATTAATTATTTTGGAGAATAATTAATTAACATTTGTTAGATACAGTGCCCACTTTCACACTTCTTAAATAAATTAGCAACCTCTAACCACTGCCCACTTACAGTGATGCAGCACTCTATGGGAATGAAGCAATTGTAAAGTCTGAAATTATGAAACCAGCAACATCTGAATAGTGTTCTATAGCGTGGACAGAGACCGATTCATAACTTACGTTAATGATGATATACGATGCTAATTGGCCCAGTAGTCTGTATCTTTTGAGAGACTAGCTTAGAAACGAGGCCCATATTAAACCAATAGAAATCTTGACAAGCCGGCTGGTGTGGCCGTGAGGTTCTAGGCGTGTCAGTCTGGAACCGCGTGACCGCTACGGTCGCAGGTTCGAATCCTGCCTCGGACATTGATGTGTGTGATGTCCTTAGGTTAGTTAGGTTTAAGTAGTTCTAAGTTCTAGGGGACTGATGACCACAGATGTTAAGTCCCATAGTGCTCAGAGCCATTTGAACCATCTTTTTGAATTCTTGACATGATGAATATAATATCAGTCACAGTCAAAATCAGTAGAAAAAATACAACATTGAAACGAAAAGTACATTGATGAGCCAAGACGTAATGGTCACCTGTTGAATAGTGTGTTGGTCCACCTTTGGAACGCAAAACTGCTATTATGTGTGGCGTCACGAGAGTGAGTGCACCCCGTTCCATTCCAATCACTTAGAAAAAATCCTTGGCAGCACCGAGAATCCAGAACCTGTCCTCTGCATGACAGTCAGCTTCGCTGAGCACCCAGTTATAGAGACGGACGAATCGAATAGTACTTGGTAGATTTTCCAATGGGTATGTCACAAGAGGTCTATGGACGTGTCGGGGATTTACTATAAATTAGGAGTCACTTGTTTGTAGAGACAGAACTGGCGCTCGACAGAGTCCTAGACATTTTCCGACAAGCTTATATCAGGTAATTCTGGTGGCCAAGAAATAAAAGTGAGTTCACTTTTACGTTCCTTAAATTTCTGTAGCGCGGTCTCGTGCTTATAACACTGACAATTATCCAGCCGGAGGATGCCATCGCCGTCGGGGAAGATACCAAGTATGAAAGGGTTGCGGAGGGTATCAAGC
The DNA here is from genome assembly GCF_023864345.2 of Schistocerca serialis cubense. NCBI lineage: Eukaryota > Metazoa > Arthropoda > Insecta > Orthoptera > Acrididae > Schistocerca > Schistocerca serialis. The sequence goes on from NC_064638.1 coordinate 1,031,429,258, forward strand.
ACGAGAGGATGCAGGTAATGTCCAGTAGTGTTGGTACAACCCATATTTAAATGAAGGTGCGACAGAAAGTCGTGTAGGAAGCATGTGACCAAATTCCATAAGTTAAACAATACTGTACAAGTGCTGCAAAGAGCACGCAATGAAATGTCATCAGTCTGTGAACAAATGACTTAATTGGAATGCGTTTCGGCTCTACTCATCATTAGATATTGTGAAAATGAAGGGTACATTGTCACGAAATGAATAATTTTTATAGCAGTGAATGCCGTATGAAGAAGAACAATCACTGGTTACAGCAAAATGAACACATATCAAATCTGTCACGTTGTTCAGATGAACGGAATGTACATGTTGAGTAAATAACTGTCAGAGGCAGCGGTAGTGTTGCATGTATTGATGTAACGGAACATACCGTCGTCTGTGCACAATATTTCAGCGGTCCACCTGGCCGCCATCTTCAGATGAGTAGACCGTCGCACTAACTCGCCAGGCTGGCAGTCCTAGTGAGGTAACGTCGGCATTGAGCAGAAACTGTCTATAGGGGGCACTAGTTTGTCAACGTGGTGTCCTCAGCGTCAAATAGTAAATCAAAGTACTGCACAATATGTTATTCATAATGATAAAAATGTAAATAACTATTTCAAGTATATGCCCATTCAGCTGAAACGGATTAACGATCATATGTCAGGCATAACGTTTATAGATAATAATCAAATTAAAGAGTTTTTTATATTTTTAATAAATATATATAAAGCCAAAGTAAGAGCCACACAGTTTAACGATACTGTTGATACGTTTAAAGAGATGAGAGCTTTATGATAGTGATACATGTATGTAAGAATTTGTACACATTGTACTGGCACCGAACATCGCCAGTGACCCTGGGAATTTCTCGAAAACATAAGCATAAACTAATTATTATCCTGCAAAAAACAAAATAGCATGGCCGTGTGCTTGTAACCTTAAATGTTTCTTACACAAACATTTTTTTTTTTTATTTTTTTGCAAAAGGAAACCTATAACTTATTTTCAATTAATCTAAGGAAGTCCATAGTTGTTACGGTGTCTTATCTTAGTGCCACAGGTGTCAAGGAAGCCTGAGTGAATGTCCGTCGGCCGGCCGAAGTGGCAGTGCGGTTAAAGGCGCTGCAGTCTGGAACCGCAAGACCACTACGGTCGCAGGTTCGAATCCTCCCTCGGGTATGGATGTTTGTGATGTCCTTAGCTTAGTTAGGTTTAACTAGTTCCAAGTTCTAGGGGACTAATGACCTCCGCAGTTGAGTCCCATAGTGCTCAGAGCCATTTGAACCATATTTTTGAATATCCGTCGTAGCGTAATACTGTCCCCTTCGGTTTGCTTCATGTTTCGACCACCCATTCGGCTGCAAGGTGGCGTATCCGGAAACGACTATCGACCTTATTTAACTAGAAACGTGATCCACTGAGACACGGTCCAATCTCGAGTATACCGTGTCCACTGCAGTCATAACTGACGATTTCGTGGGTCAACCAGGAAAGACGTAGGACTCGTCTTTTTTTGACCCCTTGTTTAAGAACGTCAAGATACCTTGTACCTACAAAGTTGCCCGCCCCCGGTAGCTCAGTGGTAGTCTGCCTTCGGCGGTGCTACGGCACGGACGTCTGTTTACGTCCCTGCCGGAGAAGTTCGCGCTCGCGCAGTTGTTTACCTCTTCGGCGTACTCGTGCGTTTAGGCGACTCGATATAGAATGGCACATGCATACCGAAAGTCGACTCTCAAGATTAGTTTTTCGAATGAATATGCGCGACCGAAAGCCTACGAAATAGAAAGGTTCCTACGAGACGAAGTTAAACTCGACTACAACGAACTTATCGGAATCCACCTCTCCATAGTGAGCAGTGTCGTTTACGTCAAGCTGATTAACGATGCAGTATGTGACAGAATCATCCGAGATACTAAACATGGACTCAAATTTCGTCACTCTGATGGACATGTTGGAGAAGTCACTATTGATCATGCAGGACTGGGCTTACGAAACATACGTATTTTCGAACTTCCCTTCGAGGTTCCGTCTGACTTGGTCGTTGACGCCTTACGCCCCTATGGAAGAGTGCTTTGCCACGTTGAGGAAAAATGGTCCAACTTCACGACTTACCCCGTTCTCAATGGGGTGCGTCAAATCAGAATAGAACTGACACAACATGTACCCTCGTACTTGATCATCGGCGGATGCAGAGCTATAGTCATATACGATGGACAACCAAAAACATGCTCAGGCTGCGGTAAAGAGGGCCACGTCCGTTCCGAATGTATGCAGCGGAGGATAGTGCAAGTTCCAAACGGCGAACCCGTACCTCCGTCCACGTTGACGCCGCTGCCACTAACGTATGCGGACGCGTTTCGAACGGATCCCATCCCGAAGAATGACCAGCTACAGAATCCTGACAGTTTACGGCACCCGACTGCGGCAGAGACCGCCTCCAGTGACGAAACGACGCACACCTCGGCCGCTCCGGCGCCGACGACGCACTTCACCGAGCGGAAAGGATCGGTAGGAGAAATGGAAATTGATCCTGCTGTTGTGCCGACAGCTGCTTTCGTCCCTGAGCACCGGGAGTCACTTCCGCACTCGGATACGGAGGCGCACACGCGCAAACAACGATCGCCGAAGCGCCACAAGAAACGACGACTAGCGCCGTCGGATACCTGCTTACTGCAGTCCACGGCAGACGAACTTGGGTGTAACGTCGATACAGTGCATCCGGATGCGCAACGGGAGGTTCTACCTCCCACACAGCAGTACGACGCGGATCATGCTACACAGGGGTTAAATACAGACACACCGGACGGAAAGCCGACGGAAGGAGTCCCTCCACCCACCGCAGCATCGCCACAGCCTTCGGTCAGCCCGGCCGGAGAGCCACGACGGGAGCTGGACCTCCAGCACAGGAACTGGGCCGACGACTCCGATACTGACCCCCACACCGACGACGCACCCGCCATGGCGAGTGCTGCTTCCACCGGATGTTAACCGCGCAGAAGATGCAGACTGACGCACGGACAGCATGTCACCGGGCAGCAGCACACAAATTAACATAAGCGTTCATGTGCGCTTTACGCACTGAGGACCAGCTGCAGGCATATCGAACGGCCTCTATTAATATTAATACGATCAGAACGCCTGTCAAATTGCAATTATTACGAGACATGTTGCATGCGTCAGAAGTCGACATCGTTCTGCTGCAGGAAGTATGTGTTGAGAGCTTCCCCGACCTCTATGAGTACGATACGTACATTACACCTACTACCGACGGCGTCAGCGGAACAGCGATACTTCTACGTAGCGGCATAGTAGCCGAGGACGTGGTGTACCTGCCGTCAGCGCGAGGACTGGCGCTCACAGTGCTGGGAGTACGGGTAGTTAACATTTACGCA